>NC_139537.1:56281784-57009884 GCF_965153285.1 Podarcis tiliguerta | reverse complement strand
CAACTTTCCCTTCTTCCACCTCATTCTCCAGCCTATCCACATTTTCTGCTTTAGACTGCATTTTAACTTCTTCATCTCTATTGATGGCTATGGGGTCATCTTCTTTATTTGATTCATTTTCACCTTCTTCCCCTTCAGATTCTACTTCACTGTCATTTTTTCCATCTTGCTTCTCCTCTTCGTTTTCAGCTCCTTCTGCAACCACTCCACATTCTTCATTGTCTTGCTCACTTTCAAGATTCTCTTCTTCTAACTTGGCAGCCTTATCTGAACTATCTATATTTTCATTCTCTTCACTCTGAGCTTGCATACTGGTATCTTCAAAACACTCATTTTCTTTATTTTGCTCCTTCTCCCAATTTATAGTTCTGTTTTCTACATCCATTTCTCTCTTTCCTATTTTGCCATAATTATACTGGTTTATCTGAAGAACATATTTTGCTGACTCATTACTAGTTTCCTCACTTGAAGATGATGACACAGTTACTGCTGTTTGCTTCATAAATATCTCCTTGTGTTTAAACTCTCTCTGTTTTTCATTGTTTTCTTTACCTTGCACATATATTTTGCCATATTTATCAGATTTCACTACTTTAGCTTCTGCTTTATTTTCCTGGCAATCCACATAGTGTTTTTCTATCATACCATCACTAGCATGGCTGAATGGCAGCTCCTGAGGGGTTGAACTAGAATTTACTTGGCCCAATTTTTCCCCTTTTTGCTACTTTAAATTCTTTTTTAATAGTCTGGTCAGTGTCAGGCTTCAGTGCCCTAACAGTAATGGCCTGTGCAGACTTACTTTTTGAGTACTTTTTACCAGCCTTAATTTTCCTCACAAAAGCATCGTAAAAACTTTTTTCTAAATTGGGATCCTTTCCTAGACACTCTGAATGAGTAGGTTCCCCCTGAGAAGATGTGCCACCCAATTCCAAACCCTTCTGAACTCGGGGAGGAACAGACTCTTTCATCCCACCCTTACCATGAATATCCAGTTTCCCATTTTTATTTTTCTTCTACTCCGCATGGGAAGCAAGAAAGAAAAGGGGGGACAAAAGAAAGGAGAGTGTTACAAATAAAATGAGAGGAAGACAAAAGGCAAATAAATCAGAACATGAAAAGGGAACGTAAGCAGCTTGACAGGATGGAAGAGGATCATAAATGAAGGTAACATAAAAGATGAAGAAGAAAATGGGCAAGATTCATAAGCACAATTTCACTTGCACAGCAGGAATCTCCTGCCCGCTTTCCCACTGCAGCCCCAGATGAAAAAGTATACTGCTCAAAATAGGTTGTATTTTGAAAATAACAACAATGTATATAAACCTTTCGCTAGTAATAAGCAGAAAAGCAACCTGGTGTGGGGAAAGATTTGCCCTTATCCTAAATACGTGCCCGGGAAAAAAAGATGCATCAAATTGTTTTGTGTGACAACTCTTATTTAAGGCATATGTAAAATTTACCTGTTTGGGGTTTTTTTAAAAAACTAGAATCAGTAGAGTTACTGTAGTTGATGTTTTATAGCAACAGGAAAGATAACCACTTTTTAGATAAAATATTTTTAAAAAATAAAATAAAATAAATAAAAAGATAAAATACATATATAAATTGGCAGTACCTTCTGTTTTTGTACTGGTGCTAACTCCAAGGAATGGTCATCGGGATTCACTCTCATCACGTGGGTCTGGAAAGTATTTTAATGAGAGTAGTAAATAACAGCAACTAGCTAACGAAACAACATTAGATACACATTCATGAAGTCTGCTTTTAACTGGAAGATCTCAACATACCTTCCAGACTAATTGCCTGATGCCCAAAGTACCAGAATTATAGCACTGTAAGAATCTGTCTTCTGCCTGGTAAAATATGTTGCCTATCTAGCCCATTGCTGTCTACTGTGAGGGGTAGCAGCTCTCCAAGATCTCAGGCAGAGAGAGGTCTCTCCCATCCCCTCCTACCTGATCCTTTTAACTAACATTAATGCAAAACATTTACCCAGAACTATGCAAATTTTCTTGCTACCTAAATAATACACTACAGAGGTCCCCAGTAAAACCAAAGTGGACTTGGGCTTGTGCACCACACCCTCCCTTTCCAGCAGATGCAAAGAGACTGGAAGTTCTTGTTTCAGTTTTTAAGAAACCACAGTTTAGTGTTAAGTTGCCAAGCTAAACTGTGGCTAGACTTAACTTCTGTTTACTAAAACGGGTCTACTTTGTAACAGTTTTCATGAAGTTGAGTCGTTTCAATAAACCATAGTGAAAATTAATCAGTTTATATATGGGCTGATCATAGTGTTAAACTGTGATTAACTGAAAACAGATGTGAACGTTTTTGATCTCCTCATGGTCATACTGGAGGAGAGGAGGAATGTGTTGCACAAGCCCATGGCCCATTCCTGAAACACTAAACCATAGTTGAGCATTATGTCCATATTAAACCATTTTCTCTCCATGTTGTAACTGTGGAATGTGGAAGTGGCCCAGGAAAGATTCCTGCTGTTGCTACTGCCACCAGACACTCCACAGGAAAACGGTTATACCTCAGCCACAAACCAAAGTTTAAATACAATCACTAGTAGCAGATGTGTTTGTGGGAGGGGTTTTTTGGTTTGTGGGATGTTTTGTCCGTGATTTTATCATGTATTTTCTGCTTTTATATTGTATTTTTATGTTGCGAGCCCCCTGAGATCTGTGGAGACAAAATAAATAAATAAATATTACCATATTCAAGACATCTGTGGTGCTCCCAAGGGTTCTACCCTCATTTTCATCTGAATCATCTTCTGTTGAGCTCTCTTCTGCATCATTTTCCTCCTCTTTCTTATCTCCTTTAAAACAAAATACAGGATATACAGTTATTCATGTATGCACTTATTTGAGGAAAAGGAAGTCTGGATGCTCCTCTAATTACTGAGAAAGAACTGAAACAGAAGGGTTCCTGGCAGTCTCAACTGGCACGAGGAGTAATCATGTTTCAGTAAATACAATAAAAGGAAGAATGTGTTTTCTGTCCATAATGATGCCTGCATATTTTGCTTGCCCTATGGGTCAAATGGCAGCAAGTATGGAGGTGGGGAGGCTTATTTAATTGAGAAAAGCAAGAAAGAAAGCACAGAGATTCCATTCACAGATCTCTCATGGCCCAGTTCACGTGTCTGGTTAAACAATAGTTAATGGTTTACCATGAACATGCAGTCTGGGCCAATTTTCTCCTTCCTACTAGCACATGGCAGGAAAAAACCCCACAGACCATGACTTTATGTTATGTCTGAACCAGATATAGCAGTTTGTTTTGCTCAAACAAACCACAATCCGTAAGTCAAAAGCAAAACTTAAGTACAGATCTTGGTTTAATGGAGCAAAGCAAACTACAGTCTCTGGTCCAGACATAATGCTAAGCCTGGGATTGTAGTTCCTTCTGAACACTCAGATTGGCATGCTCACAGTAAACTATAAGCTAAGTTTTCAGTGGCAGGCAAATGAGGCCATTGTGCAAAGAAAAAAATTCCAATCACATAACCCTGCCCAGTGACTTCAAATGTAGATGTATTGCACTTGTCCTGTCTTTATGTTGCTCAGTATCACAACTGATTATTCAATCAGCAAGTGAGACTCTAAGTGATAACTGCATTGCAGTTTTAAGGACCTCTGATGCTCAAAACCCCCAACAAATGATTGATAGGAGCATAACAGAAACTGGTGATTAGTTTACCTGTTTCACCATCCAAAGCAGACTGGGTGCCTTGACTTCCATTAGCTGCCTCTGAGTCAAGGTGGTTTGATCTGAGTACACCAAGGGGGAGAGTGTTGCTGATGGCACAGGATGCAAGCTTTGAAGGACCTTCTCCGAGTGGAGGAAGTGTTCGTACCAGCCGGCTAACCTGTTCCGGTGATTTGTCCTTGTGAAAGGGTGAAAAGAAAGCATAGCAGCTTTTGAGTCACTTCAAGGTAACCAATAAAGGACAGTGATACAATGAGGAGTAGATTGAGGGATTGAGGGCAGTGTTTGCTTTTCATTTTCCTAGAATGAGCGCTGTGAATCTGTCCACAGTGCAGTAATGCTTGAAGTCAGGAAATCATCTACAATGTGTGCTGGGTCTTCTTGGCCAGATTCAGGACAGATGAAAATACCAAGGCTATAGTAAGTTCAAACTGCATGTATAAGTAAAACTACAATCATGCAAGTTAGAGGCTGCACCTACTGTTCAGTTAAAGAAAGACATAATAAAGGAATTATTACCACAATAAATTACCAGGCAACTATAGCATGGAAGTTTGATGTGCTATTTATTTATAATGCAGATATTTTCATAGCACTCTTCAATTTAAAAAAAAAAGCTTAGGGAGGGTTTACCATCTTGGATCTCAGTACTTTATTGTACAGCTGCCTGGAGATTTTAATATTGAAAGTCAAGCAGTTCTCCTCCAAGTGTTTCCTAGCGAATCTCTTGGCCTTTGGCACATACAGCCTGCACTGCCCCCAATGGTGATTTGTTGCATAGCAACTAGGTGTGATCATGTTGTTTTTTGACGTTTTTGAAGCTCAGTAGAAACAGTTTAAAATATACCTTCGCTCTCCGCCGCAAGCGTGCCGATAACGTCCGATGGAAGGTATCTATTACTAATGCATCTCCACCCACTTCAGAGACCACAGCAGACAAGTGGTGTTCCTTTTGGTCTGACACATGAGTGTCACCCAGTTCTTTAGGCCTCGGTGTGGCAAAAACTAGCATGTGACAACCACCACAGGAAACCTACAGTACAAAGTCAATGCAGGGATTAATGGAGGCTGTAAACTTTGCAGGTACATAGGAAGGGTAAACCTAAGCACTTCTAATGATTTGGTACAATCTTCAGAACTTTCACCATTACGGTCCCTCAACACATGTTATGCATCATTTCCAAATCATAGTATTTTGAGCAAGGTCAACGTGACAAATATGAGACTCTAAATGGAAAGAAATGAGATACTGGTGTGAGGTTACCATTTGGTGGTGCTCTTTTTCTAAGTGATTGTCTCAGGGAGACTTAACTCACTCACCCTCACTCTGTTCGTGAAGCAATTGCGTAAGGGCTAGAAACAGTGTGCCTTTTGGCAAACTTGTTTTGATACCTCACCCTAATATGATTATTTTGGCAAAATAGTGACAGGCTGGGCGTAGCCTTGATCGTAACCTTGATGTCAAAAAACCCATTAAATAGCAGAGGTTTATATCCCAACTGCTGTACAGAAATCTAAGAAACTGCTGTAGAATCTAAGAAATTTGCTTAAAGATGTTCATTCCTTCAAACAGGTTACAGTGCACACAGCACAGCACTGGCTTGGATCACAAAGAAACATCTCATACAAATCTATTTTTCTATCTAAACAGAAAAAGTAAACCAATTATTTTTAAAAAACATACCAAGAAATACAAATGTCTCCAGTGCTTATCTACAATTAAAAAATATAGCACAGTATAAACATATGGATGACCTCTAAATACAAGTACAACATGAGATATACTGAATTAGTATTTCAGAGCATAAAGAAAAAATGAGGCCTTACCGACTGTATAGCAAACCCCAAAAAATTGGAACACAGCGTAGGAAAAAACTGATTTGTGTAATTTTCTTCCCCAAGCCCCAATTTGCCATGCCGTCCATCTCCAAAGGTGTACATAAGGCCGTTCTCTAAATGTGGAGAAAGAAGCATGTAATGCAGCAGTGTGTAAAAAGCAGTGGGTGAAGCCACAACAACTAATTAGAAAGGAGAATCACTTTCTTTCCAAGAGCAAAAATTCTGAAATAAGTATTTCAACCTTTAACAACAACAACAAAGTTAATCTGGCTAATGTAAAACATATAGCTATGAAAATGATGTTCATAATATTATTACATTTGAATGTTTTGGAATGTTGACATTCTCAAGTTTTCCATATCAATTGCTTCCTAATGGAACCATTGGACAAGTAAAAATAAGGAGTTAGTGCTCCAAGTATCAAGAGTAGTTATTGTAATCTAGCCTTCAGGATTACCCTGCTTCTTCACGTTTACCTTAAAAACCCGAACATCTATTTACAACGCAGGTATTAACCCTTCAATACTAAATCTTCATCAACCACTAGGACCACTAAGGCCATGAAAAATGGACAGCTACTGAGCCAAATCTATAGGAAGTACATACAAGCTGATTAAACTAGAGAAGGCAAGCTGATCAGAAAATAGATTTGCAGCAGAAAAACCGCTAGCATAATTAGCAGAAGGGTCATGTATCTTCTGAATTACATTAATTATGCTAAAATAAAATTAGCATACGAACAGGAAAACACATCTGGTGAATATATTTATTCCACAGTGTGGAGATTTTTTCAGTGATCTTGATGACTTCATTAAATTAAGATGTATAATCACGATTGGTAACTGAGTACTACAAGCCAGGTTTTGCACTCTTCTGAAAAGAGTGCTTCCCATTAAGCCTGTCTAAGCACTTCAGGAGCCGCCACTGATATTCTTGCCTGGTTGGTAATATCCATTAAAATCATAAGAATGGGTTAAATCACACATATGCATCATGAACCCATGGATTCCCATTCTAATTTGTAGGCATACCACAGTTTGTCCAGTTCAGACTTAATTACCAATTATGGCTTGCCTGCACCAGGGAGTATGTCAGAGCATGTGAAGGAGACATTGTGGAGGAAAGAGCACACAAACCTCAAGCACGACCCAATGCTCAGCCCATGGTTTGGCCACTGAATATGAACTAAGCAAATGTCACTGCAATACTCACACCAGAGAGTATACCCCATTGAATTTATTGAGATCCATTTTGAGGAGGCAAGTATAGGACTGTGCTGTACATGCTGCATGGCTTTTTGTTTTGTTTAATAAACTACATATAGATAAGAATTACTATGAAATATGTTTAAGACCACCAGGGTCTTGTCACCTCCATTTATTTAATATTTGGTAACTTATAAAATCTCAGAGAGTCCTCTCCTTCCCCCATTCCACCAAAAGAACACTCTTACCCTGCTTCCCTGAACCGCAAACAAATACAAACACATATTCTTCCGAGTCCCCCTGTTGCTTAAGGCTCCGTCAAACTCAGAAATGCCCCTTCAGCAGGAACAACTGATTCAAACAACAGAAGCATTGCTTTCTTCAATGGTACTCCCTGGAGTTTCTGTTTATTTAACTTGCCCTTAGCCCCAAAGGGTCCCTTTCAGCTGTTCTGAGTCTTAATTTGAGAAAATTTTATTTTAAATGTTTCATAGGAAAAGTTTTACGTATCTCTTTGTGACCTGGCAGATTTAAAAACAGGAAAAAATTGTATTATGCACAAAAATACACCAATAGCATTGCAAATACATTTCACAGCTAACCGCATACATACCTGTTACTAAAGCTGTATGATTTTCCCCACTGGCAATGTTACAGATTTTATGCTTTCTCAAACAATCCACTATCTTTGGTTCAGAAGTTTCAAAAATAAATGTACCATGTCCAAGCTGCCCATATTGGCCAAGGCCAAATGTGTAGACCTTCCCCTCTGAAAAACATACATGAGATTAATATTCTATCCATAGTTTTCCATCCTCCAAGTTTCCTAGTGCACACTGCTCAAAAGTTCCCATGCTGTTCCTCCCCAATTCCTGGCATGCCGCAGAATGTGACTTGTCATGTCATCTGAATACAGTTATGTCTCTTCCAACCATCAATGTGTAGTTGAGCAGTAACCAAGAATTGCTCTTGATTTTCGGCTTGTGGTTTGGGGGAGACAACATTTCACATGTCTACTGCACAACAGCAGGAGTGAAGGAGGAGCACCACTGGAACCGAACAGCATGAATCAACATGCAATGTGTTCACACTAAACCACATTTTCTTTTAGCCTATGGTTCAATGTGATGTGTACACCAGGCCTTGAACTTAAAAATAAAAGTAATGAGAGAGAGATTTTTTTAAATGAGAATAACCAATATAATTAAACCCATAATATCACTTTAAGAATATCCTATTACATAACCCAAAATATTATACTAAATAAAATATTAAAGCTCCCTCTGCTGGAAGATACAGAAGCAAAAAAACAAGGAAGCAAAACAAAACCACACCTCTTTAGAAGCCTCAGTAAGAGGGTTAGATGTTATTTAGAATAGTAAACACCTTTACCCCATTCCTTTATGCAGGGTCTAGTCTCACTAACATCTCAGCCTAGTTGTCAGTAATACAACTAGGTTTTCCACTGTCTCTGCTTTGGTTATATAAAATCACCACCAGACTGACAGCTAATTTAGCTACTAGTTCTAGTACTGTGCATATGTGCAAATGGTGTAAACCCAGCACTAGAACTCTACATCATATAAGAGGACCACTGATCATGCGCAGATCCACACCATACATTTAAATCACATAATATGTACATTTAATGCCCTTGACGTCTCCCAAAGAATCCTGGGAACTATACTTTGTTAAGGATGCTGGGAACTTCTGTGTGGGGAAAACCACAGTTCCCAAGAACCTTTGGGGGAAACTCATGTGCTTTAAATATGTGTTGAAAGTGCCTTAAATGTATGGTGCGGACCTGCCTCTAGACAGATGCTTCACACTGTCCCTTGTCTTAGCCAATTCTGCCCCTTCTTCCATCACTTTTAAATAACTTTTCTTTATTTAGTTTTGCTCTACAATTTCCATCACTACATCCATTTGCCACTGACACCTTGCGAATTAATTTTGCTAAATTATTTCAACAGAAACTAAGCAGCTATTTTATAATTGTCTCCACCATCTTTGACATACAGCATCCAATATGCTAAGTCGTATGTAGGTGGACCCATTTAAATGTGTGGATTAAACAGTTTAGGATTGTGGGGATTAAAACATGAGCCCACAATTTAAGGAGCAAGAAGCTAGTATACCTGCAAGCGCTACTGTGTGTCCTCCTCCACAGGCAACCTTATTGGCCCTACCAGAAATTCCAGAAACAAGTTGTGGGACCTTGTAGTTTTTCAGTTGCTCTTTTGAAAGACCTAGTTTTCCATTCTCAGGCTCCCCAAAAGTATAAAGTTCTCCATCTCCTGTAAGAAAACAACAAAGCAGCAAGACTGAGACTAAGGCTAGGACAAAAGAGGCATTTTTTTGCGTGTCTCCTTTATGACAAATGAATAAGACAGGGCTGTATTTAAACTTAAACACACCACCACTTTATTTTTAGATTACAGGTCCATCACTAGATTAGCTTATTCATCATCATCATCAACAACAACATCAAACTATATTGCAACAACTCTGCACAAATTGAGGAAGATCAGATTACAGAAATAAATTCATTACCAGCTTTATATGACTACTGATCTTATTCCAACAGTCAATAAATTCCATTAGCATTTCCCCACTACAGTAGTTAATGCTCAAAATCCATACCTTCTATGTACAGAATCTGTCAGTTTATTTATCTCAGCTATCTGTATGTTAAGGATTATGTTTTTCCCAAATAATAAGCCCAAACCATTTTTGCAGAGATTAATAGGTTCATGATCAATACTTTATGAGAGTCTGACCACCACCAAATTACTAGCATATATCCAAGCAAAAACAGAATCCAAACTCTTAACCAAGTAATGACAGGTAATCTAATCCCAAACTACTATAAGGGGCATAATTGGATTTAATGATTGAAAGTACACCACACCTCTGCATCTCTCCAGATTTCCACACTTACGTGTTATTAAGGCGGAGTGGTAGTAGCCACAAGAGATCCAGGAAACGGGTTTACCAACATCCACTTGATGAGGAACATATGCATTAGCTTCATCAGCCAAACCAATTTGTCCTTCGGAATTGTCCCCCCACATAAAAAGCTGTCCATCCTCTTAAAAGAAAAGAGAGTTTTGTAAGTGTATTACTTACTTATTTAAATAAGTTGCCTTTACAAAACCCAGGATCCATGATCTAGTGGCCACGTAAGTCCTATTCAGGGCTTACGTGGCCACTGTATCATGGCTGCTGTGCTTTTCAAAACCCCTTTCCCTCCACATGTTTGAGGGCAACTGTATGAAGCACAGAGCCTACTTCTACCCATGTGGGCTCCCCATGCAGTTTAGAATCCTGATTTCCAGCATTCTACATCATGCAGAAGTCTCCATGAGACACTCACCACTGAAATTGTGCAGGGCGACTGGAACAAGGTTGTGGAGCTAGCACACCCCACACATGGTATTTCCAATTTACAGCAACACCTCAATATTGTGATTCCTGAAATGCAGTCCTTGCAATACAACATAGGGTGTTTTAAACCCTAGGAAGGGGATTGGTGGAGGGGATTTTAAAAGCATCTTGTAATATAGTATATGAAATGCTAGAGAGCTGAATTTCAAAAATCACAGTAAAAACTTCCCTGGAACCATGATTCCCCCCCCCCCCCAATAAGAAACAACATGTTGTATCTGGAAACAGATTGCTAAATGCTATGCCCTCCTATCTAAACTTATTTCTCTCTTAAATCAAGACAGCAATGAAATTAAATTACACAGAAAATGGCTACATTTAGAGTTCAATGTGAAAGCTAGGAGACTGCGGTAGTCAAACTGACAAGCTACAAAGGACCTACGAAGACACCCTTGAATATAAATATATGCTATTATACACCTAAATAGGTTCATAATATTTGGATACTCACAAAAATTTTCCCTAAAATTATAGGAAAACCCAATAAATAACTGTAGGGCAGGATACTTTCCAAAGAGTTAAGCAAAGCAAAGCATTTGCTGTTCAATGATATACCTCAGTCAAGAACTAGGAACCAAGTAAGGATGTTTTTGGAAACACACACACACACACACACACACACACCCTTTGTGTTAGCTGTTGGGCTCACCAGTTAGTGCTGCTGACGTGTAGGATCCAGCTGCCAGCTGTTTGATCTTGTGCTGGTTACTAAAAAAACTAATTAGATGAAATGTGCTTCTTTCCTCTGTGTCACCTAATCCCAACTGCCCTTCACTGTTACCTCCAGCAGCATATACATTTCCTTGTTCTGCACACAGAAAAGCACATGTAGAATAAGCACACTCTCATCTGAAGCAACAGCAAAACCTAAAAAAATCAGACCAGCTCAAGTTTATTTTCACCCATGTACAAAAGTTTGATCCCTCGTGCCCTCAAATGCTCAGTCTGCCTGTAGAAATTCCTCTTTAAGTTCTTAAGAATCATCACTCTGCAGCAGGATTCTACACTCCAAAAATATACTATTGGAATATGCATAACATAGTAAAAGTAGTTTCTGCTCATGGCTGGAAATCAATATTTACAATTAGGAATGACTTGTTTTATTCCTTCCCTTCTAAACAGAAGGAAAAGAACCTCGGAGATAGACAGTTTGCAATGGGGCTGAGGAAGCTGTAGTTCCGCAACACCAGAAGATTCACAAGTTAGCCCCCCTGCGCTACAGGTAAAGGCTCAGCTAGCAATGAGAATCAATTAGCATGTGTACTCAGGCCAAAGTTAATTAAATGCAATCTTGCTCGAACATACAAACTACAAATGTTAATGACGGGCATTAAATTAATTAACCACAACATGTGCCTTTCTCATGTTTAACCTGATACCTTTTGGTCCTGATTAAAATGAATTCATGTTTAATGAAAAATGTACATAATTTACAAGGGAAAACAGACATAAGAATGGCAATCGGGTCTAAATATTTTCAAAATTATTCATTTCACAATATTACTGAAGACTTTAAATTCTACCGTGATAAGGAAAGGAGAATTTCCTATAAATGATAAATGCCTTGCAGGAATTTATCGACAGGAGCTACCTTGCATGTTTCCATCTCAGTAGGATGGCAGCATCAAATTTACTACCTGAATTCACAATAAGAAAACAGCTGACTTCCTTGCTATTACCATCTCCACAGAAAGATCTGTGTAACCAGAGGTTTATTTGGGTTAACCACACTGAACAGGTTAGCTACTGCTAAGCAAAATCTTATCCAAGATATTGTTTTTAAAAAATCAGCTCTATTAAGGATAGTTGAACATTATTCAGTAAGGATTAGGGAGGGTCACATACTATGCTTGCATACAGATGACATTTAGTCGCAGGATTTTCTAGTTAATGAATTTAAGATGACAAGGCTGTCTCGGGGCTTAGGAAAGGTGCAGCCAGTCAAATCTGGCCATTTTACAGCAGATGGACCAAGTGTCTTGTTCAATATAAAAGGTGCACATAATGGGTTTCTTTGTTTGTTTTTTTAAGGTTCTGACTATTTCTTAGAATGTGCACAGAAAGCGGCCATAAGATATTTGATGTGCAAATATAGATGACATACCTGTATAAATCAAGGTGTGGTTTCTCCCGCAAGCAGCTAGTTTTACTTTTTCTGGTTTTAAAGCTGAGGATTAAATAAACAGTGGTTACCATTAAAAAAACCAAATACTGTTAAATGTATTAAGCTCCAACTTTACATACTGTCTACTAACTATATATCAGTGGTAAGCGGAAAAATGGCAAAAAGATAGACCATCCATACTCCAGTCTAGAAGTTACCAGCATGGAACCCACAGGTGCACATTAGCCACTGAAATTACGTTTGAACTCATTCTAGAGCAACCAACACAATAGTTTGCAATGTATTATTGGCTGCGGTTTTTCCATTTAGCAAATTTGCCCATAGAACCTATTCTAATTCAATGACATTTTTATAATAATAATGGATCATTAAGGCTGCAGTCCTATACACACTTAACCTGGGAGTAAATCAAAGATGATACTCTTTGCCTAAGCGTTCCTGGCCAGAAACGAACCAAAACATTGATTTTTCACTCCTCATCCTCTTAGTTTAAACCACAGGAAACAGCACATGTCCTGTTATTTAGGATGGGCTTGTATCATAAAAGAAGGTATATTTTCATATAGATTTATTTCCATACTTCAGGAGAAAACGCTGGATTGTCAAATACCTTAAATCTTAAAATGATGGGAGAAATAAAAATACTATGCATTTTGTCAAGAGTTAGAGCTATATTAGTTTTTTCTTTGTCTTAAATAAAAAATGTATATGAAAATAACTTATCAGTGTCATTACCCTTCTACAAAAGAAACTCCCCCTTGCTTTGTAAAGTTTATTTGTTGCTAAAAAAACTCGCATGTATCTTCTTCTTCTTTAGCTTTTTCTACTATTTCATAAATCGTAGTTGAAAGGCTTTGTCTGTGGTTATATTCTAACTGTGGTTATTTCAATTCTCAAATGCCTTTTGTTTTCCTTTCTCTCTCTTTTAAATAAAGTGGGGCAATAGCTGTTAAGAGTTCTCATATGAAAGCTGTGCCTATGTTCCAAATGTAGTGAGAGCTATTATAGTAGTGGTGTTAGGAATCTCCATTAGCAACTGAGTTCATTCTTCCACTCATTTTCAATTACAGCATCTGTTATAAAACCACATATGCGAGACTAACCTTTCACGCAAGTTGGCTTGTTGACAGTATTCCTTGTTCCAAATCCTAGTTGTCCCCAGTTGTTGCTTCCAAACATGTAAAGTTTACCATTTTCTACAGAATATATTAAAAAAAAGAGTGATCACCAATGAGTTTGCTTTAAGGTTCTCTAAAAATGTGAAATAACTTTGGCTGGCCTTTTGCCATTGATTCTCCCCTGCTCAAATAATAATCATGTACGCTTCATATACTGCAAAATACTACAAAAACACATAGAATCATATTGTAGAGCTGGAAGCAGGGGTGCCATCTTACCCTCAGGATTGTGGGTACCGCTGAGCAAAGCAGACGTGCAAAGTCACACACACTATGTGCAGGCATGTGTGTGTGAGACGTTGTGAATCTGCATTGTGGTGGGGGGCGCTGGTGGCTCCTCCTCTCTGCAGCCAGTTAGGCCCACTTTTCAATGGTGAGGGTCTCAGACTCAGAGGCAGAGACCCCCCCCCAAAAAAATGGTGCCTCGCATGCTAGCTGCAGAGGGCAGAGCTGAACTGCTTTTCTCCCAGAGGCAGGGCCACTGCCACCTGCCAGCTTTTCTCATTGCCTTTTTGGGTGCCCAGCCTCCACAATTGTATTATTGTGGGTGTCCATGCACCCATGGCCCCATGGAGCTGGCTCCAATGGTTGGAAGGGACCCTCAAGATCATCTGGGCCAACCCCCTGAAATGCAGGAATATGTAGCTGTCCCATACGGAGTTCGAACTTGCAACCTTGGCATTATCAGCACCATGCTCTAACTGAGCTATCCAGGCTGGCAATAATTATAAAGTCACCCCACTCTAAATAAGGTTACCAGACGTCCCCTGATTTACAAAGCAGTCCTCTGACAAAATCCATTTCTGTAGTGGGAAGCTGAAAAGTGTCCCCGGATTCATTGAAAAAAATCTGGTAACCTTACTCTAACAGCCAGTGGATCCAGGATTAGGATTGTACTGTATTTTTCAAAATTGATACCAGTGGACTGGTCTCCCAAAGAGATTGTTCAGATGATCTTTGAACATCAGCACTTGCTTTTAAGTCTTTGATCATCATATTTCAGCCAGTTCTAGTCCTGGGTTAATGATGACTTGTAAACTGCAGTGCTTCAGTTGCTGCAGAATTTTGGTATTATCACCAAGTATACAATTTCAAGGAACTTGTGAAATTTACTTTAGGAGTAAGAATTATTGCTTTATTGCTTATTGTTTTTTGAGATTGCAAGCCGCTCTCAGAAGCCTCCCTTCTCTTGATGATAGAAAATATTGGATAAATGTGTATAAAGTAAATCACTGAGGGACTGAATTTTGAATTAATCAAGAAACAGCTTTTTATGATACATTTTAAAGTTTTTAGACCAGGAAGATGCAAACAAAGCTCATGGCATGTATCTCAACATGAAAAGACACCTAAATTTCCATTTCACATTTACATAAGTATTAGGATAATAACACTATATAAATTTAAATAAGAATGTATGGGAGTATCTTATATTGAGTTGTTGTTTTTTTGTCTCTGTGTGTAAATCTATATATCTTTTATATATATCTTTGTTCTTTTTCTCCCCCTCACTTTCCCTTCTTTTTTCTGTATTAGTTTATTTCTTTTAATTGAAATTACTTCAATAAAATATAAATAAATAAAACTTCCATTTCACAAACACAGGAAGGTCATGTTACCATCTTGCAAACATAATTACTTCTTTATAACATACAAGTCTGCCTCAGGACTGGGCCTTCATAGCGCAATTCAATGCATGCTTTCTTCGAAGTATATCCTACTGGATACAATAGGTCTTACTCTCAAGTAAGTGGGTTCAGACTGCTACCACAGTGTGATCAGGACAGGAACCTTCACAATAAAATACTAGTACAATGCTAACTTGTTTTTCCTGAAATGCTGCTACAGCAAGTAATTAAAAGAAAACCTTAAACACTAACCTGTTACAACAGAAGTATGTTCATCTCCACATGATATGTGAAAAGGCTTGTCATTTTTAAACCAAAACTTGCTAGGCACATTATCGGCAAATTTGCTTTTTCCAAATGTGAATACAGCACCTGATTCTAAAAAAGAAAAAAAATAGCGTAAATAGTGAATTCTATTTCATACTTTACTCCTAACAGCATTCTTTCTGAGAGAATGGCATCTGGAAGAAACCTCAAAAGTAATCTAGTTCAGCTTGGTCCTGATGCAGGAAATTCACACTCACCTTCTGCTTAGAAATCTCTAAAAAGGAGAAAAGGAGAGTGTATCACCTTTAGAAGCAGTCTGCTCTACTGCTGAACAGTTCATGCTGTTAGGAAGTTCTTCTGTTTAATCTAAAATGTTCTTGTAATTTGAACCAATTGGTTGCAACCTACAAGCTGGCAAAGGGGAAAACACACAACTACGTAACAGTCCTTCGGGTATTTTAAGATTCCAAAATCCCTGGGTGTATTTTTCTGCCCTTGGTGTCCAAAGTTCTGCTAATATAGAGACAAACATTTTATTAAATTGTCCAAATACTTTGTCAGATAGTGTCATATGACAAGCAGTGCTGTTAGGTACAGGTGAGATTCCTTATTTCAAATTGGAAACACAAGCAGCAAGAAAACAAACAAAGGCTGCAATCCTAAACAGCTACCTCAGAGCAAACCCTACTGAACTTTTATGAGATTTGCTTCTGGGTGCGCATTAATAGTATTGCTCTGTTAAAAAGTTTTCCTGGGAGCAGGTGAGGCCAAAATGAAAAAAGTGGGTACCAGTTACTTTTAACACTTTAATTCAACGAGTCTTTGCAAATAAGAACATTTTAAGAGCCTGATGGATCAGGCCAATAGCCCATCTAGTCCAGTGTCCTGTTCTCATCCCCTCCTGCAGTTTCCATTAACTGGTATTCAGAAGCATATTGCCTCCAACCATGGAGAGCCTAGTCATTCTGGCTAGTAGCCATGAATAGACTATCCTCCTTGAATGTGTCCAATTCTTTCTTTTTTTTTAAAGCCTTCCCAGTCACACTGCCTGCTGTGGGAGCGAGTTCAGAGTTTGAGCATACGCTACATGAAGAAGTGTATATATCTGACCTTTTAACCATTTTCCTCACCCATCTGGAATGAAACATGTGGCCTAAAAATAACGCCCTGAAATACAATGTGACACTCTGCATAATGGGGCTGAAACACATTGAGGGCGTTTTACTTACTTGGAAATAAGTCCCCCTAAGAAGTAAATGGGACTTACTTCTGAGCAAGCACGGGCTAGGAAATGGTTCAAACTCTCCTGAGTCTGAAGCAAATTGCCCGGTTGTCCCTACCCTGAAATACGGAGGTAATAAAGAGCAAAGTGGGGGGAGAGGGGTGAAAAACAACAAGGAGGCGGCGGGGAACCTGACGCGCGCTCGCCTCGCGGGGCCCGCCGATGACGACAGAAGCAAGCGAGGGGCGCCGGCACCAACCAACTAGCTTCCCGAGACGAGGGGGGGACGGGACTGGGACTCACCGGGCACCTGCTCCTCGGCCTCCCCCATGACAGGCTCGAGGGGGAGGCGCCTAGGAGACAGAAGGAAGCGCGAGCAGCCTGGCTCCCGGAAGTAAACAAACCGCCTGCCACTAGCAACGGAGGCCGCTAGAGAAGCGACCATAGAGAGTCCCCTGCAAGCCGGGGTAGAGCGCCATCTCCAAATACCATAGAGGTTTTCTTTTTAAAAAACAAAGGAACAAAAAGCCCTCCTCAAAATATTGCTTTTACGAAAGTTACCGCCTGAATAGTTCAATTAGCAAGACTCCTCCATGAGCATTGCAAAATGGTGGGCACCGAGAACAGGGGGGCATTCCCACTTGGAAACTTTCCAAGGGCATTTCATTTATTACACGTTTATACCTCCCGTTAGATCATTGTTCGCTGTGCCAATGTTATCCTCACAACCAGCGCTCTTTTTTCCTAGAAAAAGAAGTGCAGGAACTCCCACCTTTTTGGGACAGACAAAGTTGTTGAGCCCAGGGTCACCCGGAGAGTTTCAAGGGTTAGCAGGAATTGGGCAAAGACTCCTTAGTCCGAAGCACTGTGGAATATTGGCTTTCTTTGGCCAACTGTTGGAAATCGAAGACTCACAGATTTTAAAAAGATGGAATAGTTCTTCAATTTGCTTTCTTTTTGATGGATATTTTTTCCATATAAATAAAAATCTAAAAAATAAATAAATGCCTAATTCATATAATAGTTATCCCCCATAAATAGGAGAGAGGAAAGAAGACTGGCGAAAGCTGTACTGGGATGCAATCTCAAAAATGATAGAATGGTCTCGATACGAATCCAAGGCAGACCTTTTAACATCACAGTAATCCAAGTTTATGCATCAACTACCGGTGCTGAAGAAACTGAAATTGACCAATTCTGTGAATACTTACAACACCTTATAGAAATGACACCAAAGAAGGATGTTCTTCTCATTATAGGGGATTGGAATGCTAAAGTAGGGAATCAAGAGATAAAAGGAACAACTGGCAAGTTTGGCCTTGGAGTTCAAAACGAAGCAGGGCAAAGGCTAATGGAGTTCTGCCAAAAGAACAAGCTGGTCATCACAAACACTCTTTTCCAACAACACAAGAGATGACTCTACACATGGACATCACCAGATGGGCAGCATCAAAATCAGATTGATTATATTCTCTACAGCCAAAGATGGAGAAGCTCTATACAGTCAGCAAAAACAAGACCTGGAGCTGACTGTGGCTCAGATCATCAGCAACAAAAAAGGTTATGAGTTTGTGTACAGCAAGTCCATCACACCAGTAAGACTTGGTGTCTGTACTCAGTACCTGGCATCACATGTAGGTCTCTCTGTGATGGAGAGGAGGGAGGAGCCCATGAGAAGACCTTTGGCAGCCTAGTAAATGCCTCGACTGGGCTGTAGATTTTGCTGTGTGTTTAAGGACAAAACCCATGGGTTTTGCAACTCTCCTAACTAATGACACTTATCCATAGTATTTGCATAAGATTACATACCGTGATTCCCTGAGCAGATCTCACAACTGCTAGAGATAGCACTGTCTCGTGATAGTTTTACCTTTGCTCTTTCACTGAATGCATTTACTATTTCATCTAAGTTTAATAAGGTGACTATAACTATATCTTAGCATTCGGTAATATGCTGTTTAATGTTCGGTCCCTGTTCAGTGTTGGGAATGCAAGCAAGATCAGCAAGCATCTGGTGCAATGTATTCGGTAAGTGTTTAAATGCCACACAACAACAGAGCTGGTGGAACATCCTGGGCTATCTACTCCAGTTTTTAGCAACTACAAGATTGCTGAGATGGGCAAATCATAATCTGTCTCTGTTGCTTAGCAGCATTCATTCATAAACCAAGAAACTAAAGCAAAGAAATTACATAGGAAAATTGATATGTCAGAGCAATTACCATCACTGTTTTTTGTTTGCAGATGTTGTCTGACAATTTCATATACTTGAAATAAATTTGCATGCTTATTTCAAACCCAATAGAATTGTATTCTATTATTTATCAATAGCTCTGACTCTCTCTGGAATATTTGTGATCATGTGAAGGCCTCTTTTTGTTGGGGTGGGAGTGAGCACCCTTAGAAATATCTGTTGCACATCCTGCTGAGTGGGGCTCTGGACTTCTGTTTCAAAGTCCTGCCCTGATGGCACCATAATGTTATAAAGAATAAACTGGAATCACTTATTATTTTGTTAAATGTCTTTTGTTGTTTTCACTTGTTTTGTTACATACTGACAGAATACTTGTTTGCAGCAGCAAAAATGTTAACTAGGAAGGCTCCTGACATGACCACAGTATCTGAATGGCATTGTTCAAATCCCTAGCTATTGCAGATATGGAAAAACCAATGGATATTGTGTGACTACTGGGGTATGTGGATGTGGGTGTATGAAAGCAAATGTTGTGAGCATACTGATCTTTTTTCGTTTATTGTTGGAATGTGCATTGTAGAACACCGGGAAATTATTATTATTATTTTGGTAATTTTAATGGAAGCACTGTATATAAATGAAGTGAACAATAATTTTCAAATGACTTACAGTCCCATTATTAATATATAAACACAACACCATTTGTTCTGATAAGGGGGGTGGGGTGTAGGGATAGTGATGGCAATAATAATAATAATAATAATAATAATAATAATAATAATAATAATTTATTCCCCGCCCATCTGGCTGAGTTTCCCCAGCCACTCATGGTAAAGGTAGTGACAGTGCCACATAGTGCAAACAGAGGCAGAATCTCCCCCTACCCCATGCACACATCAGCAATGGTTTCCCCAAGTGTAATTCTTCACACGTTTTCATAGTAGCAATATGCATATATATAATACTGAAGAACAACAAATTCTTTTATTTTTCTTGATTATTTACTCAACTGTTCACTTCTATCCTGGTGCCATGCATTTGTAGAGTGTTGTGCCTTTGAGCCAATAACCTGGGACTTCAACTTGACAGTGGTTATTTCAGAATACAAAATTCTGAATTATGAGGTAGTTGAATTTCTTTTGTCATTTCCCGTGGAGATACAGGCATGGGCCACAACCTACTAAAACACCCACTCAGTTGAAAGGCCGGGACCTTCTGACACTGCAAAATTATTCAGCTGAAGACATCAAATATTTGTTGTGGGTGGCAGCAGATCTGAAGGAAAGAATCAAATTTAAAGGAGAGGTATGTAACCTTTGCGGCATGGATTCTCTTACCCTCATGTCTTTTTAGTTGTGCACATGACCTTAGCCACAATCCATACCTATCATGTATCTGCCGTCTTGTTTCTTTTACGTGTTTTCCCTGAATTCAGCTTCAATCTGGATTTTAAAAAAGAACCACCTAGCTGTGTTTTAAAACACAAATGTGGGTGCTGCCTAGTTTGGGATTTGAATCCCTGCTGGTGGGAAGGAGAGGACAAGAAAAGTCAGGGGTCAGCAAACTTTTTCAGCAGGGGGCCGGTCCACTGTCCCTCAGACTTTGTGGGGGGCCGGACTATGGTGTGTGTGTGTGTTTTTTTGGGGGGGTGTGAACGTAGTCCTATGCCCCACAAATAACCCAGAGATGGATTTTAAATAAAAGAACACATTCTACTCATGTAAAAACACGCTGATTCCCGGACTGTCTGCGGGCCGGATATAGAAGGCAATTGGGCAGGATCAGGCCCCCGGGCCTTAGTTTGCTTACCCATGGGAAAAGTAGACCATGTGATCTTCAAAGTGAAATGAAGATTCCTACCCTCCACCCGCAAGGTTTAGAAGGGTTGTGTTTGAGAAATTGCTTGGGCTTTCAATGTTAAAAATAAAGAAAAAGAAAGCTTACCATATTCTAGAAATATAAATCTAACCAGAACTGAAATGTATGATGACGAAAAAAATCTTTGGCATATTCTCCTACCACACAATTATCTGGGGAAGGGGAATCACATTTATATCCCCCCCCTCTCTCTCTCACCCCCCCCCAGCATTCCCAGTTGGGGGAGGGGCAATTGAGTCTGTGTCATGTGTGTGTGTGTGTGTGTGTGTGTGTGTGTGTGAGAGAGAGAGAGAGAGAGAGAGAGAGAGAGAGAGAGAGAGAATGCACACATGCAGTTTACATGCCAGGTCAGCTCTCAGCATATTGGCGGGGACAGGGTGTGTAAAGCTTCAGTGGAATTCTACATGCAGAGCAGCACTAGAGGGAGTAAAGAAACTAGTAACTAGGTCACCTCCAAGGCACAGAAGCCCTGAATGTGACAAATTGACAGGATAATTGCCTTAGACTGAAACAAGTATTAAGATTTCATTTTTCTAATGGAGCCCTTAAAGTAAGATACAAAAGTGAAATATTAAATACTTTCAAAATTCAAACCTGCATTCTTAGGTTTTATCAGATTTTGAATAGTTACACTTTTTTTATTTCAACTTGGCAAGAACTTCTAGGATTTGGCCAGATCCTCCAACTGTGTTGTAATTAAGTGTTCGAAATTACTTTCAAGTGTAAAGCAGAAAGTTCAAAAATATTTATTGTTCTTACCAGTGCGTCACAAGTTCTTTTCCTTCCTGTTTTTCAGTATTTGCCTTTGCTGCAAGGAAAATCATTAGCTATGATTTTTGAGAAAAGAAGTACAAGGACTAGATTATCTACAGAGACAGGTGAAAACAAGCCAAGAATTTGACAGTAAATACAGCCTTCTGTATTAACTGTATATTATTTACCTGCATATGATGAAACAACATTATTCAAAGTAAGAAGACAAAACAAAAGAAAAATGAAATTGAAGTTTGGAAATTCCTTAAAAGTTGTTACTTAGCCATTAGTAGTTCAGCCATCTAGTTGACCATTAAAATCAAGTCAAAATGGAATTTATAACAGAATGTAATGGGCACAACACAACCAGCATTATCCAACAAGACTTAACATTGCATAATTGCCAGGAACTGTTTGGGTATGCACAGTGCTTTTTTTTTTCTTTCTAAAAAAATGTTTAGGAGGTACTCTCATTTTGACTCAAGAAAATCACCATTTTATGGTTCAAAACGGGAAATATCAATATAGTAAATGGACAAAAGTACAAAGATTCACAAAATGTTTAGGGGTATGCGTACCCCTGTGTACCCCCAGAAAAAAAAGCACTGGGTATACAGAATGTTATCTCTTTGGGAGCTTTAATAAACATTTCATTCTGCAAAACATTCAGCTTAGGACAGACATGTCCAAAGTCCAGGGGGCCACTTGCAGCCCCCGGGCTGCTTTCAAACAGCCCGCCAGGCAACTTTGAAAAAACAGTCTCTTGCGGCCCCCGAACACCTGGCCACCAAAGGCATTTCCTTTTTGCGGGCTCGTCACGAGCTCTCCCCTCTGTGCAGGGGGCATGGCAAGCCCCTGGGCCATTAGGGAGTCCCCGGCTGAATCACTCCTTGGGTCGACCCAAAACAGGTCCAGGAGCAGAGGCGAGAGGGGGAAAAGTGCATCCTATAGAGTGAAAAATACGGTACTTAATTGAGAAGGGGATTGTAACTAAAACACTGGGGCCTAATTTGAATAGCAGAGAGCCTGGTATCTGGTGGACAGTCCAAAGCACTTGTCAGGAGAGCTATGAGATTCAGATGAGGGTCAGATGCCTTGTCATTCCCAGCAGGTATATAACAGGAAGACCTGGCCTGCCCACGCATGCCACCAGTCTCCTAAAGAGGAGAAACCTAGTATGGAAGACCTGTGTACAGTGGTACCTCGGGTTACAGATGCTTCAGGTTACAGACTCCATTAACCCAGAAATAGTACCTAGGGTTAAGAACAGAAATCACGCGGCAGCTGCGTGGCGGCAGTGGGAGGCCCCATTAGCTAAAGTGGTACCTCAGTTAAGAACAGTTTCAGGTTAAGAACAGACCTCCAGAACGAATTAAGCTCTTAACCCGAGGTACCACTGTATAGTACACAGATCTGAAAGAGCCACAAAGGGTAAACCACCCAAAAGGTATGCTGAAGAGTTTGCTAAAACAGTCAAAGCAGATACAGCTGTTGTTAGTAACTCAGAGAAGGTTTGGGAACCTTCAAGCTTCCAAGAGGTCCAAAGTTTAACCTCAGAGGATGCTGAGCCATGGTTAAATGCCATGAAGGCTGAACTTCTGTCTCCTCAACACCTAAGTGTAAATGTAAGTTAAACCCAACAATTTCTGTGGGGAGCAATGTTCACTTCATCAAATCTGGCCCTCTTTGAAAAAAGTTTGGACACCACTGGCTTAGGACAATGGTTGTGGTGCCATCTGCTGGTAAGGATTCAAACTTTCCTAGTATACGACCCCAATACATGTTTAAAAGCTGGCAAGATTATACTTTTGTACCTTTCTTATGACTAAAAATAATGCTTCATCCCAGAAAATATTATGAGCATGTTCCCAGAAGATACATTGACAGTTGTGTGGTGTTGTAAGATTTTTACAATATAATTTGGGGTTTTTTGGTTTTCAAAATATATCTGCTTTTTGTGTTTTTAACTGTTTTTGATGTTTTGATTGTACACTGCCTTGAGATGCTTGTGTAGAAGACGATCAGTAAAAAATAATAACAGGTTTGGTTATTACAAACAGCATCAATAGAGAAAAGATTGTGCATATCTCTGTGAGATCTTCAACACATGTAACTTGTACATTGTTCTGGCATGTACAGAGGTTATAGAAAGAGGCAGTCCTTGACCACAAGTTTACAAACTCTATAAGATCTGACACAAAAGGAAAAACAGAGGAAGCAGAGGGAGGAAAACAAACTTGGGTACTAATTCTTAGTTACATAATTGCTTTTGTTACGACCACCTTGATTGGAAACAGTGGAGGAATCAAATTGTAGCTAGTCTTTTAGCCAGGCTAGTGGAGCAGGCCCTGCTAAAAGCTGATAGTTCAGAGCTAAGATTATCTAAATGCATCCATGATAAGAACATGACATTCAGGTCTTTGACAACATGATAACATTTTAAAAGACTCACAAAAATTATATAAACTTCTCTTTTAAAAATAAAAACTTGAAATATTCTTTGGTACTAATGAAATTCTGAATGCTATTTTCTCCTGTATTTGGTTCACACATAGATTTGCCACTGGGCTAGGGGAGGGCTCTTGCAGCTTTATGGCCATGGGAAAAGACATAAAGTCAAATTATCCCCATGTCTGCAGTTCTAAGGGAGAAGACATGTAGTATGACTTGCCATAATACTTGGAAATGACAAAGGTAAAAGTCTTAATCATTGTATTTATTTTAGGATTTGCTGTACTTGGTGGCCATCCCTGTTTCCTCACAACACAAGATATTCACTTGGGCATTAATGAAAGTATCACTGACACAGCACGGTTTGTATGACACCTTGTGTGACTGTTATTTCCTTTCTATATTTAGATGGTGAAAGCTAGGGTTGCCATATTTCATATTGTTTTTAGGAATGTCCAAAATTGTTGAGCTTTTTTTTTCTTTTTTTGGGGGGGGGGGCAAAAGTTGTTTAGCCAAAAAAACATGATTGGAGTGTCACCTTTCAGAAATTCCCCCTGGACGTCAATTCTGCCTTTGAAATCCCGGTAATGTCCAGGATTGCAGCCTTACAAAAGCACTAAAATTGCTTGAATTCAGCAACTTTCAAAACTTAGAGTGCACGAAGATTTTACTATGCATCCTATGTATTAACACCCTGCTCTTCAGCCAGAGAGGTTCCCAGAGTGGCTTTTAGATCAATAAAAACAACACAACCTTTGCCCTCAGGTTTAGGTCTAAAAAGATAGACACAAAAGGAAGAGGGAGGAGAAAACAGGCGAACTCAGGCACCAAATTATTGATGTTGTATTCTTATAAAGGCCTTTTCAGATGGAAACAGAATCCTTGCAATTCAAAAACAGGCCTTGGTGGTCCAACCTTCCTAGAAAGAGGTATAAGAAGTTGTTGAAGTTGCAGGATGGGGTCTTTGGCCTTGCCAGGCTAGCTGGAATTCCCCATTTTCTTGTCATTTGTACTGTGGCATGCAGGCTTATTGGGGCCTCTCACCCTCAGAGCAAACAATCCTGGTAAACACAATTTGGGTTGTGAGTCTATGGTGAAAGTACTCACTGTGTTTTGTTTGTACACAGAATCTTCTCAGAAGGTTCCTCAGAATGAAATCAGGAGAAAAACTAGTTCTGTAGTTTATAGCATAAACTGTCCATGCCCAAGTATTGCTTGACTGGAAACAAGAAAATCACAAACTTTATTTACATTAAACAGTTCGTTGATATTTCTGTCTTCTAATTCTGTGTCTCTCTCTCTTTTCACTGCCTTATTTTTTTAAAAAAATATTTTCAGTGGTTAGCAGTCTACATCTGTATTTAACCATGTTGTGCAAGCACTTAAAATTATTCAGGTGGATTAACCATTATTAAAGTACTAATTGTCTATGAAAAATTGAGCGGGCTTTACATTTATTTTGCTTTCTAAAGGGTGTTGTCAACCATGACAGACGCAATCCTGGCACGAGTATATAAACACGTTGATCTGGAGGTGCTGGCACAACAGGCCACAATCCCAGTGATAAATGGACTGTCTGATTCTGACCATCCCCTCCAGATTTTAGCTGATTACCTTACACTCCAGGTAATACTCTCCTGTTCCCTGCTTAACTGCAAAGCTTTTAGCTACCTCAGCTACTCTAAAAGTTCAGACCTAAATCCTAAATAGTTGAGATGTGGAAGACTGCAAAAATATAAAGGTCTGGCACTGTGAGTGTGAGTTGTGAGCTGTTCAATTCTTTCTTCATTGGATGGACTTGGGCAGGCTGCTGTTTCCAGACTCAATCACCCCCAACTGTAGTATGAGGTTATTAATACTGAGCCACCTTATACGACTGTGGTGAGGAATATTTATCCTGCTTTTAAATGCACTGCATAAATGCTAAGTATATTAAATTATTTTCCTTAGGACCTTGTTAGTGTCTGTCCACTCATCCAGCTGTTTAGAAATCAGGCATCCTGGTCCCTATCTAATGTCCCTCCACCTCTGTGTGTCAAGCAAGGATTAAGCAAATGCCAAGGGTTTTGGTGGTAAAACCAGTTCAAGTAGCAACTTGCATTACATCTTCAAGCCATCTGTCATTTGGCCCACAGTTTCTGCACTTCATGAAATTCCTGCATCAGTGTTCCTGGTGCAACTCCAGGGGAGCAACACAGTCGTCCATGATATGGTTCAGATCCAGTTCGGGGGAGCTAGCTATTCAACCTTTTATGACAGTGGTCTTTGAAAATTCTCTCTGAAGTGATGCATAGGGGTGGGGGAAAGCTCTGACCCCCTAGAGGTTATTGGACCACAACTCCCATGACCCCAGACAAATGGCCATGCTGGCTGGGGCTGATGGGAGTTGGAGTCTGACAACATCTGGAAGGCCACACGTTCCCCCAGTCGTGGTTTACATGGGCCTGAACTTCTAAATTGCAGTCATTCTGTAAAACACCTAAATAAATGTGCTCAGATTTCTAGGGCATCTTTCCTTCACATTGATGTTCGCATAAATAGTGACATTTTAACCTCACCAATTCAACCTTTTTGACTGTGAACAACTCTGCATCTTAGGTGGCAATTTGTGTTTGATATTGGTACCTCCATCACTTTGGTGTTTTGTGTACAATTGTGTAAAGTGTAAACGACACATAAGCAGCCTTCCATTAAACCTGATGTGGGCAACATGGTGTCCTCCTCATGTTATTGGACTGCAGTTCCATCAGCCCTGAGCAGGGCCATGCTGGCTGAGGTTGGTGGGATTTTGATGTAGTACATTGGCTACTTTTGTTCCAAATAATTCATCCATGTACCTGGGTATCCAGGACACAGGTGTTTAAGGATACAACCTGTCTTTGCTGTGGGAAACACCAGCATACTTATGGCAAAAAGATTAGCTGTACAAAGTGTGGCATCTCTTCTTTTGGCTAGATGAATCACACAAGTTAAGCTCTGAGTGGGTGTTCTTTGATTGCACATGGAGGAATCTGAAAAGTATTCATGCAGGAGGCTTAAAATGCTGTGGGAACCGTGCTGGGTGCAAAAATGGCTCTTTCCATAAATTCACATTTGTTGATGACTTGTTTCTATTAAAAGTATCATTCAAGGTGGGAAGAATTACCCAGTTATAGAAGAGCAGGGTCTCTGGATACTCCATGAAGGTGGCGTCCAGCCAGGCTTTGTGAGCTGCTGTAGAAAGATGCAACACCTCAAATCAGGTCCTAACATAAAGAGAAATGTTGGCTGCATTAGAATGCAGGGTGAATAAATCATTTCCAGCTGTTCATTTTGTCTGATAACCTTTGGAAGGCATTTCATCACCAAGAATTGACAGTTTTTCAGTAATTGCAAGTGACTCATGGTTCTTATGTAATAGTTCGCTGCCTGCTAGCTGTACTAGCTTTTAGCATCCTGCCAGTTCCCTTCTAGGCTACCTGTTTAGAGAGAACAGTGTTATTATCCACATTTCTCTCTCTCTGTCTTGGCTTCTGTGGTTCAGGACATCGAGCATGACAGATGGTTCTAATACTTGACTCTTGTCATCTGATGAACTATGCCGGCTATCTCTACAGAGATTAGAGATATTAATAAAGAATAAATATCTGATTGTTTGGATAGCAAGTTATTACTGGCTTTGGTTAGGGCTATTCTACCCCACGTTTCATCATCATAAGTACCAATGACATTTAAATCTGTGCCAAGAAAAGTCATATTATGCAAATGAAAACAAATATTCATGAATTGATTTATTTTTGTATAGTCTTTCCTGCTTCTAATAGTCATAAGCAGGACAAGGAATTATTAGCAACATGGAAGACCAACCCTTAATTGTTGGAAGTCTGCTCAGGCTTCATTGTTTTTTTTTGAGGTATCACTTTCAAAGTATTATTTTCACATTATCTACATGTTTATAAGAAGAACGCAGGATGCATGCTTTCTAAAATAATGAATGAATGAAAGTTACCCACATTGTGGCAAATTCTCCATCTAATATAAATGGAGTGCTAGAGTTCTGTGATTACAGGCATGTGAAATACACAGATAGCTATATATTTCCCTGTCATTCATACTTATGTGCTAGAGAAGCATATGCTCTTGTATGGAACAAGTATAACAAATGGCTCCAGCTCATAGAAAATAAGGCAGGATATTGTCCATTAGTGTATAGGCACTTAAGCAATTTGCTTAACCATGGCTGGGATAATAATAGTGTATTGATTGACAGAATAATGTTAATATCCTGTAATGTTTATGACAAAGAAAGAATATGGGCAATGGCAACTTGTTCAAAGGCAACATCCTTGTTGCCAGATCCCGGACTACACGGTATGATAAAAGTTGCACTTCAAAACTGACAAGCACTGTAAATAACTGTGGCTTTGTTTTGTTTTGTTTTTGGTAGGAACACTATGGATCTCTGAATGGATTGACCCTAAGTTGGATAGGTGATGGAAATAATGTCCTAAACTCCATTATGCTTAGTGCTGCTAGATTTGGGATGAATCTGCATGTTGCTACTCCAAAGGTAAGAAAATCTTAGTTGGGGAGAGAGGGAGCCAAATGTTCTAAGGCAAAGAACATGGACTGAACCTCCCATCATCCCTGACCATTGCCCATGGTGATTGGGCTGATGGGAATTGGAGCCCAACAACATCTGTGATTTAGCGATTGCTGTTCTAAAGCTGAAATACTGTTTTTCCATAGTTTGTTTAAAGCAGCATGGTTTCAGGGTAGCATGTAGCTCTGAACGGGGCCAATAAAGTTGGTTGTCAGCTTTGAAAAAGAAAAGCATTTGTGATTTTATTAGAGGGTTTAGCCTCACAAAATCTCTATACAAGAGTGCAAAGGCAAACTGACTTTGCTTTGGAAGCTAATTTTAAAATATCTAAATACATGTCCATTGATAATGAGTGCACTTTATCCAGAGTTTAATGGTATAAAACTGTTAACAAATTAGCCCATTATCACTCTGAAGGAAAATGCTTAGCTACAAGGAAATGGCCTCATGATTCAGAGTTCAGGAATGGGAGGGTTAAAGATTAGACTGAAGACAGAAGCCGAAGTCACCATTTCACTCGAAGAACAATGAGCTAGTTCCCATGAATTAGATTCGGAAGATCCAGCTCCAGAAGAGGCAGAGTTTCATCTCACAAACAGTCCCTGAACTTTTTTTAAAAAATCTGTGCTCAGTGTAATAGGTTACTTTACTAAGACCAGGACAAAATTGAGTAATCCGGACTGCTAGCTGGGCACAGTAGATTAAGTAATTTGGGTGGTTAGGAGATCTGGCACATCTTTTGATTCTTGCTCTTCTTGAAGAGCCTCTGTGCTGGCTGACATTTACCAAGCGCTTCCCCACATTAGTACTCTGCAGATGTTGGAATCCATCAACCCCAGCAGCATGGCCAATGGTCAGAGATAGTCCATCCACAAATGAAGGATGCTGTCAGGGACCAGGCAGAGGAGGAATGGTGGAGACTGCCTCCCCATCCTGATCTTTCCAGGGAGGAGGAAGCCGAAGATAGTATGGATTTACAACAGGGGTTTGAGGGAGGTCACAGCTCAGAGGAAGATGAGGAGAAAAGTTGGGAAATAATGGGAGAGGAGGAGGCAGGACTGAAACGGCAGCTGACTGACACGTTATCTTTAGAAAGCATTCCAGAGCCCCCATCTCCAAGAACCCGGTGAGCCTTAAAAGTAGGAGAGCAAAGAGCTCAAAGACAGAGGGCATGTAGCAGCATCCATAGAAGTGACAAATGAGGAAGTGGGAGAGACAGGGGGTAGAGATTCACTCAGGACAATGCCGTTATCCAAGAGGCTGGGTTCTATAGCCTCTCTCTGTAATATTGAAATAAAAAAGGATGGTAAGAAACTTTTCTTTGTCCTTATGCTTTATGTTTGTGTGGTGGAGTGACAGCAAGGTTGGGAGCAGGTAGTGACACTGGTGGGACCTCTGCTGCAATTCAGTTCTCCTGACAGTGCACCCTCCCATCCATCTCGCCCCTATTCCATCCAGGTGAACAGCAGTGATGCTGGTGTCAGGAGGGCAGCTCCACCCTACCATATGTGGTGTTGCTGCTTTATAGGGAATTGGCATCGACCCAATACCCACACACACATTTGCTGGTATCATATCTCATTTTGGCTCCAATGTGGTTCTATTTATGCAATTACCATCTAGAAGCTTTTTAAAGTCCAGGAGCCAGTTTTCCATAGCTTGGAAATCTAATCCAGAAACTCTCCAACCAACTCTAGGCATGCTGCCAGTTCAGGTATTGTGAATGATATAGTTAAGAGTACCCAGGCTACTGTCTATTTCTATAAAAACTGGGAATGTGTTTAATGTTCTCTGTTTGTAGCAAGAATGGAATACATTGTAACACTGTAATCTATTTTGACAGGGTTTTGAGCCAGATCCCATGGTCATCAAAATAGCGGAACAGGAGTCCGTAAAGGTACGAGGATGTGACTGTAAAATGTTTTTTTCTACTGTGCTCCACTTGAACTTAGTGCATTTCCTCTGATTTATTTATGTTAGCACCGCACCAAGTTGTTTCTCACCAGTGTCCCTACTGAAGCTGCCAAAGGAGCCAACGTTTTGATCACAGACACATGGATAAGCATGGGGCAAGAGGCAGAAAAAGAAGAGAGACTGAGGGCTTTCCAAGGTTATCAGATCACAATGAAGGTAAAATGCAAAGATTTTCCACCAAATTTCTAAGGTTTTGTAGATTCCAGAAGAAAACTTTAAAAACATTTTAGGCCTCATATATGTTTGCATTACCTAACACTGGAGATTTGTGGTACATGTTTGTTGAAATATTTAGAGTACATATTTTCGATTATTATAACAATGACTACAGCTACTCTGAAGCAACTGTTAACCTTAATAGAGTGCCACAAGAATATCAGGCTGAACGCTGCATAAGGAACTTCCCTACCTTCCTGAAATAGTGACCTGAGAGATGAAGTAAACATAACCAGTATATTTGTGTGTGTGTATTTATATATAAATATTAGAACCAAAAACAGGAGGCCCTGATCCTAGTTAAGACCACAACATGCGGGGAAGGGGGCCTTGACTCTTCTGCTCTCTACTATGACCGTGAAAAAAATAAATCACACAACCCTGTATGGCAAATAGCAACATTCTACAAAAAGCACCTTCCCATTAGCCCATAGTTTTTATTCTACTGTTGGTACTTACTGTAGGGGGGTTCAACTTTTTCAGGATTGCAGCATGAAATACAAGGGTGAAGTCTCCCCTCCCCAAATCACACACCTTCTCTGTGCTTGGTTTTAATCTTGTTTTTGGTTCAAGTAATACTAATGTGTGGTTAGGCCCTGGGAAATGTAGAAGTCACATCTCTGTATCTGGATGCTATAGTGCAGGGGTAGGCAACCTAAGGCCCGTGGGCCGGATGCGGCCCAATCGTCTTCTCAATCCTGCCCGTGGCTAGTCCGGGAATCAGTGTGTTTTTACATGAGTAGAATATGTCCTTTTATTTAAAATGCATCTCTGGGTTATTTGTGGGGCCTGCCTGGTGTTTTTACATGAGTAGAATGTGTCCTTTTATTTAAAATGCATCTCTGGGTTATTTGTGGGGCATAGGAATTCATTCATTCCCCCCCCCCCAATATAGTCCAGCCCACCACATGGTCTGAGGGACGGTGGACCAGCCCACGGCTGAAAAAGGTTGCTGACCCCAGCTATAGTGCCTGCATGGATGAATGCACATAAATTGCTCACTGGAGATAACAGTGGATGAGCAACAGTCAGGGAACAGAATGGATATATTTCTTCAGGATCAATGCACTCACATACTTAAGCAGTACTCCATAAGCAATTGTTACTCCATATTTATTGTGAGCTATCTATTGCGCACACCATTAATTCAGTGATACATTGATTACAATGTGCACAGATCAGCTTCTAAGAAGCAGGGGCATTGTTAGGGAGGGGCCTGTGTGTGTGTTTTATTTTATACATATAAATTAGGATGTGCAATTCGTTTTATGTGGCTGTGGTCTCATTGCTTTAACTACCCATCATTGCTCCAGAAGGATGTTTCCTTCTTGAGCCCACTGAATTTCTCTTCTTCCGATATCCTCTAAATTAAGAACGGTTTGATTCTGCTGTTCAGGGAAATACACTTTTCAGGAATAAGACCCTATCAGGGGAATTTCTCCATCTCTTTTATCAGAGAGCAATAAATAAATGGATGAATAATGAATGGAATCGTCCAGAGGGAGGCATGGGCTTATACTATGATAGGGGCAAAAGTAATATGGTGAAGAAAATCCAGCATTTTGAATAGAGGTGGGAGCCAATTAATAATAATAATAATATGAAGTCATTATTACTTCTCTCTTACCTCATCCTATTCTACTTTTGATGTGTGTAGTCCCTCCCACTTTATTGGGGTTTTAGTACAGGTTTGGGGGTTTTTGTATTGAGATGAGATTTGTTATCTTTGGTGATTTGCAATGATACTGTTTTTCTCTAAAATCCCTTTGTTACTTAAGTATATTTAGTAAGAGGTAAAAGCTTTAAAGTAATTTTCTGACTGTGTTATGCTAATGTTTCTTTAGACCAGGCAGCATGGGAGGGTCACATTTATATATATATATAAATATGAAATACAAAAAGGTATCTGGCTGAAATATTTCTTATATAGCAACTTTAAAATAGAAAATGTAATCTAATAAAATATTTAAAATGGTTACATGAAAAGCCATTCTCTGTACATTAAACTGCCATATTTCAACCCTATTTCCCAGAATGGTAGTGTTCAAAATTTCTCATAGTGCTATGAAGCTTTGTTCAGGTATTATATTAATATATAATGAGTTATTGATATAAAGGAATACATTTGGACTTTTAAGGCATGCTTTAGATTGTGGGTTTTTTAAAGGTATGATTTAATAGGCAATTATTACCCTTACAAAAACATTATAGCAGCATGCATAGCAGCAGTGCAGAATGTACCAGTGATCCACTGTGAAAAAAATTTCTGAAGCCAAAGATGAACCTCTTGATTACACTGTGATGTATTTTGAGCGACTCCAACTGACAAGCCTACCATTGATTGAATGAGTTATAGGTCCCAGCTGCTGGCTCTTAAGGGAAGTGCTGATCAACCAGTTGCTCAACTGAGAGGTGGCAGAGAGAGGAATAGGCAGCAGAAAGGAAGTGAGGTGAATGGAATGCTAGATGCACATTCAGGGCACCAGAATCAGGACCACTCTGGCAGCTCTGCTCTAGAGAGCCACATTCTTATGGCACACACATTTTGTGTTTAAATCAAAGGCTGATTTACCATTTCGTAGGTCATCCATGAGTTTTACGCAACAGCACTGGACTCTTGGAAACAGAATATACTCTTGACGTAGGTTGCCTTTTTAAGCAACATATTTTGTTTCCAATGCCTGCCACAATTTATCTGAAAATGCACAATGTGGATGGCAGAGACAAAATGGATTATGTAACTCGAAGTAGATTGGAAAAAAATAGTTATAATTGTGGCAAGATGTATGAAGTGGGTTTCAATTGCTGGTAAAGGACCTCAATAAAGTCAAGTTTATATTATTGAAAATTTTAAGGGTAGCTTTGCATGCTTTTCACATGTGATTTTCCTAATTGCTCTGCATGTACACAGGTACATGTGTAGGGTACAGGGAGCATGCCAGGTAGTAAAACCCATGGACTTTTACCCAAGCAAATGCATGTATGTTATGATGTCCATGTCCCCAATACATTAAGCAGGTCTGCATGTAATGTTAAACCGTAGCTAAAAATAAATTATGACTTAACATGAATTAGCAGTGTGGCAGTGCACACAGCAAATGCAGTGCTTGCTTTGTTACTCTCCTGTTGCTGCTCCTGCTTTTGTTGCTGCTGCAGCACCTTTAGTAAGTGTGGTACAGAAGTCCTGGTTCTGCACGTATCCCTAAGTACCTTAATTCTTAATGAAATGGAAGGTGTAACACATTGCATATGAAAATGCTTGTTGTATAAAGGATTAAGAGAAGAATGACGTGCTCTGTCAATTACTAAGTTACTAGTAAATGAAACATTTGTTCAGGCTGCAAAGTGATGATCCAGTATTTAGGGTAGTATTCAAATATATTAAGATCAGCTCACAGATCACAGAAAATTTAATAACTTATGTAGAAGCATGGCATATGCCACAAAACATGCTTCAGTATATTGCCTTAATATTGGCTAAGTAATGGATGGCTAGACCATGTGGGACTGCCCTAGTCATGTAATTCCTGTGAAAAATTAGTGCTACTTAGTGCATAAATGGGTTGTGATTGTAGAGCTGTGCCCTAGACTCATTTAGGTCACACCTCCTCTTCTCTGATGAAGGAGGAAGTGAAGTCTTCTTTTCCTTTTCCCTCTCTCTCCACACTGACCAAGGAAGACATGCCTAAGCAAACCCCAAGCTTAGAGCATGTATTTGAAACTATCTTTCTATACAGTGGTACCTTGGGTTAAGTTCTTAATTCGTTCCGGAGGTCCGTACTTAACCTGAAACTGTTCTTAACCTGAAGCACCACTTTAATAGGGCCTCCTGCTGCTGCCACGCCGCCGGAGCACGATTTCTGTTCTCATCCTGAAGCAAAGTTCTTAACCTGAAGCACTATTTCTGGGTTAGCGGAGTCTGTAATCTTAAGCATGTGTAACCTGAAGCGTATGTAACCTGAGGTACCACTGTATTTTCGACCCAAGAGTCCTCTGCCTATATTTTCCTTGCTGCTGCTTGGATAAATGCATGAATCTGATCTTTGGGACACTTTATAAGTATTTTAACTTTACTCAGCAGTGTGTGGTCTGTTCATTGAAAAATGGGTAGAAAGTGAGAAGCACTGTTTGCAAGCAGACTAAACAGGATAAAAAGGTCTAATAACCTATATTCCTAATGCTATGCGGCTGCTTGACTGTTGTGGGTTTAAAATCTGCTACTGAGGGCTCTCTCCTGCTGGAGAGTGAGTTTAGCACCGCATTTTGAATCTGTACATCCAGCTGATTCTTTTACTATTTACTCCAGACACATGGGTCACAGGGATTCATATTTTCCTCACACAATTCCTTCCAATGCCTGATGGATGGGGGGGGGGGGCACGTGTGGGAAGTAATGATGTGATGCTCTGTGATCTGATACATTTATAAGATGGTATAAAGCTGAACCACGTTTTGTTTGGTTATTTTTTAATAGTGTGTTGCCACAGTAATATATGTATTGGGCTTAGGAAAAAAGAGTTACATAAACATATCTGGCTGTTTTCCTAGCCCACCACTAATGATGTACGTCAGTGTGCATAAATTGCATAAGAAGGTTTATGTATACTCAGTGCTTCTATTATTTTTAATGTTTTGTGTAATTTTTTGGCATTTAAAGAAAATGAAACGTGAGTACACAGAGAAAGCAAAGGGGATAAATACTCCTTGGCTGCAGACTGCAAAGAGGAAAGCACACAGCTTAAAAAGAGGCGGCTCATGGCTGACACAGCAGTGAGCAAGGGAGCAATTACCATAAACCGTAGAGAGAGGACAAAGAAATCAGAAGTAGAATACTCACACAATTCTTTCAGCTTGTTAGACCCTAGCATGACCCACACAATGCTGCCAAAATCAGGGCTTTTGAGAAAGAGTAATTTTAAGGGATACATGCATCATTTCAACTTTTCAACTTTGTGTGTGGTCATCTGTTAGCATGTTTTGGCATTCAGTTTCAAATCTCTCTCTCTCTCTTTCTCTCCATCTCCATCCATCTTTAGACTGCAAAAGTGGCTGCTGCTGATTGGACATTTTTACACTGCTTACCCAGAAAGCCAGAAGAAGTTGATGATGAAGTGTTTTATTCTCCACAGTCGCTGGTTTTCCAAGAGGCTGAAAACAGGAAGTGGATAGTTATGGTATATGGGCACTCTGATCCGATAGGCGTCAAAGATCTCATGGCATAAAGAAGGCATTCTGTGTGCTGCAGGGGAAATAACCCCAATCTGTTAGCCACCTGACATTTACAACTGCCCTGATGTCCGCTTGCCTATATATATGAAATTCTAGGTCTGTGCTGATTTAGCTGACTCAGTAGTACTGACTAAAAGGCTTTTCAGGATGGTATATAATATCTCCCTAGTCCTGCCAGTTACCAGCCCAGTTACTCCACTCATATCTGAGCCACTTAAAGGCTTGCTAGTCTTTCACTGACTGGGCTGCATTGGGCAGTGGTGGCTGTTGCAACAGTAGTCTCATCAACATGCTGGTATAATAATGGCAGACAGTGACACTGCACTGCAGTTCTTGCACTCTGTGCTTGCTAGCACAGCAGTTCAAATGACTGGGCCATCCTAAAAGGCAAGCGTAATTCTCACTCATGTGTTTAATTTGCCAATTCTGGTAGCGGGTGGGTCAGGCACCTGGCAAGGTCTAGAGACTGTTAAAAGAACACCACCAAAAGCCATTTTATTTTGATCTACACCCATGGTGTAAACCAGGAGTGGGGAACCTTCCAGAGACTGCTTGCCAAATGGTGGGTGAGGCCAGAGGCAAATGTGGGAAGAGTAATGGGGGCAACTCTTAGATTTGGCACATAGGCTACATTCCAGCTACACAGAAGTCAGAGGTTTCTAGACACACCAACCCACATGTACAGATGCATGTCTGTTTTCATTCTTCATCGAGGCATGCAAGAGGTATTGCCACATTTCATTCCAGCCAGTCCAAAACACTCAGGGAGGGTGCAGGGCAGAGTCACTGAGGGGTGTGGTTTGGAGACGGATATCACAGTATAGAGTTGTAGAGTTGTAAGGGAGCTCATCGCCCTACAATGCGGGAATTGCAGCTAAATAATCCTTGACAGATGCAACCTCTGTTTAAAAAACTCCAAACAAAGAGAAGTGTACCACCTTACGAGGGAGTCTGTTCCACTGTTGAACAGCTCTTACTGCCAGAAAGTTCTTCCTGATGTTTAGTAGGAATATCCTTTCTTGCAATTTGAATCCATCGGTTTGAGTCCTACCCTCTGGAGCAGCAGAAAACAAGTTTGCCCCATCATCCATGTGACAGCCCAGGTATTTGAAGATAGCTATCATATCACTCCTTAGCCTTCTGCTGGCTAAACATATTCAACTCCCTCAGCTGTTGAGCCTAGCGAGCGTCCCAAAGGCCCATAGAATATGCATTCAGGGTCCTGGCCTGAGGTTCACCACCCCTAGTATAAATTAATAAACAGCAAGGTCAATGTGACATTTTTTATTAAAACTTTGCATTTTCCTGCACTGTTGTAAATTAACATTATGTATGCAGCACCATTTCCCAGTGTGGCTGGTTATTTCATATATTTATTAATTCTCTCTTCTAGGCTGTCATGGTGTCCCTGCTGACAGATTACTCACCACAGCTGCTGAAGCCTACATTTTGATCCTTGGATTTCTGCCAAGAGAAAAGATTCCTTACCAGCATGCACCATTCTGGTCCATGAAGTCTCTCTTTCTCTCTAAAAAACAAGATCAAAGCAATGATAATTAATTAACAGAAATGGAAGTTTCAATCATACTTTCATTCTGCATCTGTTCTATCTCTTAAACACTGCAGCTGCATTTCATTATCCAGCAGCTTCTTTCTTCCCCATCCTACATATTGATTAGCCCCCTAAAATGGTTACAGTTTAACAAATGGATGAGTCAGAAAGGCAGGCAATAGTAGAATTGATCTCATAAATGTGTCCTGGAGCTGTGTACTGTGAAAACTGCTGCAGTTTTCTCGAAAGCTGTCATATTTGCCTGCTGATCGTGTGTGTGTGTGTGTGTGTGTGTGTGTGTGTGTGTTTCTGAATGACACAATTGAAATATACCTTTTAGATTCTGATATTAAGGCTGCAGACCAAAGCTCACTTAGTAGCTCACACTTAAATTCAGGGGGATTTACTTCTCAGGAATGAACCGCAAATATATGATAACTAATAGTAGTGATGGTGGTATATTAGTTTTTGTGTGATTTTGGATGTAGTTGGTATATTTAGTATGTTCATAGACATATATTTATCTTATACAGTTTTCTATAGTTTTGCTTTCCTAAAATGTAATCAGAAAGAATGTTCTTTGCTGACATCCTGCACTACCTCCTTATTAGCAAATGTTCTGCCTCATTACTTTATTAATGTCTCTAGATTTATTAAGACTTTTTATGATATAAAACAATAAATGATAATAAAAATGAAATAGAAAAGGAATAACCAAGTTAATCCAAAAGTTTCAAAGCAAATCTATCTTCTTGTTGGGTGATACAGAGTTTTCAGAAAGTACAGAAGCTTCAAACAATAAATAATGTCCTTCTTGCTACAGTCCTTATGGCTCTGGAATTACTGAAAAGAAGGTTCGCACTTTTCAAGTGAATAAGTAGAAAGATAAAGAACAAGACAGATGAAGATGAAAGGAATGCAAGAAGGTGGTAGTGGAAGGTCCTTTTTTCCTACATCAATTGAGCAAGGAACCAGAGTACTAAATCACAGCTGCTGTTTGGAGACTACTGTTGTAAAGAAAGCTCTCCAGAAAGATATCACACCTGCCATTAAATTTGTGACATATGTCACTTGCTGTCGGGATGCCAGTTCTAGAAATTCTGTAAATCAATCATCAACATCAAGTGGAGAATGGGATTTCCAAGTCCATAAAGCCAGTAGCAACTAAGCTTCACAGTTAACTTAAGCTTTGCAGGTTAAACTCATCCTTGCTGTCCTGGTGGAGCACCTCAACTTAACCAATGGCCTTACTTACTTACTTACTTATAGTATCTGCTCACTGCCAAGTCAGTGAGTCACTTACTCAAGCCAAAGCTGCTTCCCCATCAACAAAAAAATTGAGATTTTTTTTTGTCCTCACTTTAGTGAGCCTAATTTGAAGTTAGCAAAGCAATTGGTGAGCCCTGAATGGAAGCTGTGGGAGATGAGCACAGTATTATTGTGCCTTGGAGGCTTGTCATGAATTCATTACATAGAATAAACCAAAGATGAATACAGATGAGCAATGAAGACGCAATAAGATAAAAATAGTATTTTTGATAGAAAAATAAATCCCAGAGGTTAGTGCTCAGAGAAACGAAAATAAAAGTATGGTGGATGTGAAACTTTTAACAATACCCCACATTATTTTCCTTGTGTTTCTTTCAGTATATCTGTGATGATCCTTTGTTGAGTATTTTTAATTATAATAGCCAAACCTCTTTTCCTGAATGCTCAAAGCACTTCACATTCATTTTATCAGTAATTCTCACAGCAGGCCAATATTATTATCCCCATGTGTGGAGTACTGGAAAAAAGAGTGATTTATTTAATAAAGAAGGCCCTACAGTCATGTCTGCAAACATGCAGAGATACCTGGTGGCCCCCCACCAAGGAGTAATGATGGTGTGAAGAATTTTGCCCTCTATGGAGTGCTATGCAATGGCAGTCTCTCAGGAAAGGTAACTGTAGCTCCGTCCACCCAGACGAACCATTTAGCTCCTTCCTGTCTCACCGGAAAACAGTGAAAAGTCTTACTGCATTTTGGTATGCCTTTGGGGTCCTGTACATGCTTTAGTCCTGATTCTTTGCACTTTTTTTTGCAATGCTGCTTATGCTGTTGTCCTCTGCTACTGATTACTCTTCAATCTCAACTCCTGGCATGTTCTCTGGACCTGCCTTTGGTTTACCCTCTGATTCCGACTGCTGTTTGAACCTGACTCCTGGATTGTTCTCTGGTCTTGCTTTCTCATTTTGTCCTCTGATCTTAACTACTCAGCATTCTGGGCTCCTGGTTCCCGTCTCACTTCAGTCCAGACTGCTTACCATGGCCAGACCCAACAGCTATTCAGCAACTCCCAGTATGCCACCTTTCCAAACATGGATGCTCACTGGGAGGCAGCTGGGACTTCTGGCAAATAAATAGACTGCAGAGAAGAGAGTTGAGTAGGAATGCATCTCTTCCTAAGAATGTCAGTGGACAGAAGCAGACAAGGATAAGGCACTAGCCCCTTTCATAGCTGTTTAGAGCAGGGAATTTAAGCAGGCGCATGACCAAAGGAGCCCTGTCCTCTTTTGTACTTTATCACTCTAGGAACAAATGTTTGTGCACTAAAGAGTGTTTTTCATTGCTCCTTGTTTTTTGTCTGCATCCTGTTGACAGCATTCTGAATGCAACTCAGCCATCAAGCTTCTAAGGCAGGGAGGCTGAAGTAAATTCATCACTAAAGGCTCATGAGGATAGAAGCAACTTGCTGTTGAAGGTGCATGGGGCAGATCTCCACAAAGTCCAATGCTGCTGCATGTGTATGGTGCATCTGGCCAATTAGAGGATTTCAGCAATGGAGGTGGCAATACGTAAAGCCTAAATTGACCACTGCAGCCGTTCCATTCCTCTTTCCACAGAGGTGCTACATAAATGGCTTTTGGGTGCTTTAAAGTCCACCAAGTGTAACTTGCTACTGGTATTATAATTCTAAGCAGTTTAAACTGTTGCACTGTCACAAAGATATGAATTGGCTGTTTTGGCAGATTTTTTTAAATAAAAAATAAAATGCTTCATCTGGTATGAATAGCTCAGGGATAGTCTCTGTCTCCTTATATTTTCATACAGCCCACATATTCTCAAAATGCCTACAGCCAAAACCACAGTAACAAAACCTCCAAGAGAATGCAAAGATATCATTACAGTGGAAACACTGACTTTATTGTGGCATTGTATTTTGCTTTTGAAATGTGGCCTATGAGGCAGATTCCCTTGGCAGGTTTAATTTTCTCACAGCCTGCAGCAATCTGTATGTGAAGTTTAACTTGCTTTTTGCCACATGCTGAAAAATGCATAGCAGACAGTTCATTTGCTCTTTTGAAAGTAAAGGAGCAACCGACTATCAATAATTTCTGGTGCAGTTTTGGCTCAGGATTCTAATTCCTTTATTACCTCTCTAGACTGCTAAACGAAACTTGATAATGTACAACCTCACCTCTGATCACAAGCACCCACAACTTCATATGGAGAATGAGAGTTGGATGGGTACATATAGACATGTCATGTAGTGTGCAATGGGTGCTGTGTGAACATCCTTGCATAGAAACTGGTTTTTAAAGGTATTTCACCCAGAGTACATTCCAAATGTCAGGTTCCCCACCTGCTTTGACTGGAAGTCCCATCCCCTTTTGGAATTGCTTTAGGATCCTCCCTAAAAGTGTTGTAACAAATGATATGTACTATACTATTCTGCACTACAATGAACATGCCGCATAAAGCAGCCATAGATTATGACGTAGAAACTCCTCTCTCAGATGCCTCTGATCATGCAAAGAGGCTGCAAAACTTACTGAACAACTAGGACTTGAAGACACAGAACAAAACTGATGGACAGTGGATTCAGAGGAGATAAAAACATTCCACAGAACATAATCCACAAATAGATTCATTGCAAGAAGATGTGGGGCTGGCCAATGGCTTAGGGAGGTTTAAGGCTGTTTAGACAAGTTCATGGGGAGCAGGTCTATCATGGCTATTAAGTATGGTGGCTGAATAGAATCTCCATGTTGACAGGCAGTGTGGCCTTCAAGTGCTGTTGGCTAGAGAACAAAAATAGTGGGGGGGGGGATTTGTAGATTTCTTGGAAGCACTTTGCTGGCCGCTGTCAAAAGGAGTCTGATGCAGGACGCTTTTGGGAATGTTCTAAAAGCAAAGAAACTGGGGAGGTACATGTGGGGGACACACTATTTTGGAGTTGTAGATCTTCTTGAGGATACGCAATGTTGTTACATAAAAAGACTATGATGGAGAAATTTAATTTGCATATTGATTTTTGTCTCTAAAGTAGTTGATAGAATTCCCTGTGGTAGACTTCTGAACCCTCCGAATTTTACTTCAGGGAAGGGAAAAGGGATGTTTATTTTATCCCTCCTCATTGTATGGTGGTGGATAGTCTGCAGTTCCATGGGACTCAAGATCAGTCAGAAATTATAAAGTCAAACAGTTTTATTATGCTTTCCTTCCTCGGTGACAGAATTATATCAATATAGTTGAGAAATAAATGTGCTTTTTTGGTAATGGATTATATGCTGCTGCCAGTATAGATTTGAGATCTGCCTTTGATTCAGTCCCAAGAGATAGATTATAGGCTATATTATACATTTATTCTATTGATAAAAGGTTGCTTTATCTTATTATATACCTGTATGAGAAAACAATGAGCCTGGTGAGATGTGTGTTGGAGAGTAATTGAACCAGACCCATTCCTGCTATTTAGGGTGTTCACCAGGGCTATATACTTGTTTCTACATTATTTAATCTATACCAAAATTATTTGATTGTAGCTTGCTTGTCACCTGGTTTTTACTCACTCAAATTGTCCAAGTCTAGAAGTCCTTCAATGTATTGTGCAGACAACACTGGTCTTCTGTCTCTAACTAAAGCAGTTCTGCAATTATGACTGTGTGCTTTTACGGCCTATTGTACAGATAACTTGCTGACTCTTAAATTTAGTAAAATGAAGATCATAGTTTTCTCCAGACACGTCTCCTTAAATGGGTTATTGGACAGCAGTCTGTATAACAAGTTAGGATGTTTAGATACTTACAATAGGAGATGGTATGGTGCGGTGACAATGTTCATCTCAACTCTGCTCTGTCATGCTGCTGTATCTTAATGGGAGGTGGAGGGGTGAAGAGATGAGCTCAGCAAAGTGTAAGCAAAATGCAGATGAAGTGGAGTATGGGTGGGCCTTCCATCTCCCTTTTCATTGGACTAAACTAGTTTATAGAGTTTATAGCTAAAGCTGCACCCTCTTCCTAGATCACATTAAAAAATCTAATTAAGCAGACAGTCTGTCCCTTAATAGGCTCTTCCCAGCGGAAAGCAGGAGGAATAGCTCTGTTATACTACAAACTGATAAAAAGCAATACCAGAAAGTACTTGAATCATCCGTCTTCTATCTGAAAGGTCATATGATTTAATGTTGCTTATTATTGTTACTTTACCTGCTTTGAGTCTGTGAGACAAGCAGTTGAAAATATTTTAAACAAATGAAGCCCACTCTTTTGGGTTTTTTTACTATCAAGGAACTCTTCCTTATGCTGCTTTTAATTGAACACGGTCGAAGACTTCTAGTTAAGATGGCATCAGGTCAGAGAGTTGGCTCCGAAGCTCTGCAGATCACACAATTTTAATCAGGTTTTAATTGGTTTTAACTTGTGTCAAACCAATTATTTATCAATTGAACAGAAGTTTTTATAATGCATCAGGAGGTGTAGGTAGGACTGGCAGTTATTAAATATCACATATCTGTTCTTTGAACGATCAACACAGGAATGAAAACATGGTGGGGGTTCTCATGTAATGCAGTCCACTTTTTTTGGGGGGGGGGATTCATGTGCATAGCCTACAGTAGAAGCAAAATAGATGCCTTTGCCTAAGATCACAAGATGCAGCTTGAAGAACTAGGAGTAAACATCCTTCTGGAAGTTAGGAGATAATGTTTCTTGCCATGAAAAAGGTATATTTCCAAGCTGTTCTTCCATTCTGCTCTGTGTCCCTGAGACATTAATTGCTTCTGATGGAAGGAGCAAATTAAGACAGAAAGTTTATTAGATGAGCCACTTGTGGAAATATGTTTGGTCTTGAGGCCCTTCTATGCAACCGTGGTTAGAACTGGGGTTGCCAACCTGTTTCAACCAGTTGGCGCATTTGGAATTTGAGAAAGTGCTTTGGCTGCTAATCACAAAATGGTGTGGCAAAACACAAAATGGCTGCTGTGTGGGGGAAGGCATGACATGACACAAAATAGCTACCACATCTAAAAGAGCAGAAAAATAGCCAAAATCACAAAATGGTGTAGGCTGCCTCCCATCAATGAAAACAAAGAAGGCACATCAGCCATCACCAGCTTGCTAATAAACCATTTGCAACTCTCCTCTGTTTAGAATGGAAGGGAGAGTGAATGTCTAGTTCTAACATTCAATGAAATCTAGTGGCAGAGTCATTACAATATATTATATTGATCTAAAGTGGGCAAGTTTTAAAGTTTCAAAGTATTCTTAATCAGGTAGAAGGGTTTTTTAAATCATATTTGTCAGTTGCCTCATGAAGTCTCTCAGTGATATACAGTCAAACAATTAAAGCATCCAAGTTGGAGGCTTAAATGCTTCTGTTCATTGCCTGGAAATTCCTCATTTGTTTTGCTTCTGTTGGTGGCACTGGCAGCGCCAATCTTTTGTGATTAATGATGGAACACAGGACAGCATAAAAAGGAAAGTCCTCCTCATTGAGCTCTAGCAATTTGATATTTCAGTCTTCTGGTCTCAGTGGGATAGATCTGGGTCCATACACCTCATTGATCATAGTTCCCCATGAATATTTAGAAATGTGTTCCTTCCAAAAGACACAGTTTTAATTCTAGTCATGTACAATATGGTTCTCCAGAAACTGTGGCTTAGCAACTTCCATTCGTTTCAATGAGACGTGAATGAGATTTCCATTCAGCAGAATTTGCATCTTATAACAATAAGCATGCATTTTCCTTTGGAATCAATAGTCATTCCACAAGAAACAAAAGCCCTAGTCACAACCCAGCACTAACTGAAATGTGCTAATGTGTCTCTTTTACCTGATGCATTTATCTCAGAAATAGTCGTGCCTGTTTTGGTAAATCCCCAGAATCGCATATGTGTCTTGACTGAGAGAACTATAGATGTGAGAACAAACATGAAGATCTGCGTACGCTGATGCTACCACTGGATGCTGCACATATTTGACCCTTCCTGGAATAATTGGGGCCCAGGATGCAAGATACAGGTCACAGTATCTATCTGTAAAATCTTCCCTTGGGATAGGATCTATGTAAGGGTATAGGTTTCCTCAAGGTCCACTTAGAAGTGTTCTGCAAGTAGAAGGTGATTGCACTTATGCAGTGATCTAAATTACAAATAAAACATTTCCCTTTTAGGGACTGAAAGGACACTGCCAGGGCATTCAATACTTGCAAGTTGTAAGTGGTGGTGGTGGTGGCCGGGGGAGAAATTCAGTCTACATAATATGAACCCAATTAATAAAACAATATATGAACTGAAATGCAGCTATCTTAAAAATTCACATTTCTCTGAACTTTGTAATGCAGTTTTCCAGCCAAAAATAAGTGTACAAAATGCATCTATTAGGGGAATATTAATACTAATGCATATGTTACTGAAATGAAAATACAGAAATGCATTATATTAAAGGAAGTAGCTTATAAAATAGGTATGTTAGGCAAGATTGCACACAGAATTGTACAGTAGGAGACACGAACATTAAAATGCTGGTGAATTTATAGTGGAAAGCTCTGCAATAGAGGGAGAGTCACTTCCTTATTTTGTAAAGATACCAGTTAACTGGTGGCTGCTCCCCGCTGAGCTAGCATGCCTCATGAATGGCATAATAAGTATCATCTGACAGGCCCACCAAAATGCCATTTGTAAGTATCTCACAAGTGAAAGGACTTACTTTAGGAATTGCACCATTTGATTGAGGGAGCTATAAACTGGCTGAACTTGAATGGGATATACTTCTTGTGACTCCTTACGGCTGTGAATGAAATCATTCAGATCTACAGTGTAGTGCTGTCCTTTCCAAGTGGTTCTGCAAGGCCTAATCATGAGCATTCCTCTGGTGACTGTCTAACCAGAGAGAGAGAGAAAGGAAAAGAAAATAATCTGAAGAATTATATAGAATTATGTAGAAAGGCGTGAGAGTTGAGACATTTTCTAGATCTAGGCCAAATGTGGGGAATCTTTGGCCCTCCAGATGTTCTTGAACTATAGCTCCCATCATTTCTGGCTATTGACCATGCTTGCTAGGGCTCTTTATCTTGACCATCCCAGATGCTCAGAGAATAAAATTCAATTTCTTTTGAACATTGTGTTCTATTTCACAACTGTTCTTAACTATGATTCTCAGTAATATAACAGAAATGATATATTATTTATAAGCTGCCCACCTGACTGAGTTGTGCCAGCCACTCTGGGTGGCTTCCAATAAATTAAAACATCAAACACAGTTAAAGCATCAAACATTAAAAACTTCTCTAGACAGGGCTGCCTTCAGATGTCTTCTAAACATAGTTGTTTATTTGCTTGACATCTGACGGGAGGGTGGGCACCACTACTGAGAAGCCGCTCTGCCTGGTTCCCTGTAACCTCGCAATGAGGGAACCACCAAAAGGCCCTTGGCACTGGATCTCAGTGTCTGGAGATGGAGATGCTCCTTCAGGTATACAGGACTGAAGCCATTTAGGAATTTTTTATTTGTTACAGTAAGATACCATCCCTATAACTGAGTTATCTGGGAAGTTTGCAGACCATTAAAAATGCAAAATACAATGCAAAATTTAAATGATAAAATCAAATGAAAGAGATTATGAATAAATCAAATCAGCTAAAACCAATGCAAGCACAACAGCTAAAAACAATTTAAAACCAACATAAACCCAGGAAGGGGAATAACTTAGTGCAAAGTTCTAAAAACACTAAAAGTGATCTACCACTATAATTAAAATTATGAGGCTTTGGAGAACAAAAAGGTCTTCACTACATCCGCCTAAAAAGCAATAGCACGAGCACCAGGTGTGGAATGCATTTTGTTGCAACATCAACACATTCCTTGTTGTCATCTTCTTACCTCTGGCTATTTCTTCCATTTATCCTGTTTTATCCTGACAGTAAAAAAACACACGCCATACTGTGTATAGAGGATTCTGCTGGGGATTGTGGCTATTAGGGAGATGCCATATCTTGCAGTAAGGACCAAATGGATACATTGCCACATCCTGAAATCTGATTTTGCCTTTTGATCCATCCCTACAGAAGGAAAAACATCGTATTTTCAGTTTCTTGCTTCTTCTGCTATCCCCCAGAGCAAATGGATTATGTTGAAAGTTGACTGAACAAAGAGACACTTTACTCACACCAATAAATTTTGTATATTCCATGAAAAGGAGTTGTGACAGAACAATGTAACATTGGTGTTTTTAGGACAGAAGTGATGGGATACAGTTACTTTTCTACAGCAGCAGAACCTCAGATGTTTGTAGCACCTGATCTTTATGATTTGTACTTTTGTACTGTAACTTCTCTGTCTTGTCTGAATATGTCTGAAGATGTTCCAAAGGTTGTTCCACCTTTTGTTAATATTTGGGCAGCTTTGTACATTTTGGTAACATGAATCATGAATTTCTCAGAAGCCGATGGGGCACTGTTATCATTCCTAGCCACCTTAGATAATTTCACTTATAACAGCAATCTTGAGCAATTGTACACAGCCGTCTGAGGCTCTGAATTCCTTACCTTTCAAACACTTTGATTTCTGAGCTATGCACATCACAGTAAAGCATCTCTAGGTGCCTCTGAGCTGATTCACATATATTTTCCCACACTCCTCTTTCTGAATGCATTATTTGCCAGTGGAAAGGGTAGCATGTGTGGTGAAGCTGGCACTGATTTCCTTTTTGGCAGAGCCTAAGAAGGAACTGGTCAGAGATCTGGATCCCATCTTTCCAGTATATAGAAATGAAATCCATACTCATCCTCTGTTGTCTCTTTACCGTCACCTCCAAGCTACATGTTTTCCATATGAAGAACAGATTGTTTTAGCAAAAATCATGCGAAAAGATAATTGTTATGAAAGCACAACTGCTAAATATTTCTTTCAGAAGGGGTATATCTGCACCACAAAAATCCACTGGTTTCATACTACTTCATTTGTCATAGATGCTCCCAAAGGGTTGCTGAAAATTTTGTTAGGTCCCTGCCTGTTTTCACAAAATCACCGTTCCTAGAGCTCCTTGGCAAGAGACAAGGCCTATTAAACCAGGTAAGTCTGTAATTTAGCTATGTTCTAAGTGTAGCTTTCAATGAGATGTTTTGATAGCAGCTTCACATCATTTGTACAAGCTTTCCTTTACCAGTACTACTTTCCTTAGCACAAAAACATCTTACGCTAGTTCCTCACAGGTGGAATTGTTGGTTCATTCAATAGCAGTTAAAGGCGTATTCTCAAATCATTGGCAATCATATACAAGGTGTGCAGATAAATACTGCTTCTAACAAAATGTTAGAATCCCTAGGCTCCAGGCCTTGGTTAGCTTTCACACAAATTAAGCCCTTGTTGCAGGTCTTCCCGCCCCTCTGAGATTCATCCTCCTCAGCCTGCACACAACATTGTTTCCACAGTACGTCCCCAGTCTCTCAGACAGAAAACACTGTGGAATTAAGGTTGAAAACTTGTTTTGTGGCATGCTTCCTAGACTTTTAACAATTGCCTGACCTATAGAAATTTGTTTGTAAAGGAGGGGAAATTCTGTTGCACAGCTGAAAGTTTTTGCCCTAGTGGAACTACATTGTTGGATCCCACATACATATACACCTGTAACTCAGGATAATATGTCATGTGTCTGAAGTAGACTATACTCCCCCAGGCTGGTTCCATAATACATTTGCTAGTCTTTAAGATGCCACAAGACTCTTTTTGTTGCTTCTGCTGCAAGAGATGGTAGCGGGGTTACTCCTGGGGGGCACTACATTATTGTTACATTTGCTAGCCTGTGTAGACAGGTCCTACATAGATTTCATGTGTGATGTTGGAATTCATTGAAAATGTGTGGCCCAGTTTCCAGGAAAGGCAATGCTGAAGAAGTTAGCAGCAGCAGGACATTCCTGGACTTCTCAAATGATATTTTGCACTGCAGCAGATACCACACTACCAACATAATGTAAGGAGAGGGTTGGGTGGGTGGGCTAAGGATCGCCTCTTCCTATCAAAAGGGATAAGGATGCAAGAATGCCAGCATCATATAATCCTGATATTTCGGGGTTCTTAAATGCATGGAGGACCTCCATAGATACAAAAGGCTTACTGTCTGAAACTGTTGCTTTCCGGCTTGTAGAAGACCACTGAATTGGCAATTGGGGGACCACCAGGAAGAGCTGGTATGTTCATCCTCCCCTCCCCCCGGTGTTTACTTGAACTAGCCATGTAACACAAGCAAGCATAGGGCCTTTCTGTGAAGTGGATAGAGAAAAGCAGAGTGGGTATCAGAACAGGGTTCAGAGAAGCTTGTGGCGGTGCAGAAGGAAGAGAGCACACTATGGAACACAAGGTGAGAAAAAAGGGAGTTAATAGAGAGCTGGTTGCAAAGAAAACAGGGAGTTGGAACGGTAAGCAAAAACATGAACTTATTGTTATCAGAACAATGTAGCTTTCTTGAGCAAATGGGAAAGTGGTGCGATCCTGCAGTCCTGGGGTAAAATGGAGATGAAGAAAATTCTAAGCTCAAGGAAAAGTGATTGGAATACAAACATGATTTACCTAGATAAGAACAATAGAGGTTACACGCTTTTATGCTAAATAATGCATGAGGAAATGTGTTGTGGTTTAATGAGTGAAAAAGGATAGCTTAATAGCCTGAGAGCAGCTAAACTTTACTACAGCTCCAATAAATAATGTTTTATGCATATTTTTTTTTAGATTAAGTAAAATGTTTCCAGGAGTGGGGGAATAGTGACAGCCTTAAGTGCAGGAAAGAAACAAAAAAGTGTAATCTTAATTTCACTGGGATAGTTCTACTTTCAAGCTACTTTTTTTAAAGAAGCTATCATCTGGGATCTTTTCCTTCGCCTCCCAGCCTCTCATCTTCATAGACCAACATTTCCCTGCCTCCCACCCAAGGTCCCTCTATCAACCATCTACTACCCCCATGAGTGCACAATCCTTGGACCCTAATAAAGGCCCGGAGCAGAGAACACAAAAGAAGAAAGAAAATAAACAGAAACGGGGTGGGCAATGGGGAAAGAAAAAGAAAGAAGCAAGAAGAAGACAGGAAAAGGAAAAGAAAGAAAATAAAAAAGAAACAATCAAAAATAAAAAAAGGCTTCTGAATTTCTATCTGCCAGTTACATAATTAAAAAATATTATTTAAGACATTCACTCCATAACATTCATCTTCTCCACTTTCTGTTAAACAATGTTTCTTTTAAATCCAAGTATCTCAAAATCATTCATTTCCTTTCCCCACAAAAATTCCAAGAGATCCCAAACAGTTATTATTAGTAGTAAATGTCAACTGTTTTTTTCTTTTATATCAACTTTGCCTCTAGTAATTCCCACAAACATGTCTTCATATTGAGTAATAGTAAATTCATCCATCCGTATCCATGTTAAAAGTCTCTCCACTGTGATCACTATTGAAATTATATTCCATCATTCTTTTCTTGTTCTATATCCTTTACTTCACACCCATATCTGTATAATCAAATTCCATTTCCTATTGTATTTCCATTTCCTGTGGTGTTAACCATAGTTTATTGTACATTTTAAATATGAATATTTATATGTTACTGTTTTGATGGGACTGTTTGTTGTGTGTTGTTATTATTGTGCACTTCAATTACTGTGTATTTTAATGGTGTTGTAAAATGGTTTTTTATATTTTGTAAATCACTTCAAAGTCTTAACATTAAGTGTTATATAAATTAATAAATAAGAACTAGCACTCCAAGAATTGGGTTGGCTGTTACCAAACACATTGATAATAAATGCCAACTCAAAGTTCTACTTGGAATAATGTCTGATTCTCATTTACTATGAGTTAAAGTGAAATGACTTGGACTCCAGCTCTAGTTTTGATTGACATTTGTGTTGTACCGTAATGACAGCAATGACTGAAATAATTACTTGATCTGTGTGGAGATCAACTAGTTCATTAACTGCAGCTCAATAATGTTGGTTTTAACTTGGTTTCAACTGACCCTGAACAATTTGTAGTAATTCTCAGTCTCCTTATTTTGAAGTATTACTACTGAAGTAAATTTAACTTGTATGAAGTAAGTAGCTTTAGGATTGTGGCTCAAAAGTTCTAATATGTTAACAGTGCATTACAACTGTTTGACTTGTGCTAGTTTAGTTAAAACACAGGAGTTTCTGTGGAACATGATATTTGGTGAAAGCAAGCACAGTGGTACCTCGGGTTAAGTACTTAATTCGTTCCGGAGGTCTGTTCTTAACCTGAAACTGTTCTTAACCTGAAGCACCACTTTAGCTAATGGGGCCGTGCCGCTGGAGCATGATTTCTGTTCTCATCCTGAAGCAAAGTTCTTAACCCGAGGTACTATTTCTGGGTTAGCGGAGTCTGTAACCTGAAGCGTCTGTAACCTGAAGCGTATATAACCCGAGGTACCACTGTACTTATATCCCCCCCCCCGATCATTAGATCACATGCATCCTTTCCCTGTGTCACACAATCCAGTGTTTCTTACTACCAATGGCAAATATGACTTTATTCTGTATGAAGAATGCCATTTCTCCCTCATCTCTAAATAAACACATCATTCTCCATTTGGTGGCAGGGGCACAGTTTAGAAGGTATGGTTTTACCTTGCCTTGCAAGGGACCTTTCATGTAGCCACTTCAGGGAATAGCATTTGGGGGAAAGGATGTGCCAAGTGCCCAGCCTGAACCTAACTGGGCATGCTGTCTATATGTGCATGTAGGGTTCCAATGTTCTCAGGGACATTTGCTGAAGTGGAAGCCTGTGTGTGGCAGATGTAGATGAAAATGGCATGGCCAACTTTTCTGTACAGAGGGAGACCAACCTGGCCTCATCCACTGACCAGAGTAGGTCACATCCATACCTTACATACTTCTGAGAGAGCTACAGCACCCTTAGCAAATTAGTTAACAGTATTCTTTGGGGTAAGCCATGTGCTTTAGCTGTGTGCTAAATGTGCTTTAAATGTATAGTGTGGGTGTGACCGAAGTCACCGCAGGAAGTTTTCTTCCTCCCTCCCTGTGAGAAAGGACAGCCTGTTGTGCTGGGACAACTGCCTGTTGTGCTGGGACTGCAGCGCTGAAGGGCAGCACATTCTGGTCTGTCCTCAGCCAGGGGACCAGGGGCCACTGGAAGACTGTCTCCCTTCCCTCCCAGGAAAAACATAATAGCATGGGGAAAACCAGTCTGGCCTCATTCACTGACCACAGAAGAAGCATCTGCAGGGAATTTCCTTCCCCACTCCCTGCCAGAAAAAAACACTTGGCTCCAACCAAGGCTGCAGAGCTGAAGGGCAGCAGACACTGGCCTCTGCTATGATCCAGAATCACTGGGAGAGCCTCCCTGGAAGAGCATCATTGCAAAGGGGACCAACCTGAGGCAGGGCTCTTATTTCTCCCCTTCTTGCCAGAAAGAGCAATTACAGTGGTACCTCGAGTTAAGAACTTAATTCATTCTGGAGGTCCATTCTTAATCTGAAACTGTTCTTAACCTGAGGTACCACTTTAGCTAATGGGGCCTCCCGCTGCTGCTGTGCCACCGCCATGTGATTTCTGTTCTCATCCTGAAGCAAAGTTCTTAACCCAAGGTACTAGTTCTGGGTTAGTGGAGTCTGTAACCTGAAGCGTCTGTAACCCGGCGTACCACTGTACTAGAACATTTGTAGACTCAAGATGCCAACTCTGAGCACCACATCTACTCTGGAAGCCCTATTACAGGACCTAAAAATGCTTTCCACAACATCAGGAGCTTATTCACCTGCTCATCTTCCAATATGATATATGTCTGCATCTGCCAGCAACGTCATTCTATCTATGGCCAATATGTATGCAAAAGTATGAATGGATACAAAACTGACATCGGAAAAAGACATTTCAGCTTCCGAGGATCCTAAAGGTGGTTATCAACAGAAAGGGGTTACAACTCCCATCAGCTCCAACCAGCAAGGAAAAGGCTAGAGATCATGGGAATTCAGCTCTGCCTGTCTACAATCTCCACCCCCTCCCCGTCAAGTATTTATGTACCTGCAAATCATCATGCATCATCCATCGAAGGCTCACACCACATTGGTTAGCCTTTAAGGTGCCACAATTACAGCTTGTGCCTCAGTTTATTTCCTCCTTCTCCTTCCCAGCCCCTCTTTCCCCCCTTTTGTATCCCATGTTTTGTAAGCCTGGGAGCAAAGTCCCTGCTATTATTGATCACTTTGTGTGTGTGGTCTGGATTAAAATACAAATGAACAAATCTCTTTCTTCTTCTTCTTTTTCAGTTAATGAAACGGAAAAGACCAGCCCCCTGTGCCATATTGTCACCGGCACATCCCCCCTCTCTCTCTCCCCCTCGCAGGCGCGTCCTACATTCGCCTCCCTCCCCTTCATTCTAATCTCTCCTCGGAAAGAGACGCTTTTCTTCTTTCTGCGCCACGGCTTGCGTATCTTTTGCATGTAAACAGGCACGACTCCAGCGCCACCGCCACCCGGGGGTCCCCCTTGCTCTTGCCCCTCAGAACCCTTCCTTCCCGAATCCAAACACGTCGATAAAAGAAAAGGGTGGTTGTGGGTGGGGGGTGCAGGGGAACACGGGGGCCTTCTCCGCGCTCCGCCCGCTGCGTTCCTCGGCGCGGCAGGTGGCGAGGCGCGTGGTGCGAACCTCCCCCGCCGCCTTCTCCGCCGCTGTGACCGCACAATGCCAAGCTGTGGCGTTTCGGGGTGGCTGCGGGAAGCGGCGGGGCGCAGGGCGGCAGCGGTCCAGAAGCGCGCGCGAGCAGCTCGGCCTGTCAGCCCTCGTCGCAGCGAGCCGTATCGGGAGCAGAGCAGAGGCAGGCGGCGGGAAGCAGCGCCGCTCGGTGGAGGCGCGAAGCCAGCCCGGAGCCCCTCCTCCCTCCGCCGCCGCCGCCGCGGCTCCTCCTCCTCCTCCTCCTCCCTCCCCTGCCCAGAGCCAGCAGCCGGGATCTCAGTATTATGGCATCGAGGAGAATGGAGACCAAACCCGTCATAACGTGTCTGAAAACCCTCCTCATCATCTACTCCTTCGTTTTCTGGGTGAGTGTCCCCCGCCATGGAAACAAAGCCCCACACTGGAAGCAGCCCCGGGAGGCTGGGCGAGGGGTTTGGGGGCGCCGGGGGGCGGCAATTAATCCCCTCGCCTTGCGCCCCGGGAGGGTGTGTGTGTGTTTGTGTGTCCTCTTTAGTAAACGGGGGAAGATAACGGTGCGTTGCAAGGGGAGCTGCAGCGGCTCACGTTGCTGCGCAAACGGCGCCTTGCCTGGGGAGATTTTGCAGCGCGAGTCGCCCTGCCCTCCACGCTCGGCTCCTGGTTTATCATTGACTGGCTTTCTAATGGAGGAAGGGATTTGAGGTTTGTGCCTGATTTGCACCACCAGCACCCCTTTCAAACATAAAAGAGCTCCTTCGGAAGCAGCTTCAGGAAGAAAGTTGCCGGCCTCGGTGAGCTTCACGCACTGCATTTTATTTCTCTTTCTGTGATACGATATACCCCCGGCTTTTCCCCGATGGTCTCGCAATAGCACCTCCGCCTTGAAAGCTTGAAATATAGCCATTCGTAATCAATCTGCTGTCCTGACAGAGGGCTGGCCGACACGGTCATGTCGTTGCAGTAGAGAATCGTTATATGAATGTACTTCTGCCTGGATTTTTTTGGGAGCGTTTTGCGTCTTAACCACCTCACAGTGATATTTCTCTCATTCTCTCATATATATATGCGCATGCATATGCGCAGGACAGAAGGGCATTTATTGCAGGAAGCTAGATACATTTTAGGGCGTTTGGACCACTCAAAATGACTTTTAAATTGCAACCTGCCTCCTAGATGGATGAATCTGGTAGTAAGAATAAAGAGAACTGTGGTGTTTATGAATGAGGCAATTGGTGCATCATGCATGAACACACAGGGAAGTCAGTAGCTTAAAACACAACCCTGTTATAGATTATATTATATATGAATTCTCTACCAGCCAGTATGTGTGGGAAGTATGATTGACAGCTCACTGATGAAGCTATTGTAAGAGTAAAAAACAACATCTATCTATCTCTATCTATATCCTTCATTAAAATAAATTGCAGCCTCCCCCCCCCAAAAAAGGTTGTTGTCTCCATGGCTTTGCCTTTGTATATACTGCAGGCAGCTCTCCTAACTATTCAGCACTGCCCACTCCCATATTATATTTGGATAAATGCCACCTGCATTTAGTGAGATCAACTTTTATTGCTGTGCTCCTTGTTCACAGTAGTGGTTGTCAATGTAGCTGTTGACACATACAGCATATGCAAAATAGAGAATCAGCATCATATGTTTTAGAAAGTGAGTTTTGCATGCTAGAAAATTTTGCGTGAAAGTATGATATTTCCCCTGATTTGTCCTTTCGTCTCCTTCCACTGGAACAACACAGCTACCCACAGTAATAAAGCATTGAAATACACATTTTATTGTTCTTAAATCACAGTAATAAAAATAGATTATGTGGTTCACAGTACTGAAATGCTAGCACATGCTCGACAAAGGAAGCTTAAGGATGTAGTCAGCTGTGCTTGTCAGCACACATGTGGAAGCAAACTCCACTGAAGTCAGTGGGGATTATTTGCATGTAAATGTGTTTGGAATCAAGGGGCTAGAAGAATGTAACATGTATGCCTTGCTTCGGTTTTGCTGATGGGAGTATAAGGTTGTACTGCTATTAGGTGTTATCCATGATTGGTTTCAAGAGACTTTCCTGCTTATCCATACCGTGTACTGTGTTAGCTGGGCATAGTTTTGTATGGGAGGTGTCCTCTACAGTAACATTCCAATTGTGGAGTGCCCTCCCTCAAAAATTCAACTGGTGCTGATTCTGAAAGGTTTTAGGCATTTTTTAAAAACATGTTTGTTCACTTAGGTGTTCGGTTAAATTGGTTGTGGAGTGGAATAGCCTATCCTCGTCAGACTTGTTCATTTATTATACCGGTACTTGATTATGGACTTAACGTTATACAAGGTTTTTATGTGATTTGTTTTTATACTTTGTACCTCATTATGGGATTGTTTTGAATGAAGTGCAGTCTGGAAATACTTTAAATAAATAGATAAACAGTGTATGATGTATGTTTTACTGTTTTGAGGGCTGGTGATTCTAGTTCTAATTTTTCCCTTCAAGCTGACGTCAGGCATTGCTTGCAACAGCTTTGAGGGAGTGCGGGGGTGGGGTGGGGGAGAGAATATCTTCCACTGCTCATTGCTAGTGTAATAATATTACTACTTTATTAGTATGATCAGTATGATCTGTGACCTAGATACAATAAAGAGTCATTGGGTAACACAAGCCCTGAATTTTCAAACAGCGTCTGGGGAACGACATTTTCTTAGTAACCTGGTATGTTGTTCAGAAGATGACAGACATAAACAGCATATCATGTTGTGACAATGATTTGCTGATTAAAAACTCTTCAGTGGTATATAGTGACAATACAATATAATGGCCCGCTGGCCTTAATCTGCATGTCTACCATGCAATATACTAAAACAAGCTAGTCACTTCATACTGAGGAAAGCTGATTGCGCATTATCATTTTAATAGCTCTGTCATGTGGAATGCGGTGATGAGATGTAAAACATCCTTCCGCCTAAGCTCTGTTAAGCAAATCATTTTTCCAGTACCAGCATTATCATTTAACCTGGAGGACAGCTCCCAGCGCACACACACTGCTTTTATAACTTACATTTGTTTGTTTCATTTTTAAAGCACTTTATTATGTAGGGCTGCTTTCTTATGTTGAATTACTTGGAGTAAGACTGACTGGATTGAGCAGACATACTTCTGAGTAAAGATGCGTAGGATTGGGCGGCACGTCCTTCTCCAGTGAATGCACACATCCAGCTCTATTCACAGCTCTCTCCTTACCCCTTCATTGCTGGTACTGTTCAAGCAAGGTTTGTGTTGTCTCCCAAAAGAAAAACAATACAGCTTTAAGAGGAAGGAAAGCACTGTTATCCCCTTATGCCTACAAGTGATTCCTCTTGTGCAAGGCTGAGGTATAAGAATCCAGAGACTTTGCAGTGTTGCATTTGGAAACAAGGATTATTATTTTTTTAAATGCTCACTGTTATTCCCTCAATATTGTTAGGAAATCACTTGGTGTTATCTGTGCAAATGTTGGCTTCCTTCAGATGATTAGAGAATCTTGTTCTCTGGCTAAAGAGAGGATTTGTGCCTTGAAGTCTGTCTAACTAGTTCTTTTCATGAGCAATAATCCCAGGATAATAAAAAATGTTTACAAACTGTGGGACGCTATAGGACACACTATAGGACCAAAACAAATAGGCATATTTAAAAGGATGGTAAGAAGGCATTAGTAGTGGTGCTTTCCGGGCCTGTCATGGTGAACCAAGGAATGAAAAGGCTTTAAAAGAAAAAAACAAACATTCGTTCTTTCCTGTAATTATGAATTAGACATGAAGGTTACATCTTCATTGCAGCCCCAGATAGGTTTCAAACCTGTGTGAAGCAGTAAGAATGGGATTCTCAGAGAACCTTTAGAATTCTAATTTTGTGAGAGTACGATGAATCCCTTGCGCATTTGCATAGTTCCTTGCACAATGAATGTGCTTTTGTTGCACACCATGAACAACAGCATTCTTCTAACTTTTTTCTGCTTTAGTTAGGCTCTTGTTGACACATAACGCTGATGCTGTCACTGGTGTGGGAGGTTTCCTGCAATGGGATTCCCACGTGACCTTGGCATATGCATGAATACTAGAACCTTGTGGCAAATCGCTTGGGTTTCCCCAGTCAACTGATGCCCAGTTGAGAAGACATGCATGTGTCTATGGGACTCTGGCATTCTTGCACTTACTGCACTGCTGTGAAATTTTGCCATAGGGAAGTGGCTTGCACTCAGTAATGGTGTGTGGGAACAGGGCCTTAGTTCCAGTCAGTGATGAGTCAGGGCCAAACTGTATGCTACTGCAGGAGATCCATGATTGATTGATCTGCTTTTTTGATAGAACTAAATGAAGGCATGTGTCTGCGGGGACTTTGATTGGGGTAGCTGCTGGCTGCAGGGTTATTTAACGTTCCCTCACCAATGCAATTTTTCCAATCTAAATTACCCTCCTGCAACTTCTATTTGCCCTGTGCATGAAAAATACAGATAGCTTTTTCTTGCTTGGATCTTCCCTCTTCATAGGAAATAGTAACTTAAGGAGCAGGGGGACGGTGTGGGGGAGAAAGTTCGTTTGCCACTTCACTGCCCCCAATAAATTTGGGTGCTTTTATTTGGGAAAAAATTGGAAGATCAATCACAGATCTCCTGCTCTAATGTGTTGCATTTACACAGAAATCACCCTTTGACTGCTTAAGTACCATTGTTGTTTACTAGAATTCAGCTCATTCACAATATGGTGGTTACTCCAGATTTATTAGTGCCTATCCCTCAGGGCTGTGGGAAATGCCACATTCTCGTTCAGTCTAAAGCGTGAGCTTTTAATATACCTTTTCTATGGATGGGAGTGTGAATAAGGAGAATGAGGTGGGAGGAAATGTAGGCAGCATATTTGGGTGGGTTAAATTCTCTCCATTCTGATTTTGGTAGGGGATGAAGTATATGGATTCTTTGCCTCTTTCATTATACTTGTGTTTTGCTATTGCAATTTAAGTCATGTGCCCATTTTGTAGTTACAAATTGCTCTTATTTACAAACATGGTGCCACACTATTATGAATCTCAGAGGAACACTGGCAAATACCTTTCTGTAGGACTTAAATATAAAAGTCTTGCAAAACAATGCATAGAAAAAAGATAACTATGATAATTTTATTCCCCTAGAAGGCACTTGTAATGGAATTGCTGATCTAGCCTCATTCACAGAAGCACAAACTGTATATTAGAATGCCAAATTTACTCTGTTCTTAGAACAGTGTGTGCCTTTGAATTATTGGTAGCATTAATCATTCCTGCAATGAATGTCTAATTGGGTTAGTGGAATCAACACTCCCCCTACCCCATATTTTCATTGGACTGCTTCTGTTTTATTGCTCACTGATTCAACTTTGCATTTATACATCTCAGCAAATTGCTTTGAGAAGATCGGCTAACAGTGCTGCTTCCCATCCCTTCTTAATGTAGGTTCTTTTTGGGCCTCCTAACACTGTAAAGTGAGTTGAACAGTTTCTGCCGTTTCCAAGAGTAGTCACGATGCAGAAAGTAATGAGTTGGTTTTCTGGGTCCTGCACAAATGAGTGTTAAATTGAAATCAGTAGACTAGTGTTTTAAAACCTTTATCTATTTTAAGGACATGAGCTGGTTATTTTCTACACTAAGAAAGAAAAAGTATGGAAGTGCATTGTGAATGTTTAAATCACAATGTTAAAATACAATCTTAAGTACTTTAAAATACTGACTACTGAACAGCAAGTGTGTGTGTGTGTGTGTGTGTGTGTGTGAAGATTCTGGTGTTAGAAAGTCTTGAAAAACACGAGTAAACAGTAAAAAGAAAGGTGCAACAACTGCAGTAGTCTACATTATATAGGCAGTAATCTGCTTCTCAATGCCCCTCATACCATACTTTTTAACCAGTGTCTGTACAAATCACACCTTCATTTGCTGCACTAGCAGAATTAGCTGTTTTGTTTTGAGCAATGGCCTTAGCAATATGTGGTACTCTGGACAGTTCCATGCATGGCCCAGGCTGGAGACTTTGTAAGAGTCCAGATGTTGCTTCTGCAGCAATCAGCTTGAGAATTGGCCCCAAATAGGAGCTGCAGCTTTATCTGTAACAGGGAGCTGGTGATTCCACCAGGACTTCTGAGCTGGTGTTCTCCGAGTCCGATGGGAGCAACATGACATTCTTGGGTCAAAGAGGTAATAGCTCAATGGTCTCCTTTTGTACAAGTGCTTTTGGTTGATTATGCACATGTTGAGCTGACTCTGAGAGCAGTTCCCTCTCCACTCCAAATCCCAATGCATTAATCCCTGAAGATCATTAATATGGTGTTTATTATCAGACATCTTCTTAGGCTACAGTCCTAAATACAATCTCCTTGAACAGAGTGGGACTTATTTCTGAGTAAACGCCATATGGAATTATGCTATTAGTATAGCTGCAGAATGCCTGCACAAGCTTTCTGTGTTTCAGAGTAACTACTTCCATCTATTGTGTCATAAATCATACATTAAAACAAGCATTTGTGTCTGCTGTTCCCTCTCTCCTGACCAGCTTTATTGTTTTATTAGACAGGAGTGGGACATCTTGCCAGAAACTATGTGAAGAGCTGGATTGGATGTATCGGTGCTATTGACTTAAAGTGGTTATGCTGAATGCCTGTGTTTCTGTTCTGAGTATCTATCTATATATTTTTTAAAGAGGTTTACCTGTGATTCTGGTATGACTAAAGTAGATTCTAATAAAAAATAACAAAAACAAGCACAATCAGAATAGTGAATTCTAGAAATGAAACTTTCAGACAATTTACATGGCCAACATGCCTCAAAACATAGATTTCATGTTAAGTTCCAAAAAGATTTTTGTTGTTACTGTTACTGAAATGTCTAAGAAGAATGATTTTGAAAAGTAAAAAGCATTTACAAAGTTCCTCTGTAATTTAGTATGTATATATATATACATACCAAGCCAGAGCACAACCAAGTGCAGTACAGCCATCTTCTCAGAAAAACTCTTCACAAAGTTCAAGAGTTCAAGACACGAAGGCTTTAGCAACTAATCCACACCTAATGACCCACCTAAGTGGGATTCAGGAAATCACTCAAGAAATCACTCAAGATATCCCTCAAGTAATTAAGGAACAAAAGAAGAAAAGGCACACTAGCCTGGGAACCTCCTCTCTGCCCAGAACATTGGAGGCTATACACCACACCTCCTCAACAGTATTTATAGGAACTCAAACACTGAGATCCTGCTCTGTTCCAGTAACAAGAAGCCGAAAGCACCAGCCTGAAGATGACGAGTGAGACCTCGTCGAAACGTCGCCTAGACACCCCAACTTTTACACGGGAAGACACCCGAGGACACCATAACCTGCATTCCTGTACCCGTGAAAATCTACGAAAGCATATATATATATATATATATATAATATTATATATATAATCATTCAGCAGTGGGGGTTGTATGCCTAGCAGACAAGGAAATAAGGTTTGGGAGAGCAGATTTTCTTATTAAAGTATTGATCATTTTTTCATCACAAGATCAATGTGCTCCCAACTTTAAGCATTGATCTTTGCATTTTGAAAATACAATTGCTTTGCTCTATAACATATGTTCAGAAAATACTGGTGAACAAATTGACAATATGAAAGATAAACCTGGAAAGGCTTAGCATGAGAAATTAATCCGTGTCTGTAGAACAAGCCTTCTCTGGCTGAATCAGATAGAGAGATGCTGCCCTTTACTTTTGACACCATGGCAGGAGGTATGCCACTTGTGTACAGAAGATAACACCCAATTTGAACCAAGAAATTGTTTAGTAGCAATAATAGCTGCTTTAATTAGGGTGTCCCCCCCAACTTGACTCTTGGTGATGGAGTATTTTTAAAAGCCTTTCTAAATATATGCTTGCTTTTACATGGTTTGTGTTTTGTGCCCCACCATCATTCATTGTGCTTATGCTACCCTTTGTGTGTATGCACAAGAATGGTAAGAGGCTATGAGGAACAAGCCAAACAGCAGTAGCACATGGTGTAATGGGGCTGTGCTGCTTAGCAGATTCCCCTCCAGCTGAATTGTTGCTGCATATTGGGAGAGAGAGGGAAGGGGTGAGGTGGTATGAGGTTGGTAAGGTGCAAACGCACCAGCAGGAGTACCAGATTGGCTCTGCTGGTGCCACGCCTCCTCCACACCTCCTGGAACTCAGCCAGAGGTCAGGTGAGCATTGCAGCCCCATCATGTTGTCTACAACTGCTAAAGACAGCGCTGCTATATATTTGCTAGTAAATTTACTTGTGATTAGGCACTCCCACTCCTTGAAAGATGTGATTATCTGGAAAGTTCGACAACATTGACTTCATTAGTGGCTCAACATAATTTCAAACCGCCTTCATTCGGATTGTTAAATGGCACAAGTGCTTTCTTATCTAACTGCACTCAAGATGATGCAGCTTTAGGCTTGAGATGGGTGTGACCAGGCTCACTACTTATGTCCACGTCCCAGCAGAGTACCCTAAACACTGTAGCACTGCAGTACAAACACCAACACTCTACAACCACATTCCAATTATTCCTCCACTCATACCACATAAAAGTTTAAGAGGTATACAAAAACAACTTCTCCCACCCTCCAGTCATCAGCTCATTTACATGTGGCATATTGAAGGCAATGATTTTGGTGCCATTTTGGGGATTGTGCTTAAAACTCCAAAATGGTTTTGGGAAGAAGTGAGGAGATATACAATGGCATCAGTGGGGTGGTAGTGGCAAGCATCTTACAGGGTTTTTTGTTGTTATTGTTTTTTTAAAAAACATCCTGTCTTTTCCTCATTTCTAGGTTCACCCAAAAAAACCCCACACTTTGTACTGATACTGAGAAGAAAAGGGTAAACTTCAACCCACAAAGTAAAACTTTTTTTGCAAAATTATATTGTGCTCCCCAGTTTCTGCTTTTGGATAGTCTAGATCAATAGTCTTCAACTTTTCCAGACCCAGGTCTCACTTTTAATCAAAACATGCTTTTAGAAACCCATTTCTTAAGTTTATACCATATATTTGTATGGTGGTTGTGCTACAGTTGTGATCCATCTTAGATCAAGCCATGGCCTGTTAGTGGATCCCAAACTATCAGTTTTGATCTTGTGTCATTGATTAACTTGGGCTGTCCTTTCCAGATGTAGTTATTCTTGACCACATTCTTGTTTGTTTCCTGCTGAACTTCTTTTTACATCCTGCTGGCGCACTGAAGCTTTAGGTCATGTCTTTGCACAAGAGCTATAATCCTTCAAAAAGAATAGGGCTGTCAAAAATATAACCAAAATGTGTGCATTGCTTAATTTTCATGTTTTTTACATTGCAAATAACATGAATTTTCACTTTTTCTTATTTGCATAATTTAGCTGCTTAATGAAGTAGAGCTTTAACTTTGATTACTTTATTGAATTTATTCCAAATGAACTAGGCAAAGTAACTGTTCAACTTCATTAAACAAGGAAACTAAGCAAATCACACAACATCAAACTAGTTTGGTTGTTCCCCTGCTGTACCTTTAATCAGTAATTTAATCAGTCACACATACTTGACTTTTTCATAATTTCTGTATATAAAAAATATTTATCAAGGCTTAAGCAATATTTTTTTAAAAATTTGAGTTGTAGTAATGGATTTCCTACATTAGCAGGAGATTGGGCTACATGACCTTTGAGTCATTACCTTCCAAGTCTGTGCTTCTGTGAGCCTCTACTTGGTCTGTTTACCTGATGAATCTTCAGCTTTGCTAATATTAAATACTCTATTCCTGAGCAGAATTATGAAAGTTATGTGAGACCTGAACCGAACTAGAGATGGACAAATGCCTTACTCTCTACCTGTGAGTATTTTCACTTGCTGCTGCACATTAGTCACCAGAGAAACACAAGTCTTTCTGCCCCCTTGCCTGCTGTTTTTCTGCACAAAATCTGTCTGTAATGTATTCATTGTGGCCTGCTGTTCACCTCCTTTGTTTTGAGTATAGTGGGCTTGTGCCCAGTTCAGCTATTATCTCAGTAGTGTGGCAGCTGTCAAAACTCAAAAGTTTCATATGACTATGAGAAAATTTGGATCACCTTCCTAGCTAGACCCGCCTAGACCCAACTATCAAGGAGAAGTGCCGATTGCCACTGGGCAGGTGCTGTGCTTTCCCTACATTCCTCTTTCCTGGGCTGGTGGTGTCTGTTCTGAATACTGTCTTGCTTGCTGTTCCAGTCTGAGGCTTATAGGTCTGATCCTGCCCCAAATTTTGTCTAGGTCTCCTGATTTAGCTATGCTACTTATGCCTGAGAAAGGTTCCTGGTGCCTGTCTCACATTGCAGCAGATCTGACCTGGCTGTGAATTCTGGCCAAACTTGGTTAAGCATACATAATCAGTTCCTTTGCGAACTTCACTACAGGCCAAAGTACTGTAATGTCACCTTTATAAAAGTTTAGATGTTTGGTTTGCTTTGAGTTCTTATTTTAGATTGAGTTTAAATTATTGAGTACTGCAGTGTTGTTTATAGAGGTGCCTTAATGACTGGGAATGGATGTGGCGAGTGTGATGGTAGCTGATTTTGAAGGGTGGTAACGCAAGACGTGGACGTGGGTGGCGCTGTGGGTAAAAGCCTCAGCGCCTAGGGCTTGCCGATCAAAAGGTCGGCGGTTCGAATCCCCGCGGCGGGGTGCGCTCCCATTGTTCGGTCCCAGCGCCTGCCAACCTAGCAGTTCGAAAGCACCCTCGGGTGCAAGTAGATAAATAGGGACCGCTTACTAGTGGGAAGGTAAACGGCGTTCCGTGTGCTGTGCTGGCTCGCCAGAGCAGCGATGTCATGCTGGCCACGTGACCCGGAAGTGTCTTCGGACAGCGCTGGCTCCCGGCCTTTAGAGTGAGATGAGCGCACAACCCTAGAGTCTGGCAAGACTGGCCCGTACGGGCAGGGGTACCTTTACCTTTTTTTAACGCAAGATGATTGCCAGAGTGACCCAATTTTTCTTGCTAGTGAAGAATTCTTTTGTCCCAACGGCCAGCAAGTCATTTTACAGACACAAGAACCCAACTGGATCAGGCCAAAGGCTCATCTGGTTCAGCATCTGGTTCTCACAGTGGGCTGTCAGATGCTTAAGGGAAACCCATAAGCAAGACCAAACTTCACTCTCCGCACTTGTGATTTCCAGCAACTGGTGTTCAGCAGAGACAAGAATACAGCTGTTGTTATACCAAAGGCAGTGTATTGTTATTCTTTGCTATGGCCAATATATTGTTTTTTACAAATAAGATTTTATTAAGACGTTTCATAATACATTACAATAAAAAATAAACTAATCTAAACAAAAATTATTTCCTTTTATTTTTTTATTTTTGTTTAACTATGGCCAATATATTCATGCTTACATTTTAGTGCTTTATTGTATTCCTGTCAAGGAACAACAAATCCTGAGGGTTGTTGTTGTTTAGTTGTTTAGTTGTGTCCGACTCTTCGTGACCCCATGGCACACCAGGCACCCCTGTCTTCCACTGCCTCCCGCAGTTTGGTCAGACTCATGTTTGTAGCTTCGAGAACCCTATCCTGAGCGTAGGAACATATTTTATCTAAGCAGTAGTTTTGGTCTTGATGATATCAAGGTCAATACGTATGCTTTTTTGAAAAGTCAGAAATGGCTAGCATTAGAGCTCTGGGTTATTATTAAGAAATGCTTAGATACATTGTTAACATTCTGCCTCCCAGCATAATATTATCCAGTAAGATGATACTGATCGTATGCATGGCTTATATTGGGCTGAATAATGTTAAAATTATAGTCCCTTCAGTGAAAATGGCTGAATGTGCAGCTTCTTACCCCGCTTGCTTTATCCTGTAATCATAATAATGTTTGTGACACTCATTGCATGGAACAGATCAGCCAATTTCTTCTTCCAATACCACAAAATAACCTTAAGAAGCTACAACAAATGGAAACACTGAATGGGGAAATGTGAATCTACCATAAAAAAAAAAGAACCACATTTTTCCAAGCAGACTAAGCAGTAGTTGAAGAGTTAGGATTATACTAGATGTGTCAATAAACGTTTCATTGCCTTTAATTTGCAGGGTGTGTGTGTCCATGCAATATTATCAACCAATAGGGGAGTTTCTTCCAGTGAAAAGACTGGCTACAGAGAAGGGATTTTCCTCAGGAAAGAAGTAGGAGCGGGAAGGCTTAACAATTGCCCAGGGCAAACTTGAGGCAACAATCTGCTTCTCCCCCAGCTGGCACTATTCACTATTCAGCCAGATGAGCGGGGTATAAATAATAAAATTATTGTTATTATTTAAAATTATTATACGTCACATTTTTAAAAACACAAGTTAAATGCAAAGGCAAATTTAGCATTTTTTCTTAGATTGTGTAGCCTCCTACTCTGTGGTCTTTTCTGGGCAAAGGCCATGGAGCATTCATGGAAATACATGGGCCTTTGAAAGCAGGACTGGGGCAAAATGGGTATGATCCAGCCAAAGTTAAGCTCTTTTAAGTTCCATTTATATTAGTGGGAAAGAGTTAAGCGCTATGGGAGAGCATTTCAGTTAGCTCTCCCATTGAAACCAATGAGATTGTTTGAAGCAGTGGCAACCCATCTCCTTTAAATGAAGGGTGGGCTGCTTCAAACAGCATTCCCCTAACCCTTAAAAAACTATTTTCCAAAATAATAAAACTTATAGCAACAATAACTGTGTACAAGTCTAGTTATATATACAAATTTTGTAGTGTCATTTGAAGCATATTCTTAAGTCTATAGCCTCTCTCCACAGAGAAATTTGTGTAGGCGGATGATCCTTTTGGACCACATTTTATCTGTGGGAGAGGGGACCTCATTATTTGTCTCTTGTCCTTGTAATACATTTCTCCAATTAATAAAATTGCTGGGTTGGGACAAAAGGCTGCACATAATGTATTTGAGAAAAACGTGCAAAGGAAATGCTTTGGCCCTGAAAGGTGAACTAAAAAAAACCCTCAATAAGTAAATAAAATAGCAACTTCAAATCTTGAAATTTCTTTGGAGAAGGATTATAAAGCAGGATCAAAGGGAAAAACAGAGATCAACGATTCACCCAGAGGTCCTAGGCAATACTTTATTATTATTTATTACTACTACTACTACTACTATTAATTGAATTTCTATACCGCCCTATACCCGCAGGTCTCAGGGCAGTTCCCTGTAACCCTGTTCCAATATTATGCCCCACACTGTTATAATCCTGTGAGGGGAGAATGCAGGCTCAAGCTTTCTGGCACTGGCCCTACCATCTGCACCAGGCTTCCTCGACCTCGGCCCTCCAGATGTTTTGAGACTACAATTCCCATCATCCCTGACCAATGGTCCTGCTAGCTAGGGATGATGGGAGTTGTAGGCCAAAAACATCTGGAGGGCTGAGGTTGAGGAAACCTGATCTACATATTGGGATGAAATGTCTGAAGAGGAAAGTCTGCTCAATGCATCTAGGCATCCTGCATTATTTAAAAGCTACTGCAACCAGGGAGACCGGAAGTGGTATGGAGCAGTCTTTACTTCCCTTCTTCACTTGAAATATGTGCATTTGCTTCTTTTGTAATTAATTATTCCAAATTGCTGCAGCTAGTGCGCTATCAGAGACAGTGTCCAGGAGAGCCGAGGTCCACACGGGGGCATTCTGCCTAGTGCCCTCACCCCCTTCTTTCGAATTTGGGGGTGATTTATGGGCACAGCAGGCAAGGGCAGTGTTCCCCATTCCCTTGGGGCAACAAGGGAGGCTGCCTACTCCCATAACAGCCTCTTAATTAACCCGTGTGGGTCGGAGAGATGGTATTGTCGGCCATCTTCCAATGCGCCCCCTAGTGGCCCCTGATCTTTCCCTCATGTGATTGTAATTGTGTAATGCAAAACACCTCAACAGGGTTTGTGTTATCTTGTTCCCAATGGACTCCTGGTATTGTATGCATCACTTTTGGCTGAAGCTCCATATGTTTATTTCAGGTCTGGGCAACTTGTGGCCCTCAGATGTTGTTGGACTTCCATCATCTCTGACTGTTGGCCATTCTTGATTGGGCTGATGTGTGCTGGGAGTCCATTGATATGTGGAAAATGCAACATTGGCTACTTCTGTTCTATTTTATACCAATCCTGAATGGGTGGACAAGTTTTCAGACTTCCCCCATTATGTATATTAGGGTTTCTCTTTGATATTTGTCTTCTTAAAATTACTAACTACATATGCTATGCATTTTATTGGCAACTGATTGTAGCCTGCTCTAGGATCATCCAGTATGATTAAGGGCAGGATAAAAGTATTTTAAATAAACAAAACATTTTTCCCCTACCTATTATATTGGAAGAGCAGTATATGAATGCCCAATAAATGCTTCAGGGTCACAATTCACAGCAATAGCAAGCCAACCTGAGCCGTTTTCTGTGCATCAGAATGCTGGTAGCTCAGTAGAATGCTCCAAAATGGAGTTTGGGGAGGATACTTTTGCTTATCACAGGCTTCTTTCTTTTCTGCGTTTTTATCTTCCCTTGTCCCTGCCCTTTTCCTTCATTGTCACAATCAATCTGTTATATTCAGCCGTTAAACATTTGTCCACACCCCAGTAATTGCTTATTCCTCTTTAATTAAGCTCATTGTTGCACTTCTGTTTACCATTGTTCCCCTTCCCCTCTTCTGGGCAGGGACTGCGTAGTTCTCATATAAGATGATGGAGAATCAAAGTCCAGTTGGTGTCTTTAGGTACTGGCTTAATATGTAACAATTTATTGCACTTGGAAATTATTGTGTCAGATATAGAAAAACAGCGCTGATCAGGAGTGGTTACATTGCCTTCTGGATGACTCGTTCAAAAGCCAATTATAGCAACATCTTCACTTGTCAGTTAGGGGGAAAGCAGGTCACACTGCTGTTTATATAAACATCGAAAGCCCCAAACATACCAGGCTGTTTACTAGCATGTAATGTGGGCAGCTGCTTAATACTCTGCTTCTAAAGCAAGTCTTTCAGCAAGTGCTGAAGGGAGGGGATATTTTTATGTCCTACCCAAACCGGTGGACCTAAACCCTCCAGTTTTACAAGAGTGTTTCAGGCTTCATAGTTTGGGGTTTCAGTCTTGACTTTGCCTCTATGCCCCGTTTTCCTCTGCCTTTGTGTTCTATCCATTTATTCCCAAACCATCTCAGATTCATCTCTTTCATCCTCCGTGTAGAGAAGGACTGTTGGACAGTTTCTCCTCAGCTTGAATTCTCATCTTCCCGATGAAGGGCCCTGCATGAGGGGCAGGGTAGAGAGAATCTCCCCAGGTGGGAGGCTGGGAGAAGAGGGGGAAGCTCTCAGGTGAGAGCTGGGAGGGTTCACCGTTCTGTGGGTGGAATAAGGATTAAGATACAATTATAGAGGACCTTGTGTTTGCTTGATTATTTATTTGTTTATATTATTTCTTCTTTTCTTTTTCTCCTTATTTATTATCTTCCCTTGCTTATTCTCATTTCTCTTTTATTTATCTTCTTTAGATTAGTTTGGATTTTATTGTATTTTATGTTAAAAACTCAATAAATTTGATTTTTTTAAAAAAGAATCTTCCCCTGTAAACCAAGACCAGCCTTCCCCAACCTGGTGCTCTCAGATGTTTTGGGCTAGGCTGGCCTAGACATTATTTCCATTTTTTAAAAAAATGTGTTAGCTGCGTCTGTGCAGAGCGAAGAGAATTCAATGGCTGAACGGCTGCTGTTGCCTTCCAATGTATTATTCAAAGTCCTTTTTAGACTCTGGCATATAAAAGGGCTTCATTAATATTTCAGAGGATGCTGTGATTCTCACCAAAAAGGAACTCCTTCCCTTTCATCACTTGATACTCCTGTATTTCTGTGTGAAGCAAAGATATTTGGACTCTGTTAACTCCTGAAAGAGCAAACTCATCACTTTCTAAATGAACTGATTGTTCAACTATATCCTGACCTTGAGATCGATGCCAGATAGAGGTCTCGTAAGCCTGGCTTCTAACTGTGGTGATTAGGCAGCCTTTCTAAAAGGTTTGGCTTTGTGATTCAGACTTCATGAAGGAACCAGTCTCAGTACAGCTGGACTTTCGTTTGGAAAGATTTTGTTTGACCAGTTCCTGAACTGATTACTCAAACCATTGTGTTATTCACTTGCTTATTCACAAATGCTAGCTGTGCATTCATCTCAGATTCAAATCAGAATCATTAATTTGGCTCTTTCATGGCCAAATTCATGTCAAATGTGATGCTCTTTAAGGAAACAACCGTCTCCTCAGAATGGTAATGAAATTGCCACTTTCCAAAGAAGCTGAGACAATAATTTTCACTTCCAAGTAGAGATTGTCCAAACTACTTATCTTAAAAAACAACAACAACCCACTGCAAACATTAAGTGTATAGGTCACTTATATTGCCATGAAGAGATATAGATATATAGTTATACATATAGATTTCTTCCAAAGGAAACAGCTCTCCGCTCGCTGGGCTGCCGTTTGGCAGGCTGTGGGGAGTGAAGTGGTGATGGGATGGAAGGTGTGTGGGGAGAGTTCCTATTCTTCTAAGAGCACACTCTGTGCACCTTCCTTTCCACCACAAGGGTGTGTATGAGAGAAAGAGAAAGAATGTGTGAATGGCTCCCCTCATGCTCACTGCTGTGCCGTGATGCACAGGATACCTATCATCCTGGTGCTAGACTGGCTGCTGTTACCTCTCTGCCCCACACCAATTTCTACATTAAATATAGAGGTTCAGGATCCCAGCTTGCTATTCTGGAAGCCTCCTCCCATTTCAGGTTGTCTGGCAGTTCCTAAGCGTAACCCCCTGGCTTTTGCTAGCTTGGAAAATGAGAGATATGAGTTAATAGGTAAAAAACAAAACAAAACAAAACACCACAGTGACATAGCTCCTGGAGTCATTGACTGCTGCAGTGCAGTTTCCATTCGGCAAATTGGAACAGTGGTAAAAGAGACACCAAAGAGAAAGGGATCTAAAGGGAATTAAATAATAAGCCAACAGAGACTAAACAGAACTAGTGCAGTAAGAGTGGAAAATGCATGGACTCCTCCTCCAAACAGAACAGTACCAATACAGAGAAAAGTTGGATGTACTGCAACCTGCTATATTATATATAATTGGAAGTGCTGTTTATATAAATTTATAATACACACAGAACCAAGGTTTAATTTGAATTTTGAAATGAGTGGTTTTAGTTACATTGGTGGTTTACATTCTTACCAAAAGAAGCAGCAGGAGGAGGAGGAGGAGAGGGAGGAGATGTGTGTGGCTTTTCATCTGAAATTTTAATTCTTGCCATGCTTTTTGGATGTTAAGCTCTCATGAGATGAAATTCCAGACAAATAATGAGATTTTCTTTTCAGTGCTTCTGCGGTTTTCCAGTTTGTTTTAAATATTTAATAGTGGAATGTTTTGTCTGAAGCATTTTTATTTATTATGTCTTGGTCCTTATTGTTTCTCACAAATATTCTGTTTTTGCTTCATTTATTTATTCAAACATTAATATCTTACCTTTTGGCTAAACAACGGAGCACCTAAGCTGACTAAAACAAAGATGAAAGCCAAAACAATAATAACTTTAAAAGCAGAAAGCAGCTATCAATAACTACTTGGCATCTAAAAACAGAAAGGCGGTTACTTGTATTTCTTGAGACAAGATGTCCCACGACTTGGGCTAGAAGTGGCTGATAGGGCATTGCCATGGAGCTAGCCTTCAGGCAGCAGTGTTGCCATTGGAATGGTATGGGTGTAGGGTGGCTGTGAGATAGGTATTGTGCCCACACACTGCTGGATCTCCCACTGGTATGCCCTTTCCCTCACCCCAGCCTGGTAAGTGGCAGTGACACTGCTGTTGGAAGGTTGTCACCATGCTACCAGTTGCTCCTGACAAGAGCTATTATAGAGAACTATAGTGCCAGCTATAGAGATGGGACATGTAGCAGGGCTTCCTATGAAAACTCAAGTGTGCAGGCAAATTTGCATGTGATACCTTCACCTATCCAGATCCCTAACAGGTTAGGCTTTAAAGACTAAAACCTAACAGTTTGAATGTGGAAGCAGGACTGGCTCTAACATAAGGCAAACTTAGGTGGTAGATGCCAGAGTGTGCAGATCAATGAGAAGGTGTTGCAGCCTGCTTTGTGCACTGTAATCGGAGCTGCTGCCCACAGGCACAGTCAAATGCTGTGTCTTCTGACAGCTACGTCTGGTAGGCTTCTGTATGTGGAACTGGGTTGGGGCACCATTGTGACCTACACCTGAGGCAGCAAAAACAAAAACAAAACAAACAAAAAAACTTAGATCAGCCCCAACACAGAAACAAATGAGAGCTTATGAAGTTGGTACAATTTGTGTGTTCCATGGTCACAAAAACAGGCCCCAGTCAACAGGATAGTTGCTGCATTTGCACCATCCGAATTTTCCTGACAGTTTTCAATGGCAGCCTCACACAGAGCATGCTACAGCAATGTAACCTGCACGTAACCAAGGCATACAAAGTGGAATACCTGCTGAAGCTGTGCAAAAGCACTTGTGGCTTGGTTGCCACTTATTTACCCAGGAGCAAAGCTGGATCCAGTTGCAGTTTCAAAACTACGAACATCTATTCCTGGATGGATAGTTTGCAACTAGGCCTGTCATTTCTCCCCCAAAGGCCCCAAAGCCAAATCAGAAACCAGAATGAACGGGATTCAGGAGTCCAATGAGCTAAGATGGTACTTCATGCTCCAAAACTTTCCCTCAGAATCATATGCTGGAAAGTGACCAATAGTTATTCAAGTAGGTGGCATCAAAAGGAAGCCTCCTTTCCCAGCAAAGGACAGACTACTGCTTCTATCAACCTAACTGGTGTTGCTGTTCCTTGCAAGGAGGCACTGATTATCTAAGAACTTTGACAACTGATGCCCCTTCCATGCATTCCACTGGTTGCAAGGAGAAAGTGTGCTTAGAACTATAGAAACAACTAATGTGAGAGGAAAGGGAACTGTTTACTGTTTACAGAACTGGAAGAGCTCACTTGTAAGTGTATCTACAAAATAATGGTTTTGACTAAAGGTCTTTTGGAATGCCAGATCTGGATGAGAATATTAAAGGTTACCCTGAGAGATGCTTTACACTATGTTGCATTGTGAGTGCACTAATGCTTGCTGCAGTTAGACATGTAAAGGGTGAAGAGATGTCAGACATTCCATGGACATGTGCCAAGGAACCATGCCCATTTGAAGTCCTCCTGTGCATGTCCCCATAGCATTTGGGAGTATGCATCTCTGGTCAGACTTTTAGGTGACAAACTCCAGTGTAATCATGGTGTTGTATTTATCTGTAGCTGCACTAAATTTTCTGTGGCTCCAGTTTCCCCGTGCTTTCCTCAAGAGGGAAAAATAATACCCTTTTATATTGTGCCACTGGTTTTTCTCCTAATAGGAAGTGCAGTTGTTGCTTCCATAATGCAGTTAAGGGAGCATTTTTACACCCAAGGGAGAGGCAAGCAGCCAACTGATTGTTGTGCCTGAGCAAAAGATTGGCCTTGGAAGTAAGAGAAAAACTCTGTGGAGTAGCACTTCAAGGCCTGTACAGTTCTGTGCAAAACTGGGAGATGTTGCTGTATAGCACTTGAAGGACAAAAATCAAACACTGCCAATTGTTTGGGAAATCTTAAAGCCTTCTTGACAGCTTGTAAAGTTTGGAGCTTAATTAGATGTTCTTTCAGCTGGTTCTTAATGCCAGCCTGTCCATTAACTTGTAACAGTTGCCAGTCTTCAGTCAACCACTTATTTTACAGCTGTCAGACATGCAAGTCCCATACGTTTGGTGTAAAATTTATTCAGTACCATCTCTCGGAGGCCAGATTCTGTGGCAATTTACCAACCACATGAATGTGGACGGTCAGTGCAATATAATTCTTTATTATACATTCACAGATTTTCAGAGAGTCACATATTCAACTAAGAACTTGCATTGAAGTGTACATTATCTAAAGGAAGAATTGCAGAAACAAAGCTTGTTTACTTTCACAGTATTAGATAGTAGGTATTATAAAGGCATGCTTCTTCACACTGACTAACAGTGTGACAGTCTGGGCATAGGAAACCACAAGAGATGTAGTTCTTCCAGTTGCCCTTGGCATCTGGAGTGAAGTGGGTGGCTTCTTGGTGTTGGCTCCTCAGCGGTGGAATGCTCTTCCCAGAGAGGCTCACCAGGTGCCCAGATGAACTTAGAGTAGTAAAAATAGCTAGAGACTTATTCCTCATGATTCCTCCTTCCCAGCATTTTTTTAATTGCCAAATACCTAGTTTATCAATGCTTAAACAAATATATAAATTGAATATTAATTCAATTGGTTTTATGAAAAATTAGAGTTTCTTGAATACATCATTCACTAGGCACTTTTTCTAACCTCTGCTCTCCTTCCCCGTCTCCTAATTCTGAGGAGCAATCTGTGGTTTTTTTGATCTAAAAGAAACTGTGTATGGCAAGGCTGAAAACAAAAACAGAGGGAGAGAATCTTTGTTTTATTGTTTACAGCCATTGAAGAAATGAGAGTAGGGCAGGCAGTGTTACTATTTGGTATGCTGAAATCTCCATGACAGATCTGAATTATTTTACAGTTCATGGTTTAGTTTTCAAGGCTAACAAGCATCTGCCAAAAGTTAGGATTAAGGGCAGCAAGAGGCTTATATTATGCACACCTGACATTGGCAAATGACAGGAGTGCTGGAGGAGGTCCAGGTGAGATGTGACCCAGTAAACTGTTCAGTTATGCTTTTCTATGAGCATGAGCACAAGAGCATGAACACATCTTACAGGATGAATAGTGTTTCCTTAACTACCTCCAAAGGAAACTGTTCTACCCAACATATAATCATTTTGACCACTTCAGCTCCCCTGACTTGCATCAGGAGAGATCTGCTACACAGATCTCTTTCACAGAGGTAATTTCTAAAATTACAACCTTGGCCTGACTAAAATACAAAATTGACACTTCGTGCATGTGTTTTCTCCATTTCTCTAGGTTGCGTGGTGTTAAACTGCATTTGAAATGGTGGCTAGAAACTGCGCAGCTTTAGAGCAAAGTATAATTTACACAGGATGCTATTTTAACTGTGATTGTGGAATAATAGAACAAGGTAAAAGAAAGGAATATCTGTTCAGTCCTAGCCACCAGAAGTCAATTGCATTTTTTTGTTGGCGGAGCTGACACATTGAAGAAAGTGAAAGAAAGACAGATATTTGATCCAGTGATGTTTTCTGAGGTGCAAGAGCTCTGGTAGATACCCAGGTCTCCTCCCTTCCTGTGTTTCTACAGCTTTCCTACTTATTACAGTGGAGGAAGCAGATCCATACTGCATTCCTTTGTGCCTGTGCCCACTGTTGAAATTAACATGGCCTCCCATCTGTGCAGAAATGCATCTTGGTATACATGGATCTCTCAATTTGGGAGTATACTGGCAAATGGAGGTAACTTCATTCCCTTTTTTTATTGCATGAAGAGAACCATTGGGAGAGATGATATGGAGCGCTGAAACTAGAAAATGTTAAGCACCTCCTCCTGGCCCACCTCTCCTCCTGATTGCCTCTCTCAAAAGGGCCTTGGGCTACAGATATGCCTCTTGTATAAAATGTGCAGCCTTGCCCAAGATGGGATTGCTGCTGGGTGGCCCATTTCCTACTGTTATTATTTGGTAAACACACAGCAAGATAGGAATCAGCTGCTGAGATTCTCTCTGCTAAAATTCTAGTGTTGAATTTCCCTACAATATAGTCAGAACATGGCGGTCTTTCATTGGGCTGTCTACTCATTGAATTTCTAGGCTGTGTGTTCCTTTCTTTCTAACAATGAATGTGCTGTCTGTATGCTGCCAGCAGACTGGGCTATAATGAAAGGGAAAATGAACAGACAGAGACATAGAGCAGGATTGAAAACAGGAACCCACATTTGTATGCGAAACAGGTAGTAAAGTTTCTGTGGAAAAGCTGGTGTGATACCATGATTGTAAAGAAGACCCCCCTCCTCTTTGGTATGACTAGTCTGCTTTAGAGGGCAACAGATTGTCATATTTGTGACATAATTGCTTACTATAGCATATTTATCGAGATTTGAGAACAAGAACAGCAGTGATGCATAAGCTTAGAATGTTATTGGATATGAAACAGGAAATTGGAGCCTAGAAATACACACACACACACAGACACACACGCACACGCACCCCTAATAAAAAAACCGAGACTCCATTGCTTACTAAAACCTTCACCATAAACATGATGTTATTAAACAAATAGCTGCCTTATATATTTGAAGAAAAGTCGCTGCTTTTTATTCTGTTGAATGTGAAGGCCTTAAAAGCTCTTGACACTGGATTGAAAAGGCAATTCTCAATTCAAGGTCTTATGTGGAACACTGTGGTGTGCAGCATTTTTGAACTTGTAACCTCATCCTATTATACCTTTGCCTCTGAAGAATATTTTCTCATCTGAAGTATCCTACTTCCTCTTTTATCAATTTATCTGTCCAGCAGCAGCAGTACTGGAGAGACTTGTCAATGGCATTGCTATCATCAGTCCACCATTAGGACAGCTGTGTTGGGCTTTGAGAATTGGGAGGAGGAGACAGAGACAGAGAGAGAGAGAGAGAGAGAGAGAGAGAGAGAGAGAGAGAGGAGCTCTTGGCAGATGTCCTGTAAGTGGTGATGGTGAGGCGATTGTAATCATGGTAGCAGTGTAGATGGTGTAGTGGGGCGTCATTGCTCCCATGACCTTTGGTTGGTCGTAGTGCTGCTGATAGAGGGGAAGGGGTGAGATTGGTGCAGTTCTGCCAGTGCATTTCCACCATGCTGGCCTTGCTGCCACCTCCCCACTCCCCCTCTACCTCCCATTAAGCAGCAACAAGGTGACCAACCAGAGGTCAATTAAGCAGCACCACCCCACCATGCTATCTGCTACTGCATGCCAGTTGCTTAGATGATAAGTGTGCACAGCGACATACATGCATAGATCCCAATGCATGTAGTCTCCAATCATGTGATAAGTATACTGCAAAATATTGAGTGTACAAATCACACAATCGAGTAGTGTTTATGTATGTAGATTGCCATGTACACATGCTGTTCAACACACGAGTGCTGTGTGAGCAGAGGAGAGGAGCTAGAGTCAACCAGCACGACCACAGTTCGCTTCTATGCATAGTTAATAATTTAGATATAGAATTAGGTAGGTTTATACATCTGTGTGTGTGTGTGTGTGTGTAGGGGGGGGTATTGACCACTTTACTGATAAAATGATGATTACTGTTCTTGTTAAAGGCTTTTGCTGAATGTTTTGCACAGGAAATTAAAGGCTGAAGACTCTGGGAATGACTCTACTCATGTGCTTTAAACACAAGTCATGCTAATGCATAGTTTGTCTTGCATGACAGACAGATCCGCATTAACGAGCACTTACTGAGCAGTGCTGATATGGTAATATTTCTCCCTTTGAAGTTGATATAGGGATTCTTGAACTGATGCTAATAGGATGGGTAGAATGCTAAGGAAATACTTCAACAGTATGTATTGTAAGAGGAAGAATGTGAAGTATGTCTGTTTGAAGCTTTGAGCAGGTATTTGAAGTCAGTGGATTGGGCAGAGGTTAAAATCTAGTGCATTGCACATGATAATGGAAAATAGGAAACAAAACTAGGTAGAATTGTGGTGCAGTCTCTGCAAATTACAAGTTGTGAAAATGATACAGCTGCTTGCACATTCTAAGTGGGGCACAGGGCAAAGGAGGCTTAGGTTCCTTTTTTGAACCATCAGAAATCTATAGTGTTCAGTTATTAACAGATACAAGGGTATTCAGCCATGATCAATTAAAGCACTGTTCTTCATAGTCTCTGAGATCACTGCCTATGCAGAACAACATCTTGAAAACTTTTAGAACTTAGAAAAAATGTCAAGTGGTGTGCATATGCCACTCCTTTTAGGAGTGGGTAATGTCTCCCTGCCTACTTTTCTCTTCTGACTGCTGTTATGCATCTCTCTTAGCTTTTTGACCTACTAATAGAATCATATAATTGTAGAATTGGATAGGACCCTGAGTGTCATCTAGTCCAACCCCTTGCAATACAAGAATCTGAACTAAAGCATCCATGACAGGTGGTCATCCAACATCTGCTTAAAAACTTCTAGTGAAGGACTTCATTCTTTTTGAGTATTTCCATGGGACTTCACCCAGTAGTCCCTTACTTAAGCTTTTTGAAATCAGCCTTTTTAAAGTCTATAGCAGGCTTCCTCAACCTCGGCGCTCCAGATGTTTTTGGCCTACAAGTCCCATGATCCCTACCTAGCAGGACCAGTGGTCAGGGATGATGGGAATTTTAGTCGCAAAACATCTGGAGGGCCGAGGTTGAGGAAGCCTGGTCTAGAGTGCATGTCCAACTACACTCATCTTTCTCTTGCCACTGTATAATGAAACCTAATAAGACATGATCACTTCTTCCCAGGATTCCCATTACTTCCACTTGGTCAATCAGTTCTTCCATGTTGGTGAGGACCAGGTCCAGGACAGATGTTGTTTGTTCCACCTTCTGGGAAATGAAATGGTCAGTGAGGCAACTGAGGAGTTTTAGTATTTGTTTAGTATTAAATGCATATTTCTTTTTAAATATTTGCATCTTTTGCCTTCATTGACTTCCTGGAGCTTTATTAATTTTCTGGATTATCAGCCTTATATGATGCTATGTGGATTCTTCAGAAAAGGTCTTATGACTCTTATGTGGTTGAGAAAGAAGCATAAATTCTGTTCCTGTGCCTTTTGCTGGAAGTTAACCAAGTTCACTTGATGAAATAGGATTTCCCACCTTTTGTCTTTGTTATGAGAGTGGGTGCTAAAAGACTCAGATGTTGTATCCACTGAAAGGTCTGCTAATAGAAAACTGCCAGTTTCTCCCATTTCCCCCTTTGCCCTACAGTCCAGGGGCTGGAATTACTGCATCCTTCATCCTCACTGACCCAGCTGCTGACACATCTGCTTCCTTCACAGAATCACAGAATTGTAGAGCTGGAAAGGATCATAGGGGTCCAACCCCCTCCAATGCAGGAATCTCAACAGGCAGCATCTCCCATCTAACTTGATACTATACCAGCCCCTGCTTAGCTTTGCAAATGTGCTACCAGGTTTTGTTTTGTTTTTTGCTGCACCACTATGTTTTGTGGCTTCGACTTCTCTCCTACTGGCCCTTGGTACACAGACCAGTATGTACTGCCTTATCCCTTAGGGAAGTTGTGTCATTTTTCTCTTTGGGCAATAGAGTCATGTTCCTCTCCTAGAATGGTACAAGCTACAATGCATGTTGTATTAGTACTGTACCAATGATGCAACATTTCTTTTAAATTGTCATCTTTATGTGCATACATATGACCTTTAAATATTATTATGACTTCTGAAAATGGTGACCACTACCATCCCAAAAAAGAGAAAGAGAGAGGGGGGATGGAAGGAAGGAAGCAGAGGGATAAAATATCAAGTGTAAATACTTCAGCAGAAGGTCACAACCTTGGAATGGATATCTGTAGCACAAGAGCTTGACCTAACAGGCACTGAGTACTCTAAACTTAACACGGTAGAACACTTAATCTTACAACTTACAAGGCTGAAATTAAATCATATACTTTAGTAGTTGCAGAAGCTGTGACAGACAGACGTCTATACAAAATCAAATATTTTTGTGGCATTTTGGGGAAAGGTGACTTGTGCATCATGTCGTGTATCATAAAGCAATTTAGAATCATTAATAAACTAATCCTAAACCGGCCACATATTTGAAGCTATTTTGGCATATTACATGGATAAGGCTGAATTTAAATGAGCCCCTTTTGGGGGGTAATACACAGTGGAATATGGTCCCAACCCAGGTAAGACAGGAATCATGATTAGGGCTTCAGTTCTAAGCATGCTTAGTGTACGTCCCACTGAATTCAGGAGGACATACTTAACATGCCTACGACTGCACTGTATCTTAGGCTGAAATCAATAGATGTCCATGATGACTAATTCAGTACCGTTGTTTCAGAGGGAGTCATGACTGAAGTTATCTAGGTTGAGGTCCATATATTTTGTGTTATTAGTGGCAAGTCTGGGTTAAAAAAAATAATCCATGTTACTTGGACTTTTTCATGTTTCTTTCCCCTTAGAGCAGGGATGGTCAACCTGTGACCCTCCAGATGTTGTTAGACTGCAACTCCAATTGTCCATTGGCCATGCTGATGAAAATTCAACAAGATGTGGGGGACCATATGTCTGCTATAAAGCAACAATCTTTTTATTTTACTTTATTCAAAGTACACAGAAACAAAAGGGTCTTATGCTCCGGGGTATGGTCTGAGGGTGTATAACATCTGGTCAGTCTCTGGATGGGAATCTTACATATAATGCTTTGATGGAAAAGAAGTAAATGTATAAATGCACTAAATACATTTCAGAACCCTGCTTGTTCATAATTCAAAGAAGGAACGCAACAATTCTGAAGTGTGATTAGAAAAAAATCTGGCAAGTCTATTTACTTCCTATTCTAAATCTGGGGACAGTATAACCCTTTCCTTTGTCTCTTTTTAGCAAAATCTAAGTGATGGCAATAATCTTACATAAGACCTGTTTTGTTAGGAACTCTGCTGCTATTATTAGTATGCCCTCTACTTGCCATGTTGGGAGAAAGGAACAAAAGAGTCAAGTGTCTTTTTACATGCTAACAGTTTTCATTGTGGACATGTAAAGAAACTCAACATTTCTTATTTTGACCTTGTCCCACATTTCACTTTTTTAAAAAAGATCTATTGTAAAATAATTTTAGCAGAATTTTCAGAAACTGGGACAGCTCATCCACATCTCTGTGGGGCAAAGGGTGGAGTATGTGTATCTGCTTTGAAGACTAAATACCAGGAAGGTGTTGGATGTATTGACCCCCTCCCCCTTTATGTTTTCTGACCCAAAGCTGTCTCTAGTGCACTGTTACAGCTCTGCATACACACAGGATTGCAAGCACCAGTTTTCAAAGGAGTCCAGGTTCAGTTCAAGAGCAGTTCACATATATATCTTCGGTGCCTTTTGAAGTGGTGGTTTGTGTGGTAGAGGAATTGTTGCCCATGAAGTATTTGCACACATTCTATTATTGTCTCTGTTCACAGATGTGTTTGTTTATTTTAAGAATTTGCAGGCTATCCTTCAGTATAAATATCTCCAGGGTAGTTAATAAGTTAGAATCCTAAAATGCCTACAAGGAAGAAGAAAATCAAAAGAGCAGCAGATAAAATCAGCATAAAGCGAATGCTGGGCAAGATATCTTCCTTCCGCTTTTGTGAGGCCATTCATTTGCTACAAAAGTGGTGGGGTATTAATGGTGAATTCTGGGGGCAGGCAAATTTGAATACATTTTGGGTGGAGGGTGGACTTACCTTAAACATGGGGTGGCTGGGGATGATGGTGTTTATTTTTTTACAGAATTAAAAGTTTTCCTACCAATTGCTTGGCTTTCCTTATCAGCCCAGAGGTGTTCTTTTTATAATGTGGGATGGAATGCTTCAAGTGAATGGCAGTACATCAGACACAGCATCATTCCCAATGGCATTCTTGGGTTTTGTGTGTGCGTGGGTTTGTGTGACTACAAATGGTTTGCTGCTGGGCTGCTGAGGGCAGCCAAGCTGCTGCTTAAATTGGGGGCACAGCTTTCCATTGTGGTTGTAAAAACACACACAGAATATCCTTGACCATCTCATATTTAAGGTAAACTTTGTTCCACCCTAAAGGTCTTAGATTTTGCCCACACCTTGAATGAATAAACTTTATTACCGGCACAAGATAAATGTGTGAATAAAATAGCAACTAGAGTTCAAACAGGTAATTGTTAGAGCAAATAAGAACACAGATAATGGATGTATAAGAACTGATAATTAAAAGAAATAAGTACTAAAAGACACGCAATTAAAACAACTATAAGGGGTGGAGCTTAAAGGGATACAAGTCTTGTAGTGTGGGCCTTCAATTTAGGACTGGTTTGTAGCACTAACCAACCTTCGGCGAATATCCATCCATCCAGCTGTCTTCCAATATGTGATTAAATTTCCTGGTACTTGTTGCTATACCCTCTGATAAGACAAGGGCAGGAAACTAAAATGCATGCAGTAAATTGAAAAAGCTTCTTATGAATGTCCCTGGGGATATATATGATTATTCATGACAGATGAGAAGTCAAAGTAATCATATGGACCCTTGAGAAATGGAATGGCTCCAACAAAAATATACAACCATCAGAATACTATTAGAAAAGACAATCCAATCTACATCTGGGTGTTCAGTTGAACTAGTCCTCCATCTACTTGTCCCCCACCTAAGATTGGTGTCCATAAACAAAGCTTTTGGTGCCATAGTGCTTATCTTGCACCAACAAATCCATGAATCCTATGGCAGAAATTAATTGTTCCTTTTGACATGCAATCTAGTAACTGTATTTCTCAGGGGCAAGGAAAAACCCATGTTCAACAAAGGAAGCAGTGGAGGAACAAAAGGGTGTTGGGGAGGGTAAGATTGGGGGAACAGATATATGAACCCAAGGCCCACTTGATATCCCCTTTGAGCTAATCCTGGAGAGTAAATAATGTCTGAATAGCCACTTGGCAGACCAGTTCATTCAGTTGCGAAACTGCCACAGGTGGGAGGTACCTATATATTGTATCCAGAGAGCCAGGTAACTTCCAAGATTTCTCCCTGCCCCGCCACCCATTACTATTAAATGTGCCCTTATTCATTCATTTGTTAAGAAGGGATGAAAGAAAGTCTGCCACTTTGGGATGGGCGGAATGTAGATAATTGAAACAGTTATTATATGATGGACGCTGGAATAGTTTCTCCAGTCTTTTGTTGTTCTTGTCACTCAGTTGATGAATTCAGGAAATCCGTTTTCCCTTCAGGTCATGATAGAATAGTTGGGTGAGACTTCCACATTGCTCTCTTGAGTATTAAACATTCTCCTACACATTAGGAGTATACTGCTTATAATGAACACAGCACAGTGGAAAACTCAGCCCCTCCCGCCTTCCCAAGAAAACCTAAACTTGTTGTATATTACAAATATTGTAGTCATTGAGGCATCCAACCAGCACTAGTATCTTCTGACGTGGACATTTCAAACAGGCACTTTTCAAGGGTAAACAAATGCTACATTGCACTGTAACAACTTTGCTCTTTGGGGAAGAATGTGGAGATGTACTGTTCACTATCTACAGACACAGAAGCATTTGCTGCCACTTTGGGGTTGTGTGTTGTGTACCTGAAAGGAGACAGGTTGTCTCTTTGATTTATTTGCTCTGCAGCACTTGGTAATTAAATGGCAATTGTGAAACAGAAGCAGATAAAAGCCATTTTGGTTTTGGAAGCCTATTGGTGAATGTGTTGTTCAGCTGTCTGACTTCACATGGAACATTCAGCAGCCTCTTTGCAGGTTCTTGGTAATGAAACTCTTTCTATAATTAACTGGAGGGAGCTTGATATAATTGTTTCTTCTACCTGTGAGGTGGAATATCTGAAGGAGCCCCCTGCATTAAAGCAGCCTTGCCCACCCTGCTGCCATCCAGATGTTATTGGGCTACAGCTGTCATCAGCAATAGCCAGCATGACCAGTAGTCAGGGATGATGGGAGATGTAGTCCAACAACATTTGAAGAGTATCAAGTTGGGGAAAGTTGGATTATACAAAAGCTGTAAGATTCGTTCTTATGTACTAGTTGTACTAGTAGGATTTAAGGGTTTAAGAAGAACCCTGCTGGGTCAGTCTTAAGGACCGATTTGATCCAGCTAGCATTTCCTACAGGGGCCAACCAAAAGCCTATGGGAAGCTCAGGAGCAGAACATGAGTGAATTACTCCTCTTCCACTACTGTTACCCAGCAATTGTATTCAGAGGTGTGCTGTCTCTGATAGTAGAGGCATTAGATACAGGCATTATGACTAGCAGCCAATGATAACCTTAACCTCCACGAATATTGTCTAATCCCCTTTTAAAAGCTCAGTTAGCAGCCATCACTCTATCTTTTGGTAGCAAATCCACAATTTCACTATGTGCTCTGTGAAGAAGTACTTCCTTTTGCATATCCTGAATCTCCCATTATTCGGCTTCACTGCAAGACCCTGGTGTTATGTTATTATGAGAAGGGAAAACTTCTCCCCATCCACTTTTTTTACACCTTGCATAGGCTGGATCTAGACCAGGGGTAGGCAACCTAAGGCCCATGGACCACGAACCGCCCCCGAACCAAGCCACCCACTCAACGAGTCCCTGCGCACTGCGCTAAACCAGAGCAGCGTGGCGCGGGGACTCACTTCCGTGGTGCCGGAAATCACATCTGCACATGCTCAGACACCGTAAATCGTGTCTGCACAGGCACAGACACTGGAAATTGCGGCCGTGCGTGCATGAGCACGTGCACAATCTAGCCCATGGAGTGAACTGGCCCAGGTGAGGTAAACCTTGCCGACCCCGGATCTAGACAGATCAAAAAAGGGATTCAGTTAAATGTGTTATGAACTTCATACAGGGAAATCTCATTGGCGAAAGATGGGACTCCACAGTGCCATCTGGTGCCGCAGTGTTATAATGCATATAAAGCACTTTATCTTTATGAATGTTGATGAGTCCAAAGTTTTATATACTTCCCTCACACCCTTTTCTCCTAAGCCTTTGGCTAATTCAACAGTTTATGGCCTTTTAAACTGTTGGGGGGTATTGTTTTTGTTTGCTATTTTGTTACATATTTTTGTGGTCCTAAGATAAAGGGTGATATAGAAATTTAATTAATAAATACATAAATAAAAATCCCTCCTTACTCAATTTTTTGTAGGCTAAAAAGCCCCAAATGTTATAACCTTTCCTCATATTGCCCCAATGCTTGCCCTCCTCCCATATCTTAATAGATAGGCCACAGGGAGGCGAGGAGAGTTTCCCTCTTCCTCCTGAGTTTGGTTCTCCTTCGATCCTGCATGCTGAATAGAACAGTCATTGCTATTCAGCTACAGCCATGCTTATTCTCAGAGCCTTTGGTTATACTTTAAGGGTTCCTTCCTTTCCAATAAGAAGCTACTAGGGATAGCGCTTTTGTTCATATCTTTATCTTTTAAACGTTAGTTTTTGTGTTTATGTTTCTGTGTTGTGCACGTTCTTTTAAATTAAGAATGCTTTGAGCAATATTTTGTAAATGATGCCCCAGCATAAGATGAGTATGAGGCTGTCAGTAAACATGTTAACACTCTTGGAAAGAGTTAACTGACTTGGAAAGAGAGTAGGCATTGCTTAAAAGTGGTGACTTCCTCCCCCCCCCTCAATTAAAATTGTAGAAGTTTGCCTGTCAGCAGAAGTGAAAATGGCATTACAGTTTACAGTGAAGCTGGGAAATATGGAAGAGCTGCCAGCTTTCTTTCTTTAAAGGAATTATCTGCTTTTGATATTAACAAATGCCTCTCGTTCTTCCCTCACCCCTTTACTGCCTGCCTTGCCCCTGGCTGAATAAACCAAGAATGGGAGCAGAACGCATAAAAAGGTCCCTGAAAACACCTGCTCTCGTTGCAGCTGCAGCCGCGCAAGCAGAGACTGCTGCTCTAGCTCGAGGGGGCTGACATTTTGTGTGGTTGCAGCAGCAAGCTATGAATAAAGTCCCATTAATATTCAGTACGTCTTAGTAGCTCTGCCTTCTACCAATGTGTGGGCTGTGTGAGTGAAAACAGAAACAGATAGCTGCTAGGCTACTAAAAGGCAAGGCCTATTAAAGGCCAAAGTGGGATCTTTCCACCAGCCTGGCATTGTCAGTAAGACAGGAAAGCAGGATCTATTTCGTTCAGTGGTTGGTAACTTGTTATAGTTATAGGAAATCTATTGCCTATTCTGGTATACTGTACCACCTTCTGAGGAACCTTGACGCTTATGTTCCCCAAATTGCCAAAGCAAACAAAACCTTTGCGAAAACAACATTTGGGATAGCTCCCCCCCCCCCATAGGTGAATTGTGTGATTTGGGATGGGAGTGGAAATCAAGTCAGTTCACATTTGAAGGTGAACCTAATTTGCACTTTCTAAAACATTAAGCAAACCAAAGCAAGCACAGCTGTCCTTCAAAATTCACCCTTCTTTTTTGAATTTTGCAGTGTAATTCTCCCGCCTTGTCATTTGTACAAAACTGAGCATAGCAGGGTGCTATATTCTTTAAAATGCATATATTAATGAAAATTGCTTTAAAAAACTAAAAATATATATGCATACAGTAATGTGTATTTAGAAGAAATTTGCACTAAAATGTTGACAAACTTTCTTGAGGATTTTTTAAAAAAAATACACTACAAACAGATGTGGAAATGTGGAGAACTGAACTTAAGATTGGAAAAACGAGGTACCAAAATTGATTGATTTGTCCATTCCTGGGTGTGATGCATTTGAAGTACATTGGACACTTGACAGTGCTCTGCAAATTTTTTTAGTATTAAGGAGTGCCATGTAAGGAGTGCCAACATAATAAATATGTTGCACTTGTCTTGCCTCCAGTGGTAAAATAGAGGTTCAGTCAAGTGATTGTTGCATTGCTAGTTAGTGAGTCAATCAGTGAAAACAGCTGCTGGCTAAGAGGTCATTCACATATCCACATCCACCACACAACACCTCATCTTTCAGTGACTCGCAGGTGAATGTGGGAACTTCCTGCACTCAAAGTGGTGAATCTAAAGTGATGACAAGTGACGTAAAAAGTGTGTGTGACCGCTGATTCATGCAGGGAGGTCATATAGCATTGAATGTGTATATGTGAACCCACTTTTGCATGTGTGCTTATGAGGTTATTTCTGTTACTGCCATCACTTTTTTAAAAAAACACACACTCATGTGCTTTGTGATATAATATCCCATAATGCTAGCTTTACCTTTTCCCACATAGGGTATTTAGTTGTTACTATTGCTGACTTTTTCTTGTTTTTTCTCTCCTGACACAATCCTTTCTGTTGGGATCAAGGCCATCCTGCTTCATAACATAGTGCAGGATTGGTGTTAGCAGTGGGTGCCTGCCAAGACCCACACCCTTGCAGGGGTCCCACCTCCAACCCCTGGAGCCCCTGGCCTTACTCTTCTGCCTTGTTGTTGCTTATTCAAATGCCTCCTTTAATCAGCAATGGGAGCAACAAAAGCAATAGGAGCAACAAAAGGAGGAGCAGCCTCTATTTGCCTTGCCCTCTTCCCTCTGAACAGTTGTGGGGTTTGAGACCCTTAAACAGAGGTGGAACAGCAGCGAGGAATAAATGGGGTCACTCTGGCAGTGAGACACAATGATGCAATTTATTCCAAGGGTATCTTATTTGATTAGGATAGAGAAAAAGCTAAAATTTATATTAATAGCTCTGCCTACTGCTGGGGTTCAGTCCACAGAAGGGTTGCCCAGATGGGAATGTGGGCTTAGGACTGAAAATATCCCCCACCCCTTTTACCTAGCTTATTTAATTACCTGTGAGCAGATCAGTGTAGAAGAGACAACAGTCCCCTGCTTATTTTAAGGAGTTCATTCCACACGCTGTGTGTAGCTCAGGAAGCATCTGCATCACAGCTTTTTGAAGTCCTACTTTGCACACTTTTGTTTTAAATTGTTAACTGCCTTGAGGGCATTGGCAGAAAGGTAGTGTAGAGATGTAGGAAATACAAAAATATTGCGAGCTTTAACCCTTTGCTGGCTACCTGACTCTCTACATTTCTAGTTCTGTGGGCATAAGAAGAAGAGTTTGGATTTGATATCCCGCTTTATCACTACCCGAAGGAGTCTCAAAGCGGCTAACATTCTCCTTTCCCTTCCTCCCCCACATCAAACACTCTGTGAGGTGAGTGGGACTGAGAGACTTCAAAGAAGTGTGACTAGCCCAAGGTCACCCAGCAGCTGCATGTGGAGGAGCGGAGACGCGAACCCGGTTCCCCAGATTACGAGTCTACCACTCTTAACCACTACACCACACTGGCTCTCATAAACTGCATGGCTGAAGGCTAACAAGGAAGGTGGGGTTTGTTGTGCACTCAAGCCCCACAGTAGGTGGCATATAGTCAGACAAACTATAGATGCACCTCATCAAAGGAGTGAAGGGCCACAAGACCAGCTTTATCAGGACATATTCATGGCTTCCTACCAAAACAAGACTCAGTTGTTCATACAGAGGCCCAAAGGGACTTTTGACTTCCTCTTTTTGGTGCCTGGAGTCAATCTGCAGCAGGAAAGCATGCATAAAGAGACCCGATATGTCTCTAAGATAGATTTACTATAGTAGTCTGGAAAGGGGCCATGACTATTGAACATAACTCATCACTCTCTGGCATTGCCTTGTGCTGTGGAGAAGATGGCATTCTCAAGGGATAGCTTGCCCTATTACCACTTGCTATGAAATAACAGCTTCCCATATTAATGCTCCAACTATTCCTGATGGCCAATAATTTCATATTTAGATCCTGCTTGTTGAAGATGAACTGAATTACAAAGTAACCCAAACAATTCTATTAGTGAAAACAGAGAAAGCTGTTCAGCAATGGCAACACCTTTAATTAAATTTTATTTTGTTTTAATATAGGAAGATGCCTTATGCTACGTCAGGCCATTGGTCTGTCTAGCTTTACATTGACTGGCAATCTACACTTTTAGTCTGTAATTCATTCCACATTGTTTGACAGGGTTTTAATTCAATATGGTTGTTTAATAATGCAAGTTCAAATATTAAACTATTTCTGTTTTCTGATACACCAACAAAATGTTTGCAAAGTGTAGAATTTGGCCAGTAAAATGCTTATTTTAAATGGCTGTCTAAGAAGTCTAAAAATAATGACCAGTTTTTCAGGAAAATGTCTTCTGTCACCTTAAAGGCTAAAAATGGCATCTGTTTTCCCATGTTAAGAGTCTGCTTTTCAGATGCAGCTTTATCTAAGCCAAATCATTAAAATTCTCCCCATGGGATTTGGAACATCATAACTGAGGTTTGTTTATTTGTAATCAGAATTCACAATGGAATCACATTTTTAGCATGCAAGCTCCTTGGTTTGTCATTCTCAGAATGGTGAATTGTTTTCTCCTTCAACAGCTTCCATGATCAACAATCTGATCCAATCCTGTCACATGCCACACTTTGCAGGAATCAAAACCAATTCAGATTGATTTTCAAATTTTGATAAGCACTTCCATAACCCCAAAAGTTTTAGTTAAAATAAATATTGAGTAAACACCTGTGTTCAAAAGGGGAATAAATGAGAGAAGTCTTCTGTATTCTAATTGTAAAACACTACCTAATGTTCAGGATGCGGGAGGTACTGTGGTCTAAAACACTGAGCCTCTTGGGCTTGCCAGTCGGAAGGTCGGTGGTTCAAATCCCCATGACGGGGTGAGCTCCCGTTGCTCGGTCCCAGCTCCTGCCAACCTAGCAATTCGAAAGCACGCAAGTAGAGAAATAGGTACCGCTCCAGCAGGAAGGTAAACGGCATTTCCATGAATTGCTCTGGTTTCAGTGTTCCGTTGCACCAGAAGCAGCTTAGTCATGCCGGCCACATGACCCAGAAAAACTGTCTGCAGACAAATGCCTGCTCCCTCAGCCTATAAAGCGAGATGAGCGCCAAACCCCAGAGTCATCTGCGACTGGACTTACGGTAACTGTCAGGGGTCCTTTACCTTTACCTAATGTTCAGCTGATCCCAGCTATGTACTTTGATTCTACATCTTCAACCCTCTGTATGCTTTCTTGGAAGTAGGCTTAACTGAACTCAGGGGTGCTTTCTTCCGAGTAAACATGCACAGATTCAGCTTATAAAACACGAGTATTCACTTAATAAATCTTCAGCTAACTGAAATGAACAGTCTTAAAACAAATTTTACTTTTTCAGCTGCTATGTAATCTGAAGTTGGACATCCATAAAAGAAATGAGAGGTGTGTCCACTTGATTCTTTTTATCACTCTTTTTATCATTTTTATTTGTTTTGGATATTTAGACCCTTGCAGTTTGAGCTTGTAATTTGAAAAATTAAAAGTGAATGACTGCCAAAAAAAAGTTTCAGATGAAAAGAAGATCATGCTGCACCCTCCATACCCACAGCCTTGTTTTTAAGCTGGAAGCCCCATTTGTTCCATTCATGAGGATAGCATAGGTTTCCTCTGACCCTACAGGTTTTCAAACTTATAATTGCAAACAGTAGTAAAATGTGAAAGCCTCATTAGCACCTCATTCATTCACCAGGGCAGTGAGGGCCCTTGGCCATAATTACCCTGGTCTGTTTGAAAGCATTATCCATGATGATGTGACTCTGTGATGTAACCATGGCTGGCAGAACTGTGCTCAAGTAGTTATGCTTGCTTCTGGTAGTGTGGGTCTGAGAAAGCTGGTGAGTGGCTGCCTGTATATGAAACGAGTGGGTGAGATTGAATGGAGTTTGGAAATGAGGAGCTGTAAGTTCACTGAGCTTTTCCTTTTTTCTGCTGCAGTGTGAGTTCATATAGTGACCAGCTGTGGTTGGCAGTTGTGTTGGCTGATGGAAGCAGCTCCCAAACAAGGCTGATTTAATGGTGCTGGCCAGGGCCAAGCCCACCCATGAGGTGAGGTGAAGCAGCCGCCTTGGGTGGCAAAAGCCCCTCCTGTTTGTAGCAAGAGCTCACTGAAATTTTGTGAGATCTCACTGGAAACCAGTGCCTCTGCCAGTGCTGCTTTTACACCAGTGCTCTTTGACTTTCCAGGTAATTGTTCGCACACAAGGTATCTTTGGTCTGGTTGGCTTCTGTTCTGTCATGCTGACATAGCAGCTGAGAGCCCCAGCTTAAATGTGAAGTTGAGTGGACGGGTAACAGTGCATGCCACTTTTAAATTGTGCCAAAGTGATGGTTCCCTGGTCACAGGGTTATAGTCCTGGGGCACTTGGATTCACAATTGTTTTTGGCTTGCCATGTCATGTATAGAAAGCATACAAAAAACCAAAACAGCAGTCTCCCATTCGGGTGGATGGGCACATGTTATTCATGGTTCTATTCGTGGTTTTAGCTTGGCGTATGTACTGATTTCAAAGCCCTCATGATCTGTTGCTTGTCTACAAAAAGCTAGGGGGGCTGATGCTTAAATAAGGCTCATAAAGTCAGTTAAAGTGCAAACTGAAATCAGAACTATTACTTAACCCAAATCAGAGCTTATGAGTACTAACAATTAACTGTTGGCAAATTGCAGAAGTGTGTGTGTGTTAGAATATGAACTTCACCAGTTTGGAAATCTCTGAGCCGTTTTGAGCTGACCCTTGCACCTCTCTGAATTTTAGCTTGATTTCTAAAAGCTCAGCATCACTCCTTTACCAATGCCAGTTTCCTCTTCTGCTAATTTTTCTCCTTCTTACCCACTGTGCCCTGCCATCCATCTTCTGAAACTTAAGGTTTGACTGCAACAATTGGTTTCCAGACATGTTTGGAGCCTTTATTGCTAATGGGAACAAGCCTTCATTGCAAGCAGGAGCAAATTAACATTTTCTATTCTTCTCTACTGTAGGACTCCCTCCTCTGCCCCAGAATGATAAGTATGGTGAGTGGAAGTAATCTGGTAGCAGGGAGGGTTGGCTCTGGCAGAGGAGCTGTTCTGGGTGTTTCACCTTAGAATAGCTTTTTTGAGGGGAGGAGGAGTACCAAGGGCTACTTTATTGTCTTTATTGCACATTGATGATTTCTGCTCTTGCTATCAGAGTGGTCATACCCAAACTCACTTTCAGTACTATTTACATCTGCAAATGTTACATCTGCAAAATGGGGTAGTCATTTCTAACCAGGATATTTATTTACTCTTCTGTAATTTCCTGCTGAAATCCCTTACCTTTTCATACTACAAATGTTCTGGTTGTTTGGGATTTTTTTTTATTTTGGGGGTTGCATGTTGGTTTTGCTGTCAGTGAAATTCACTTTCAGCAAGCTTGGAGGGGCCCCACGTTTTCTCCAAGAATGCTTGGACAGACTGAATCAGGCTGAGTGGAACTTGCTCATCACTAGGGAGAGCACCAAACTTTGTCAGACTTGACTTTACATTTGTGTATCGTTTCAAGATGTGCTGATACACTTTCTGCAACTTTACTGTAAGGAACTGGTCCCTTTTTTTCCAGAGGTCTGCTACCAGGTACCTTTCACTTGTTACTAAGGCTTAAAGCCCTACTTAGAACACAGCCTTGCTGTTCACTTTGTTTCCAGCTACACCTGGAGCTATTTTATAATTGCTTGATTCTTTCCCCCAGAGCTACCTTCCTCGGCAGCCCTCACCAAAAATATATTTATGCAGTTGCCTAAAGTGACATGCACTCTGTGAAAATTCTGATAAGGTGGCAAAAGCAATAGTTGTAACTGCCCATAGTAGTCTACCAACCTCCAATCATCACACTGCTTCATTGGCTATCCAGTAGTGGCAGATGTGGGTGCAAAGCAAAGCCCTACATCATGTTACTGCAGGGAGGGATGGAGCTCACCATGAGCATGTTTTCAGCTGCATCCTCATAGCAAGAGTAACATCTACACTGATGGAGATGGGTAGGAAGTTTCTAGAATTCAAAGAAGAGGGAGCAGCAAGCTTGACCATCCTTGCTGTTGCTTCTGTTGCCATGGTGATGAGTCCCAAGTACCATAGGATCTGAATTCTAGCCTGATGAACATTCTGCTCTCCATATGGATGAAGGCTTATGGCTGGCATCTCCCCTCCCTTTTAAATCCAGCAGCTGCTTCTCTTTAATACAGCTCTTTCTGCTTTGTATGAGAGTATTAGATACAAGTCTGTGAGCAGCTCTTTGTCTAAGATCCCAGTGAGGTGGGGTCCAAGTCAACAGGCTTTAGAAGCCTGCTAGTAACTAGTATAGCATGAGAGTTTACTTGGAGACATAATATGTATGCTTGTAAGATGAACACGCACTCAAAGCAAATGTGGCATTATTCACCATGTCATTTCAGGGCACCCGCAGAGACTGCAAACAATAGTCAAGTGTCTTCCTTGTAATACAGAACACTGGATTGATTTCAGCACCACACTCAGAAGCACTGTATTCTCTCTCTCTCTCCCCCCTCCCCCCAACTGAGATAATTAATGAATTAAAAGATTTATCAATAGATTAATCAACTAAATTTTAGCTGATTAAATAGTAGGGGCTAATTTCAATCAGTGGGCTAATTGTGTGTGCTTAGGATTTTAGGGTTCTGGTGTGTTACTGAAATAAGGAATGGAAAAGATGCTATTCATTTATTTTTTAGTATCTATCCTGCCCAAGGCCACCTGATAAGAACAGGAAAACTGATTTTAATTAAGCACAAAGTAATGCCAAAAGTGCTTTGAGCAAGAGCTCTCGTGAAGTTCTGTGGCTGGCATATTCACTGAAAAATCTGGAGATTTACAGTGGTACCTCATGTTATGGATGGGATCTGTTCTGGAGGCCTGTCCGTAACGTGAAAAGCCTGCAACTCAAAGCGCTGTGTCTGTGCAAGCACGTGACACGATTTGGTGCTTCTGCGCATGTGCGAGCAGCGAAACTTGGAAGTAACCCATTCCGGTACTTCCGGGTTGTCGCAGGACGCAAGACGAAAACACGCAACCTGAAGCGGATGCAATATGAGGTATGACTGTATATCAAATGTAAAACACTCTTTTCACCTTTTATTACAAACAACTTTTTCCATTATTTTCAGTGTGTCATAAAAAAAAACACCTACTACCAAATTATATCACTTAGAATATTAGAACTCAGCATATGCTAGCAAAACAGTCCTGTCTCAGAAAACTGCTTGGAAGATATGGTTTATTATTAGGTAGTGATTCAGTGCATCACTGTGATTCCAGTACATAGTGGTCTACTTCATAAATAAATCTAATGCATGGTTTAGCATTACAAGAATGGGCTGCTGCACCCACACAGAAGAAATTGGAAACTTTTGCAGTTTAGCCAAATTACTAACTGTAGTAATCTTAAGTATGGTTATGGAAGGAAGCAAGCCTTGTACACTGGTTTGAAGTTGGTTTCTTTCCACTAACCATATTTAAGACATGTACTTTGGCCAGGTTCAGAGTCAAAACAAGCTGCTGTTAGTCTCTGATGCAAGCTCAAGTGGCTGTTCCTCCTAAAGCTAAGCCATGGTTCTGCTATATGTGTCAACACAGTCAGTGAGAAAATACATATTAAATACTTTTGGAGCATATGTAGTGATCAGGTATGTAGACTTCAGCTTACTTTTTGTTAAGGATAAGCCTGTTTCCTAAATGTTGGATGCACTCTAAAGTTTTTATTAGTGGGTAAGTAGCTTTTACTTCTGGCCCTGTTTTACTGCCATAGTAAACAAGTAAAGGATAATGTTATAAATCATGAATTGTATTCAAACCACACATAAATGTTACGTCCTTACAAAGTACATTGCAGTGTTAAACATGGTCATTGGCATTGTGTTTAATCACAATTAACTAGAGCAGTTAAAATCAACCAAGCAAAAGACTAACTGAGGAATTTACAGAAGCCATATAGCAGGATCAGTGTTGTAAGGAACTATAGGCAAGAGAGATTAAATCCTATTGCAGGCTGTTGGGAAGAGGAATGTCTGATCTCATTAATACAAAGCATAAGTTTTACCTTTTCTTTAAGATTAACTGCATTGCTGACAAATACTATATAGTAGTTGGACTGCTTTGAGTTTTCCATTCATACAGGGAATCTGCCCCTCTCTAGTGGAACTTAAACTGATCACATTGAATTATGGGTGAGTAATAAAACTATAGAGTGACTAAAAGAAGGATTTAAAAATACTGCAGGAAAGATGAAAGTGATAAATAGAATATAACAAAATAAGAGTAATTTAGCTAAATGGTAAAATTAAATGTGTGTGCCTGTAAATCTGCATGACTTTATACTTAATAAAACTATAGAGTGACTAAAAGAAGGATTTAAAAATACTGCAGGAAAGATGAAAGTGATAAATAGACTATAACAAAATAAGAGTAATTTAGCTAAATGGTGAAATTAAATGTGTGTGCCTGTAAATCTGCATGACTTTATACTTGATAAATTCTTGTAAAGATGGAAATGGAATTGTTTTCAAATAAAATTATATAGATAGGCATACATGAATTAATGATACATAAATAAACCTTCAAATTGCTCACAATATGGATATAAAGATATTTTATTTAAAATTATTTTGTGATCCTTTAAAAACAGTGTTCAGGTTTGCAGATATAACAGTTACTGTTACATACACTGATAATTTAAGAATAGGTTTGGCCATGTGATGGGGTCTAAAAACATGTATTATTTATTCTGAGCTTGGTTTTGTTTGTAAAAAGTCATGCTAACATTCTCCTGAGTTCTCAGTCCACATGTGTCAAAAATATACTCAAAAGTTTTGAACAGATTATTCCTAAGGTGATTACTATTCTTTAAAACATCAACAACAAGAAGAGACTTATGGCACTGTAGTTTGCCTGCATCGTTAAAAGAACAACAGCTGAAACAGTGCAAGGAAGATATGTGAAAGGGAAAACGTTAACATTTCTAACATGGATGCAGTTCTTTTTTAAAAACTGCCATCTGGTGGCATTTGTTGATAGCTGCAGCAACCTGAATGTGTGCAGTGTTATGGGAACAGTTTATCGATGAATAGTCAAGTTCCTGCTTCATTAATACCTGAATGTGTGCTTTGGATTGGAAATTTGGATGTGGGGGAAGGCTACTGGGGACTTTTTGTGAAAAGAAAACACTGTGGCCTTTTGCCTCAGTAATCCCTTAATGAGAAAAAATGTGCTATCTGTCTATAATCTTTGAGAATTCTTAGAGAACAGGTGAGTTCCCTGCAGACTGGAGGCTGGCAAATGTTGTCCTCATCTACAAAAAGGGGGAGGGGGGGAAGACCCAGATAACTACTGACCAGTGAGCTTGACACTGAAATGTCCTAGAACAGGTGATTCAACAGTCAGTCTTGTGAGCATTGAAAAAAAGGATGCTGTGATTACTAAGACCAAACATGGGTTTTTCAAAAATATGTCAGGCAAATCTCATTTCTTCTTTTGATTGAATTACAAACTTGGTGGATCAGGGGAATGCTATGAACATTGTGTATCTTGACTTCAGTAAGGCTTTTGACAAAGTTCTTGCAAGGAAGCTAGTAAAATGTGGGTTGAATGAGGTAACTGTTAGGTGGATGTGTAGCTGGTTGACTGACCAAACCCAAAGAGTACTCTTTAATGGTTCCTCATCATTCTGGAAAAAAGTGGGGTGTCGCAGGATTCTGTCCTGGGCTCATTGTAGTTCAACGTCTTTATAAACAACTTGGAAGAATGAATTGAGGGGATGACACCAAACTGGGAGGGGTAACTAATGCCACAGAAGACAGAATCAGAATTCAAAATGACCTTAACTGATTAGAGAACCGGACACAAGCTAACAAAATGAATTTCAATAGGGACAAAAGTAAGGTTCTGCAGGAAGAACCAGGGGTACAAATATAGCATGGGGGACACCTGGCTTACTAGCAGTACATGTGAAAAGGATCTAGGGGTCAAGCTTAACATGAGTCAACAGTGTGATGCAGCAGCAAAAAAGCTACTGCTAGTCTAGGTAGCATCAACAGAAGTATGGTGTCCAGATCAATGGAAGTAATAGTACCACTCTGTTCTGCTTTGATCAGACCACATCTGGAATACTGTGTCAATACTGTGACCACAATTTAAGAAGGATGTTGACAAGCTGGGTCATGTGCAGAGGAGGGCAACCAAGGTGATTAAGGGTCTGGAAACTAAGCCGTGTGAGGAGCATTTGAGGGAACAGGGTATGTTTAGCCTGGAGAAGAGGAGATATGACAGCCATTTTCAAATATCCAAAAGGCTGCCATATGGAAGATGAAGAAAGCTTGTTTTCTCCTGCTCTTGAGGTTAAGTTACAAGAAAGGAGATTCCAGCTAAACCTCAGGAGGAACTTTCTGACAGTAAGTGCTGTTCAACAGTGGAATGTATTCTCTTGAGAGGTTGTGGACTCTCCTTCTTTGGAGGTTTCTAAGCAGAGGTTGGATGGGCATCTGTCATGGATGTTTTAGTTGAGATTCCAACTCTGTCATTCCAACTCTGAGATTCAATTATCTGTCATTCTTTGTGGGTATTTGTCCTTCCCCTGCCTACCCTGGACTTCTTTGACCCTGTGCATTTCCTTTGGTTTTCAAATCTGTGCAACTCCTAGTCTTCAGCTATACATTTTTGTTTCTTGTATTTTTCTATTATGTACCTCAGAAGACAAGCATCTGAATAGTTAATGTGGACAACAGATTGTGATCATCACCATAAACATTATGAAGGTGATATTCCAATATGGTTCTGCATTTTATTTTCAGCGTCTCAGCAGAGCCATGCTTCTATACCTGATTCCCTTCCGGTTCAATACCAAAGAGTGACCTCTGCAGTCCAGTTTTTATTCTTTTAACTCTGCACAGTTCCTTTGGTAGTTTATTGAGATTCTGGATTTAGTTGTTAGTTTTGTTTGCTGTATCTCAAACTTGTGAATCTTTCTGGCTTTGGTTGTTCTGCACAGGGGTTCTGACAGGGAGGTACAATGCAGAACCATGGACAGCTCCCAATGACCAACCTGCTCTAACAGAGGCTGCAAGGGGACTGAAACCTAATGTCTCCAGCCCACCCCTCCCAAACTCTGCTTTAGGGTTGGGTGATTTATCGTCCAAAACCGGTTTGAAGTCCATATCATGATATTGGTATCATAGGTTTTGACCTGGCAATGTATTGTGAATATTGTGTGTGTGTGCTATGCAAAAATCACAATGTGGGAAAAACCGTGAAGCCAGCCAATGCTTCTCTCAATTCTTGCAGCCCCTGTTAACTCTGCTGGCTCAGTTCTTCTCTGCCTCAAACAGGGGGCAGTGAATAATAAGAGCAGATGTGGCAAAAATCAGGATGCAGGAAAAACCATGAAGCCAGTCAATGCTTCTACGTAGCTCCATTCTCATTTCAGTCACCGTAGGATATCAGCATATTGTGATGTTTAGCTGGTGATATATCACAATATTGAAAATGCGTTATTGCTCATCCCTACTCTGCCTGCTTGCTCAAAGAATGAAGAGTATTAAATGACCAGATGCCTGGCCTGGATATGGCTGGCATGCTTCCTGCGCAAGTTGGGCAAGCATAGTAGTGTGCTTAATGTTGTTGATGTATTCATTTACTCAAATCTGATAGGTTGTTAAATCTGGGGTTTAATAATAATAATAATAATAATAATAATAATAGAGGCCTGCAACCAAAGATTTGTCTGGTTGCTTCAAATCAGCATGTGAATGTCAGTCTTCCTTTCCCTCAGAGACTCTTCCTTCTAGCCTTCTCCTGCTCCCTTTATTTGTCTGGAGCACTTCTTTCTCTATCAGATGCTTGTCCACAATTTACCTTTAACACTCTTTGTTCCAATACCCTCACCATCCTTAAAAAACAAAAACAAAACACCAGAGAAGGTTTGCTGTTGTTGTCAGCCCACTGTTGTTTGTTCTTATTGGGAACTGGTGTGCCATTGACTCTACTACAACTACATTCCATACAGCAACCACACATTCCATTAACATGCTCTCTGAAGAAAGTACAGCATTCTGCTAGGTACAAAAGTGTACATGTTGAGTGCTTGGAAAATGTTCCCCACAAAAAAAAAGTGCTGTCATAAAGGAGTCTGTTTACAGCTTGTTCTGCAGGGGATGGGGAACTGCCGGCCCATGATGCCCCTCCCATATGGCCTTCTGCTTCTACCATCATGCCCCTTCCTGCACAGCTTCCATTTTGTGCCAATGGAAGCCTTTTAAATGCCTGCTTACTGTGCGATAGAGTGATGGGGGGGGGCATTGAAGGTGAAGAGGGAAAGGTTAACCCCATACCCTCTCTGATGAAAATAGGGGCATCCTAAGCAAAACCAGGACATTCCAGGATCAAATCAGAAATCAGGATGGCTTCTGTAAATCCAGGACTGTCCCTGGAAAATAGGAACACTTGGAGGGTCTGTAACCCTCCAACCTGCCCAATCACAGCCCCTTCTGCAGCAGTTAACCTTCAAATGCAGGTTGCATTGGTGTCAGGCTAATTGCTTTGCGGATAGGAGAAGGAGGGAAGAAAGAGAGAATTTGGGGCAGTGGTGTGGGGAGAGAAGGTGAGAAACAAAAGGGGAAAGGGAGAGAGAGAGAAAGAAGGAATCAAATTTATGGATGTGTGTTTTTGGTTACAGGCCTAAGTCATTCTCACTCCTGTTACTTAAGAACATTTTTGACTGGGGTTGCCGGGAATGGAACCTGGTGCTTTCTGCCATGCTCCATCACTGAGCTATTGCCTCCTCACATGACAACTGTAGAAAAATGGGTAGCGAGGCCAACACTTGAAATAATTGAAAATGCTTCAGGGCCCTGGCCATTGTGTGTGACTTGGCAGGCCAATAAAAAGTAGCGTTTTCTGCTGAGTTGAGAATTTGTCTGTTTGACTTCAGTTGAACTGTGTGAGCAGGGTCAAAGGCCCATTAAATAGATCCCATTTAATTTCCGCCCCTCAACCCCTGTGATAGCTCTGGCAGATTATTATTTTTCAGCAACGTAGGAGATCAAACGAAGGCATTCAATAAAAAAAGGAGTGGGGCAACTCTCATTAGTATCAGCTTGGAAGTCAGTTAGGCCTTGTCTTAATTGGCAGAAGCTGCAGGACAACTTGCCTTTGAACACCTTTAGATTTCAACAGTGCATTGAATGCAAGCCACGACTATCTGCCCAGTGTTTGAGGCTCCTGCTGCTATGCTAAATAAGTACAGCTGTATGTGGGAAGCTGTTCTATTTCAGAAGTGTATCATCTCTGCTTTGCATAATTTTGCACAGTGATTTTGTATAATTTTAAAAGCACAAAAACATTTTGGACAGCACCTGTGGGAGAATAAAAGCGGCCACACAGGCTGCTGCTGCTGCTGCCATACACACTACTTATGAATTCCCTTTCTGAAGCAAGCCTTTTAATAAGGCTTCCCTGATGGCTTTCAGAGGACCATTACCTAGGAAGCCAAGTTGTAAATATAATCCTGTCTGAACCTGTGACAGAGGCGTTCAAAGCAATTTGATCTCTCTGATGTTTTGTAAATGTTGGAGATACTTTTTGCTTAATAACTTTCAGTGCACATGTAACTACTGATAATATTTGCATATAATATCAGAACTTCCCTCCTTTCAGATTAAAAGCCTTGAATTTATCTACCTTTGAAGCAAGCCAACTTGAAAACTCCACTGCATGTTACCAGGAAAGCATAGCGGCCACAAGGAACCTGCTCTGCAGTTGTCATATTTATGTGGGCACAACTTACACTGGTAGATGGGAGGGGTGCTTAACCCTTTCCCCACTGCCACTTTCTCCTTGTACATGCTTTCCTGCTGGACAGTTTTAAATAGGTCCCTCCCTCCCAAGTAGGCACTAAAGTCTGAAATGAGTTCATAGAATCATAGAATTGTAGAGTTGGAAGGGACCACGAGGATTACATGTCCAACCCACTGCAATGCAGGAATCTTTTTCTCCAATGCGAGGCTCAAACCCATGACCCTGAGATTAAGAGTTATGCTTTGCCAACTGAACTATCATCATGCTACCCTTAACTTTCCTCTAATCTGTCCCTGCATTTCCATTATTTCTGGAAACACAGAGTTGGAGCACACATTGATGATATAGCATTTAGTTTCAGGCACATTATTCTTAAAATGTGGTTTGCATTCATTTTATAGAGGTGCTTTCTCGATTCCATTGTAGTTTCAGGTCAAATGTTATGTGTTAAGGGGAGAGTAGTTCCCCCTCTTAATATAGCCAACTGGCTTCCCATTACTTTACTTTTCTACTCCCTTGACCTGGAGCGTTTAACCTGTGATTAGATGCCTGCTGGCACTATTGCTTCCTGATCAAATAAAGGCATCAGCTATTTGTTTGCAGATGTGGCCTATTGCCAGCATTTTTGTGCTGTGCTGCAGACTGAGGGAGAAGGGTGTTTCCAGTAATACTGACAACCAATATCTATGGAACTAATGGAAGAAAAGAAATACAGCTGTGAAAAATTGGAAGGCGTAGCAGAGGCCTTTCTTTCCACAGTTGGCAAATGCCATTCTCTCTCTCTCTCTCTCTCTCTCTCTCTCTCTTTTCCCATGACATTCTATCAAGTGACTTCCTTTTAAAGCTGCTTGTGAAGAGTAGGAGGTGAACAAAGGAGGAGGGAATCAAGGAATTATATAGTCATAGTTTTCTGACACAGTCTTGGAAAGTATGGCCCTCATTTTCAGCAAAATAAGTTAATTCATTTTTGTAGGTATAACCTGTTGATTCTTACCACCAGCAATATTTAAAGTGGCGTATCTTATTATTTTAAACATTGCAGTTAATTCTGCATCATACTTGAGAACCTGCCACGAGAGGGCAGAAGCTGAATGGGCTTTGTAGTTCAGCTAATGCATAATGCTACTTTATGTGAAGGCTGGCACCAAATGATTCAGTGGAGCACCCTAGAAAATCAAGCACAACTTCAACAGGTTTTGTATGGGGACTGCTTTGTAAATCTGGGAACTGTCCCCGGGAAACAAGGACGTCTGGTAACCAAACTCTGGTGAGCATTCCACAGCTAGAGAGCCACTCCAAAAAAGGGCCTGTTCTCATGTTGCCACTCTCTGGACCTCTCGTGGAGGAGGCACACAAAGAAAGGGCTCAGATGATTATTGTGGGGTCCAGGTTGGTTCATATGGGGAGAGGCTGTCCTAGGGGGTATCACGGTCCTAAACCATTTAGGGCTTTATAAGTCAAAATCAGCACTTTGAAGCTGGCCCAGGAACTAATTGGATGCCACTGCAGTTGGAGCAGGATCTATGCAATATGCTCAAGCCGTCCTGCCCTAGTGAGCAACCTGGCTGCCAAATTCTGCACCAGCCAACATTTACAAACTGTCTTCAGAGGCAGCCCCATGTATAACGCGTTGCAGTAATCTAACCTAGAGGTTACCAGAGAATAGGCAACAGAAGTTAGGCTATCCATGTCTAGATAGGGGCTTTGCTGGGTCACCAGCCAAAGCTGATGGAAGGCACTCTGTGCCACTGAAGCCACCTGAGCCTCTAGCGACAGCAAAGGATCCAGAAGTGTCCCCAAGCTACATACCTGCTCCTTCAGAGGGAGTGTAACCCCACCAAGAGCAGGCCACCTCTGATCCATTTGGTTTGGGGAAGCACACACACACACACACACACACACAGCCATAGTTTTATCTGGATTTAGAGATAGCTTAAACTACTTGCTCTTGCTGTTATATGCCCTTTTAAAATCAGAGCTAGTATGGGAGAGTAGTAGAGTGAGGCCACCCTGGTTCACATCCCTGCTTGTCCAAGGTCAGATACTGAGTTTTGCTGAATGGCCACCTCTCAGCCTAACCTACTGCAGTGTGCTGCTGAATCACTCGTACTACTGAAATGACGCAGTGTGTGTGTGGTGAATATCTTATCTGTCTGGTTTTGCCCCTGAAATGCAGCATAAAGCGATTTGATAAGGTACCTTGTGATAAATCAGAGAAAGAAAGTTGAGATCCTGTTCATACCCCAAAAGTCTCTTTAGTAGGGATGGGGGAGAAATTTGGTTCTGTTAGAATCTGAAGGTAAATTTATCTAATTCACACTTCCTGAAACAATATGCAAACCAAAACACAGTCATCCATTGAAATGTACAACTCTGAGAATTTGGCAGTGCAGTTCTCCAGCCTTATGTTACCATTTCACTTATCAGAGCTCTTATATGTTCTTCATAATTATAGTATCTATTAAAAGAAGATGCCAAAATCACTAGTGTCACTGCAAATCTATAAAATACTCCTGAATAGAATATTTTACACTGGAATGAGGTTTTAGATATGTAACACTGTAGTCCTATTTAGACTCAACTGAGAATGTGCCATTGAACACAGCAGGACTTACTTTGAAATAAGCATGTATATGGCAGGATTGCACTCTTAGATGTGATCCAAGATATATTTTAAAAATGTATTTAAATTTCATTGATTTTAGAGTCCTTATTTCCAAGCAATGTGCTTGGGTAGTGGGAGGTGGATCACCTGATGTTGATTTCATACCAGAGGAGTTTGCAACAATACAAAGTGATCAAGTGTTGTAAGTTTTGCACAAGGCAGGGTAAATAAAACAGAGAACGACATTGAAATAAAAATGAAAAATCACAAGTTAAAATGGCTCCTGATTATGTTTTTCGAAACTTATTGTTACATAAACAGTGACATGTACTGTAATACCTGCTTTTCATACCAAATAAAACATCTCGAAACTCAGTTTTTGAAGTCCCAATTACATGCATGTTATGATTCATTTTTAATTACTGCAAATTGCCCTTGACTCACCCCAGCCAGGAGATTTTAGAATTTAAACCTACATTGTCATGGCAAAACGCCTTGTCCAAAGTAGAAATAAATTGGCAAACGTGTACTGTCCTGACACATGTCCTTATCAACCTGCAGGATCAGAGAGTGAGCAGAAATGCTTGCAGCCCTGTGCTTTATATTATAAGCCATTACCTTTGTGTGTTGCAGAAGAAATGCTGATTAAAATGTAGCGAAGAAGATGAGCCTTGTTAGCAGAGCAAATGCAGTGAATATGACAAATGGATGCCAAAAGAAGGGCATTGAAATGAGGCTGAGCCAGATTTATTGGGTGGCTGCCCCACGGCAATCAGCCGCTCCATCTTAGTTTAACACTAGGGTAGTCATCATAACCTCTTTTTGATTTATGGCCATCTTGCACATCCTGATTGAGATGCTGGACTGTTGTTAGCCCACGGCTGCCCCTTTCTGCAGCCAGCATGACACTGCCCCAGGCCAGTGAAGCTTTGCTCATCTGCTTGTTGCTCTTATCCCACACTCCCCGGTCTGAGATCATTTGTTCATTTTGTTGCAGAGTCCTCAGCTCTGGCCTTCCCTTTGTCAGGTGCAAGGAATGTGCACAAAACCTCAAGCTGCAAGTATACAAGGCGTCATTAAAATTCCTTTCGGCCCACCGAAACACCATTAAAGCATATGCCCACTGCATAAAATTTCATTTGAAACACATGGTCTCTGCCTGAATAAGTGGAAAGTCTTTATTGGTACTTGTGAAGTCATTACCAGTGATGCTGTTGTTTAACAGGAAGGTGATAGATGCCTCCCTCCAGCACATGCTGAGTGCAGTCCTGAGAAAATATGCTGGCTGTTCTGCTCTATGCTGATTCCACTAGTCCTTCAGTAGCATCGGATCAGCATGATCCCCGTTTGGATTGCAGTAATCAGTGCTCCTGTCCAGAGAGCTGGATTGCAAAACATGGCACCTGGATATGCCACAGATGTATACCCTTCATGTTTCATTTGGGTGGAAGAGAGATTTATTTCTATGCTACCTTTCTGAACGTCAGATCATAAGCAAACAAGACAAGTGGGACCTGCAACAAAATGTTGCAGTATGGAATACTCCCAGCCACCAAGCTATGCTGCCTTCCAGGATACTCTATTCCATGCATCCCCAAACTTGGCCCTCCAGCTGTTTTGGGACTACAATTCTCATCATCCCTGATCACTGGTCCTGTTAGCTAGTAATGATGGGAGTTGTAGTCCCAAAACAGCTGGAGGGCCAAGTTTGGGGATGCCTGCTCTATTCCATTCCCACTTAGCATACTGAATGCTCACTGGGCTGTTTCTCTCTCCCCAACACCATTTTTAGGAGGGTCCCCCCCAAAGCTTTTTTCGTACACTTGCAAACCTTACCCACCCCCTCAAGATGTCCTATACTGTACTTCCCTCTTGCGAGCTGATGGTGACATTTTGGGTACATGAGGACCAGCAATTGGAGAATTGAGTTCACCATTAGTATATAATACTCTCATTGGCAATTCCTCTCTTTCGGCCCTCTCCAATGATGTGTATCACTGGAGAGATATCTTTCCAGACCATACTGAGCTGGCAGAGTCTTGCGCTTCTGTTTACCTGTATAATCAGAAGTGATGCCTGAGGCATCATATGAACTGAATGTATCTCAAGAGAAGTAATTGTACCAAGGAGAAATTCTGTATGAAACCCCTCTTTTTTACTTTAGAAAACTGCACTCAGTAGTATACTGTTGATACAACATAATGTGGAGGGAAGGGGTGAATGTTGCATTATAAAATTTAAAAAAATCTGATGGTGTAATTTAACGGTAGCAAAAAACAGAACCTTTTATTTATTTGCAAAAACCAAACCAAACCACTTAACCCCTCATAGAATCATAGAACTGTAGAGTTAGAAGGGACCCTGAGGATCATCTAGTCCAACCTCCTGCAGTGCAGGCATATGCAGCTGTCCCATACGAGGATCAAGCCTGCAACCTTGGTTCATATGGCTTACCGTTATTCAGTCTTCAGGTATGGGGAAATTAGCCTAAGCCTAAAGAAGAAAACCCTGAACAGCATGTCTGTGATCTTGCCATGCTGGTAGTTACCCAGAATTGTACAGTATGATCGCAACTTAGACGTGCGATTTCAACACACGTTGAAAGTACAAAATCTCTCTGCCTTGCTTGGGGGGCAAGGTCCGCTCATCACACAGCTCTGGAAATGTAAGGATGCTCACGTGGGGACCTTCCAAGGCGGTGGCATGAATATACTCGTTTTTGCATATACGGTACCCGTTGCCACCCCCGGAATGTAAGCCCCACCCAAGATGCAGCCGTACAGTAATGTCCAATGAAAAGCATTGAATCCCCTAGTGGTCATATTGTTTCTATTTTTCCTAAATAAAAATGCATTTCATAACATAAATATTTAAAAGAAATAATCTACACAGCGGAAAAGGTTTTAAAACAAACGTTTTTCCTGCTACCCTGAAATTAGTTTCACGGTTTTAATTTTCAGGCAGCATGTCATGTTCAAATTATACATGTTTTTGGAACGTTAAAATTAAGTACACATATTATCAAGGTTCAGTTACCAAGCAGCTCACACATTATTGTACCATCCAAATAATTACATTTTGGGCAAGTAAGAACCAGTATTGGCTTTACCCTCAGTATTCACCAGCATCTTAGTCATATAGGAGAATTTTTTTTTTTTTTTTTTAAAGTTGAACCAGGAAGGGTTTACAGGATAATGAAAAGACAAGATTCAAGTTAAAATTATTTATACTTGGATATCTGTTTTCCATCACATGGTGTAGTTACGTACACACACCAGTCTGCTTTGTTCTGTTGAGCATGGCACATGGATCAGTTTGGAAGCAAAATTAGACTTGATGCCATGATTGAGATCAGGCTAAAGTAATCAGGTCAATGTCTCCTATGTCAAGAGGGCCTCTTTCCTAGCATCTGTTGATGGGGGAATAGAGATGAAGAAGGTTGAGGGGAAAGCTCAGTCATTAACCCTGCCAGAATCAAGGTCTGCTGATAGGGTTGCTCTCTATTTTAAGCACAAGGATCAGAAATATCCTGTATCCTGTGCTCTCCCTGACCACTACATCTCCCCCTCGTAAAAATAAACTTGGTGGATCTGGGAACAAGATGGAACAAGATGGAGAGAGGAGCCCTTAAGAATGTGATTACAGAATTGTTATTTGAGTATAAATGGGAAGAAGACTGCAACTCCTTTTTTACACTGAATTAAATAGTCACTGAACAGTTTGAAACATTTTCATTGTCTTGGACTGAAGAACTGGTATTCTTTGCTTCTTCCTCTGGTGGCAACATTAGTTCTTCGCTTTCCCTCACAATTATGAAATGTCTTTTTTACATTTAAGTAAGTAAAGGCTTGTTAAGAACTAATAAACAAGTTCTTTAGAATCAGTATATTGCTGGTTGTCATCTGTTATGTGGTCTTTATTCCCTTAAAATATTTTATTCTACAGCGCCTTTATTTTTCCAAACCAATGATGCAGTGAGACCGAGCATTTTTAAATGGGTAGTAATAAGTGGCTTCTGAGAAAAAGGAGTGTGGGAAGCTGTTTCCTTAGCATGTTTTAAAAGTACTTGATGAATGCATGTTTTACATGTTACCATGTTATTTATTTACTTTAGTCTGTTCTTAAAAATATACACTTAACTGGACTTGCCAACCTTAAGTTCTGCACCCCAAAACGATGCAAATATCTATTTTGCCTGTGCAACCTGGGTTCCAAATATGTTAATGCAGGGGGGGGGGGGGAGACGTTTTTGCAGATTTCAGATATAACACCTGTGAGAAATGGTCCGTATTCACATGCACAAATGGCTCAGCTTACTGTGTCCACTAGATGTCAGCAAAGAACACATATGTGCCTCTGGATTACAGCATCCATCTCTGCACCAGCAGGAATACAAAGCACGCAGTATTTCAATGTCAATGCTGTAACGGTTGACATGAACAATGGCGTTGTGCTCAGGCTATGTGGATAATATGTGGCATAGAAACAAATCTTCCTGGATTTTGAGAGCCCTACAGCTTCTTTCCCACACTTCTAAAGAAAGGTCCAAAGATTGAGCTTCTGATCTTGTAGGTTAGGAGATCAAGATACTTGAAATTTAAACAGGCATTGTTTAATAGCAGCCCCCATTGTGAATGTAAAACTCATTTTGGATTAAATGCATCTTTTGAGTTTTCTTCTGAATTGTATCTCACATCAGCAGCATTTCTACATGGCATAGAAAGCATAAGAAAAGATAGGTCAAAAGAATTTGGTGCAAGGCCCCGTTAAGTACACTGGATGCTTTGTTCCCTAAAATGGCATGAGTGGGTTGCTGGTTATTTGCTATGGAACTTTGGCTTTTGGTTCTGCTTGCCACAGACCTCAAAACGGAGAAGGAATATTTTGTATTCTAAGCTTCTGTGGAACTAATAAAAACCTATTTTTTATATATATATAAAAATTGTTGCTGCAACAGCAGTTCTGCTACACTTAAAAATGTCTGTGTGTTCAGTATTACCATATTTTGATCCTTATAAACTCTGACCTTGACTTTCTGCTTCTTACTTTCCAGATAACTGGTGTTATCCTCCTCGCTGTTGGTGTCTGGGGGAAGCTGACTTTAGGCACATATATATCTCTCATTGCTGAAAACTCCACTAATGCCCCTTATGTCCTCATTGGGACGGGTACCACAATTATCGTCTTTGGCTTGTTTGGCTGCTTTGCCACATGTCGTGGCAGCCCATGGATGCTGAAGCTGGTGAGTATCCAGCCAAATAACTTGGTGCTGCTGGAGTGGTAGAAATTGGTAAAGTGGCCATTTTCTCTTGTTACGTGTAAACAGATGCCAAGCAGGTTTCAGCCACACATGGGCACACACAGAGCAAGGGAGTATAATTACTAAAAAGAGATCCATATGGGAAATCTGTCGCTCCTGGTATGACGTCTTGGGAGTGACATACAGGAATAATCCCATAATTTAGAGTTGAGCCACACATTCAAAACAACAGCACCATGTGCCACAGTCCTTTGGAACATCAGAATTTAAGTGTGAGGTTTCGTGTTTAAATTCTCTGCAATGCAAGAAAAACTTTTGCCTCTGGAAAGGCAGAGTATTAGAAAAAGGACTCTAAACCTAGTCATGTTCCTGACTGGCTGGTTTCTTTGCAGGGAGATATTTTAACGTTATCGGCACTGAAATAAATAATCCCCAGCTGTCGCCCTCCTAAATCAAGTAAATAAATAGAAATACGTAACTAACTGACCAATTGCATCACAGATAACTTGCTTCTGCCCCCCCCAACATAATACCTGCCCCCCTAAAATAATGATGTCATCAATTGTGGATGAATACTATCCCAAAGTTTTTCCAAATTTTAATTTTAAATGAGCTATGAGTGGAGTTGGAAGAAACAACTGTGTTGAACAAGCACATAGTTTTAAAAGACCGCCAGCCTTTTAAACAATGCCAAAAGTGCCTTGAGCCCCACAATATTTTCGTGCATATATAAATGAAGTTAATGTGAACTAGAAGAAAGCAGAAGAGATTTTTTTAAAAAATAGAATATTCTCTTTCACCTAGATATTCAAGTATAGACTAGGGAAATGCCATGTGTGCAAATGACAATAAGATAGCTATGATGAGGGGGAAACGACAAGCACACTCAAATGTGTGTCCTTGGGTTAACTTGGATTTATGCTAATTCATAAGCCTTTTGGCTGCAGTCCGGAGGTCCACATGGAAAGGATCAATAGGCACATCCTGGTGGGTTTTTGCAGAGCTTTCCCTGGCAGCAGCTCCCAGCTAGCTTGCTTGAGCAAGCAGAGTATCAAACTACCCATGAGCCAGCTGGCAGCTGCTGCCTGGGGAAGCTCTCGGCAGAAAGCCCTGAGCGTGCACACATCGCGTTTCTGTGGGGCCCAGGAGATTGCTGCCATCATGTCAAAGCAAGCCCCATTGATCCTAGTGGAATTTGTTTCTGTTCTTGAGCTCCTGGCTTAATTGTGCTTTTTAAAGTCCTTCCTAAAGACCTACCTTGTGTTTTGAATGCCATTGAATTAGAGATGGTGGAGAAATTCAGTTTGCCTGCATTTTCATGCATGTGACTCCCCCTCCTACCTAATTCATACCTCATGTGGGGACCAGAACGCAGCGACCCTTCAGAATGTGTGCCAAATTTTGCATTTCTCAAACCAAAAAAGTGTGTCCAAAGATATGTATGTTAGAGGGGCAGTGGGAACAAAAATGCATACGTTAGTAAAATTTACATGCAAAAGTATTATACTAGGAAAAGTTGCTTGCAAAAAATATGTGCGTTAGGATAAATGTGTGCTAAAATGCTGATGAATTTTCATGAGGACTTAAAAAAATTGCATCCTACCTAAGTAATGATTTTGAGTGGTGCCTAAGCTGAATCATGCCCTTCACAAGGGCTTTCTGAAATGAGGCATGTGTAGATCCTAACTGGGCTGAGTGCAGTTGAGTAGCACAGAGTTCAGCAAGATCCATCTTGGCATGAAATCATCCCAATTCCTTTGATTTAGAACCCACTACATCCCTCTACACTTTTCTGTTTTAAACTATTGTCATCCTGCCTTATAATTTCAGAGAAAAACAGCTTTGTCCCTGTCCTCTCCCCAAAAACTCACAATTTAACATCCAATTAAAAGTGCCAAATCAATAAAATCAGTAAAACAGCAGAACACATCATGAAACAATAAAGACCGTAAAAATAACAAGGCAGGACAATTTCAAGTCAGCAATCTCTCTAAGACTTAGGGCAATTGACAAGAGCTTGTTTCCTTTTTTTCATGTTTACAACACCTCATAAGATAAGCATTACTGTCCCCACCGCCAGTTTTTATAGCTAGGGCTGGAACCTGTGTTATCTACCCTTTTTGTACTGTTTTTGAATAAAAAAAAATGAAGCTGCAGGCTGCAATTCTATATTCCAGCCTTCAGGCTGGTGCCCTCCAGGGTGATGGGAGTTTAGTCCAAAACATCTGGAGGGCACCAGGTTGGCAAAGACTGTTGTGCACATTTACCTAAGTACTTCTTAGTAGACACATATAAGATTATATTTTCAGGCCAAGCCTGTATAGCATTTTAACTTATTGACATGGGCTCAGATTTAGTAACTGACATTAGTTTTCTTAGGGTGAACTCTGATTACCAAAATAAATACATGCTATGGGGAAGAACTGCTTTAAGCCCTGGGGCTTGCCTGCCCACCCAAGCCCAGATTTTACACCCCCTTTGTTAATTTTGGCATTAAGCCCTTTTCAGGAAAGCATGTAACCAAGCTGTCTAGACAGGTTTCATACCTGAAACAAATTGGGTTTACCACAATAATAGGTTTTCCCAGCCTCCGTTGAAGATTCCTCTTCTCCCTATCCCCCCACCTGTTTTGGAATTGCAATTTTGAGGAAAAGGGAAACAGCGGGATAATTTGGCATCCAGTTTTTTGCTGAGCAACATTCTTGACATTCTCCTAAAACTATTTGTAGAATTGCACTTTGTGTAGATGCAGTATTTATTGAATTCCCTGAATTGTAATGCATCCAAATAGGAGGAAAATCCTCTGCAGTGTGAGTAATCTGTTCCATTCTCCATTTCCTCTTGTATTTCAGTATGCTATGTTCTTGTCTCTGGTCTTCCTGGCTGAGCTTGTGGCTGGCATTTCAGGGTTTGTGTTTCGCCATGAGGTGAGTATAAATTTCATGTTGGTAAAGGTGGTGGCAGCATGGCTCTGAGCAGATTTTGCTGCACCCTCTTAGGATACTGGGTATGATTAACCAAGGCTGCAGAGTCCAACACTTTACTTGGCAGCGATATGTACCCACAAACACAAATGAAAGGATTTAGCCTAAAGCTTTAGGCTTTTGCTGTTCAATATTTATTTTTGAGTTGCATTTATTTATATGCTCATCATGCAAGATCTTCTTTACCCTGTCATATATGCTGAAGAGAGAAAAATACCTTAAATTCTTTACATAAATGCTGCTACTTCAGCCAAACAGGCTTTTGATTGTATAATGCTGAGCGGATTTCCAAGAATGCAAAGCCAAACTAACCTAGTTTGTTTTGCTGCCTTGTAAATCTTGTGTATTTCCTGTGCTAAAAAGCAGCAGCAGAGCTAGAGTGAGGAAAGGGAAAGAAAAGGATAAAAGTGAGTTAGTGAGACACAGGGCTTATGGAAGGACACTTACCTTTTGCTCTGCTCTTTCAATGTCTAAGCATAGTGTTTTGTTTTTTTACCCCAAACTTTCACCACAAAAGCCAGCTCTATAAAGCTGAATTGGAGCAAATGTCAGTTCGAGTTTTGTGCTGATTGACATTTGCCCTGATTGAGCATTAATGAGTGGGTTTTTGTGGGGAAAACTCCAGAGCAAAAATATAGGGGGCTCAGATACAGAGCTTAACATTGCAGACTATGCCCATAAAGAGCAGAGGAAAGGTAAGTATGGATAAGCCTAAAATGAAATAAGAATACAATTAGGGTCTGTAATACAAATGTCTCTCAGCCCACTTCATACATACAGTGGTTTGTTGTTTTTCTCTTAAGAGTGCTTTAAAACCTAAGTACTTAAGTTTATTAAATTTGTTCATTGATTCTTACAACCAGGCCCCACGGTGAGTGCCACCCGGCGTTTTGTCACCCCCCTCAGTGGTGACCACACCCACCGCACCCCCCTTCCTCTGCGCCTGCAACCTGCATCAGTGATTGCCAGCCACTGCACCAAGGAGGCTGAAACTGTTGCCTAGCAACAGGAGCGCTTCTAGGTCTTGGGAGACCAGGCTGTGTCCTCTCTTTCTGCCCCTGCCTCCTCTGCTCCTAGTGGTGCAGTGAAACTCTCCCTGGATCCTGTTGCTCCCCATGAGGGAAGGGGGAAGATGGGAGTCCTGCTTTCCCAGCTGGGGCAACCATATCATAGGAGGGGGAAGCACCTCTTCTAGCCTATGTTCCCTGGTCTCAGCCCCCTCCCATGTCACCTTCCTGTTTCCCCTCCTCATCCATCTCAGCCTGCCACTGCACCCCTGAGCCCAGCAACTCCTCTTCATGACAGAGAAGGTCTTCTCTCCGATCACTTGGCTTCAGGTGTTCTGTCAGAAAACTTGGTTGTTAGGACCCTATAGGTTAGTAACCAAATTTTAAAATTGGCCAGACTATACGCATCTTGGAAACGTCAGTTGTCTTATACATTGCTATCCCACAATTTGTAGCCAATTGGGTTGCATAAGGATTGCAACCATTATGATTAGTCCCATCTGAAAGGCGGTATATCCAAGCTGTTCTTGTGCAGTTGCTGTTTTGAATCAAAAGGCCAAAAAAATGTCAGTTAAGCTCTGTTCATGCCCTCTGCCACCTCTGAGGCTGAGCATCTTTTGCTTATCTTTTGCACAGTCTGAAATGTTGGCACTTTTTGATCCTGAGGCCATTCCTGCCCACAAGTACCCTTTCCTGCAACAAATCAGTGCTTCTTCTGTGGATTGGTCTTTCCCTTTTCTCCCCTCCATCTTAATATTCCAGTCACTAGGAAGCAAAAGGCAAATCTGAAGGGGATTTCTTCTTCCTTTCAAACACGTATATTGGTTTAGCTTCAATTTAGGATTGATTGTACATGCTTTGTACTTTTAAAAATTCACATCAAAATTATTCACCAAAAATAAATTTTAACAGTTGCATCAAAAAAAGTGATGCAAATTAAGCTAACTTCCCCATGATCACTTCTTTCCAAAAAGGTATTCTTCTTCTGCTCATCAGGAGGTAAGGGATTGTGCAGGACGTTGGAAATATTATTCCCTTTTATCTCTCGCTCACTTACAAACTTATCTTCGCAGCCATAGAAGGACAAAACCCCAAAAAACCCTGACACACTCAACAGGCCTTTGGTCCAGTTTCAACTTCTGTATCTGCTAGCTTGATACTGTGAGATGCATCCTTGGTAGTGATGCATTTCTTGGCAAAGGCAGTTAATTCAGGGAAATGAAACTGCTGCCATAAAGCATTGTCTCTTTCTTCTATTACCATATTTCCCTTCTGTTTTTCACCTGATGCCTCTGACTCCTTGACATTTCCCTCTACATAATGAATGGAAGATTTAACTTACAGCCCTAGGTAGTAAATGCCAACACAAAGGACTACTGACTGTACTAAGATAACTTTTGTCATTGCTGAATGTACACTTCAGGAGGAATGGCAGTTTCTTCTTTTCTTCCTGTGTCTAAAACCATTCATTTCTTTAAAAAAATAATCATTTCCTTGGTTGCTCATTCAGGCTGAGAACTTGAGCACTGGAAAATCTATTCTGCATATGGGTCCAATACAGGTGACTATAATGTCTAAATTTCCCTTTTAGATCAAGGACACGTTTCTTAGGACATACACTGAAGCCGTCCAGAATTACAATGGAAACGATGAGAAGAGCCATGCAGTGGATGACGTACAACAGAGTGTAAGTTCAAGGTTGCAGCGACGTAAGACTAAAGCCAATACTCTTCTCCGGTTGCAACATAAGAATTGTCAGTTGCTCGAAATGTTGTCTGTGGATTGAATATAATCAATTGGTTGCAACACTTGAGCAGTCATTTTCATCATTCTAATTTCATTCACCTCTTTTTGCCGTACACTGACAAATCTCAGACATATAGGACATGGTCTTCATTACAGTAACCACTGGAAGCTGTTGCAGATTTTTGGCTGGGACAATCAGCTGTCATTGGATGCTGGGAAGGGAAATGGTGCTTTTAAATATGCACCTATCCATTTGTGATCCGTTAATGACCAGTTATTCCTGGTGTTAATGCTAAAGGCTAACCATTTATTGCCAGCATTTGATAACCTTACTATCTTTTGATCAGTGCCTGGGCACATGACTCACTGGTTATTCCCCAGTTCACTCGAGAAGCATTTGGCAAAGCATGCTTGGGATGTTTGAAAATGTTTATTCTGTTCACGAACTCCAGAAGTCTGATGGTACTTGTGAGCATGTGATGCTCTTTGTAGAAGGCCTGTAGTATATGCTTTGCAGGCAGAAGATCCCAGATTCAGTCTTTGGCATCTCCTAGTAGGGCTGGAAGGACCCTCAACCAGTCAGTGTTGGCCAGGGATGAGGAATATGTGGCTTTCCGGACGTTGCTGGAGTCCAGTTCCATCAACCTTAGGCAGTATAGCCAATAGTCAGGGATGGTGAGAATTCCAGCAATGCCTGGAAGGCCACAAGTTCCCCATCCCCACCACTACCATTGTATCCTGCCCAGGTAAGGTGCAGCAACACCAGTGTAAAAAAGGTGGCTGTATGGATCTGCCCCTCTACAATGGCCGCTGCTGCTTTTTTGTGATAGTTGGTATAGTTTGAAGTAAGGACGTGAAGCATTTCCTGCTTTTTCTAACTATGGTCTTACTACTATCCTTTCTGATTATTTTTAGCTGAGTTGCTGTGGTGTCCAGAACTACACCAATTGGAGTACTAGTCACTATTTTTATGAACATGGTATCCCCCCAAGCTGCTGCATGAATGCCTCGGACTGCAATCCCTCAGACCTGGCCAACATTACCATTGCTGCTACTAAAATAAACCAGAAGGTATGGACCACTTTGCTTAGTTGCATATTTTTCAGCTTTCTCCATAACAAAAGGCAAAATGTGCTGAAAGGGGGGCACCTGGGGAATTCACTGCAGTCTTACCCATTCATCCTACTGCTTAGCTGCATTCTAGAGCTGGTGTTTCTCATACTCCAACAGAGAAGAGATGTTTCTCCCATTTCCCAGTGATCCCTGAGCTAACTTCCCATGCCCCTGATTCTCATTCTGACAGAAAACTTCCTCCACAGAGGCAGAGCTGACAAGGCTGAAGAATGCAGCAAGTAGATTCAGATAACCTTGATAGTTATGCCAGTCATCGCGTCTGTCCTCACCTGTTGCTTTTTTTCAACATCTTGCAACCAGTTTTCTGAAAGATGTGCCATGTACTGGATGCTAACAGCCTGCTTGAACTGAGAAAATAGAGATGATTGACATAAGAACCATGCTTCATTAGGCATGTTTACTGCGCCTGTTATAATGCTGTTGGAGTCGTAAAGCTGGAGGCAGAACACAGCAACGTTTGACCCCGAGCCAAAAGGGATTGCAAAAAGCACAGCGTTTTAGTGAGCATGAGTGAGAACAAACGAGATGAATAAACATGTAGAAAATACGGGTTATTCAACTCACGATTTATGTGACGAATAAAAAAATGAATAAACACCTCTTTAGTACTGGAACAGAACTTTTTTCTGTTCAACCTGACTCTCATATAACAGCATTAATGTTGATTTACTGTATCCATTCCCTGTCATTTTATTTACTTCTTCCAGTTTAACAGTTACATCATGAAATAGTGTTACAATATGGAAAAATATAGGGGGATTATTTTTTGTTTAAATGTGACCTTTCTTAGTAGGTATATAAATGCAGTCACAAATGAAAAGCTGTTATGATAAAAAGTGAGAATAACTATAATTCTTCCTTTGAGATAAAGCTATTTATCTCTCCTTACGTAAAAACTGAGGGTAGCCATCTTCTTCAGTTTTGCTGGGGTGGGGGAGATTCTCTCCTGCTTAAGGATGGGCGCTCCTTGGTTATGATGGTATCATACAACCTGGGAGAATCTGGTTGCCCAGGCTAAAAAGCCTAGAAGACCTTTGTTTCCCATGCTGGCAGGTGCACAGGAAATGAGAAGTTGCACCAGGGCAACCCAACTAGCATCTTTCATTTGGGCTCAGCGAATGGGCTGGGAAGTCCACAAGGCACCCTGGAGTGATTCCCATTTTGCAATTGGAAGGGAAAGAAGTGGAGTTGTAGCTCCCTTACACTCCTTTTATCCTGCCCAGTGTCATTTTCTGACCAACATTTTTCAGGATTTGGTTCTCAACAGCATGCAAGGTTGTTCTTCTCATTAGGGCATGTTTCCCTTCCAAATATCAGAGATTGCCTGGCAGGTGAGCAGCAGCATCTTGAAAGCCGAATGTGGAATTCAAGAGGGGGGGTGAGATGGAGCCCATCTTTGTATGATCATCAATTAAATCTAACATTAAATCAGTGCCCAATACCTTATTTTCACATCTCTAACATCAACTAATCCAGGGTCTTTTTGTGCTGAAGCCCTCTTTACAATATGACAAAAAATACTAGAGAGATGTGAGTCATCACAGGCAATTCCAATGCCGTGGTCAAGGTGAATAGCAGGCCAGCTAACTGTTATCCCATATTGCTAGATTTAGCCCACATAGGCTATCAGTCTGTATAACACAGGGTTAGAGCTTTCTCAGAGAAGGTCGGCTGTTGAATCTTTTCGTTCTCTCTTTTTCCTAACTCCTATGAGGTTCCTCCATGCTTAATTATTAACACCTGGCTCATCAAACAAGGCCTAAGATTATCTTTGCAAACAATTGATTTCCTATCCCAGCTCCCAAAGCTACAGCAAAGGCACACAAGAGCTCTGATCTAGTAGGGAGAAGCTGACCTACTACAGGAATGAAGCTGGATTTAATGTAGATCAGATGGTTTGAAGTTGTTTGTGGATTGCCCAAACAGATGTATTTTTGTTTTTTGTTTTTGCTGTCCATCACCTCCTGATATAGATTTAGACATATGTTTTATTCACAGAATAATGCCAAGAAGTTTAACTGATATCAATCTCATGTTTAGAATATACTTATTCATAACTACTGATGAGTCCATTTCCCCCCTAAAATATTAGTAAGAGAATAGTTATCTTAATGTGAAAAGGAGTTTGTTCATTAATTATAAAACGTTCTCAGGAGAGACATATTTTGTCAGGTAATTTGTTGTGAATGTTGCAACAGTCTTTTTAAGAATACACAGTGCGGGCAGATGAATTAAAAAGAGTTATGAAATAGATAGCAAACAATGCTGAATTCTGATGAGTTTCAGAAATGTTCACCAAAGTTGAGAGCATTTGTACAGCATGAAGCATAACTTTTTGTTTTGTTTTCAACCTTCAGATCCCTTATGCTGGGGTATTTTGATGCTTCAGCCTCATGGTCCCATTTAAGTTAGTGAGTCACCAAGCCAGGACATGAAGTTGTTAAGAGATCAGTGCTGATCTGGTGAAATCCACTGTCTAGTACTCTCAGTGTAGCCAGTGTGTGGAAGTTGTGGACACTCCCTTGTCTGTTTCAACAGAGGCTTTCAGCAGGAATTTTTCAAATGCATTTTGTCCTAGTTTGCTAAATCTTTAGCTCATTTTCCCCAGACAAACTGTATCCTTCTAATGCTGGCTGGGGCTGATGGGAGTTGTAGTCCAAATAATCTGGAGGGCACCAGGTTAGGGAAACATTGCTTTAAAGAAAGGTACATTATGGTAACCATACCCTAAAATGTAAAGTTTGAAAAGTTGTATGCAGTTTATCAAATTCACTCAATCTTCCCACAATCTTGGGTTACTCATTAGTATACATTGTGGTACTGAAGTGCATGTCAAACTGTCTAATCCTTCGTTGAGCACTAAATCAGAGGCAAGTGGATATCCCTATCAAGAGTAATTGGCTGCTTTCTTTTCCAGGGCTGTTACGATCTGATGACCAATTTTATGGAGACAAATATGGGGATCATAGCTGGAGTGGCTTTTGGAATTGCATTCTCACAGGTATACATTTTTAGTGCTTTGAAGGCAAGGTGTGTTTGCTTATTTCTTCAGCTTCTGGGAAGGATTAGGATAAGGGACATGCCTCTCAAACTGTTCGTTAGTTCTTAGGGTCATCTGTTCATTGATTTTTCTTTTTCCAACTTAAATGGAGTTTCTCCTTGGGAATATCAGTTACAGCCCAACTAATGACTGCCTCAAGGGGGTGGGGAGGACCCTTCCATTGGGTCAAATAAAGGTTAACCTAATAAACCAATGGCTTAAATGGAGCGTAAACAACTCACATGCCAAGCAGTTGATGCATGACTTACATAGGTTTCCCCCCAGCCCAGAGCAGTCTTTTGCGTAAAGGAAATATCAGATTCAGAGAACCATCATCTATGAAACGAAAGCAGATGCCAAGGTAGGCACACTCAAAGGTTCATATTAAGGGCCATCAACAGATAAATTTATTTCAGTTTTCACAATTAACATTTGTAATAAATAAAAGCGTGTTTAGTGTAAATGCTGGGACTGACAGGTATTGGAGACTAACAACATGGAAGGGCCACAGGTCTTAGATGGGGACAAACAGGGCAGAAGAGTTGTTATGCCTGGCTTCTGAGCTTCCCAGAAGCATCTCTGGCAGACTGCTGTTGGAAATCACATTGTTAGGTTTAGTGGACCTTTTGTTCTCATCCAACAGCGTTGTTCTTATGTTCCTATCTTACCCTTCCTCCTGATAGTGCTGAAAAGAGGAGCAAAGATACACTGTACTTTTGCAAGAGGATTGTTGGTGATTCTGGGGGTGATTGATTATGTATGACAGGATGCAAGAGATAACTTAGTACTTTATACCCCACTTTTATATCCCACTCAAGACAGTGAACATAGGATTCCCAAGTGACCTCCCACCGAGGCACTGAACAGACCCAAACCTGCTTAGCTTCAGCAATGTGGCCATATCACATGTCATGAGATCACGCCATGTATAATTCACTGTCTTGCATTTCTGAGCCATGATCTTTCTGCATTGCTATTGGCAAAGGTCTATTGTCCATAGCAATCTGTTCTCAAGCCGGCTTTGGCGGAGCTTGATTTCCAGTGGAATGTTATACAAGCATACTTCTAAGTGGCACATCATGAAGACATCCCTTTGGGCTTGTTCTGCACATGGGAAGAAATTCCTTACCTCTGCTTACCACCCCCTCTATGTCAGACAATAAAATGCAACTGTATACCGCGCCCTTTCATTTTATAATCTGTTTCCATGCTGTTTCTTAGTAATCAATAGCACAATGAAACATCAAACAGCACTGTGTCCTTAACTTTGGAAGGAGATAATCTGCCATGAAGAAACCACCCCAGTTGTTGTTTTTTGCTTCTGCACAATTGAGTGTTTTCCACTTCTCTTTGCTTAATTAGCTAGACTAGAGATGGTTTAGCTTGTGAAAAATGAAGTTTTTTGAAACTAGAAAAAGAAGAAGTCATGAAATACAATAAAAGTGTCCTGTGGCACACTTTCTTTAAGCACACATTTGGGGGGTGGGATGGACTGTGCCTTGGGCCTAAAAGTGTTTGCACAATTCACATTTGCACACTCTTCTGTAGAAGAGACATCTGTGAACCTTTAAGAGATTGTTTTGTTTTAAAATGGTATCGGTCCTTTCAGTTTGAATTGAATAATGAAGAAAGCATTCTTCATAGAAAATGAAGGACCAAACCAAGCTGCACATGGTAAAGTCTAAATTGTCAAAGATTGTGTGTGTTTCAGAAAAGTGACAGCAACCTTCAACATATAATGTGGGTGGACATTTTCCTGTTAGTCCCCAAGTTGTCCTTGTACATTTAGGAAAGAGAATTGTACAGAGTGTAGCTAGTGGTTTAAAAGGTCACTGGTATGCCCTTTGTAAGATGGAATTGCAACCAGGTTACTCATTAAATGGGGACAAATTATAGTACAGCTTTACAGCAATGTTGACCTGCTTTTAATGGGAATACAGAGCCCAGGAACTTATTTGTAAATGTATTGGAAATCAATTTTACAATGTATAATAACCATTCATTTTCAAATAGTGGAGACCTGGTGTATTTCACATACATCATGTTATTGCTTTGTATTTTTTTATTGGTAATTTAATTGTCAAAGGAAGTATTTGTACATTGACTGAGTGAGATACAGTTCATCAGCAAATAGAACTGTTCAGATCTGGGGATTCAATAACTGAATCCCAATTAAGACTGCAGTTCTAACCCCACTTACCTTAGAGTAAGCCCCATTGAATTTAATAGGACTTACGCCAGAAGCGGCTTAGTCATGCTGGCCACATGACCCTGAAGTTGTACGCCGGCTCCCTCGGCCAATAAAGCAAGATGAGCACCGCAACCCCTGAGTCGTCTGCGACTGGACCTAATGGTCACGGGTCCCTTTACCTTTACCTTTACTTCTGAGAAGTCATGGTTAAGATTGCACTGTTAGTCATACTGAAACTGAGTAGGTCCACCGAAATCAGTGGGCCTTAAGTTAGTCATTTTGCAGTAGCAGTTGGCAGGGCATGCCAGGGCAGGGCAGGCAAGGTGGTGTTGCTCACTTGCCTTCCCAACTCTGAGCATTGCTGCTGCTGGTCATGAGAGGGGCAATGCGCAGGGAGCACAGCACAGATGTAGCAGCAGAGCCAGTCCAATGCTTCTGCTACAGTACCTGCACTATGCTGAGTTGCCCCCTCTCCCGTGCTTTGCCCCTCCCACTTTCAGGAATCAGCAGCAATTTTCGGTGACAATGCTGCCTTCACTGTGCTACCCCATCGACGACTACTGTCATAATGTACATTTTAATGATTCAGTGGGTATACTCAAAGTATCCCTAAGGCTAGATCCAACCCATAGTTCATTGGAGACAAAAGTGGAATATAAAATTGGATGCTGAGAATTAATTGCAGCCTAAATACAGGTTTAATTTGGGGCATGAGAAGGATATCTAAGTATTAATATGCCTGCAATCTTTGTGACTGACTAGAGCTTACAACCCACTGTTTTGGTTTTAAAAACCAAACACACTGATTCTGTCACTACCACCAGTCAAAGACATTATAACCTTCCTTAAATTAAGCATACTCCTTACCAGCAAAACAAGACTGTCAAGTATTTCTGTTGTATCCAGCTTTCAATGAATGCTGAAGGCTCTTTGCCCTGGCCTTTAACATCTGCTTATCTGTGTTTTCAGTACTCACTCTATTCCTGTGACTGTAATCTGTTTTAACTGTTTTTAATTCTGAATTTTAAATTGTTGTAACCCACTCTGAGGCCTGCTGGATAATAAATGTATTATTATTGTTATTAGGCTTTTTGCAAAATGGCAAATTGATTTAATCATTCCAGTGGCAATTTAATACATAAGCATTTTGATAAGGTAACAGTCTCCTCAATCGTAATGTTTGTGTGAAAGAAAATAGCGGAATGTATACTGAATTAAAGGAAGTTGTTGTTGTTGAAAAAATACATCTCCCCAGAATAGCTTATTTGATTAAATGTATAGTATATTAAATGGTTAACCTGAGCTGTCAAGAAATGTACAGGGGTTATAGGTGAGCATTGACTGTGCTATGAAATGGATAGCCAAATATATCACATGGCATTCTAGTAGATGCTTGTGACATGCATAGAAAGCAAATGACTGTGGTGGACCTCACTCCAATCTTACTTTGTAAGACAACTGATGTCTTCTGTTTTTAGTTATATACATAGTGTAGAATTCCTTTAAAAAATTGAACTAAAAGAGCAGCTGTATTTTACTTTAGTATTGTCAGTTGTCTGTCATTGGTAAACTCTGCACTTGTGAAATGTAGGTTTGTAGCAGAGATAACAAGGAAATGATTGGAAAGTTGTTTGGAGGGGGCCATCTAGAATGAAGACAACCAGTGGGCAAGCCGCTCACTTATGTGGATCACAGAAATGCAAAAAGAAGCAGTCTAAGGGATTTTGGGTGTGCTAGACTGGAGGAATACACCCCACAGTGGGAACTGAAAAAGGCAATGTGTCATGGCAGCCAAGAGTCCTCCAAACTGCAAGTGCCACGTTGGACAGATGGAGTGTAGGATGAAATGTAACACTGAACCACTTTGGAAGATTAATCTGATTGAGAGTAACTGGCTCTAGAGTACTGGGGTTAAGTGCAAACAGGAACACTTTAATTACAAGTACCTTTTGGTCTACTTTCTTGAACACTTTTGCGTTCTACTATACTCTACGGCCAAGATGCAGAAAAGTGCCACGACCCATGATCACTTAATATGAGATGTCTTGAATGAAGTGAAAAGGCAGCAGCACAATTCCGCAAACAGCTCTGAATGTTAAAACCAAAGCAAGGGTATATATTCCCTGAGCAATAACCTTTGATTGTCAAATAACATAGAACGAACTGAGTGCTGCCAGCCTCTTCTGCTAGTGGCAATTGATTAGAATGTCTAATAAAAGGAGCTCGCATAAGAAAGTTGTGCAGACTCTAATCACACTTAAAGCCTGTACAACATCCATGTGCTTCAAGATAAATGCCAAAGTGATTGCACAGGTGTCTGGCAATGTCTGTAACATCTGAAGTCACTTTGTGTCTGACCCACTGCTTTTGACACACCAACATGGCAGGGAGTAGAAAGAACCTGTGAGGCACATTGCTATCCCTTAACTAAGTACTGTGTAAAGCAGGCAGACCTGGAGCTCATTGTGCAGGTGTCTGCACAGTGAACACTCCAGAGACCACACTGGTCTGGAGGCTGTCTGTCAATGCATAGCGGGAAAACAGTGACCCATATTACAGTGAGATTTTCATGGATTATTTGCTGACCTATAACTAGTGTTTAACTGATCTCAGAGATCTTGTATAGCTCAGTTGGTTAGAGCGTGGTTCTGTTTCGACCCCCATATGGGGCAGCTGCATATTTCTGCATTGCATTGGGTTGGACTAGATGATCCTCGAGGTCCTTCCAATTCTACAATTCTATGATTCTATCTTCATGAGCATATCCTAAGATGCCTGAAAGACAAGAAGCTAAAGAGCAACAGATTGTTTTGCAGATACAGCCTTTTTTCAATGTGTAAATATTGAAGGTGAGCTGTAACCATTGGGAAGGGGTGCATATGTCAGGAAGCTGATAGGAATAATATATATATATATATATATATATATATATATATATATATATAGTATAATAAAGCAAGTCAAAAAGACTTTGATTTCTTAGAAACAAATATAACAAAAGTGAAGTTGCCTGGGTGGGAGATACTTTACAGGAGCTGATGCTTCGCAATTGCATTGATTCTGTGCTTCTATTGTGTCTATTGGCTTAAACATATAATATTTGTGTATTTACATATTTTAAGGGATTAAATAAATAAATAAATAAATAATCCTCAGAAGAGTCCATGGATTTCACAGTGACACTGGACTACATGTATGATATTTTCTCTTTCTCTCTCTAACAGTTGATTGGAATGCTGTTGGCATGTTGCCTGTCCCGATTTATTACTGCCAATCAGTACGAGATGGTGTAACAAGGTGGGTCTGTATATTGCTTTATGCAGGATGCCCTTCCCAAAGTGACTCTGATGCCTTGCTTTTCTGCTTATGAAAGCCCTTTACATAGCTGCTTGTATATAGTCAGTCAGTTTTTGCAGCTGGGATGAAAATAGTATAATCAGAGTGGCATTATTAAAAAAAAAAAAATCCTAAATAGATCTCTTGATTCAGGCAATATACTGGATATGTTTTTGTAACCTTAAAAAACAACCAACCCCCCCCCCAAAAAAAAACACCTTAACAATATCTGCATATCTACTCAGATGGAAGTGTCACAGAATTCAGTGGGGTTTACTCCCAGGAAAGAGTTTACGGGATTTCAATCTTCTGAAGCAAAATATCACTTACATTGCTATTCTGTGGTTTATTTCAGTTAATTCATTAAACAGTTAGAAGCAAGGGGGGCAGATCATTAGGAGATTTGGAGTTAGTTGATGACACTTTCTTTCCTTTACATTTTGGCCCAGAGAGGCTGTGAAGTTTCTAAACCATTGATGGACTGGATGTGGGTTAAGAACCTGTAACTTAATTTGGAGAAGGTAGAAGTGCTCCCAGTCAGTAGGACTGCTGATCTGGCAATAGGAGTTCAGCATGTTGGTCTCTCCTTGGAAAACCAGGTTTGCAGTTTCAGGATGCTGTTAGTCCTGAGCATGCTCCTGATTTCCCAGATAGCTGCTGCAGTCTGGAGCACTTTTCCTTTGCATAGCTGGAGTGCCAACTGTATCCATTTATGGAAAGGATGGGCCTGTATAGCTCAGCTGGTTAGAGTGTGGTGCTGATAATGCCAAGGTTGCAAGTTCAATCCCTGTATGGGACAGCTACATATTCCTGCATTGCAGGGGGTTGGACTAGATGATCCTCAGGGTCCCTACCAACTCTACAATTCTATGATTCTAATTATAATTGAAGTAGATATTGTGCTTATATTTGTTAATGTTTTCGCAATACAGGGTTCAATCCAAAGGCTTTCTTTTCCCAGTGGGAGGAAAGTTCTTCTGTTAGAGGAAAGGAACCTTTGATCTAACCCAAAGCATCCTTACTTTCAAAAGAGGATTTTTATGGTTGATGGTAACTAAAACAATCCCTTTTCTCTCTCCCACCCACCCACCCCTTTCTGTTCTTTCCAGAGGTGTCAAATACAGTGCCTGTTTTCAATCAGGAACTGGATAATTCTTGGAAGACTTCTAAAGAATGTTAGAGCACATACACAACTACACATATACACACACATAAAGCCACCACCTTCTAAACTCTGTACCATGCGTAGTGTACCATTCCGTGAAGTACTGTTGTGCCGCAAAAGTAGCCTGAACCATTCAGCATCCAGTACTGTACACTCCATCCTGAAGGCTCTGCATATGATGGCACTATATGTATGTTCTTGGTCAGACTGTAGTTACATTGTAAAGTTAACAGAGGTAATTCATTAACAGCAATGATTGGGCTGTGCATGTAGTGACTGGAGGGCGAGATTAGCCTTTCACTATGGTTAATAAATGTCGCACACATCCATATTAAACTTGTATACAAATATATAAATATATATATATATTATTTGGTTTTTCAGATTTTTAATTTCTTGATTTTTGTTTACTGCTTTACTAAAGTTTTTCAACGTACCCACTCCCTCCCCCACAACTGCCCCAAGAAGAAATCAGTTACATAACTCACGAAGATACTTGAAAAAAGTCTAAAATCTGCTTGAGAGAAATTGTTCTTTTGATGTTCTGCTGCACCTTTGATTCTTAATGTTGTACACCTAGTGGGTTGCCAGTAGGCCTTTGTCTAGTGCATTCTGCCTCTGAATCTGAACCTGTGTAATAGTTACTAAGCTGTGTTTGTTTGCTTACTGTGAAACCAGTAATTTCTGCTTTTTAAAAAATTAGATAATTATGAACTAATCAAACTGTGCTGTAACACAACTTTCTTCTCCCCCCTTTTATTTCTTTTACTCTCCTTTTGCATTGAAGTTGCCACCAAATACATTGTCAAATCAATCAAACGTATGGGGGGGAAAGAGTGTGTGGAATATTTTTTGGGGCTGGGGAGCAAAAGTTTAAGACCTTTTTTAAAAAGAATAGGAATTTTTAAATAAGGCCTCTGTCTAGCATGCCAACAAGAATGCATTGATATTGTGAGTATTTGTGATATACATATTAATAAATGGAACCATTACGGATTTCTACTGGCCTCCATTTTATTTTTCAGCAATTACACAGACTTCTTTTTTCAATGGCAATGTTATGAAAGCCTGTATCTGCAAAATATTTTTTCCTAACTCATTTCATCCCCCCCACCATCACTCTGATGGAGCACCATCTGAACATGGTTTATTTCAGGGCTTGGAAGTGTTCATGTGAACTTTATGTTCAAACTGGATAGGGTAGCACTTCAGTTATCATCCAATTTTGGGCGGGGGGCACAAATCAGGTATGAAAAATTACAACAACATAAAATACACTGCCCTACAGCAATGTGACAATAGCATTGTCTTGTTTCTTTTCTGGAGAAAAGGATAGTAGAAGACCAGCTGTATGTATATTGAACATTGTGTTGCAGCCCCACATATGTCTGAAAATCTTACAATTGCAGATGTGATCCGAAGTGTATATGTATATGTATGACATAATTGTTTTCTATTTCTCATATATAATACATTTGCCTAGTATTCATAATTAAATTGCTTCTTCAGATGGCATGCAAATACCAGTTACTACCAATTTCACTGTGTAAATATGTTCACTACCTGAACATTAAAGGTATGCTTGAAAGTGACACCAAGTACAAAATGCAAGAGCAAGCGGTTAATTTGAATGAAGATAAAGGAGCATCTGGACACATCTCAGCTGAAAGAGACATTCATGACTGTGCAGCCTCCTGAAAGCACTGGTGCTTTGATAAACATTTAGGACCAAGGTTCACTGGAGAAGAGGACCCTGCTTCTTGGCTCTTACTGTCCCCTAGTGCAGCAGCACCAGACTCCCTAATTATGATTGAGTAAAACAATTAGGTCAGGTCTTGAGAGGTCTCTGGGGCAATTTTGCAGCCTCATTTCCCTGCCTGGCAGGATGTCTGCCTTGAGGTTCTGACTCAAAATCCCAGTCACCCGGTCAGGGGAGAGACAAGGATGCTGGGCCCTGCATGGTGCCCCTGAGCTCTGGCAGTAGCAGCACTGTTGCATAGCAGCATGATCTGCCAAGTGGGCAATACTCTGATGCTCAGGGGGATAAGCCCTTCTTTCTCAGCCAGATTTAACTAGGTCGTGAGGAAAAGGAGCTGGAAATTTGCAACCAGCTCATAAGGAAATGGAAGCATCAGTTAGCTCTTAGTGCTGCAGTGGGACATTTGGATGAAGGTGCTGCTGCCACAGCTACTGGGGGATCCTCATTGTGCTGTCCAGCAGAGCTTTTCCAGGTAATATAGGGTCCGGCCCAAAGGAGGTGGTAGAACTGACGGTAGCTCATTATGACTTGTTTGCGTAACATTTTGAGGATAAAATTGCTTGCATCCACTGGGATATAGTGTCTGCTATTTTAGCAGCTGAATCAAGGGGCGTCCAGAGCACTGTCCAGTCCTGTTGTGTTGGGTGAGTTTCAGTAAGGCTCGAGGATGTGGACAAAGTGCTTGGATTGGTTAGGGCAACCGCTTGCGCTCTGGACCCTTGTACCTCTTAGCTGATAAAAACTAGCAGAGAGGGGAAACCCTGTGGGACCATGCTTTCAGGGCAGCTACATTTTCCTGGCTTTGCTCCCGCATCTTTCGCAGCAGACTAACAGGAAGAAATTAGGCAGGTGGAGCTTTCTTCCTCATTGCTTTATCTCTCTGCTAGAAAAGCCTGCCTAATTTCTCTGTGTGCAGCTGCTGTTAAATGAGCAGGAGGAGAGCGGGCAAAGGGGGGCAGGAATGGCAACTCTAATTAAAGGTATGCTTTCACAGAACAAACTGGGCTCTCTTCCTGATTTCCGCTCAACGGTAATGCAGAGAGAGAGAGGCATGTGGAGGTGCAGCAAAGATGTTCCACTGCGGTGATTTTTAAACCATGAGTACCCTTTGTGAATCAGAAGTAGGGTGTCGCCTTTTTAACCTGACCTGCTCCAAAGCCTTAACAGCAGCCTAACAAGCAGACAAAGCTTCCTGGCATTTTGTGTCTTTGCTTGTATAAGCTTCCCCTGATCAATTTTGGTGTCAGGCTATAATTAAAGCTGGAAAGGGGGTGATAAAGCTTGGCTGTGCCTGCTTGGCAAACAGTGCAAAGGTCTAACTGCATGTGAATGCATGTGGTGAACCTTCCAATGGCCCTCCTTTTTCGCTGCAAAGCAGTCTAAAGGGGTGGACAATTTGGAGTACAGCTGGAAGGGAATGCTTTCACAGTCACAACAAGAGAAAGCAATGAGTATGGGGGGTGAAGGACAAAGCACTCCCTCTTCTTGCACCAAGACCCTCCTCACAATGCTGTTTTGCAATGAAGTAGCATCATTGGGCATTCATTGCACACATTTATGGTCCTCAAGTTCTTCAAGTAATGCCAGTTCATCACTCCATGCAGCTCTAAGTGCAGCAAAACCCATATTATCTGGGGACAGAGATGGGAAACCTGTGGCCCTCTGGTCAAATGTGCTGCTGGTAATGTAGAATTATAACTCTTGAAGGGGGAAAAGTATTGGGACTCCCATAGTCCTTGACCATTGGCCATGCTGGCTGGTTGGTGATGGGGATTTGGAACCTAAACATCTCAAAGACCACTGGGTCTCCATTTCTGCCTTTTGGAGTAGCAGCTTTAATAACACATACAACACAGTGGGGCCAACCTAGAAGGCTCCTCACTGCATACAATCTAAATGCATCTATTCCTCTCCTAAATTGAGGATGGGGTTTGGTTCTGTGGGTTTCCAGCAGAGGTTGACAGTGCACAGTGGTGATTGGCTCCCCCCTGTAATGTCACCAAGACTCTCCCCCCCCCCCAAGTCTTTGATTGTTGTGCATTTAAATATTTCTTTCTTTTTAAAAGACAAAGACATGAATCTTCATGTTGTGCTTTCAAAAAACTTTTTTTAAAAGGCAGACAACTTGCTTAAAAGATTGGGGAAAGAGCAAAACAGATAGCTGAGCTGGTATTTGATTTGCTGGTATGAATGCCTGCCATTTCAGTTACTAAGTGGAGCTTGCCCCATGGCTGAGGAGTGTGCTAGAACTGTGAGATTTCTGGGTGCTTCCAGATGAGGGCTTAATATTGTAAATAGGTTGTTCAAATATCGCAAATGGGTCACTAGCAACTGTAGTTGTTTTTTAAAAAAAGATTTCCCCCAGGAAGGATAAATCCGGATTAAATGAGAGGGGGAAACTGGCTGGCATTTTGATGCCAACAACCTCGTTGCATGGGAACATCCACCCTGCAATTAGCACCCATCTGGAAGAACCCTGCCCTTAGCAAAGACCAAGCCTAGCCAAGGGTTTTAAACCTTTATGCCTTGCATGCAAGCACATCTCCAAATTATCTTGGACAAAATATTCTTTTCCTCTTGATGGACATTAATTCACTTCCTTCCATTATCCCCTTGAGCAAAGAGTTTCCATCATGCTCAGGACCCCAGAACATCCCTCTCTTCCCTTGGCCCTTGTGCAGCAGCAATCCTGATTGAGTACTTGGGGGACCAGCTCTTGGGCTTTCCCCCACAGGGTCAGATCCTGCACTGCACTGAAGAATAACACCTATTCTGCTTTATAGCATAATAAGGAGGCCATCCCTGCAGGAAAACAGTTTGCAAAGAAAGCCTGGCGCACAACCTGCCACTTCTCAGCTGGCTGGGAAACTTAATCTGATCAAGCAAAGCAGAGCAAGGGTGGAAAGAGCTTGCAAACACTGCTTACTGAGCCTCAAAACAAAATTCCTAGTGGGGCTGTATTCAAGCTGCCCAGCATTGGTGCAGATAGAAAGTTGGCACCCGCTGCATTAATTTAGAAGATGAACATTGTCCTGCATGGTACAGCCTAGAAGCAGCAGACTGGGTTGGCATTTGAAGGAGGTGTCAGCTTGCCAAAGCCAGATTGGCCAGAGCCAGCCTTTGACAAGAAGCAATACAAGAGCTGGAAACGGCTCAGAGAAGGCCTTGCTCTCTTCGGGTGGCTGCTCACTTGGCTTCCTGGCTGATGCTGAGCAATGTGGAGTTGCATGAGCAGTGGGAATAATACAAGAGATGCAAATGCATGTAAGATGACAAGGCAGGAAGGAAAGAGAGTGCCAAGCCAGGCCTTCTTTGATTCTTCAGAGCAACAGGGACATCACCTGTTCTTCAAGAATGCTCAAAAATTATAAACGGAGGCTCTGAGATTACATCCGCAAGCTCTCTTAGTACCTTTGGGTGCAGCTTATCAGGCCTTGGAAACTTGAATTCATTTAAAGTAGCTAAGTGTTCCCTTCCACCTCTTTTCCTATCCTGGGCTGCAGTTCCCTCCTTGCATCGTTTAGTCTGTAATCACCAGGATGAGCACTACTTTCCTCTTGGGTGAAGACAAAAGCAAAGTAGGTGATGAGCAGTTCTGTCTTCTCTCTGTCACCCAATAGCATTCTCCACGCTGAGGACCTATTACTTTGATTGTTCCTCCTCTTGCTTCAGACTTAGCCAACTCCAGTCTGGGTTCACAGTTGTCAGTACCCCCTGCCTAAAAAAAGGGTTCACCAGCCTGCTTGTTTATGCAGACCTATATCAGGATTTTGGGGCCAAAATGGGCAAAAACAACATTTGTAATGCTTCTCAGCCTGGCTACTGGTGGCTGTTCTTACTTACCGTAAGTGGCTTTTTACATGTCTGAATTAATGGTATCCCAATAGCAGTAGCAAAGGCTGCTATTTTGAAAGTCAGTACTGGCCCTGCATTATAGCAAGCCAAGTCCTTTGCCAAGAAGCTACTTTAACCTATTTGTTAGGTAGGTAGGTATATTTATTTTGATTTATTACATCTATATGCTCTCTTTTCTCTGAGGAGCTCAAGGTGGCGTATTTGGTTCTTCCCCCTCCTCATTTAATCCCCACGAAAATGATATCAGGTCATTTAGGCTGAGAGGCAGTGACTGCCCCAAGGTTCATGGCCAAGTGGGGATTTGAACCCTGGTCTCCCAGGTCTTAGTCCAATACTGTAACCACTATATGACACTGCTTATCATTTCCAGTTCTTGCTGAACAGCATGCAGGGTTTTCCCTTCTAGTTTTTAGAAGGTACATTTGTGGAATGTAAATCAAACTAGCCTTATAAGGCTAGAAAGTGAAAAGGGGAGGGAGAGAGTGTGTGTTATTGGCAATTAGCACAGGTTTTTAAAAAAGTAATTAGCCCTCTTGCCCCAAGAATTAATGAATGTGTTTCATTACACTCCCTAAGGGATAGTCGGCCCAATAACAATCCACTGCAGATTAATGTGACTCTAAAAACTACAAGGTCTGAAAATGCAGGCTGCAAGATGAATGCAGGTGGGCAAACTTACAAAGATGAACATGGGAAGAAATGCTTACGTAAAGATGGGTCATTAATAAAGCTGGATGGGCTAAGGGCATAAAAAAATGAACCAGTTTCTTTTTCTGTTATGCATATTCAACATGGGTAAGCATGATGCAAACAAACAAACAAGGCCAAATGCCTTGCTAGGGAAAATCTGGAGAAAGAAAATTGGTTTCCACTGATTTCTTGCTCATCTCAGCCACCAATGATGCTATGAAGCAAAATGTACCTTGGATTTTATTAGAACTTCACGCCATATTAGGTGCTGCTTTTGAGGTGGTCTTGTTGAGCTGGTCTATTACAGGATTATCTAAGAGAAATCTTGAGTTACATATAATCATTAGAAACTGAGTTCCTCCAGTCATTCTCCATTAGTTAAACCTTCTTGTAATTACACCCTCATGTGGCTAGATTTATATTTCACCATAATGTAAGAGCAATTAGATCTACCCCATCAGTATTTTGAAGTTGTATGGTTCTGGAAAATTATACCATGTGCTTTTGAATAATCTGTCTCTCTCAATGTTTCTCTCTGTGACACACAAATACCTCTTCCCTCAGCTTGTTTCAGCCACCATTTCACACTTGCCTCTGCTTCATATACCCCAGATATACATTATACACTACAGTCCTACACAGCCAGACGAATGGTTACTTCTGGATTTTGCCAGCATGGCATTTGTTCTCACAAAAGGCAGTGGTGGCCACCAACTTGGATGGTTTTAAAAGAGGATTAGATAAAATCATGGAGGATAAGGCTATCAGTGGCAATGCTCTGCCTCCACAGCCAGAGTCAGTAATGCTTTTCTGTTCAAAGCAGGCATGGCCAAACTTGGCCCTCCAACTGTTTTGGAACTACAACTCCCACCATCCCTAGCTAACAGGACCAGTGGTCAGGGATGATGGGAACTGTAGTCCCAAAACAGCTGGAGAGCCAAGTTTGGCCATGCCTGGTTTAAAGGAATAGAACACCAAAACTGCTAAGAATAAAAATTGGTCATAAATACAAACCACAAGATCATAATGAATGAGATAGCAGCAGCAGATGTTTAAAAGTCATCACAATAGACCTAGGCCTTGCCTCCATATATCTTCTAAAACAAAAAAAGGGGGGACTTGCAGTCTACCAATAGGCCAAAAAACAACTTCCTAAGGAAAGGAGTTCCAGAGCCTAGTTATGGTGGCTAAGAAAACCTTGTCCTTTGAACCCACCTGCCTAACCTATGAAGGATACAGAGGAGGGCCTCAGCAGACAAGCTATCAGAACAAGTCACTTCATATACCATGTTTTTCGCTCTATAGGATGCACCGGACGATAAGACGCACCTAGTTTGGGGGGGATGAAACAAGAAGAAAAAAATTCTGAACCCCAGAAGCCAGAACAGCAAGAAGGATCTGGCTTCTGGGATAGCCTCTTGCTGTTCTGGCTTCAGGGACAGCCTGTGAAGCCTCCGCAGGGCAGTGGGGTGCCTTCACCCCGCTGCCCTGCAGAGGCTTTGCGCAGCCATCCCCAAGCTAGAACAGCAAGATGGAGCGCTGCGCAGCGCTCCGTCTCCCTGTTCTGGCTTTGGGCTTAGCTGTGCAGCCTGCATTCGCTCCATAAGACGCACACACATTTTCCCTTACTTTTTAGAAGGGAAAAAGTGCGTCCTATAGAGTGAAAAATACGGTAGGTGAGTGTGACCTTTAAATCAGTATTGAGGTCACAGATCATTGAGGGCTTTAAAGGCTTATACCAGAAAAGACAAGAGTGCCTGGCGTGCTCTGGTCCATGGGGTCACGAAGAGTCGGACATGACTAAATGACTAAACAACAACAACAACCAGGAACATGAGTTGGTCAAATAGGAGGAACCAATGCAGTTGACACAAATTGGAATTATTTTTTAAAAAAACAACCAGATGTAAGCTCATATACCATAAACAATTCTGTACTCATCAACAAACTTAGCATGATTTATGTGTGCGCACACACACATGCACGCGCACGCGCACACAAACACACATTCGAGAATAAAATCTGTTATGGACTACTGCATTATACGTTTGAATGTAAAATATCTCTTTTACCCTCTGGCAAGTTCTTGCTCAATCAAACCAATTTCTTCACTTGTGACTCTTCAACACACGAGGCCAAGTCAGAAGCTGTCCCTGATCAGAAGAGTGACAGCCTGAGAAGCATAGGTATGTCAGCAAAATGCTCAAAAGCAATGAAAAGATCAAACAATCCCATTTCTCCCCACATTCCCTCGTCTCAGTTTCCATGGTTTAAAACAAATTAATCCAGGATGCTTCAAATTCTGAGCTGATGCTGAAGATATTAATTAAGGTGACAACAAACACTGGATTTAGATGAACAGTTGAGGTCCCATAACATGCATATGCAAGGCAAAAAAAATTATTTTATTATGTTGCCAAGAACTGTGGAAAGCCTTCTGGGAGAAAGCATTTATTTATTTATTATCTCTATCCTACTGTTTGATTCCAAAGAACTACTCAAGACAGCTTGTCTCAATAAGGTCCCAGAGCATTCATCTGAAGGCGTATGAGGCCACCACCTTGCTGAAGCCAGGCTCCATTTCTGCACTATATATATAACACAGTATCATAGTGTTTTAAACTGTCATGGCTTTCCTCAAGGAATTCTGGGAGATGTAGTCTGTTAAGGGTGCTGAGAATTGCTAGGAGATCCCTAGTCTCCTCACAGAACTACAATTCCCAGAGTTCCCTGAGGAAAGGGATTGATTTTTAAGCTACTATGGGAAATGGAAAGCACAGATGGATCCCCAGTCTGTTCCTTTCCTGGACAGGTGACACCTTGGGAACCACATGTTGGCTGCCTTTGATTCCATGATGGGAAAAAGCTGGGATATAAGTGTTAGGGAGTAAATAGATAAAATTATTTTTAAAATCTAAGCAGCAAACAACACAACTATTCAACAACCAAGAAGCAGTGTATAAAGCAAACAACAAGGAGATAGGAGAAACAGACATTCAAGCAGTGGTTGTATCGAAAGATGGCAGTGCCTTCAGTCAGTAGAGGACTGGGAAGGGGAGGCAAATAAACCCCTTGGGATAGGGTGTTCCACATGAGCGCCACAATAGAAAAAGCCTTCTCCCTCTTAGTGTCACCTCAGCACAAAGCTTCCTGCTCACTGATAAAGTGGCTAGACCTGGTCTCTGTGGAGATAGCAGATTCGAAGAAGGTCTAGAAAGGGTAGAGGAAGTAAGGGATTATTACCCCAATTTCTACTGTGTAGTTGCTAGGAGACGAATGGATTCCATCTTGACTTATCACCAGAAAGGCTTTTATGCACATCGCCACTAGACCAGGAGTGCCAAGAATAAAATATATTGGTTTTTTTATTACACTTTTGCCCTCCCCTTTCTCCAATCAGTTCAGAATAGCAAAAATTTCCCTGCCCCCATCTTAGCCTCACAGCAACCCTGAGAGGTATTTCACACTGAGCCACTTGGTGAACTTCATGGCCTGTGGGTCGAAGAGGCAGCAAAGCCAGAGATAGGGTTGCCATATATTGAAGAGCAAAAAAGAGGGCAGCCTGAGCCACTGCCAGCCTGAGCTGGGCTTGTGCGCCTCTTTCCCCAGCTCGGGCTGGCAGCAGCAGCGATGTGCAGAACAGCCCGAGCGCTGCCAGCCCAAGTGGAGGCAGAACGCCAGCTCCTACCTGATCTTTGCTGCAATGGCCGCACTCTGCTGTGGTGCTTCTGCTTCCACATTTCCTCCTGAGCATGTGTCCCCCTCCAAAAAAACCTCCCACCAAACCCCAGTTATTTCCTTTAAAATGTAAAAATCTGCCTGGGTGCACATGTTGGCCTCCCAAAAGAGGACATGTCCAGGTTTCCCTGGATGTATGGAAACCCTACCAGAGAGGCAGTGGGAAGTGGTGGCTATCTGAAAGCCATGTATTTTATTTGACTGCAGGTGACTACAGTCATTATGAAATTCCTTTTCTGATACAAGCAGTTGTCTGTAATAGACATGTGTGATATAAATACAAGGCACTGTGTATGCTATATTGAAATTATCAAGAAAAATTACTGTAATTTCAACCCACTTCCTCTTGCGGTAAATAGCATCCCTCCCATGGATATTAATGGTTGTGGGTTATGTACATGCTCAGTTTCTGGAATTTATGACATGGTTCCAAAAAGTATTGATGCAACATGAATGGTATCACAGAATGGCTTTCCTCATTTTTCCAAAGGAAGACAGTGTTCCATAAGCTTTCTTCCTCCTAGCTTTATCCCTTATTGTAATGCTTCTTTGATAGCTAGTTTCTCTCTCACGCAAATCTGATAGTGAAACAGCATTGTCTGTGGGGGCAGTGGTGGATCTTGGGGTCTCAAATTTCAGCAGTCTCCTTCATGACACCAAAATCCAGCACCTCTGTGTCTCTCATGCTCCATTCTAAACCACAGTTGTGGCTTCCCTGGCGGTGCTCCCAAAGCTCCGCACCCTGTGCAACTGATCATATGATACTGATCATGCTCCCCTAAGTCTGCCTCTGATGGGTGGGGGAGTGGCTTGGATTGAAGTAGTGGATTATTTTGGGTGATTGAGAAGTGCTAACTCAGTGCCATTAGGCAGAGTTATGGGGCAAGTATACAGGGATGGAGTAGAGGCCACTAGCATAAAACATACCTAAGGAGCACTTTCACCCCTTCCTCACATTCCTATATGCAGAGCATTGTCAGAAGGTCCTGTCTGCAAATTACTGCATGTTTTTGCAAGAAGACTTTGCTCCTTTAGAATGCACCTTCAAGCACTCCATTTTCCTTCTATGTTCCTCCCCTGCTTCCCACTCCTTGTATAAGCTAAGAGGTAACATGGCTGTGCATCACAATGTATATTCACTGGCAAAACAGAGGCATCAAACTTCAGGCCTAATAACTCTATTTCTTTCAAGACCATTATAATCACACCCATTAAAACACTGCCTCTTTCACCTGCATAATGTATTGTGCCATTCTGGATAGTGTCAATGACAGTTGACAGCTCTCTTACCCATTAGGCTATGTTTTTGCTGGATGCAGGTGTTGCTAATCTGATAATGTTGTTGCTGGTTTTGGTGTGTGAATGTGTGTGTGCCTATGCAAGTGACAAGTATTAGCAGGTACTGTGCTGTCTGGTATTCTCTTTCAGGCTTCACAGCTGCACTCGTACCTTACCCCCCCCCCCAAGTTTATCAAACTTGTTCTTCCTCTTTTGTGATATGTCGGCAGCTCAAGCAACTGGATGTGCCCTGGCGTTCTGAGGTGATGATTGGCATGCCTAATCACTCTGTCTCCAACTCAGCACTGAAATTGATGAATGAGGGATGATTGCCTGAAACCGGTGATAAATTGGCTCCCACTGGGTGGCCTGCCAAATTCGGTGACAGAAAACAAGCTGTGTCAAACAGCAGGCTTTGTGGGCGCATTCTCTTCTGTAGCCATTTTATGCTCATCAACATTTTACCTGTGTATATGTTCAAATGCCAGGCTACGTGGTGAAACAGAATGCTCCCTGTGGCTGGAAGCTGAGGCCTAGTCTACACAAAAAGCAGAGCAGGTGACTGCAATAGAATCCTGAGGTAGATGAGGAGACTGTACCCTTCAGACAAAGGTGGAGGAAATGCCACTGCATAAATAGATGGTTACAAAAATACTTTGAATGTTTCCAGACAGGTGCTTACTGTGAGATATGCCCAAACCTCTTTGCAAAGTTTTTACATTTTGTCTTTGCCACAGAGGGTGGGATCTTTAGCATCTTCCCACATATACAGCATAGTAGTGTTTGCAGCAAATAACTTCCAGGGAGTACCTGGTTTCAGATGGGCCCACCATAGGAAAGATGAAATCTAGTTTTTAGGACAAAAGGAAGGACAGCTGTCGGTGACAGGAAATCTAAGTAAATCTTTAGAACTAGGAATAGAAAATGAGACAGAAGCAGAAAAGATAAAGGGTGGGGGAGAAGCAGCTCTTTAGGACCCCACAGATTCCTATTTTCTGGTTTCCAAAAAACTCAGTCCTCTATTCCAGCTATGATTTCATTCATTGGCTAAAACAATCAATGAAAAGCAAGAGCAGCTAGGCTGGCTCATCTCGCAGAAATCATTTAGAACATTGCCTACACATTTTGCTTTATAACTTCCTTTTTAGAAGGGCTAGAAATATAGCTTTTTAAAGAAGAAAGCTCAGAGTCTGGACCCCCTGTAGACTTAATTAGTCTCTCCTAGGTGCTTACAAGGTATCCAGTTACATCTAGGATTCTGAGATTACAAAGCAATAGCTGATCCTCATTTTTGAAAACATAAATCTGTCTCATGCCTTATGCAAAACACACAGGTGCCTGGATAGGAAGGTGGGATTAAATATTCAAAAGTTGAACCAATGGAAGAGAGGTGCTGAAGATGGTCATTCTCTAGGGACAGCTCTGCCAGCTATTACACATGTGATGAGCACTAATCCTACTACTATGCCATCAAAACAGACACTGAAAGCAAGTGTGGTGTAGCAGTTGTGAGTGCTAGACTTAGAATAAGGAGACCCAAGTTCAGTTCCCTTCTTGCTCATTGGGTTGCCCTCCCTGTTGAATAGTCACTTTAAAATGTGAAGGTTCATTATTGCTTCACAAGTTGTGTATGTCTTTAAGGGCCAGGGCAAATAACGAGACCCAGTCTTACAGCTGTGAAACATAGCAGGTGCTGCTAGGTTGTGCTGTGTCAGCAATTGGATGTAGTATATAAAGAGCAGCACCTAGCTCTCTCATTTCCCTGGGGGTTGGGTTGGTGGTTGGGTCGTGTTTGTTGTTGTTATCTTTAGTGTAAAAGGAGTTTTTGTTTTTGTTATTAAAACCTTGTTAAAGTTTTTTGAGTTCCTTGTTATGCATGGTCTCCCCAGCAAGCTCTCTGCGGCGCTACTAAACTGCAAATATCCAACACTCCCCAGTCCCCCCAATAAGCCTAACCTACCCCACAAGGTTATTGTGAGGTTAAAAGGGAGATATACAGTTACAATATCCCAAACCCTTTGGCAGAAGAGCAGGATAAAATGCAATGGCTATATACCACAAGGTCATCCTAAAAATCAGTTTACAATGGCAGCAAAATGGGGATATTCAACTTGAGTTTTACTCAGAGTAGACCCACTAAAATGAATGAACATGAGTAGATTACTCTCAGTAGATCCACTCTGAGTAAAACTTAGTTGCCTACCACACAAAGACACATCAATATACTTTAAGGCTCTGCAGCTTGTACCGAACTGTTAATTGTCCAAAACTAGGCAAGGCCATATAATCTGTGGCCTCTGTCTAAAAGGAAGCATACAAATTCCACTGCCTTGGGCAGTGAAGGGTTACAAGAACAAAGTCTGTTTTGAGGTTTGGAAAAGGAGGTGATTAATTAGCCCCAGCCCATTTCCTGTGCACGTTTTGAACAGCAAGCTACGGACAGGTTGCTCTTGCATTTGTATCTTTGCAACAAATACATCTGTAAAGGAAGATGCCTGACATTTGGAAGGAGAAAGAGCAGGGAAACCTCTCCTTCCAATTCACATTTTTGCAAACCCAAAGTATTTAGTGATTCTCACTGTGAGGATAATAGTAATCATGAAAAGCATGCTGATGAAATACTGTATAGGGAAACTAATTAGTAAGTGTTACAGTGCTCTTTATGCTTGTTTACCAGCCAAGGGAACACTCAGGCTTATGTGCTGGTGGCAGATGACTAATGAATGGAGACTCGACCTGCTTTCAATGGATAATGACCCAACACATTCAGAATCTGTAATGATAAAATATAAAACAAAAAGGCAATGCCATGTCCTCCCTCCTCCTCTGTCTTTCTCTGTCCTCCGAACATACATATTCAGCCCTAGAACACAATGGCTGTGAAATAAGGTGTCTGTATGTGTGCTTTTAAAAAGTAATTGACCATGATCTAAAAATAAAAGACATGCTTAGGTCCTGCAATGGTAGTACAGCTTCATACTTTAAAGACATTTTGGTGGTCCTTCTGGTTGAAACATTAATTATCCACAAGGGTTTTCAACCTTTTGGAGGTGCCCTTGACCAACTACATTCTTTCTGCAGCACCCCTGTGGGGCTCAGGAGCCCAGTTATGTGACCCCTTGCCTGCAAAGCAGGCAGCCTCTCACCCTTTTTCAAACACCCTCCCTTGTGGAGTGTTCCCTCAGCCTCCTCTCCTCTCCCCTCTCATTCGGAGTCCTCTGGGCAGCCACTGCTGCCACCCCTACTCTCTGAGCTGCACCCCACCCCCACCCCTCAAAGAGAGGTGCCTCCTCACACAGCCCCACAGATGCCTGGGACTTGTCTGTCCATTCCCAACAGCAAGGGCTGGTGGACTGGCTGGCCGGCCTCCCTCGCCCACTTGCTTGCTTGCTTGCTTGCTTACTCTGAGGCCGCCTCAGTTCCTGGCAACCAGCACCCCCTGGCCAGCTCTAGAGGCACCATTCTCCTGAGAAGCTTGTAGCCAGGGCTGCTGCAACAAACAGATGTGCAAACCTTTGGGAAACAGAGATGCAAGACGGCATCAGAGGAGGGAGGGAAGGAAAGAGGGACAGAGGCCAGTGTTGCCCACAGCACCACTGACCATCATTCAAGGCATCACAGGGTGCCACGACACACTGGTTGAAAACTACTGGTCTACACTGATAGCCATTTTGGAGTAGATTCCAATGTCCAGTCCAAATTAGCAGTTGGTGTACTATCTTTTATGATATCATTGTGCTCCTGCATCATTCCCATGATGGTTTTATTGTTTCTGGGGAGAAATGTGGGTAGAATAATCTATAGATTACATTACTAATATTGTAGAAATGAGTCCTGTACCATTTTGTCACAAGTTTATCCCTTTGTCACATTCCTAATCTGAATTTTTCATATATAAAAAGGAAACAATATATTTTCAAGTCCTTACATTTTCTAGATTGCTACAGGTATTTCCTTCCAACCAGGTGGTTCAGTGCCTACAAGGCCAGATTAAAAGGACTGTGTAAAATAAGTTACCAGAAAATACCTCTAAGATACCTCAAGATTAGCAAGGGTATTACAATGAGGGCTGTACACTTGCTTGTATTGCTTGCCAACCCATCCTATTTGACACCCCTGTCAAACACCACACCCCTTACAGGTTAAAAACTTTCTCCCTTTCATTACCCTCCCCACCCCCGCCAGTGGCAGAGACAACAGGGGAAGCACAGAAAGGGTTGCAAAGCCCACCACACACTGACCCAACCTTCCTCTTTCCAGCCCACCTGTTTGGCGCCAACTATTCCCAGTTATCTCCTCCTTACCCCCTTCCTGGCCTCAGCCATCTGCCTGCTTGCTTCGCCAAAGCCAAATCATCTTGCTCTGCTATTGCTTTTCTCTTCCACAGCCTCCAATGCTGCTAAGGCTGAAATGGCAGCATTGTGTGAGATGTGCAGCATCAGAGCAGGATGGTTGCTGCCTTGTTCTGCCTTGTCTGTTCCTCTGCAGCTCACCTGAATTGCCCATGCACTCACTCAGCTGACCTGCCTGCATGGGCTGCCCACATGCTATTCTGTCATCATGCAGCAGTTTGTGTGGCCACTTACTGGCAGCCACACCAACTACAACATGCCCAAAGTCTTACAATTTTATTATACAGTGGTACCTTGGGTTACAGATGCTTCGGGTTACGCGTTTTCAGGTTACGGGCGCTCCGAAACCTGGAAGTACAGTAACGGGTTACTTCCAGGTTTCAGCGCTCGCGCATGAGAAGAAACACTAAATCATGCCTTGCGCATGCGCAGAAGCACCGAATCGTGTCCCGCGCATGCGCAGATGCAGTGCTGCGGGTTGCGAATGCTGCGGGTTGCGAACGTGCCTCCTGCACCGATCACGTTTGCAACCCGAGGTTCCACTGTATAGTAAAATAAACTTTCATGAACTGCATACACAGAAATACTTTGAGCACAGGCAGTTGCACAACTCTTAGCAAAACACAAACAAAATTATTTTGGTAACCTTCAAAAGAAATTACTCTGAGCATGTGTAATTTCATATTTTAAACTCATTTCTCATTATTTTTGCTCACTTCCTAACTTGGGTCAGCCACCATCTCTTAGCCTGCCTGCCTCACATGGCTATTGTGAAGTTGTTTTATTTATTTAACTAATTTATAGATTGCTTCATAGTATAAAGCCATCAAAGCAGCATACAAATTAAAAACAGACACAAAACATACACAAGTTCCAGAAACAATATAACCATTTCAGCAAACGCTAAAAACAATGAAACAATTTCTTCATAAATACAATTGTTTCATCAGTCACTGGGAGCAGATCCACATCCAGTGTTTGAAACTCCCATTGTTCTAGGTGCATTTTACAACAGGGAATTTCATTAGTGTGAGCAGTTTCTGAGCTCTGGGCGCACTCCTGCACCTAAGATTTCAGATTAAAACTGCAGAGTGGAAGGAAAGGAGGACCTTTTTCTTCCTCCCCACTTCCAGTTACTCTCTGAAGACTGGAGAAGAGACCCTCTTAAGAATATTAGGGGGGTGGACAGGGGAAGGACTAGAGCATGTGAAAAGTGAACATAATATTTTAGCTGCAGTTCATTCATTTTCAGCTTTGCATTCTTGTTATAAAAAAGTGCACCTAGACATTCCGTTGTTGTGCCCATAGCCTAGGTTTAAGGTGCCATTTAGCTCCTAGCTTTCATATCTCAGTTTCTAACACTGTCCACATCAATTATTTAAAGCATATGGAACATACATTTAAAGCACATGACTTCTCCTAAGGAATCCTGGGAAATGCAATTTGTTAAGGGTGCTGGAAACTGTAGTACTGTGATGCAGGAACTACAGATCCCAGAATTATTTGGGAGAAGCCATGTGCTTTAAATGTAAAATGGATCCAAAAGGGGACTTAGTGCTCGTATAATGATGTATCATACACATCAAATTTGGGTTCCCTTAACCAGAGCATTGTATTTTTGAACCATCCAGATCCATATTATTCTGGGTACCCCTGCAAATAAGCAAATTAAGCACTCATCCCCTCAGCATGAACCTTTGTAACTGTGGCTTTTGGTCATCATGCATTCAAGTGTCTGGCACAGAAACAGCACTTTTCACTGGGGAAAACACTTGGTCTTCTTGAACAGAAGAGTCTCCAGATTATCAAATTGCATGAGATGAGGTAGCCCAAGCTTACTTTGGGGTGCAAGAGCATACAGATTTCCATTCCTTATTTAAGCACCTCGTACAGTTGTTTCAAACGTTTAAATGAGGAACTGGAATGCAGTTTCAGCCTCATCTCAAGGAGGGTGTTCCATCAGTTTCGGCTCTGTACCAAAATATGTTGGTGAGTGACAATAGCCCTATTCGGATGTTTCACTTATGTGTTAGAACAGTGTGTCAGGCAAGCTGAACTGAGTAGCATTGCACAGCCCCAACCTGGCACCTGTGCATGCGTCGTGAATGCTTGCAGAGGCAGAGCCTTTGCATGTAAAGCAGGGAACCAGATTGCACGAAAGCCTTTGCAAGTACAGGTGTACCTACAGAGGCTCCTTTCCTGCAGATATTCATGGTGAACATACAAGTGCCAGGTGTGAATAGCGCATGACAGGGGAATGGCTCCTCAGCGATGGTCTGACATGTGAGTAAGACTAAATACGGCTATTAACAGCCTCTTTTAGGAAGTGTCTGATGAGCTAAATAGAGGGTTTTCAAATGAGTCACAAAGCTGCACAGATGACTTCTTCCTCCCTCACCACTAAAATGTGGAACCACTTGCAAGTAAGATAAGGTTTATAAGATGGCGGTTGTACAGCCATTAGCCATCAAATATTTATCGTGGCTTCCTTATTTGCACATGGATGTAAGCGGTGGGGAGGGGGAAATTGCACTTCCTGTAATTTTCGCTATACAATGAAACTCTCTGCTTCCCATTAAAATCTTCATCAGTAAAATGAATACTAGGTAGCAGTAGGGAATTAAAGCTTTCAAGATACTGTGTGGGAATTAATTGCACACAGCATTTAATACTAACTTGTAGTATCAACCTTCTACACTAGATGGCAAAATGGTGCCATTTTTCACTTCTTGTTTCTGTGCTACATTTTGGAATTTCTGTTTGTACACAATTCAGATTTCTTATTCATGGGCACATGGATGGCATTATTACAAAGTCTTAATTACGGGGTTTTTTAAAAATAAAAAGCCCTCTTTCTATCATGTGCTCCTTTTAGACTTTGTAATGCCCATCACTTCACCTTCTTAAATATATATCAGAAATGTGATTGTTCCATCAAACATTAATGGACACCATTTAGTACTTGAAATGCTTTGAAAAGGGCTTGGTCCAAGTTCTTAGGCTGAAATCCAAGGGTAAAAACTTAATTGGCTTTTGATATTATGGTCTTCTCAGTACTTGGAAAAAATGGTTCCACCAATTTATCATACCTATTCCCCACCCTCTTTCCCCCTACTACTCATTGGAGGAAAATAATTATAATTTCGCTTTAGGCAACATATCAGACTTCATGAATTGAATTCATTCTAAACGTAGATCATCTGTGCCCATAAATACCTGCTGAGCATCTATTCCCCCGCAACCACTCTCCCCCCCCATTGCATCTGACTCTTATTGCATCCTCCAGGTCCCTACCTGCCCTCCCCATTACCTCATTTCTAACTCTCAGCAAGCTGAAAACCCTGGAAAATCTGGCTCTTTGGTTCATTATAATTTTATTATCAATATGATGGGGTCCCCCCCCCTTTGTATCCTGCCTGATGTTGCATAACCCATTGGAGGACCAGACACAAAGAAGTGTAATTTCAGAAGCACTGTTTTGAAACTTTTAAGGCTAGGGCTACGAATTATACAACTGGCCCCTGTAGTGGTCCCTTTCACAGTGATGTGATCTGCAAGAATCAGGTAATACTTGCCTCTGATGCCCCAAGTTAGCAGTTCAAGTTGAAGACACAGCTACAAGGGTGACCTGTGTGTGGAGTGGGCAACTCTGTCCAGGGCTCTGCAGTGTATTTTTGAATATCATATGCACATAGAATTATGGATAGGCACCTTTCATTGCTTGTCCCCACCACTGGCAAAAAAATATTTATTTAGGAGTATTTCTATATTCTAATAGTTCAGTATTTAGTTCTTAATTCGTGCAGATAATTAAGCTGGCTTGAATAACGGCAGTCACTAATTTCTCTCACACAGTAAGCACCATTCTTTCCATGCCAGAGTCAAGACACAGGAAGAAAGGAGATAGAGGCATTCAAACCCAACTTCTTAAAACTTCCTACATACCATGGTAGCAATACACCATTATTCCCCATGGCCCATTTAGAATGGGAAAAGCAGCTTTTGGAAGCAGCAGGGGGAGTGGAGGGAGTGGGTTATTCTGCTTAGTCCTTTCCCTGCCTCCAAATCACACATCCCCAGTGGCTACCCCTGCCCCAGCTACTCTAATGCTGCAGCTGGTGCAGAATATGTCAGTCCACCTTGTACTAAAATTGAGATATTAGAACTTTACAACACTAGATCTATGTATATAAACTGTACTAGCTTCTAGGCGTCATTAAAGTTCTGATCTTGATTTTGGAGATTGTAAGTAGTCTAGACCTATTCCTATAAGAATCCCTCCACATCTTTTGGAAAGGTCCTGATACATATTTTTTGCTTGAAGAAGTGTGGCCCTGGACTTCCAGCCCAAAGTCCTGTTCTGACAGCATCACCACTGAAAGATGGCAAAAAAACACACAACAAAAACCCTGCTGCAGCTGTGTCAGCACACAGGAAGAGCTTTGCAACTCTCTCTTTAAAATCAAATGAGCCTTGATCAGGACTGCTTCCATAGATCAAAAGTTACTCCTTGCAACTGCCTGAGATCATCATTATGGGCAGCATATACTCTGCTTCAACTCTGCTGCTTAAATAATTTTAGCTCCCTCTGTATAAACCAACTTATGATCCCAGTGAAAAAACAGCCATGGCCCATGAAACAAGTAGGAATGGATAATCAATTTTTATCACTTGTATTATGAGTAGGACCCATAGCTTTGGGTGAGTTATTATAGTTTCTCCGCTAGGAATGGATGTGTATAGATGTTTAATCTCTCTTCCATTGCTATGTATCAGCCCAGATGGACAGGAAAAGAAAGCAATGTTAGCTCATACTGCAGCTTGTGCTTTACCCTGTGACCTTTAACCAGAGGTGCCAACTTGAATAAAATATTGGGGGTGGAGCAAGGTAAGCCCTGCCCCGCATAATTGATCACAAGACACGGTGCACACACACCATTTGAAGGACGATGATCATCAATTTTGTGGGGGCTCGGTCCCTAGGAGTTGGCTCCTGTGACTTTAACCATGGCATTCTACTTTGCTAGGTATTCACCTCTATCTTCACTGCTTTCCAAATAAAGTTAGATCAGCTTAAGTATCAGGCCTTCTCAGTCAACACATGTCCTGACTCCACCCCAAGGCTCTAGGTGCTTCCTTTTTCACAGACTGAGAGATAGTTTCTTACATTAACACTTCAACACATGGCAGAAAGATCTAAACAAATCTACAGAGGGTTATGAGAGTCAGCCTAATTGTTTTTCCATCTCAAAAACTTCTTTCCACCGACACCCCAGGGCATGCTGAGCTCCTCCCCAGCCACCCCACCCCACTGCTTCATTTCTGCTGCTGCCTTAGCCCAGTAAATCCCCATCCTTTCCTTTCTAACATGTGATAATACAAGTTGCAATGAGAGCCAAAGGAACTCTGAAACAAAAACATGATTCACTGGAAAACCTTGTCTGCCCAATTTGGAAATTAATTTAAAGTGACTTAGCTAAACCCACAAGGGAAGTCAGTAGCACAGTAGAAGTCAGTTGCCACATTCATGTTTTGCTACTGCAGGATACCAACCCTGATGTACATAATACATACTCTAGTCCTTTTATGAACTCCAGCAGGACTGAGTGCAAACTCAGTTGCCTCCTTCCCATGAATCTTCTAATCTTGGTTCTTTTCTGCTAGGCATTCATTTTTATTCAGTGCCTTCCTGAGTGATTTTATGGTCCTAGGTTAATGCCGCTCAGCATCATGGAAGTACTGAACCATAGGGCTTCTCCAGTTGCTAGAATGGATGCTCATTTTTTATTTAAAACTACATGGGTAAAAAAACACAGCTTCCTAGACTACCATACTTCAAAATTTCACATTTTTCAGTGGTAAAGCATACACATTCTTTCATTCAACTAAATGCAGAAATCTCCCTTCATTTCAAAGAGCATTGCAGACTTTCTCTCACTTGGAGCCTCTCTGTAGCTTGCATTACTGTCATTTATTTTATTTTGTGAAAGTCCTTCACTGTGCAGCCCCACCCCATGCTTCAGAGAGCAAGACGTCAGAAAAGAGGAACAAAATGTAATGTACTCTAGAGAAGTGCACTTACCAATTATATTTATTCAGCTGCATGGGGAAATCTCAGCAGTTCAGAGCAAATGTTCACTGAGGTGAGTAACTTTGCAAACCAGTTTAGCTGGTGGGTCACAGGGGAGTTCCAAGCATCAAGAGTATGCTGTGCCTATAATATTCAACTGAACATTATTATTGGCCAATGAATGGGCTTAAACCCCCTAAGTATGATGAGTCTTTCTAGGAGAAAACTGGACACGAGCCATAGCCTTCTTAAGTCAGGACAAGCCCTCTATAAACCACACAAGAATGGATATTATGGTGGGAGGATAATTGTGGTGAATAGCATACTGTGTATTTATTAGAGCTGAGCCAAAATTCAGCAGGTGACATTTTTCTTGGAATATGTTAAAGATTTTTCTTTTTCTCCACCTAATAGATAAAGGCCACTTTCTGCACACGCTCCAAACTCAAAAATCTGTTCAAGCAAGTAACATGTAGCTAGCGGAATTACATTTACTTACTTCATCTGTGCATGTAATTCTTGTCTTCCCCTTCCCACTCTATAAAAATCTTTGTATTTTGGCATTTGGCTTTCTAAGTTTTCGAAGGTAATTTTATGCAATTTATCACTAGAAGCTTCCCCATGTTCTTAGAACTGCATGGATGTAAAGAAGAGTTTGGATTTGATATCCCGCTTTATCCCTACCCGAAGGATTCTCAAAGCGGCTAACATTCTCCTTTCCCTTCCTCCCCCACAACAAACACTCTGTGAGGTGAGTGGGACTGAGAGACTTCAGAGAAATGTGACCAGCCCAAGGTCACCCAGCAGCTGCATGTGGAGGAGCAGGGAAGCGAACCCAGTTCACCAGATTACGAGCCCACAGCTCTTAACCACTACACCACACTGGTAAAAGCTACCCCTGCATTATAGGGATATTTCCTAAGATTTTGCTACACTCTGCCTTCTGAGCTTTGGGAGAGTAAAACCCAAAGCTTCTCTCTTTGCTTACTTTTTTCTTAGGACTGGGCTGAGAAGAGGAGTCCTGGTCAATAGGGCAGTTTAGGCTATGGCAGGAGGTTCATCCCATCTAAGAGCAGCCTATTGTAAAAAAAATACTTTGAGAGGGGGGATACTTATACCAAAAAAGGGTTTGGCATTCATGAAAAGTCCCTCTCTGGGCCATTATTAAAGTAAGCCAAACTAATAATAATGTCTATAATATTTCTTGAGTTAACAACATCAGAGCAGGGATAGGTTTACAGTAAAAATCAAATATCTTCCCTACACACAAATGCTATATAACTAGAGCCAAGATTCTGAGTAGCTTTGTAATGGAATTTGCTCCCACATGGTTTTGTGATGGCCACCAGCAGCGATAGCTTTAAAAGAGGATTAGACAAATTCATGGCGGGTAAGGCTATTAATAGCTACAAGGCACAATGGCTACACTCCACCTCCACTGTTGGTGGTGGTATGCCTCTGAATGCCAGTTGCTGCAAATCACAAGTGGGGAGAAGGCTGCTTTTTTAAAAAGCTCATGTTCTGCTTGTAGGCTTCCCATGGCCATCTGATTGGCCACTCTGATGCTGACCTTGATCCATCAGGGATCTGCTTATGTTCCTAGACCCAGTCTCTCTCCTACATACTCTCTCCGCCTCTGGATACCTTGGCTGTTGTTTGTGCTGGGCTGGCTGCTGCTCAGCCTTTCATTTTTAGTCATTGCCTTCCTTTTCTTCTCTATCTTGCCCATTGACTTTTCAGGATAATTTGTGGAATTTGTCGCCACAAGATGTGGTTGCTGCCTCTACCTTTGACAGCTTTAAGAGAGAATTAGACAAATACACTGGTTTCTGCAGCCTATGTTTCTAAACACCACTTGCTAGGGAACATGCCCTGCTCGTGGGCTTTCCACTTGTATCTAAATGGCAGTGGTCACTGTGGGAAAGAGGATGCTGGACTCAATGGGTCTTTGGCCCATCGCAGCAGTGCTCTTCTTTCTCCTGCTTTTGCTTCTGTAAACTTCTTTCTTATGTTTTTTTTCTTCCCTCAGCCATCTCCAACAGTCACAACTGCCGTTCTCTTTAAAATGGTTCAACGTTCCTCCTCTGTGTCTGGCGTGCCCTCCTCTAAGTCAGGGAAAAGTTCCTGTTGTGTCATCACCCTGACCAGGGCATTGCAACTGGCCTCAAGCGCATGAACTGGTGCTGTGTTTTTACCATGGTGAGTTGTCAAAAGCCATTTCCCCACAGCATTTTCATTACCCACACGTTGAAGAACAATATTTTCACAGGCTTGGAAAAATAGTAATTTGAAGACTGCTCACGTGCAAAGCTTCCTACAATTTATTTTTTTGTATATATATATAAAGATTTCACACCATTGCAAGCAGGGCCATCACCCAATTAAGAAACCTTAGTCAATTAATCAAACGAATTTAAAGTGATTAATTAATCAAATTGATATAAATTTGCATATGACTTAAAGCAATAGGTATTAAGAAAAAGGCAGACTTTCATTGTTTTCAGATGATACATGCATGTGTCACCACAGTCACCATCTCAAAAGAAGCATTTGCTCCTGTGGGAGAGAGAAGAGGGAATGCCTTTTCTAAGGAAGCACCTGCCATCTGCAGTTTTTTAAGTACTTGTCTTAATTAACATTTTAAAATGTGCTTTCTGATTAATTTAAGGTTTTGCTGTTGAAGTGTAAAGCCCTGAACAGCCTGGGATCTGCTTCCCTGTGAGACCTCCTTTTCCAAGATCATCATGTTCAAGCCTTTAGGTCATCAAGCGAGGTCCTCTTGTGGGTGCCACATGCCCTGGAAGTTTTTTTTTTTTAGTACCAGTGGAAGAGTCTTTAGTGCTGAAGGACAGGAGGGGGGAGTATTATCCCATCTCAAAAAGAACTGATCCCTATTCTGAGTCCATCTCCCTGCTGACCAGGAGAACCTTTGTATTGTCTGCTTTATTGTCGCCATTTGCTAGCCCTCATCCAACTCATAATGGCTTCCTTAGTATTAGATGAAAAGGAGAAATAGTGTAGCAACCACCCATTGTTGACAACCTATCTGCTGGTAAATTTGTATGGTTAACTTCTTCGTGTCTCCTGTCTGCTCCAATCAGCAGAAGGCTTGTCACACCTTTCTGGTTGATCTGTCCCAGTAGTGTGGTGGCAAATTTAGAAATGCAAGGTCCCTTCACGACAGTCACACCATGCTGCCTCACACCCATGTCTGAGATTATACGCTTTAACTTCCAGAACGAAAGTTTTCCCTAAAGCTTCCTGAGAGTGTAGTTTTGTGATTTTTAAAGATTTCTCAGCACCCTACCAATCTACTCCCCAGAAAGCTGAACATCACAATTAAAGCAAAAGTTATATATGACAAATCAATACAGCATTTATAATCTATAAAACAATATTAACAACATAACCAAAAAATAAACTAAGCACTGTTAAGGTCATACACACACTCTCCACACCCCCATGACTCATAAGCTTTCACTCTGTTCAGCTCATTAGAATACACATACAGCGGTACCTCAGGTTAAGTACTTAATTCGTTCCAGAGGTCCGTACTTAACCTGAAACTGTTCTTAACCTGAAGCAGCACTTTAGCTAATGGGGCCTCCTGCTGCTGCCGTGCCGCTGGAGCACGATTTCTGTTCTCACCCTGAAGCAAAGTTCTTAACCTGAAGCACTATTTCTGGGTTAGCAGAGTCTGTAACCTGAAGCGTATGTAACCCGAGGTACCACTGTAAACATAATGCCCATGGCAACAATTCCCTTCTAAAGGTTCCTTGGGCAAGACAGGTGGAAAAACCATTGCCTGAAGGCCAACTGAGTCTGCCTCCCCTCACACAGGAAGCTGGCCCTGACCTGGCTGCCAAAAAAGGGATCCATGGCACCACCACTTCCACCTGGGTCCCTAGGTGACTATACCCATGATCTATCCTTCTTTTAAAAAAGTGTTGTGATGTTTGACTGTGTTCTGTCTTGGTATTCTACACAGACACGTTTGAAATGGCTGTAGACATGCCAACATTTATGCTTTACTCATTTCTGTCTTACTTTCAGAAGTTCTTTTCTTACAGTGGGGTGGATCCTTTTTGCCAGCAGTGACCCTTGCAAGACAATTACTTAAGTTGCTTGGGGAGGGGAATTCTTAGCAGACAAATGCAGACAGTGGAAAGCCTAAGCAACCTCTTTCCACTGGTCTTTAACTCCCCAGTCACAGCCTTCCAAGACTGCTTTAAATTAAACAAACAAACACTGAGGTCTGAGGAAAAAAGATCCTGAACTCTGTCACATCTGGTTTAGCCCTTCAAAGACTGGTGTGTGTGTGTGTGTGTGTGTGTGTGTAAGGAATGGAAATTGACTGGCGAGGCATGGGTAAATAAAGTTAGCCTCTGCTGCTGTGACATTGATTCAGATTTTGGCAGGATAGGTAGATTTAGTTCAAAGAGAAATCAGAGAATAGGCAAGAATTGTTTCAATATACATTCCAGGAACAAAAAGAGGCTATGCATTTGACCCTAGGCAGTTGCCATTTCAGGATGGCTATTTTTACAGCTAAGATGGCTATAAAAATTTCATACACTATTTTTCAATGTCACACCCACACCCCTCTTTTTCCTGCCCATTTGAAAGGTTTAGAACAGGAGCACCTGTGCTTGCATTATTTTCTTTGTGATATATATTCTTGTTTTCCTTCATCAGATTCACCATATAAGCGGCAAACTAAAAAGGATGAAGCTCAAGGAATACAACATATGTTTTCCATTTCCCATGCAAAACTATTTCTCCATCTGATTTATTACCCACCTGAACAAAATTATGTTTTTATTTCATGTTTATTTCAATTTCCTCAGCATCTCCCATGTCTGGGGTGGGTATGGGACAAGGAATGTAAACTCCCAATGATGTTGGACAAAGAAATCAGCTTTGAAATACAAATTTACAGCAAATCCAGGTTCTCTCCATGCATACAAATGAAAAATGCTGCTGCAATAATTTTTAAACTAGCAAATGCAAGGTAATCCTGGGAAGAGTGGTCTTCAATCTCCTCCAGACATCTTTTACTGAACGCTGGGACTGTAGGATAAATCCACTGACAGCTATAAAACACTGCAGTGGCAGAAAACCTGCGTATATTTGGTTGTAGCATGTGCATACTGTCGTTCTTTCTGGGACACCCAGAAGCACCATTGGGACCACAGTAAGATGCTTCCTTGGCCGCCTTTGAAAATCATGGTTATTTGCTGGATGAACCTACTTGCCCACCATAGCAGTGATCACAAGAGCTAATAATACTCTATATACTGTGAAGCAAATTAATTACCATGCCTGAATGGGCAAGTAAATAATCGTAAGGCTTACTTGTGGGATCATAATGAAAAATGCATAGCCTGTGCCTTAGAAAAAGGGGCTCTCATGCAACCTGTTCTACAAATCTGGGCAAAGACAGGTGAGCCTTTTATGTAAGACTGGCTGAGTAGTCTTAGCAAAGCTAATCTGCCACTGAAAGATGTGTTCCTATTTAGGTAGTACCAGAGTTTGCCAAAGTAAGCAAGCTGTGTTCTATAAATTGTCTAGTTCAAGAAGCTTCTGATTCTGAACAGCATCTTTAGTGAATAGTGAGGATACAACAACAACAACAACAACAACAACAACAAGTTTTGCCACCCTTCTGTAAACCAACCAAAGTAGTATACTGCAAATAAATACATTCAAGACAACAGCATTATAAACACAGTTAAATCAACAGAGCATCATGAAGTACATTACAAGCAGCAATACTAGGGAAAATGCAAAAGGCGAAATTAAAAAGATGTGGCATCACATCTTTGGTAAAAGCAGAGAAAGTAGGGAGTTGGACCGACCGTAGATCTGAAAGCAGCACATTCCACCATCATGCATGGCCATCAAACAGGCCTCTGTAAGTGATGGTATCTTCAAAAAGTCCTCTTTATCCATATTATAATACATTTATGGCTAGGGTGCATATAATGTAACATTTTACCATGGAGGAGATATTTGGTTTGATTTGGATCTCAGTATGAACCTACCCATTTCACACTTTCTGAAATGGCATTGAACCAAAGCACAGCTATCCTTTAAAATTCACACTTCTCCAATTTTTGTGATGCAGTTCTCCAAGCAAATAATGTGCACAAAAATGCATATATTACAAAAACTGCTTCAAAATGTGTATGTTAGGAGAAATTTGTACTAAAATGCTCATTGGAAATTTGCAAACTCATGCACAAAAGTGAAGAACTTGAAAATGGAAAAATAAGAAGCAGCGAGTAGCCAGAATGGACATATCCATCAATTTCTCATCCATCAGTTTCTCATCCATCCTTCCTCGGCTCATATAAACAAAAGAAAATGCACACTGCTACTTGTTCATTTCCTAAAGCATTTTTAGGCATGCCTATCAAATGAGATCTCTATACTTGGTACTAGAGATGTCAGTCATAGTGGGAAGTGCAAATGCTTATTTCTTCCTCTATACTTTTTGAAATCATGCCTCTGGATTAAAAACATCACATCAAAACTAGTCGCTTGTCCTGATAAAATCTAAGCAAATTCATCCTGCATCTCTCCAAGAGAAGAGGAAGCTACCTAGCCAGAAGATGATAGAAAGTAGAGGATATGAACCTGCCCAAATATACAACATTACGTTTCAAAATCACAACCTCCCACTCTCTCACTGCATGCTGAACAGCCTTGCATATGTTTTGCTATAGCAGAATGGGCAATGTAAAAATCAAAAAGAACATTAGAGTGCATTTCCTGAACTGAACCATCTAGTTCAGCATTCTATATGCAACAATGGCCAGACATATACCCAAGTATGAAGGCAACAGCTCATTCACTGTCTGTTCCCAGCGTAATCATGGCTAATAGCTATCTTCCATGAACTCATTTGATCCTTTTGAAAATAATATTTACTCCTTCATTAGGGTCCTTGAAGTTTGCATTATGACCTAATGAAGCATCTTGGTTGGCTTTCCTGCTTGCATGTTAATGGACAAACCAGCTACTTATCTGTGATTTAGTAACCAAATAAGGCCACAATCCTAACCCTGTTTACCTGGAAGCAAGCTCCTTTCAATTCAGTACAACTTAAATCTGAGTAGATATATTAGGGAACCTCCAGCCCACAGATCTGATTAGGCCCATCAGGCACCCCCATTGGGGCATAAGGCTGTTTCGGCCAAGCCACAAGCACATGCCCTCCACCTGATGCCATATATGTTGTCAGGTGTGGGGCAGGTAAATATATGGTTGTGCCAAAAAGGGAGCTGCAGGCACTGCCTATCGGCTGGTTGGCAACACTTGCAAAACCCTGTGTTGTATGTGGCACTTGGAAGCCCCAATAATCAGTTGATTGCTGGGGCTTCAAAGCTCTTCCTCTCTGCAAGCACCAATTGCCAGGTGACTGTTGGGGCCTCAAAGTGCCCTGCACAGCTCTCTGCAGAATCAGCTGCTTGTCAGTGCTCACAGAAAGCTATGTCTGATACTACCCCACGTGAAAGTCTCTTGGCTTATGATATCTTCAGCAATGTTCATGTGTCAGCAAATTTCAAATGTCATATTTCAGAAAATCTGCAGTAATAAAGTCCCATGTGAGGACTAAGCATGTGAATTGGGTTGAAGACGAAGAGGGAAATAAACTCTTATACGGACAATGGTACATAGCCTACAGATTTCCAGAGGTCTGTAGAAGAGGCAATGCAGAAGATTAAGGTGCCTCAAATCTACAGCAGCCCACAGTATACAGAATGCATACTGCCTTTTCTAAAAGATGAACACACTTGCCATTTAGCTTTTATTTTACCCTTGTGTGAGCAAATACAAACTTCACACTTTTTACGAAGTGTTAGCAACACTATGTGGGATCTTGAAACAATCATAAGCATGCTGCCACAGAAACTGAAGACAATATAATAAGTTACAGTAGATGGTGCTAGACAGGTGCAAAAGATTCAAGACAGTCATTTGAGGATACCTGCAAGATTTGCCCTTAAGCTAAGCGGTTTAGAAAATGTGCAATTTAGATTTATCTGTTCAGGAGGGAGATTCAGATAAAACAGTTGAGCTGGTGAGATGATTAAAGACAAACCCCTATATTTAGATAATGCTCAGATTATTACCTTATCTGACACAATGAAGGGTACAAGCCCCAACCCCACAAAGCTCAACGCTGTAGGTGTAAGTATAGGTGACAATGACATGCATAAAAGATGCTGATTCAAGATTCAAGTCAATCCTCCATTGTGGTTCCTCTGTTTAGCATTGGGAGGTGAGGGACAATAAATTGTCCCGTTTATTGACATGTATCAAGCTATTCCTATTTTCAAAACACAGTAGCTTGAATAATTCCAATAAGGAAAAAGCCCCACATCAGTGTAAAATCTCTTTGGCTTGTCAGTTTAATGTGGATTTATAAAGTATTTTAGAATGCATGCTAGAGACTGGAAAGAGCTTAAAGGCTCTTCTGGAGTCACAGGTATTGCATTTTAATGTATACATCAGAATTTACTATATCATCTTTCAGTAATTTGCATCATCACGCCAGGAGTATGGATCTCTGTATATTAAAGAGAGACATGAAAATACCCAGGTTTATTGAGGATTATTTTGTTATGACAATAAAGTCTCTTATCACCTTAAAAGTACATCTTTTCTCTGGGTTAAAACATGTCTTCTGTTACAAATCCAGATGAGCATGTGTCATAATGGCAAGATTAACTGAATGCTGCATCTAATGAACCTTACTGTTTACATTCGGCAGCATGCAACAAGGCACATACTGCAGGGACACTGTAGAAAATGCTCTTTAAACCTTCAAAAGTTGATAATTGTTTTGAAAGAACCAATTCAGGTGCCAACCTGAAGAAGGTGTCATCAGATGGCCCATAGTCTGCCTCTCGAAAAAATGTAAAGGCTAAAGCCCTCAAATTGACTTTTTTGTGTGGCTACTTTGAAACAAACTATTTTCTGCAGGTGGACAGTTGCTCCACTACAATGAAATATGATGACAAAGCGAGGTCTGAAGCTTCCAAATGATATTTATTTCCATTTATCTGCAAACCTGGGGCTGGTTTATTGATTTAGCATCTCTACAACTGATCCTTCTTCAAATGATTCCAGGGCAAGAACTTTAAAACAACCATTAATAACACTGGTCAACAACAAATTTGTTGTCTGCGTTTTTTCAGCTGATTTCGGACGAATCTGATGCGCTGAATCCAAAAATCACATTGGTTTTGCTCAATCAGGTCAAGTTTTTGAGCTATGGCCACATGTCTTTTTTTACGTTTTTGTTCACATGTACGCTTGTGTGGAGCATTTTAGAAGAAGTTGGTGGGGTAAAATGCCTTGTCAAATAATTGTTTTGATCGGAAATGATTATTTTAATGACAAGAAGTATTCAGGTCTGATAGTTCTGGGGGATTATGTCAAAAAGGGATCAGTTTGAAGTCATAAAACCTCGAAATCTTCCATAAATTGGTGCAGCAAAGCATAAAGTTGGGGGATCAAAACTAAGTTAATGGGGCAGCCACCCCACGAAGTATCCTGATCTTCAATCAGCACGTCGTCCTGTAGCTCATTGTGATGAAATTCCAGTGCCTATCTTCAGAGAACTTCCTGACGTTAGTGATGAAGATGCCTCCAGTGTTGAAGGACATGAAGAAGAAGAAGTGGTTCTTGAAGATGATGCTCCACATCCATTTTCCTAAAAGGAGTTGAATGATCTAGTTCGCGACCTCAGCTTGTCAAAGGACTCTGCCGAACTGTTGGCATCCAGATTGAAGGGGGGAAACCTCCTCTCTGACAGTGCTCACATCAGCTTCTTCCGCAACAGGCATCAAGAGTACCTCCGTTTTTTCTCAGAAGAGAAGGACTTGGTGTACTGTGCAGATATTGCGCAGCTTCTGCTCAAGCTTGGAGTGCCACAGTACGAACCCAAAGATTGGAGACTGTTCATTGACAGCAGCAAGCGATCACTGAAATGTGTTCTGCTACACAACGGCAACCAGTTTGCCTCTATACCCCTGGCTCACTCGAGTACACTGAAGGAGAACTATGAAGCAGTGAAGTATGTCCTGGAGAAAATTGGTTATGATAAGCATAAGTGGTTTATTTGTGTTGACCTGAAGATGGTGAACTTTTTGTTGGGACAACAGTCTGGCTTCACCAAGTACCCATGTTTTCTGTGCATGTGGGATAGTAGGGACCGTGCTCAGCATTACACGAAGAAGGACTGGCCTGTGCGGGAGGAATTGGTGCCTTGCAAAGAAAGGAATGTCATCAACGACCCTCTGGTGGACAGACTCTTATCTAAAGCCCTCAAAAGGACTTTTTCGTGTGGCCACTTTGAAACAAATTATGTTCTTATCACAATCTCATCTGTACTTAAACAAGCAAGAACAGCATGTAGAGACTATTGAGCTTCATGTATCAAATTCTCAGGGTTATACAATCCTGCAAAGTGTAACCAAGCAAAAAACACAACACCAATAAGCCAGGCCAAGAGAAGGGACAAAGAGTTGCTCTACCATATGTTTGCATGATTTCTATGATTTCTAAGGCAGAGAGAGAAATTTGCTTCTGTTCAAATCGATACACTTTAGAATGTGGCAATACCGCATCCACAAAGATGCCTACAGATTATGGTGGTATAAGATGGAACACTTTCCAGTTTCAATAAGTACTGTTAAAGAGCAGAAACTAAATCACAATGGATTGGCATAATAAAACTACAGTGCTAAATGTTTCGCCATATTTGCCCAGCAGGAGGCTCTCTTGCTACACGCTGCATGAGGCAATTCTCCTCCCGGACTAAGGCACTCGGTCATAATCAGGAAGTAGAAGGCAAGAATGTGACGATCACGCTAGCACTCAGGATGACATGGTATTAAAGGCAGTGAATCGTTTTTTCCATCCTAGACGAATTACTCAGGATCATTTAGTCCTCTAACACCAACTTCTTTACCAATTCACAAGTTATCCAATAAGAGGAGAGAGAGGAAAGCTCTTCCTTTAAAATCTTTACACAAATCCCCTCCTCCCAACTCAGAATTCATAAAGGTACCAAACCAGAAATCAAAAGCCAGAAACAAAAGTAGCATAATTTTACTTACTGTAGTGCTGTGCAAAAAAGTTTCTTCTGTGTTGGTTTTTTCCCCTGTTAATGAGAGAAGAAAATGCATTAAAAAGTAAAAGGTAAGGTAAAGGACCTTTACCTAAACTGCATTAGAAAGTGATTAAAGGAGAAGAAAGTGTCAGTGAAATTCTCATTGGGTTAGGGTGGGTATTGCTATAAGTACTTTAGCTCTGAGGTGGCTAAATGGTTTAGTGAATGCCTTTATTTCATTCTTCAAGTCATCTCTTCCCAAATGCCTGCTGTTTCTGAGAGGCTGCCTTCCACACACCAGGCAGCTGGTTGTTTTATTGTGAAATCTTTACTTTTAAAGAAATAAGTAAAAAACAAACAAAGGGTAAAAGATATAATTTAATCTGTTCAAAGAACAGTTTAATCTAACACATTGTACTCAGAAGTAAATCCCATTGAATTGAATGGTGATTACTCCAAAGTAAGTGAGTGTAGGATTGCAGTCTGAAACTGCTCCGTACTTAGTATCTGTGTATTAGCTGAGCAAAAATGATTTATACATGTTCCCCAGTTATTTGTTTTAATCCCCATAGCTTCAATCCACAAATGCTTACATCAGTGCTTATCACTAAACTTATGACAGCTCCTGGGGACAGCAAGGAAGACTGGGTTGAATGCCTCTGTCTCCCAAGCAGGTTGTTGACATTGTTCTGAAGATACGTGCAGACCAGCATGGATTACGGTGTGTGCAATTCTATGTAATGGGTGCAGGATTTATTTTCTACCCAGTACCACACATCTCTTTTTGTGTGTGTGCATCCAGCAAGGCGATCTGTATCTTGAACACGGTTTCTGCATATAGATTGCCCTTGCAGGGCTGGGCTGCATGGTCACTTGTTGGACTATAGGTTTCCCATAAAATCTGCATCCCTAACCAAATTAGATGCGGCCTGCATATATACCTGACTAGCACTGAGGCTTGAAAAAGAAAAAGAAATTAAAGACATAGGCCCATTTTCTTGGGAGGTGGCAAATCCAGCATATGGACATTTCCATCTTTATTTTCATGTGGTAAGGCATTTATACAAAATCGTGACACCATCTGGGAAAACAGTATTTTTGAGACAGTTCCTGTATCATACAATGTCAGGGATTTTATTACAGGGACTACACCTCACCATGAAAGTGAGGTGGTAGAATCACAGTATAGACTACAACACCTCAAACTTAAATGCATAAATTTGTTCCTCCAAGTGAGGAGTGTAAGGGCTGTGTGACAAAGGACAAAGAGCTGACTTGGTCAATGGTATTACAAGGAACTTGAATTTTTTTGAATTTTTTTTTTTAATTAAAGATTTTCTTGTTTTACAGAAGTAAGTGTAATGTCTCTCATATTTTTTTCCATGTAACATTTTTACAAATCCGTTTCATTTGTTGAGACATTAGGGGGAGAAAAAAAAGAAAGGGTGGAGGGAGGGATGATGGGTGGGGGTGGGGTTGGGTGGCGATGTTTCTGTTATACTTGAACACCTCAGGCTCGGAAAGGAGGAGGAACCCTTCTCCTGAGCAACAACAAGCCTAGCAGCTGGGGAGTTAACACATTCCCTTCCCCAGGCCCTCCCACTGCCTTATCAGTTTTACAAACTTAACACACCCCTGCAGTGGTGCTGATGCCTCTCACCAATTGCATGAGAGAAACACAGCCCGTCTCTGTTTCCACAAGGTTCCTGAGTGGGAGGAAGGGACAAGTTGTTGCAAGGGCATCCTATTTCACTCCAAAGGCCTTTGATGCCTCATCTGATTCATTGTGAGCTTCCCAAAATGATTTGTATCAATTTAATCAAGTTTAACTTGCAAGGCATCCTCTAAGTCTAAAAGAATGCTTGGAAGTGTAGCTTGCTCAAGAGGCTGAACGTTCTGTATCAGCCCCCTCACAAGACTATAGTACTCAGGGTTCTGTGAAGAGACACAGTCATGGGCATAGCCGGGGGGGGGGTGTGGAGGGGCAGCTGTCCCCTCTAAATCAATAAAAATACATAAAAATACATAGCAAACTGAGGTTCTGCCCCCCCAAAGGCCTGCCCCCCCCAACAAAAATCCTACATGGACACAGCGACTATTAAACCAGTTGAAGTCTGCAGTGTAGATACATGTTGTTAACAGTCACCAAGAAACATAATCAGCAACCCCTAACGTGGGCAACCATGTGGCAAGCTTAAAGGTACTAGTGCCGGGGTATCCAACATAATGTCCTCAAGATGTTGTTAGACTACAACTCCCATTAGCCCCAGCCAGCACTGCCAATGGTAAGGGGATGATGGACGTTGTAGTCCTACAACACCTGGCACCTAAGGTGGAAGAAAAAGACTCTATAATGTGCAGTTTTTGGCGGCAAACCTATATACACTTCCCTGGGTATAGGCCCAGCTGAACTCAAGAAGACTTACTTCTGAGTAGACATGTATAGCAATGTGCTGTTAGAGAAAAGAAAAAGGTCAAGAACATCAAGTGAGGATAATGCTAACAGTGGTGAGTGGTTTGCAAAAAGAGGAAGGGTGCATTGCAAACCTTAAAAAAGGGAAGGGTGTGAACTGGAGGCTCCTACATAGATAACAGAAATAGAAGTCTGAGAGAAAAGAAGGAGGTTCACATTTAGTTTCTGTTCTTCTCACACTCTGCAGATTTACAAGTCTGTAAAATATAGATAAGTGAAGAAAGTTACACTTAATGGCCACTGCTTCTCAACAGGGAAGATGGGCTTCATTCGGAAAAATCAATCTGGGTTTCTTGGCCTTCTTTTCAGGCTTCTTTGAGCCTTGTGTCATATTTCCAGGGGGAAAATGTGTTTTCTTTACTTGAGGGCTCATTTTTTCCTTACAGGTGTCACTGCCATAATATGTGTAGGAAAGCTTTTAAAAAGGAAAGAAAAAATATATCTATAACTACCTTTAATTTCGAAGTGGCACTGGCAGGCATTGCTATCTAAGCTTTTGACGATAAAGCTTTGCTGAAACACACACATTCCTCTCCCAGTTTTTTGGGCAGTGGCAGTGGTAACTGACTTTAAGGAGCAAGGCGTTTGAGTAAAGGGTGTCAGGAAAATTAAGGGAGTGCAGGGCAGCATTTGACAAAATAGGTAGCTTCTTCCTAAAAAATTATGTACAGACTAAGGAAAGACATAGGTTCTGGCTACCCAGAGACAAATTATAATATAACCTGCCTTTTATAAAATGTCCATTTGCGATCAAAGGCTAATAGGTTGATATCTGACCATTGCTTAATAGACTGTACACTATTCTATTTCAGTTACTCATTTATTACAAATTATTTCTTTATTAATCCACCCTGAATCTATTTCCTCCCCCCCCCACCTGATTCAACAATAACAGTATACTTGTGTGAACAGCATTATAGAGTCAGCAGCTGTGAACTTGAAAAGCAGAGAAGCTACTGATCCCTTCAGATCACAGCCCCTAATACAGTACTGTTTCTTAGCACAATATTCAACTTTTTGTTTAGGTCCAAGACCCACCTGTAGCCCATACATACCTTTGTGGACGTTTCTTAATATTTTACCAAAGGTTTATGTGGTAGCTGGCTCCTGTTGGGACCCACAATAGGTAGGCCACAAGTCTAACTCACACATTTTAAGACTAGTGGGTTTGTTACCTCAGGGAGGCTCCTTTTGTATTCACTGCAGTGGAACATTCTGGGCATATGAAGCCACAAGACTCTCTCTCTGAGAGCTGTTTAGATCCAGGGAATTGCCTCCATCCCCTTGTGCAGTATTATGGGTTGGCTGCATACCTCTAGTACCTCTGAAGAGGAACCTACACAAGGAAGCTGTGTGGGCTAGTTCCTTTTAGGATATTGCAAACAGGTGGTGTCAGCTGGCTGCAGAAGAGAGTGTGCCCTGAGCCATAAAGGGCACTCTTCTTTTTGACATAGGGGTTAACACTTGCTTAATGCTACTCATTTCTTAGGTACGGTGCCCTATATATCTCATGGGGTGTTTGTGCAGGAAGTTCCTATGTAGACAGCCCTTCAGTATATCCTTCAGTACCTGCGCTTTAGTCATTAACAAAACATCACGCTTCAGAGTCTTCCCTCTAAAAACAATCTCTGGGGAATGCCATGCTTCATCTGGTAATGAATACGTGAGCTTCCTCACTGCTTCCCCCAAAGAACTGCTGTTAAAAGATAAATGAGTGGTAAAGAATGTTGACATTGGGACACAGATTACTCTTTGCACAACTATAGGAGGGCAGCAAGCGGGCATCAGAGCCTCCACAAAATCTTTGTACGTGCTGATTTTCATATCAGAAACATATGTTTGCAACTTTTCTTCTTTTTCAGAATTAGGAAACTAACCAAATTCAAGTCCCTTTTGATGATGTACAGATTTAAGCTATGTGCTGCTTGGGGGGGGGGGGGAATAACAGGATATAAGGAATTAGACAAAATAAAGTCCTGACTGTTTCCCTCTCTAAGCCTCTATGCTGATTTTCATAAACCATCAAATACATATAATGAAGCTATATATTACATCTGTACCTATTTTGCTACATTTGTTGCAAACTATATATATATATATATATATATATATATATATATATATATATGGTTAAGAAAACTGCATGGGTATGTGTGGGTGGGTGTCTAGTAGGCAGCTAGGGGGAGAAAATAAAAAAATATTTATACTAGTACAGTAATTATTAAACAGTCATTACATAGAAAAAAACACAGCCAGAATATGATGTTCCCTCTTCTGTGTCAATAGTATGACCTAACATTTTTCATGTGTTGAAAGATTTCTTACAACTTCTGGCAATTTGCTGCTAAAGATGTATTGTTTACTCTCAACTGTGTGTCATTGCACAATTCCAACTGAATTCTCTTGTGATTTACCATTGAATTCTTTCCCCGCTTTTTCCAGTTTATTATTTTTTCTATTAGACTTATTACACAAAATCTACAATACCCCCCTCCTGGAAGAAAATGGGCACAAATAAAACACTGGGAAGTTTCTTTACTCAAGCCCTCTTATAATGAAATAACAGCGCTACTAATGGTAATAATACCATTTAATATGCATTACATGGTGTAATTGTATTGGGCTGTGTGTACCCCACCTTGGGATTCCATGGTGAAGGCCAAGTTATAAATGCCTATGAACGAACTAATAAAATCAGCCCTGGAAGGGACTTATAACAAACGGAATACACAATACACGAACATATGCCAGCGGTTCCCATTTATTTCAATGGGGCGTGCGCAGGAGAACTTCCCATCGGATAATTTACGCCTACAGCAACTGTTCCCACCATAATCGTTTACATTTGCAGATGCACTGACTCTGCTTTAGATAACGTAAGCCAGCATTTATGCCAGCTATATTTTTGTGGGTATTGATTTATGTGAGGGTGTATAATGATGAAATGAGTCTAGGAGGCTGTAAGTAATATAAGAGGTTTATTCCCGTTCCTTTCTTACAGAGGAAGCGCGGTAAGAGTGTGCGGGAAATAAGGGCCCATTATGTCCCGGTGCCTTGGCTTATTGTGGTTTATAGGTTGCCAGGGCAACACACTCAGCTACCATTCCCTTCCCCTCCCCGCCACGAGACCCTCATGCTGCTCTTTCAGCTGCCACTCCTTTGTTGCCACGGGCGCTGGAGCAGAAAGAGAATGCGAGCGTTGTTTCTGATTGGGCCTCGCCGAGCCTTGCTTATTAGCATATGAGGACGGAGTATGACAGGCAGGACGAGAGCCGATTGGCTGAGGCTGGAGGTGAGGCTGTGGGGTGATTCCGGCAGGCCGCTAGCTCTCGGACTTGAGCGGGAGTCGGCTCCGGGAGGCCGCGCGCGAGGCTCTAGGGCGCGCGCGCGCTCGTGCTCGAGTGTCCTCCTTTACCCCTCGCGGCGTCGCGCGCCGATCCGTGTCAGCTTCGTACTGCTCCCGTCTCCTTTTTTGTCCTTCCGACGGGGCTTCCAGACGGCGCGCCGCGTGTGTGCAGCTTTGGGGAGCACGCGGGACCGGCGTGTCCAGTTTGGCCGAGGGTGGTGTTCACGCAGCCGAGGCATGGAAAACCACCGAGTGCACGCCCAGTTGTACATGATTCAGGCTTGCCGGGATCTTCCCGTCGTAGAAAGTCGAGGCAGATGTACTTGGCAGCCCTGCCAAATGTGAAATAAGAAGCCAAGTTAGGCGGCCTAAAAGATACAAATAGAAACTAAAAGCACAATTTCAACCCCCACCCGTGGGTAAGAAAGGGATCGGACGAAATTTGCTCGCCATTTCCCCCCAGATTGGGGTGGGGACGTTACAAACAACCTTCCTTTTATAGGGAGAAGGATGACGACCCCAAACAACAACAACAACACCGGGGTGTTTGTATTGTATCGTTTCTTCCATCTGGGCTCGAGAAGTAACTTTGCCCTCATGCACGTTTCCCAAAGAGTATTAAGTCCCACTGAACTAAGTGGGGCTTGCTTCCAAGTAAATATGGATGTATGAGAAAATGTACATCTCTCTCCAGACCCCTACTGTCCGCTAACTGACTGCAGCCGATATTTCTTGCCATGGAAAACTTGAGTAGTCTGTGTTTAATAAAAATTCTCTGCTCCCTACAATCTGCATAGGTCTATATCAGGGTTGATGGGGGAATTTAAAGCTGCTGGACCTGCAAGGAACAAAACCAGGATGGGGAAGTTGTGGCCCTTCAGATGCTGCTGGACTACAACTCCCATCACCCCAGGCTATTAGTTATGCTAACTCCAAAAACAAGGGTGGGAGCTCCCATTCCCCATCCCTGGACTATAAGAATATAGTGGAATTTGCACTTGACTTGTTTTTTTTCTATTGTAAGCTACCCTGTGACCTTACTGTGAAGAACAGATAAGAGATGAAATAAACAAAGCCCTGCCTGGAAGCAACCAGAGACTTCTTTCATATTTTCTTGTCTGGGGTAAGGTGAGGATGAAAAGTCAATGTTGGTGCATTTTGCACTCTTTCACCCCAAATCTTTCCTCTGGGAGATGGAAGCAGCTGGGGATTATTTTGATCCAGCAAATGGCTCAGTGGGAAAGGGTCAGAGCTTTCCTGAGGCCGGGGTGGGGGGAGAGTGTCTTGCTAGACTAAAGTTAGAAACTCAAACAAAAAAAGCAGTTGGTCCCTAGCGAGGTCCCCAGTCAGCTGCCCCCCCATTGTTCCGGCCTAGAAAGGGTTAAGTGGCTCCTCAGAGCTGTCTCCACATTTCCATTAAGAATGAAACAAACCAAACAAACAAAACCGCCCACTGACTGCTCAGCATTTCCCTGCCTCTTATCTGGATTGATCCCAGGAAAGAAAAATAAACAATTCTGTTTCTGGAGACTCCTTTTCTGTGATAGGAAATTGTGGAGGAACAACAAACTGGCCTTTTGTCTGGGATTAAAGGACATCTTTACTTCTGAAAGGAGAGGTGTTTGGGGCTCAGTCTGGTGCAGTAATGGCCTCTCACTACTCCAAAGTCATCGTCACTCTGCTGGGCTTAATGGCATGCTCCACCAGGGCAGACCCAGCTATGCTGCCAGCATCAGTGCCAATTTCAGGCGAGAAAATGCCAGAAATCAGGGTGATCTCCCGAAAAACTGGTGCTGATTTCTGGCACCACTTCTCCATCACTGGGGGACACAGCTGGTCACAGCAGCAGAGTAGCCGGTGCAGGAGTGCTAGGCATGGTGCCTCAAGCAGTGAAAAAGGAAGTGCCACCCTGCTACTGCTGTTGCTGCCACCACCACCAGTGCCGCCATACCTGCTGCTGCCACTGCCACCCACACAGTACGCCCTGCCACATATCCACTCCTGGCAGACATCTTGCAAGAAGTAGGCAGGGCATCTGTGGGGGTGCATCTTGGGGGCATTCACCACCTGAGGCTACAGCTGACCGGGTTGAGAGTGTGTATATGAATCAGTGCTGGATTACCAAACGGGCAAAGTAGGCACTGGCCTATGGGCCCCACGCCCCTTGACAACGGAACAAAATAATATTGATATGATCTTAAAATAACATTACAATCAAACTTTCTTAGTTCAATTTTATCCTGCCTAGGGGCCTCCACAGGGTTTAATCTGGCACTGATATGACTTTCCTTATCCACCAGCTACCTTTTACTTTCATGCCAGCACCAGCCAGGATACTGCCTTAAGAGGAAGCAGAGGCCTAAGAGGACAGGGTCAAACCCGTAAAAACCACCCCTGCTTTGTTTTGCCAACTTCTCCCCTCTGCCGCTGCATGGAGGCCTGGCGGGGCCCTCTGCCACCACAGGGAAGCCAAATGAGACTTGCTGCTGCCACGGCCTGGCCCCTCAAGATTGGGGGGCACTCAGCCCTGTCCTCACATATGCCCCCCCATAGAGTTGGTGGCGTGCTTCTGTGCCAGGGGTGGATATGTGGTGGGGCACTTCCTATTTCACCACTTGAGGCAAAAGAAGTACAGTGGTACCCAGGGTTACATACGCTTCAGGTTACAGACTCCGCTAACCCTGAAATAGTACCTCAGGTTAAGAACTTTGCTTCAGGATGAGAACAGAAATCGTGTGGAGGCGGCAGCGGGAGGCCCCATTAGTTAAAGTGGTGCTTCAGGTTAAGAACAGTTTCAGGTTAAGAACGGACCTCCAGAACAAATTAAGCACGTAACCAGAGGTACCACTGTACTACCCTGTCACTCCTGCCCCCACCTGCACTCCCACTCTACTGTTGCAACTTGCACAGTGTGATCTGAGGCATCATAGGAGCCAATTCCTAGGGTGTTAGGTCCCTTTGGCCCCCCAATAAAATATTTGAGGGGGCTGCCCCGCCAGTTGATAGGTATTGCCATTCAAATAGTGTGTGCACCCCGCATCATGTCATTGATTTCGGGTGAGATCACTCTGTGGCTGACTTCGAGCATGATCTCGCCCCAAATCGGCGCCGACGCCTAGCACCGCTTCTCCACTACTGGCGGAGGAGCCCCCTTCCCCCCAAGTAAGAGCTAGGCCTCTCGGAGCTGCCTTCTTTTCCTTTGGTCTCCTCGTGGTGTGTGGGGCTGTGCTCGACCATTTCCCTTCCCCCGGCTGCCACTAGCAGTCGCCGGGTACGCGCAGCGCCCTCCCTCCCTCCCTCCTGGGTGCCGCCGGGAGAGAGGCGGAGCCGCCGCCGCCTCGTCCCCGGTGTTACATGTGGTCACTCGGACTGAGACGCCTCCTCCGCCCCGCTTCACTGCAAGGGGGTGGCCCTTGGAAACACCTTGTTTTAACATACACGCTATAAATACGACTGGCTCAGAGCATGGGAGCAGAGCTAGAAGCGAGACACCGGGACGCACGCAGAGCCGGCCAGACGCAGCCAGTGTGAGCCGCAGCTCCGAGCCCGGTGAGTGAGTGGGGAGGCGGCGGCGGCGCGCTGCTCTACGCACCTCGGCTCGGCTTTGTTCATTTGCGAACAGCTGTGCGCCCCTGGGTGCCTTGTTTCTGGGGCTGGGTCAGGTCGACGGGGCGGGGAAGGGGGCTCGGCCACGGCTGACGAGCCGAGCTTCCTCAATCCAGCTCAGTCTTTTTTCTTTTCACTGAGTGCCGGGGGGGACTGGAAGGCAGTTCCCTTTAGGCGGGAGGAAACCCGGAGTGAGCCGCGGTCGGCTTCCTCTTGCAGGCTCGCCTGTGTCGGTATGCAAGCGGCTGGGGTGGGTCTGGCGGGAAAGGGGTCTGCAACGGAAACAAACGAGGCAAGAGGATGCCGAGTTTCCAGCTTCTCCGGATGGGAGCCTATTGCCAACTCTACCGAGGGCAGACGGCAGTTTTTCAGGCGCTTTGCTTCTGCTCAGAAGCACTTTCCATTTGCTCAGAGGTTTTCAGAACGGAGATCCAGAGCCGCGGAAGTACTTGCGTTGATGGGATCTGGCGGGCGGGTGGGGGCAAGCAGATGCTTATTCCAAGTGGTTTCCTCGCCCACATCCCATTTTCTCTCCTGGATGGAATAAGATGTGGGTTTGAACGCAGCTCTAAACGTTAAGAAGGTGGGGGGCGGAACACAAAGCAAGCTTGGGGTCAGAAGAGGCTGAGGCATAAAGAAAGGCTTGGAGCGGGGCGGGAAGCGGGGGGAGGCTTGCTGCTGCTGAGGGTTTGGGGCAAGGCACGGGGCTGGTCCTAATCGCCATCTTTTGTTCTCTTTCGCAGCCACTCCTTGCAGCAGAGGCTTTCTTGCTTCCAGCCGGCAACTACTTACTGGGAAGCTGGGCGGAAAGAAGGCTTCGTCCTTGGCAAAGAGATACCTTGCGCCAGGGGGAGAAAGAGCCGCTTTTTTTCCCTGAGAAAGGAAACCAAAGGCGGGAAAGGAAAGCAGCAACTTTTCATCAGTTTGGCGCCTTTTTAAACTCGGGCCTCGCCTTGATCCCATCCGAGCAGCTGCTCCTGCTCCCCGAAGTCTTGCTCGGCGCCCTTTTCCTCCTGCGACACCTTGCCCTGCCGCGCCTCCGCCAGCCGCCAGGATGATGCAGATCTGCGAGTCGTACAGCCAAAAGCACTCGCTCTTCAACGCCATGAACCGCTTCATCGGGGCCGTCAACAACATGGACCAGACGGTGATGGTGCCCAGCCTGCTGCGGGACGTGCCCCTCTTGCTGGAGGAGCTGGACGCGGGCGGCGGGGAGCGGGAGGCCTCGCTGGCCCCCAACGGCGGCGCCTACTGCTCCTGCAGAGACATGTACAGCCACTACGTGCTGCTCAAGTCCATCCGCAACGACATCGAGTGGGGCGTGCTGCAGCAGGCGAGCGAGGAGGCCGCCAGCCGGAAGAAGGACAAGCTGAACGGGGGCCCCGGCGCCGTGGACATTAGCCGAGGGCTCCCCGAGGACGAGGAGGTGGAGGAGGACCTGGAGAAGCAGTTTCACTACCACTTGAGCGGACTGCACACGGTGCTTTCCAAACTGACGCGCAAGGCCAACGTGCTCACCAACCGCTACAAGCAGGAGATCGGAGGCAATAACTGGGGACACTGAGCCCGGGAGGGGGAGGACGCGGCCAGCCTGCCTGCCTGCCTGCCTGCCGGGGTGAGAAAGTCAGAGGACGTTTGAGTTTGTAAAGGGCTAGGGAAGAAAGTGTGTGTGTTTGTGTGTGCTGAGTGCGAGAGAAGCAAATGCTCTTATGCGGCTTTGTAATTGGAGCAGAGAAGGAGCATTTTCCGGGGCCAGTGGCCAGCATAACAGCAGATGTAAAATTGTATGTGTCTAGGAGAGAAGAATGTGAGGGCGGAAGGGACTGGCTTTCTTGCTAGGCATATCCTAGTGGGGTTTTACTGTTGGCAACGCTGAACATCCATGGAGGCGGGGTGATGAATCTCTGCCTGGTGTAGCAGGCATAACCAGGTAGTCGAGTATAATATTTCCAGATTCTGAGGACTCGGAATGATGTACAGTGGCCCAGGCCAGTTACTGAAAGAGTGTGTTTGTAATCACTGGAAAACTGTGTGTGCACGCACATGTGTGGTGGCGGCAATAGTAGTGGCGATTGCATCACTTCTTTCATGTTTTGCACTACTTTTGTAACGTTAATATATATGTATATAAAGTCTTAAGAATTCTCTTTGCATGCTCCTAGATCTGCAGGCGTCTTATTTTTTACCAACGCACAAGGATGTACATTCATTACTATTAATTAAACTTTTTTTTTTTTTTTTACAAGCGAGGTGAACAGTTATTGTTCTCCTTTAAGTAAAGTTACTTACCTTTCCACATTACATTGAACTGGTCTATATGAGGCTGCAATTGTGCTACTTAAGAACTATTTATACACAGTTGCAGAGGATGGAACCAGTTAACTAATGTGCACCCCTATTTCAATGGAAAGATAAAAGGGTCTCATTGTTGTACATGCATTGAAGATTTATTTAAAACTTTTTTTATTCAGATGTAGAGTATATTCTAAAATAAATAAGCAAATATATTGACTAAGTTGGACTTCACTGGTTTTTATGTTGTGCCTCTTCTAGAATTTAATGCTAACATCTATTTTGCAACACACAAACTGTATTTGAAGCGATTCTTGACATTATCTTTTTTGGAGGGGTGGGGGGGTAGGCTTGATCTAGTTCACTACAGGGATGACAGGCCTGTATTCCCCACTCTCCCCCTGTGGTGCACAGGGACAGGCCCATACTTATTTTGTACATTTATATCCTGGAACACAAATGTCATACAAGGGGTTCTTAGGAGCTCTGCCATCCATTCAGTAACCACATCCAGACCTGCTTTGCTTCCAGGCCATCCCCTCACTCAAGAGGGTATGAACTCAGAGCTCTATTATGCCCTGCTATGCATGGGCACTGTGCCCACTGTATATTGAACTGAGCCCTTTTAAAACCAGAGACAGTTTTCTCATGGACTTCAGTGAGAGGTAGATTGCACTACAGTTCAAGTTAACTATCCATCTCAGGGAGCTGCCTTTCAAAGCAACATATAGTTAATTTAAAAGAACCTCAACAAGTGGAAACCATGTTCTCTTAGCTCTTCTTCAAGTTGCCTTTACAAGTCAACACGTACTGTGAGTGCAAGATATTTATATGGATGCAGGTCAATCTTTTAAACCTAGTTATTTAAGTACCTTAAGACTTGGTAACTACTAATCAGATTTAACTCTGCAAGTTATTTATGTTGTGACATGGATGCTTCTAGACTGTTCTTGGAATCAACAGCTTCATTCTGTGTGGTATTTTCTAGTTTAAATCCAGGTATGCTATCTTGGAGTCTGAACCAATGTTTTCTTATTTTTTTCAGAACATATACATACAGTGCATTGTGGTTATATTCATATGCACCCAGCCTAATCTAGACTTCTCTTAAACCTACTTTTAACAACAGAGTAGTTGTTTGGTCATTTCAGCAATACCATTTAAAGCTTTTAAAACAAAAAAATGCCATATAATGATGTAAACCCTTTAAAGATGCGGATGCATTTTCAAGATTCAGATCTGAAAATTCCTTTGGGCTTTGTTTCAACTTTTTGACAATAATATGCTAATGCAAAAGCATTTCTGGCTGTTCTGGGCTATATCATTGAGGGAAGTGGAAAAATAGAAAAGGTACATAATCCTGCTGAAGCTAAGCACTGAGTAAAAATGGTATAATTGCTCTTAAAATGGTTTTTAAAATATTGTGTCTCTTTTATAATAAAATGGCTTAAACTGAAATCTTATTTTAAGGTTACAATCCTATGTTTCCTCGTCCAGAATTTATCCCAATACAATCAATGGTGCTTAATTTTGAGTAGACAAGTGCAGAATTTTTTCTTTGTAAAAAATGACTTTATAACTGGAAAAAATGTCACTATTAAACCTTTTAGATGTGATGGCAGCCACCAGAGGTGGAATGGATGGCCTTACTCTATTTTTAAAATTCATATTTTAAAACTCTATTTTTAATTAATATTATAGTCAAACCAAGATTTTAACAATTTTTATGGAATTCACTTTTATTTTAACGTGTCTTCAACTTTGCTTTTTTAAAGTCAACATGTACTTTAATAATCCTGTCAGCAACAATGCAGACTTTTTTCTTTTTTTTTTAACACTACCCTCAGCAACCTTGGACAGTTAGGGATTTGAGCAGGGCCAACTGTCACCTGTTCTGGGTACTCTATGCTGGTCAGAAGGCTATTTAAAATTTCCCACAATGCCCTGACACAGTTAACTTTAGAAGTTCCAGGACATTGTGGGAAATTAGAAATGGTAGGTCATAGTCATCTGCCACTGGTCTCAAGTAGCACTGGCCTGGTTGGGAAGCACTGACATGAACGTTGACCCTCATAGGGCACTTTGTTCAGAGCACCCCCAAATCTGGAGTTAGTTCAGTTCCTGGGAATTCTTAACTTAGTCTTCAACTCTCTACAGTTTTCCAACAGTAAGTCCTCTGACCTTAATGAGACCTGGGAGTAGACATGGATGGGAATGCATTGCGAGGAAAATATCATAGGAACATGGGGAGCTGCTTCTTGCCAGGCTAGACTATTTCTCCATTTTGATCAGCACGTCTACTCTGACAGGCAATGCTCTCCTGGGTCAAAAGCAGAGGACTTTCCCATTTTCTGGGATACCTCCTGTAGGTAGACCATTTTTACCACCAAGCTGTTGTCCCTCTCCCTAAGCTAGATATGCGAGGTGTGTAGTTTGCAGAATGTCAGCCATGATGCCATTGCATTCTTTTCTACCTGAATCATTTTTAAGAAGTAAAAGAAAGTGCTTTTAGTTCATTAAGATACTTTTCTGCATACCATTCTAACATTGTTATTAATGGGTTCAACTAGTAATTGCATCACTAATGCCATAGTACATGTTTCTCACTGAAGTTAGATCTCATGAAACATTCCAACACTGGCTAGAGATGAAACAGAGATACTTTACTTTATCAGGAGTTTCCATATTTACATATTTCTAAGCTGCCTTTAGTTGTAACAGGCCCCCTCCCTGCTGACTACTCAGCTTGCTGCTTGCTACATCCTGTGCAAATCAAATAAAAATTTTCCTCGGGCTTCTGATGATTTTGTCAACCTAGTTACTTGCTTTTTAATTTCCTGTTGTCTTTACTTGAGAGTAAAAACCTACCTTATCTTGGCCAGTGGTTTAGACTACTGCCAATAATGATCAACATTTGCTGCCACTGTAGTCTTATGCTTCAAAAGCCAGAATTTAATACACTTAGGGCAGTTTCCAACTAACACATTCCGTCAGTGCAAGGATTTCTGCTTGTTCAATGGAACTTCCCTCCCCCATTCACATGTGTGAATCTGCTCTGTAGAAAACCCAATAACAGATTTAGGGGATGCATAGGTGGAGGAGAGAGGGAAATCTCCACTGCGCAAGCAGAAATCATTGCACTGACAGAACATGTTACTACATTGTATAGTTGCAATCCTAATCCATTACTTGGTAAAAAGTCGAATTGAAGTCAACAGCAAGTACCGTACTTCTGAATAGACATAGGCTGGTTCTGTTAGGGAAAAATACCTGGCATGTTGGCAGCCCTTTTTAAAGAAAGTTCCTAAGCAAATGCTCTTGGTAAATTCGATTCATAAGAATTTGGGTGTAAACAAATAACCCATTTAGAATTAGCTTCAGATTAAATGAGAGGTTTGCTATAGAGAAGATGCAATTAGGTATAGCATTTAAAGAAAAGATGTAACTGCAGTATTTTGCCAAATGCTTTGCTACGTTGCCTGGAGAAGATGAAATAACAGGCAGGGTCCAACAGACCCATACTGTTCCTTTTGTTTCAACCTGTTGCAAAGACTCAGTGAAACTGGGCAGCTTCAGACAAACCACATGCTTCATCCAGGCATCAGGAAGCAGATCTGACTAGTGAAAGAGTGAATGGAACTTTCTGAGAGACTTTTCACACTTCCATTTTATAGAGGAAGTCAGTAACTATTGGCAAAAGGCATCCACATCTCAGCCAAGTTGGAACAATGAATGCTGACAAGACATCAAAAGGGATGTTAAAATGTGTGGTTTTTTAAAGAGCCAATTGATGCAGGACAATGTTGGTCTTCCAGGCCACAAATGTCTAGCATGCGTGAAGGGAAATACAAAGGCAGACAGACAGACATTCCACATCTTGATCTTCCCCAGTATGTGACTGGAAAATGAACTGTACACACTTCCCAAGTAGGGTTAGCCAATCTGTAAACTTGGCTATTTGAAATGGAGTATAAAAAAATGTAAGAGCTCTGCTGGATCAAACAAAAGGCCCATCTAGTCCAATACATCAGAGTGGCCAGCCAGATGTTTATGGGAAGTACACAAGCAAGACCGCAAGACTCAAGTGTGATAGCAGTGGCCATTTGTGATTCCCACCAAGTGGTATTCAGAGACATACTGCCTGTGACAGCATACAAGCCCTTATGTTGGGTAGACATTGATAGCCTTATCGTCTATGAAATGTCACATCCGCATCATGCACTTAAAGCACATCGCTTCCCTGAAAGAATCCTAGGAACCGTAGCTTGCTAAGGGGGCTGGGAGTTGTAGTTTTGTGTAGGAGTGAACTATATTTCCCAAGTGTCTTTGGGGGAAGCCAAGTGCTTTAAATATATGGTGTGGGTGTGTCTGATCCTCTTTTAGAGCCATCCATGTTTGTGACCAGTGGCTCCTTTGGGAGTGAGCTCCATTGTTTATCCAAGAGCTGCATGAAGGAGTAATATATTTTGCATGCCTTGAATCTTACAACACTCAGCTAGATGGCCTCAGGTTCTAGTATTATGAAAGAGGGAGAAAAAAAATTCTATCCTTATTTTCCACACCATAAATATGGGCTGTGTTAATAGGAGCTGGATAGGCAAGGTTAGGCAGTCTAGCAATCTGGATGATGTCAGTCACATCTTTGACACCCTATGAAGCTCAGCCAGAAGTTTCTGGTATTGTAGAGAGGTATCATAGGTGCAAGCTATCTTGTTACATCTTCATATTATGCTTCTTCCTAAGTTCCCTCCTTCCCCAGTCAGTTAGACTTCCAGCATCCAGAGTCAATGGATAACTGAGCCGAGGCATCAGGTTACTATTTCAGATTAATGATTCACCAGCATAGTATCCTTTTATAAAGCCTGCTCTTCCAGATGCATTTTCCCATACTGAGTTGTGTGTTCTTCAAAATGCTTGATTTGTGAGGAAAATGGCATTGTGTACTGTAGATGGCTTACGCCAGGCATCCCCAAGCTCGTCCCTCTAGCTGTTTTGGGACTACAACTCCCATCATCCCTAGCTAACAGGACCAGTGGTCAGGGATGATGGGAATTGTAGTCCCGAAACAGCTGGAGGGACGAGTTGGGGGATGCCTGGCTTACGCTTTCTGAAACTGACAATGACCACAAAGGACACTGTCACCAGCTACTTGTAGCTGCTCACGTGACCCTCCTGATTTGATTTGCTCATTACATGGGAGAACACAAGACCAATTGAATGATACTCATGAGGTTCCCCATGTTATGTACACACCTGTGTTGAGGACATTAAAAGGGGTTTTGGTGCGTGTTCAAATTGGTGGCTAGCTGCTCTTGTAGTAGGGGAATGCAAACTGATTATACATGGTTAGGCCTTGCCCAGAGAAATTGCTGGAGGCTCAAGTTTCTTTAAGGCAGAGCTTTCCAAACTGTGTGTTGCAACACATTAGTGTGTCAACTGCAGTGTGTAGGTGTGTTGCACAAACACTCCCCGTGCTGCTCCTGGGACTGGAAAGGGTTAGTTTAACCACTAGTTTGCTAGTAAAACTGAATTACTGTGTCACAAAATGATACAAAACTGAATTCCTATGTCCAAAAAGTGTGTCAACAACTTGAAAAGTTTGGAAAGCTCTGCTTTAAGGCATTCAGAGACAATGTGGCAAATGAGAAATACACTGCAAGTCAAGTGAAAACAAATAGGTTGCAAAATATTTATCTGGCTCTAGTTGCATTTGGGTCTCATTATACAATTGCAACTGAGAAGGTCAATGCAGCTGCAATAAATTAAGCATTTGATTAGGCAGGGTAATTTTTTTAAATTTGGAAGTCAGTTCAAATGTAATGGCATTGCTCAGTGATTTGAGGATCTGGTGATGTGTACTCTTAAAGTCTAGTTCCCACTTAAAGATATTTGCATTTGCGAGCCTTCATTGTTACAGCGGTTTACAAGAACTACTCAAATCATCAATAAAAAAATGTTTAAAACATTTTAAAATAATTAAAACTAACAGTAAAAGAGATTAAAACAACAGCTACGTGGCTTAATAGGCTTGATTAAACAAAAAATTCAAGCAAGCACTGAAAATAGAACAGTGAAGGTGCCTTTTTTTTGCATTCCTCCTGTTTGTATTTTTTCTTAGGGTTTTTGTAATTCTGTAAACCCTTGGGTTCCCTCAAGCCTGTTGCTGCAGACCTTCAGGCAGCTGAGTTCACTATTACCCTATTTATGATGTAGATGCATAATAATCACAATTTGTCAATGTGTAGAAGATAATTATGAACCTTCTGGCAAAAGTGCATTCCAGTGCAAAGGTCCTCAAGCTGTGGTCCATTCAGGTGGTCTGTCTGATTTCAATATTCATATTTACTTTTAATTGATTTTTTAATTCCTTGTATGTATTTTATTGTATTATCATTACAATTCTATGGAATACAATAACATAAAGCAGGCAATAAAACACCATTAAAAACATACAGTATCTACCACAAAACATAACAATTGCTGTAAAAGAATCATTAAGTGGTCTGCCAAGACCAGCAGCAATTTTCAAGTGGTCCATGGGAGAAACATTTTGGGAACCACAGTTCTAGTGGCTTTTGAAGTGTTAGCAAGATATGAAAGCAACCTTGAGCAACAGGTTTGCTTGTCCTTCAAATCCTCATCCTTAGTTGTGGCAATATAATAGTGTCGTTGAAAAGATTATCATATCACAAGGAGAGGATTATAGCTTTGAGTGAAGAATGAGCCGCAGGAAGAGCAGAAGAATTTCCAGCATGCACTGATAATTCAGAGAGCTGAAATGACAGAATAGGTATATAGATATGTGTTTATTTATTACATTAACACATTTTTCCTTGAAAGAGCTCTGGGCGGCATCTTCACAACAATTCTGATGTAGGGTTATGCCTTGTGGCTGAATGGGAGTTTTAGCAGAGTCAAAAGCCAGGGTAAAATGGTATGTTTTCAGCATTCACCAAAAGCTGTACAATGAAGATGCCAGATGTACTTCAGTAGAGGGTGGGCAGAGAGTTCTACAACTTAGGAGCTGCCCCAGAAAATGTCCTTTTGCCACTCCCACCCCCCTGAGTTTCGGAGGGCAGTGGAACAATCAATAGGGCCCCATCTGCTGATCTTACCATCTGAGGGGATCTGTACGGAAGAAAGCAGTCTCTCACGCATTTGGGACCTGAGTTGTTTAGGTCTTTGAACAGTAACAAGAGCACCTTAAGCAGGGATTTTAATGTGAGATTTAATCTGGCTGCTGCATTTTGGACCAGTTGAAGTTTCTGAGTTGTCTTCAAGGACAGCCCCATGTAGAGCACATTGCAACAATCCATTCTGGAAGTTAGCAAAGCATTGAGTACAGTGGCCAAGTCATTTCTGTCCAAAAGCAGTGGTGAGCTGGTGAACCAGCCACAGCTGGAAACAGGTACAGTGGTACCTCGGGTTACAGACGCTTCAGGTTACAGACTCCGCTAACCCAGAAATAGTACCTCGGGTTAAGAACTTTGCTTCAGGATGAGAACAGAAATCGTGCGGCGGCAGCAGCGGGAGGCCCCATTAGCTAAAGTGGTTCTTCAGGTTAAGAACAGTTTCAGGTTAAGAACGGACCTCCGGAACAAATTAAGTTCTTAAACCGAGGTACCACTGTGTACTCCTAGCCCTGAAGGCCACCTGAGCCTCCAGTGACAGTGCTGAATCCAGCAGCACCAGCAAGCTGTGGACCTGTTCCTTCCAGGGGAGTCCAACCCCATCCAGGGCAGGCCTTCTTCCCACCTTCCAGACGTGAGAGCTTGGGAGACATAACCAAACCTATTTCTTTTCATGATTCAGCTTCAGTTTACTGGCCCACATCCATCCCACTATCCCTCAAGCACAGGTCTAACACCTCAAGCCTCTCCCAGTTAACATGCAATGGAGAGATAGAGCTGGGTGTCACCTACATACTGAGGGCACTTCACTCCAGATCTCCTGCTGACTGCTCTCAGAGGCTTCACCTAGATGTTAAATAGCATGGAGGACAAGACAGAACCCTGTGGGACACCACAGGACAACTCCCACGACTGTTTTCTGGAGCAAAACTACAGAAGCACAGTGCCCGCAACCCCAACCTCTCCGAGATGCTCCAGAAGGATACAGAGACAACAGTGTTAAAAGCAGCTGAGGAGACAGAGCAGTGTCACATTACCACCATCTCTCTCCCAAATGTCATCAACAAGGGCAATCAGGGCTGTTTCAGTGCCAAGACCAGCCTTGAAGCCAGACTGGAATAGTAAGGAGGGCAGATTTCAGCTAGAAAATTTTACAATATATAATGTATTCCAGGGAGGATACCGGAAGTTATTCCCATGGCTAAAATGATAATGTTGGATGGATTACCTAGGAACTTGGATGCTGAGTCTTCAGTGTTGCTTAGCAAACCTGTGACTGGCATGTGAACAAACTTGTGATTAAATCCTTTCAACATTTTGAACCACTTGGATATCTGCAAATCAAAAATCTCATGATGCATAGCAGGAAGAGTCTGGAGGGTATGTGGAAAATTATATTGCAAACTGCCACGTGAGTGTTTATTGAACTCTCCCAACACATATTTGGTAACCTTTAACAAAGTGGGGAATTAAGCATGTTTTGTTTAGCTATTTGCAGGTTACATTTTCATACATTTGTGGGTATCTCAAGTACCATATTCTGAAAGTAAAGTGAACAGCAACCATCCAAACTAGAAATATGCTGTAAAGCAATTAACAATTAAAACCCTATGTTTGTAATCACGAACTCAGTTTTGCTAAGTAGTCCCTGTAACAAATTTGCTGTTAGATAATCATCACTGTCTGTTCTTTTAGTATTTTATTTCCCTGCCCCCCACACCTCACAAGTATGGACAGAAACCTGCCAATTTAGGATTACACCCATATGATGAAGTAGACTGTGACCCATGAAAGCTTATGCATTAATGAATTGTTAAAATTCTCATCCCCCCAATTGTTTAATGTCTATTCAATGTTTATTTTCATAGACAAAACATAGGTATTAGGTACGCCAGTTCTATGATTCTAACCAGTGATTTTCACCCCTTTCACGCAAAGCCTGAATGTGGATCCAAACCCTCTTAAAGAAAATGACGATGAGTATTTATGTAGCAATTTTGAAAGTGTTCAAAGCACTTAGCATGCAGTATTGCAGCAACTTTTACCCATCCATGTAAGAGTAGATAAGAAATGTTATCCCCACATTGCAGATGAGGAGCTAAAGCTGAGAGAGAATGATTTGCCTACAGATGCCTAGTGAGGTCATGACAAACTTTGAACAGTGATAATTGACGGCTCGGTCTCTTAGCTACTAGGCTACACTACCTCCCACCTCTTCCATTAATTTTAGTGGCTGTTGATTATACCACTTGCTTGAGTTCTCCTTCCACTCATTTGTTATTTGTCATATATGATGTTTTTCAGAGTGTTCAAAACACTTCATGCACATTATTGCAGCAATTTGTTTTACAGAACATCCCTGTAAAGGGCAGGCCAAAAGCTTTGTCTACATATTGCAGATGGGGAGCTGAGGCTGAGAGATAAAGCTGTCGAGTGAGGTCAGGGCAGAGATGAGCTTTGAACCAGGAATGGTTCTCTGCTCAGTCTTTCAGCCTACACTAGCTCTCAACTCTTCCACCAGTTTTAGTGGCTAAGGGTTGCACCACTCATTTGTTGTTATCTGCCAAGGGATTCCATCATATGCCTATTGTTTGTGGATTTAATTCCTGTGACAAAGATGAAGCACAGTGGACAGCTATGCTACCACAATGACTTTTAGCTGTGCAGTGCAACTTCCCTGCCCTCCCCTTTCCCCACAAGTTCCTTAAATCTGTTTTGGAGGGTTGGGGGCAGGGGGAAACCCAGACCAGATTTGGAGGGTACAGGGGGTGGGGAGGAGAGGGCATGCAATTTACGCTGCACACCTGAAAGTCATTGTGTTACTGTTTCCTTGACTATTGCCCTTAGATACCCAGCTGCATTGGACTTCCTTCTGACCCTAGAGGTTACCAAGGTACAAAGAGCGGCAGGGACTCTTCAATTAGGACCCCTGTGTATGTCACAATGCTCATTTCACAATGCTTCAGGTTCTGAATAAAAATTACTGTGCAGAAAGCGATGACAAAACTCTGTTCAGGCCAAGGATATCCTAGGAACTGTCTCATCCCTCCTGCCCATCCTCCATATGTATGCATCAGCTGACGCAATCTCTGCACGGTTGCCAAATCCCTGAGCTCTCTCTTCTTGTTTGACAAACTCTTGGCAAGAAAAACTGCTTCCAATAATGCTGGTCTCAGTGAAGTAGTCAGCCCTGTTTAACAAGTTTAAGAGAAAAAGGTTGAGAAATAAATGGAAAGTCAGAGGCCTTCAAAACTAAAGCCTGGTATCCGTAATCCTCTAGGGACTGACATTTTCTTTATATGGTCATGATACAGTAAGACTGCTTGCCAAGTTTCTATCTAGGCTTCTGAGTCAAGTTGGTAGTAGCACAATTCACAGGAATTCCTCCACTCCCCACCCCCGCCCCGGATGGAAAGCATGCATTTTGCAGAGAGAAAAGCTACTATGGACAACAGTTGAAAAAAGGGGTGAGCACTCCCTGTGACTTCAAATTCCTTCACTCAAAAAAGACTTTTCTCTTAAAAACAAGTAAAAGACAATCCAGATTTTCTTAACTTACATTCATGTGTAACATCTAGCTAAGGCCGGAAAAAGGAACTTAAGAAAACCCTGCTTCTGCACAACACACCTCTATTTTGTTTTGTGACTAACCGATTGTATATTTATTTAGTGACTGAGAGAAATACTTGGCTAGCTGTAGAACTTCAGGGGGTGGTGCCTGAATCAGTTCCTTCTACTTATGCAGCTATTTAAAGTGGCAGTAATTATTATTTTTAAAGGCACCTCCCCCCCGATAATTTAAAAGGTATTTTTGCACCTGATTTTAATTTCAGTTTTGTTTTGTGCTGTTCAGATTAAGCCTGACAATATACACAATAATGGATCTGATAGTGGATTTGTTTTTGAAAAAGCCAAGTTCATATCATAGAAGAGGCAAGTGTTTTCTGTTCCTTTTCAGGGAAAAGCTATACCACTTATCAACTGGTCTGTGTCCAGAAGGGTTCATTAGAAGCTCATGGCATACAGCTATGAATTAGGGGTTTGACTATACATAAGAAACTTAGGAATTCACATTTTAAAACCTTAGCTACCTTCTGTCTAGGCCAAGACATAAAATCACTTAAGGCAAGACTGTTTTAGCTACATGTGACATACTAATACTGTATTTTTCGCTCTATAAGACGCACCCGACCACAAGACGCACCTAGTTTTTGGAGGAGGAAAACAAGAAAAAAAATATTCTGAATCTCAGAAGCCAGAACAGCAAGAGGGATCGCTACGCAGTGAAAGCAGCAATTCCTCTTGCTGTTCTGGCTTCTGGGATAGCTGCGCAGCCTGCATTCGCTCCATAACACACACACATATTTCCCCTTACTTTTTAGGAGGGAAAAAGTGAGCCTTATAGAGCAAAAAATACGGTAGATTAGCAGCTGAGAGAGATGGGGGCAGGACCAAAGGATAGAGGCAGACCAAGAAAAACTACAAGTGCCAAGGAAAGATAGGTGGGAGACCAGGAAGGCTGTGCAGACACATGCACAGATATGTGCAGAGTGAATGCGTATCTTTCTTCCCCAACGTAGATGTAACTTTCTGTGTACTCACATGACCTTTCTTAGAAATCAGTTTTAGTGCTTGAAAATGCGTCGACTGCAGTTTCATCAGTGATACACAGCATTTCTTAATTAACTTGGGAGTGCTTCAGTGCCGGATTTACGTATAAGCCAAACAAGCTATAGCTTAGGGCCCCACTCTCTTGGAGGCCCCAAAAAAATTTAAAGGAAAAATACCTGGATGTACATTTCTAAAATATAAGATAAAAACAAAAAACAAAAACCTACATACAGCAACAGTGTTTTGTGTTGTGTAGGCTCCTATGATGTAAGTAATGGGCCCCACCTGCTAGCCTGCTCCCTAAAATATCACTGGATTGCTCAATTCTATATGTGGCTTTAGATACCTATTAGGTCCATAAATTACCACACTCCACAAAAAACAGCGACAATTTGTTGTTGACAAAGGACAGCTGGACATATAAAGGGCCCCATTGCCTCATCAAACCTAAATCCGACCCTGGAGTGCTTCCAAACTTCAAGCTCTACCTCTACTTATTTGCCGCCTAGGGAGTGACCCTGGTGAACATGCCAATTCGGCCTGCTCCACATTCTGCCCATTCATTGCCTTTCTTGAATTCTCAACATTTTCAAACACTTCATCCGACACAGCAGCTTTGCCACTGTTCGGCACCCTCCAATTTCATCACTGTTTTCCTAACAGTTTTCTTTAAATCTTGGAACTTGTTTCCCACTTAGTCTTAATTCATTAATTCATTGTTATCTTAATCCATCTGCTTTTCTAGTGTCTCCCCGCCCTGCACTGTGGCTCCTGCTGCCTGAGGAGAAACAGCAAATGGCGCCCCGCCCTAGGTCAAGGCGGAGAGTAGTTAGGCTGGCCAAGTTATTTTGGCACCTTAGACACAAAATCCCACACATGCCTCTTCCGGGGAGTAAAAATACAATAAGAATAAAATAAATAAATGTTCAAGTTGTCGCTAGCCTTTCATGACACTCAAAAACTCGCTCTAACGATAGGACTGGCTACTCTTTTGCTTTCCTGAATGGAGTCAGACAGAAATATGATGAATCAGTGTAAGGGACATACACAGGATGGGCATCGTGAGGAAGAGATAGTTAGGAGACAAAAAAGGGAGAGCAAGACAAAAACATAGTGAGGGAGATTGTAATTGCATATGCACCAAATTGCAATTTGCGTACACACCAAGTGTTTAAAGCACATTCTCCCCTACCCCCCAAGAATTATGGGAACAGTAGTTTACCCCTCTGAGAACTACAATTCCCAGCACCCCAAACAAACTTTCCAGGAGTCTTTGGAGAGGGACAAAATAGACTGGAAAATAAAAACTCTTTAGCCCCAATCTACCAATGCTGACCTAGTTACTAACAGGCTTTTGTTCTCCTGATAATTAAAAGTGTAGGTGGTCCATTGCAGGGTTTTCTGGTGATGGGTGATGGGCCCTGAGGTGAGGGACTGGTGGACCCTGGCTTCACACTGCAGCCCATTTTTAAGGGCTCTCTCCCCCATCCGGGACTGAATGACAGTTGGCATTTTATGGCCAGAGCACAGGCCATGCTTGGCGGATAACTCATGTGACACCTTGCTGGGAGTTGGGAAGATGTAGATGGACCCTGGGGGCAGGCAAATAATGTTTAGCTCTGGTGGAAATGGAAGCCCACCGCACCTAGCCTGGGCTTTGGATTCAGGAGCTGGTTGGAGTATGTGTTTGCCTCACTTGAGCAAAATGGGGGGTAAGAGAGCTGGGCTTTTCTGCATAGTACTAAGTACCAAACTCATATTCCCCAATAGTGTGGTTCCCAGATGTTTTAAATAACCATATTTGCACTTAAACCAAATTTACTCTGGTCTAAGTTTCCAGTGACAGGGGACGCGGGTGGCGCTGTGGGTAAAAGCCTCAGCGCCTAGGGCTTGCCGATCGAAAGGTCGGTGGTTCGAATCCCCGCGGCGGGGTGCGCTCCCGTCGTTCGGTCCCAGCGCCTGCCAACCTAGCAGTTCGAAAGCACTCCCGGGTGCAAGTAGATAAATAGGGACCGCTTACTAGCGGGAAGCTAAACCGCGTTCCGTGTGCGGCTCTGGCTTGCCAGAGCAGCGATGTCACGCTGGCCACGTGACCCGGAAGTGTCTCCGGACAGCGCTGGCCCCCGGCCTCTTGAGTGAGATGGGTGCACAACCCTAGAGTCTGTCAAGACTGGCCCGTACGGGCAGGGGGTACCTTTACCTTTTTAAGTTTCCAGTGTAGATTAATGGAGGAGATTCACTGAGGAGGGGATCCCAATTCTCTGAAGAAAAAAATGGATTTTATAATCTTTTAATTAATATAAATGTATACTTTTTAAAAGGAAAAATTATTGTGGAAAAGAATCCAATTATTTCAATATTTTTAAGACCGACATTTTCTTGGAACAATGTGCACACTTACTTTCCTGCACTGGCATACACATCTCCATGGTGGAACAACGTGTAACAACGAAAGGATATGTTCCCCTCCCCCACCTCACCCCACCCCCCATCTCCGGCTACATTCCCTCCTCTACTGTGTTAGCACAAGGAGTACTCTGTTGTAGGAATGTGGTTAATGCCACTGTGGCATTAAGAGAAAAGGCACTCCCATAGCCCAGAAAAATTGGATCGTCCATACAAGTCTTTAACTTCGTTAGTCACTTACAGCAGGATTTGAAAGAGGAGCATAGTGAACCAAGGCATAGCCTTGCCTGGCCTAGCTGAAATCTTGTTTTTGAACTGACTGCGCAGAAATGATAAGATGAGGAAACCAAAATAAATTCTTTTTTAGAACAAGGAGTAAATCTGCGGCGTCCCAGTTTCACAATGAAATTGATGTAAGGCCTAAATGACTACATCTGCAGAACATTTTGTTTTCTGTATGATACAAAATTTCACCGCAGAAAGATATGGTGCTATGACTTGCAGGCTGTGAAATGCTGAAAACACAGGTAATAAAATAAAAAATAAAATAAAATTGAAGGTAACTAAAATGCAACCTTCTGATAAAAGGGAAGTGTCATCTGGATCTTCTCGTGCTTTCTATAATATGATGGTGCAACAGCATGCCATATGTTAATTTGCACTGAAATGAGCCCGTGACACCAGATGTAAACGTCTTTGGCATCGGTTGGCATAGCTGGACTTCCACGGGCCCAGCCATTCCTGTTAAACTACATGCCACAAACACCATTCAGACAGGCCCTCTGCCTCATAAACTCTGCTGATCACCTGTTATAGATTCATTATGTCTGCTTCTTGACATTTTTTTAATTTTTTTTTGCTACAGATCCCTAATACAAAATGCTCATGCGACTTGTGAAATATGGAAGTGCATGTTTACAGATCACATTTCACTTTAAAATACACACATGAGGCAAGATATTGCCACTCCTGTATGTTCAAGGTCTTAATATCCAGCATACTATTGGTGTGTATTTTGTATCCAAATATAAATGGCCCTTATTTTTTTATAGGAAGCTACTGATCCATTCTCATGCATGGGAGCATGGTGCATAGATAGTATTTCAGTATCTCTTTGCTGATTCATGCCTATGGAGCTAACCAAATTTCCACTGGTCTCATTTCCCAAGTGTTCATTTTTCATTTCTTGAGCATAGCTTCATGCTGACACACTCTTTATCTAGTTCCTGTGTCCTTTCCCCATCCTTTCTAAGTATCGTATGTGCTTCTTCTACGGTTTGATTCTTTATCTGCTCAGGTTCTATGTAGCCAAATAAACTATTTTTGTAATCTGTAAGCCTTGCTTGGATGCTAGCCAAATTTATTTCACTCCCACCACTGTTCATCTTTTTTCTTTTATATTTGCAATACACGTTAAACACCTTGCAGTTATTAACTACAACAAAACATTGGGATATCTCTTGTTTCCAGGATGAGAGGGCCTCTCAATCCTCAGTTGTACTCTCCGTTTCTGGGAAGTTAGTTTCCATGACGGAAACTGGCTCTTGTGTCATGGAGATGGTGAGGGGATTTTAAGTATATCCTCCTAGTACACTCAGCTGTTATGGGAAAGGAACCCAATACTGAATTCTCCCACCTCCAGAAACAGATTTTAAATGTAAAAATGAATAAAGATGAGATTCACAAATACTGCTGGGAATTTAAAATACTCATGTTTTGTTTCCAAATGAATCTTATTGCCTTAAAATAAATCAAGTGCAGTTGTATATATCAAAAGATTTTAATTCTGTTCTTATCTGTACAGCACAGTTCTTTTCACAAGTCACCATGTTTGCCTTGTAAGTTCCCGTAGGTCTCGTTTATCTTCTTACACTATTAAGAGACCAAGCAGGAAAAACAATGATGAAATTATTTTATATCCCTCCTTTCTGTGCGCTACTTCTGCAAGTGTTTCCTAGATTTGGGTCAAGGTTGGCCGGCAAATGTTCATGTCACCGGAAGCACTTTTGAGGAACTGTTGTGGAAGGTCAAATTGCTGAAGTATCCTGAAGCAGGATCTAGCTCCACTGAACCCGCAGCCTGACTTGACCCCCCTTCCCCTTCCCAGCAGCCCAGTAAGTTGTACCTGCTCCCCTTCAACCAGTGCATTTGAACTTCTGTTCCTCACATTGTGGCAGCTCACTTCTGGAGGGTTCTGTTATGCTTTTCAATATATCTAAGCATGGGGTAAAATGGGAAATCAGAAAAATATAACTACAGTGGTACCTTGGTTCCTGAACAGCTTAGTTGTCAAACCAGTTGGCTTCTGAACACTGCAAAACTGGAAGTAAGTATTCTGGTTTGCAAACGTTTTTTGGAAGCCAAATGTCAGACACAGCTTCCGTGGCTTCCGATTGGGTGCAGGAGGCTCTTGCACACAATCGGAAGCTGCACCTTGGTTTTTTAATGGTTTTGGGAGTCGATCGGACTCCTGGAATGGATTAAGTTCGAAAACGAAGGTACCACTGTATAGGCATAGGGCAGGCGTGGGGAGATTTTTTTTCCCACCCTGAAGGACACATTCCCTCACGGGCAACTTCCCAGGGGCCACATGGGAATAGGGCCAGAGGCAAATGGGGGAGGGGCAATGGATGTGGCTCCAACTTTGGTGTCGTAGGCAACATTCAGCCATGGAAAACCCATATTTCCTTCACCCACACTCACAAACACAACGCTCTGAAGCTGCAGTGAGGAAGCATAGACAAGATCAACTTAAAAACCACACAGCAGGCTGCGCAAGCAGAACAGAAACTAAAAACACCGTGCCTGAGAGTTAACTCAGGCAGCTCCTCGTACAGCAGGCCAGGAGAGCCAATACACTGCACTCTCCACACTGCATCCAGGTAAGCAGAAGACACTATTGCTTTGAGGACCCATTTCCACCAGGAAGAAGCATTTGAGAAGGGCATGGGAGGGTGTGACCTGGGGAGAGGCGTGTGTGAAGAGGAGCATGGCCTAAGAAGAGTCCCAGGGGTCTGGCAGAGAGACCTGAGGGGTTACACGCAGGCCCCAGGACTGAGGTTCCTCATCCCTGAAAAAGAGGGACAAGAACGTATCCTTTTCACTGCACTTTGCAAAATTCTGTAATCTAAACCCTGAGAGAAGCAATGAGAGCACGAGATTGCTTGTTAATATTTTAGAACCTGAACCTGAATGGCTGTGTCAGATACAAAAATCACTTTCAGCTGTCAAAATATCCCATGCAATTTCCCAGAGCATAAAAGCAAAAGGTCTGTCAGATGTGAAAGGTGGTAAGAAAGGCTGTGGTATTTACTCCTACCTTGTCAAATAAATTCTGCACCATAGTTGAATTCCATATGTGCAGCACCCTGGAATCTTGGCTAAAACACCAAATAATACTGGCCAGATATTGCAGCATTAACCACCGTTACAGTGACTCTTGCAGCTCCTGAGCCGAATGGGAGTGTGGGAGTCTTTGTATATTACCCAGTCCTATGATTTGAGTCCGTGTGGTGTAGTGGTTAATGTTGGACTAAAACCTGTGAGACCAGGGTTCAAATTCCCATACAGCCATGAAGGTCACTGTGTCACCTTGGGCCTAACTTAACACTCAGTGTTGTTGTGAAAATAAAATAGCGAGGGGCGAAACATACATGCATGCCACCTTGAACTCCTTTGGGGGGGAAGATATCATATAAATCAAACAAATAATGTCTGAAGAGGACTTTCTTCAATAGAGATACACACTGTTCATTCTCACAGCTGTGGTCCAACTCAGATGCAGATTAAAGGTCGAAAAAGAAATAATATAATGTACAGTTTAGGGTGCAAACCTGTGGTCCTTGGAAGGTGACCCAGGAGGCATAGGATATTGGGGGTCTCCCTTCCCACAGAGACAAGATGTGTCTTTGGAAGCCTTTTTTGGTATAACTGCTGTCCCTTCACCATCAGTGCTCCAATGGTTGTAAGGAGATAAAATGAGTGTGAGCGGGGTGAGTCAAGAGGCAACCTCTCCCACCTGCCACCTTGGTCAGCGCATGACTGGCATGGCTCTGGAGTTGGTGTTTCTTCCAGCCTGGATTCTCCAGTTGGGTTGCTCTGTCCATTATTACCACCAGGAGGGGCACCATTTAAATCATTTGCCATGGGCACACAAATGCCTTGGGCCATCTCTGAGTGTTTGTGCCCTAGCTCTCTGCTTGTTCCATGTATATTCAATAGCATACGAGGTTTGTGTTAAGTGAAGTCTGACCACAGGAACAAATTACCTTGCCTTTAAGGCTAATTTAAGCCTGAGGGAACTGGTTGTTTAGCAGGGAGTTGAAGGCACATGTGGCTTCTCAATCAATAATTATGACTTCCAACAATTTCTGGAATCTCCACAGGACTATCAGCATTCCAGAGCAGAGGTGAAGGCAGGGGTGAATTCCTTCCTCTCCGTTTTTTTTTTTTTTTCTTCAGCACCCCATGGAAAAATTCTTTCAGAAGAATGCCTTGCTCTTCACAGGTGCTTTATGGCTGATATTTCATAGGAAAGAAGCAATCAGGTAGCATGCAGAGTTCTACTTGAGCGTGAATAATATACCACATCCTCTGTTGCCAGAAGCATGAGGGTTTCCTGTTGATTTTAGTAAGAGGTGAATTTTACTTGCTTTCACATCTTCATTGTAAGCTGAAGGTGAGGAAGTTTTGAGAAAACCTGCTCAAAAAGCCAGCTTATGGAAACAGAATCTACGATTACAACCCAGACCTTTAGATCGTCCTCTGTTTGGTATCACATCACTAAGGTGAAGAAACGAACAATATTTTTTTAAAAGGAAAATCATTACCATTTGGGGGCTTACAAGAAATTGTGGGAAGATGGAGGATAAATGATGGGAAAATTAATGTAATACCCTGAGACTCCTGAGTTCCAGGTCTGTTATTTATTGTTTACTTATTTGCTTTATTTATATCCTGCTTTTCCTCCAACAAGCTCAAGGCAGCATACATTGTTCTCCATCGTAGGTTAGAGTTAAGGTTGGCGACTGGTGAATTTTATGACTGAGTGTATATTTGAGCATAGATCTCCCCAGGTCTCGTCTGGCACTCTAATTAGGAGTTGCCAACATTTTTGAATCTGTGGGCATATTTCATATTTTTCATCAATCACAAAATGTCTGCAGTAGGGGTGTGGCCTGTCCATACATCATTGTGCTTTGTTCTGGGATGCTTCTCTAACAATACTGCATTATTGCCCGCTGGAGGGGCACTCTTGGACTATAGTGCAACAAAAGTGGGACACACACACACACAAAGCACAGGACATGCACTGATTAGAAATTTAGCAACACTCTGCATGAACAGTGTTGAAAGGAAGGTCACATATATACAACCAACCTGATAACATCGTGAGCATAAAACATCACAAATGCAGAATTAAAAGGACATTTCACATAGATTCCTGATCATCACCATCTTTCTCTCTGAAGAAGCTTTCCACTGAAGTGACTACCATGTCCCCACAAAAATGGTAGGCATATCCTTTGACTGCAGAAAAGTGCAAAGCCTGGGCAAGTGCCCACCAGTCATATCTTACCTTTAATCAAGTGCACTTGTGCTCATTGACAAAGCTTAGATACTGTGTTTCACTGCCATATTTACTCATAATACATAATCTGGATTATTTCTGCTCACTTTATTGCTCTGTTGAACTTTCTACTTACAGAAGTTCCTGTTTAAATAAGGAACAAACAGTCCAGAGCCCATATGCTGTAACTCGCTGCATCTCTCCCTCTCTGCTGCCTAGGTTTTCTGGCTCTTCTCACAGAGGACTGGTTCACGTGTTACACTCAGTGGAGTGTCACCTTTTAATTTGTGAGGGCTCTCCATTCATGTGAGTTGTGTAGTAAGAGCTCACAGCTCATGAGTTTCAGACACAGTAAAGTCTGCGATTTTGGATACTATTTGGAAATCATGAAAAATGACACGGCTGAGACTCATTCATCTATCAACTCACATATTACTTTGCTCATGCAAATGAAAAATTCATGCGCATAAAAAAGTGTGTGCGTGCACACACACACGCACACAGAGGCACGTTTGGCAAAAGACAGCTGCAACTAATGCCACAATGAGACTTGACTTATTTTGAAGACAAAAACAATGAAAGGTTTCCCAGGATGGCATCTGCACAACACAATAAAAAACCAATAATGTAAACAATAATATTAAGAAGAAATAGAAAGGACTTATAAAATAGCATATGGTAATATTAAAATGCCTTAGAAAATAAAAAAAAAGTTTTTTTGCCTGGTGCTAGAATCACAAAATAAGTGGGTGCCAAATATCTCTCTCTCTTTTGCCATTCACTATAACTGTAATTTCAGGACAGGCGACAGGGATAAGAAACCTCAGGCCTGGGGGCCCAATGTGTCAATCCAGGACTTTCTATATGGCCCTCAAGACTCTCCCAAGACCAACCACTCACCCCACCTGTTCTCTGCCCTCATCAAGTCCCCTTGCCTCTTGCTTGCCTGGATGTGTTTATGTACACAAGTCTTTGCTTCTCCCCAGCCCATGACTGTGCTGTATGGAGAAGGAAAGAAGCCAAATTCTGGCCTTACTGCTTGTGGTTTATGTGGCTTGTTTCTGTGTCCCCCAACTTTTACAACCATCAGGAGGTGGGGAGAAGCAAAGCACTAGCGCATGTTATTCCCTCGTTAATTTTATTCTTAATGCTACCTGAAAATGGGGCCAAAGTTGGAGGGAAATAAAAGATGGGGGTACTTAGAGAAAGATGCATGTAAGCAGACCTTTTAACTATTTGTCAGCATAAAAACCCCTATTTCAGAGAAGTGCTACCCTGAATATTTTTCTTATGAGTCAGCGTTTTAGATATATGGCATTTTGTTTGCCCAGAAGCTATAGGATATTCCTCTTTGTACCTTGTGAATTCAATCACTTCTGGCAGGGAGGGGGTCTTGCGGTGGCTGACTTGGGCCTATGGAACAGAGATGGTTCTGTTCAGGATAGACTCTTTGTTCCCCCTCGATGAGAATTTAAAAAGTTTTCCCAGTGGTGACATCATAGCCATCTACATTCCCACAGTTGCAACAATGGAAGTCATTGAGAGGCATGACATTTTCGTTTAATACTTACATTGTTACATACTTTTATTTTTTATATAAATTAAAAAGAACAAAAAAAATAAAAGACAAAATGTGTTTTGACAAAGAATTTTAGAATGATAGAAATATATTGTTGGAAGAGATTCCATGACTAATCAGTTTTTCATTAGCACAGCAGCTTTGGGTGGGGGCAATAGAGTTGCTCTGAATGTGGACGTAGCTGGTGGCTGTTGTGTGATGTCTCTGTATATAACAATGATGTTTCTTCCTGTAATCCTGAGCACAAGTGGGCCAGATTCAGAAAATAAGTAACTATGGGCAATGGCCATGAAGCTAGTGACCAGTGTTCAGCGATGATGGAAGCTGCTGTCCAACAATATCCAAAAGGCCACAAGTTATTCATACCTCCCATAAAACATCCTGAAAATGATCAGCTAACCAAACATTCCTTGTAAAATCTCAAAATCGAACAAATTCGCATCCTGCTAAACGTATTGCAGAAACTCCTACAGAGGCAGGGAATCTGTCCTTTCATTCTTCCAGGGATAGTGCAGTGTAATTACAATCATAATTACAATTGTCAGTGTTGTTGTTATCAAGTCGTGTATCCACAGCAGTGACAAGAGGAGAAATGACCTCTGGGAGGAGTGCAGAGAGAAGAAATGCCATGGTGCATCTGCAGCAGCACAACTGGAAGCCTTCATCTGCCCCTGCTGCAAAAACATGTCTCTCCTGCATCGGTCTCTACAGCCACAACCGGTGCTGCAACCTTCCATCAGCTTGACTTCAACCCCAAAGGCGCACTCCTCCATTGTCTCCCAAGATATTATTATTATTATTATTATTATTATTATTATTATTATTATTAGCCCAATTGACCAAAACAGAAGACACTTGAGTCAAGAGAAATATACAGATTGATATAAAGAATAGAGCTCAATTTTCTCCATAATGGATATTCTGAATACTGCCACTTAACATTCATTTGGAAGAAGTGCATCATTGTGGTTTGTGTTCCTGGCGAATGATTCAGATGATCTGTTTCTTTCCCTCCAGCCACCGCTCTAAATGTAGTGCAACCAAAGGTGGTTGGTTTTCTGGGTGTGTGGTTTTTTTTAGCTTTCCATGCTCTGAGTTGCAATGTGAATTGCACATTACACACACCAAGACACACATCAATAATGGATTGTAGAAGAGGACATCAAGGCATTTTCTGAATCTTCTTACCTTTGTTCCTTTATTGCATTACTGATAGATTCCCTCCTTCTTTTAAAAAAGATGATTGAATGTTTCTTTTAAAAAAATGCTCTCTCATTTTAAATTAAGTTTTATGAATTATCTACATCACTTATAATCTGTCTGTTGCGTGAGCCAGCTAAAACTCATTAAGCATATCCTAACTATCATTTTGAACTTAATGGTTTCATCAAACGTATCTGTACCTTCACTCCTAGCATACTGGACAATGCCTTTAAGGTTCTGAGGATTAATGAAAATATCATTCTTATCTGATTGTGCCTAAATTAAATCCTCATTTGAGAGAGGTAGCCGCTTCTAATGTATTTCTAGTGGCGTTTGTTGAAATCCAACAAAACTCTGTAAAGTAAGGAAATTAAATATTAAAATGGAATACCCTGTAAAAACTTTGCCTCTTCACACGAGAGTTTTCCCAACTGGTTTTCCTCTGACTCTTTGCTAAGGAATCTACAAGTATAATGGCTGTCTTTGTTGAGGATTTTTGTGTTGGTCCTGCCACCTGGCCATCAGAAGATGCAGACCACTGTGACTCATTGTTTCCAGACAATGAGTTATTGTTGTTTTTCGTATAAATTACAAGAGGAAAGTTCCCTGTTCAAGAGGCGTGCAACTGAAAATTTGTCATAGCAGAGACAACTGAGAAAGAAATTGAAGCATGAGTTCCTGCTAGCAGATCCTTGGATGGCTTTAAAAGAAGATTGGATAAATTCACGGAGGATAAAGCTATCAATGGCTACTAGCCATGATGGCTATGCTCTGGCTCCACAGCTGGAGATAGCAGTACTTCTGAATACTAGTTGCTGGAAACCAAAGGAGGGAAAAGTTTTATTGTACTCAGGTCCTGCTTGAGGGTTCCCTATGGGCATCTGGGTGGTCGCTGTGAAAACAGGATGCTCAACTAGTGGTCCATTGGCCAGATCCAATGGGCTTTTCTTATGCTCATATCCTGCCTCACCATTTATTTCTAGTGTTATTTATTTAACTAGTTTCCCTTTATTTTCTTTCTCTTTTGTTATTAATAATTTATTTTAGATTTTCACATTTCTATTTGTTTCCACCATACTATTCCCCATATTTTATCAATCCCTCTTCCCCTTCCTGCCCTCCACTTCCCACAAATGCAGTTAATTATACAAATCCTGGTGTGATAAGAGGGTTAAAGAAAAATTAAATAATCCACACGTTATACATGAAAAAAAATCTTAAATAAACTAGAAGAAAGGAGGAAGGGATTCAAAGTTTTATTTTTAGTTTATCTATTTAACAAAATCTCTAGGGACTTACTTAAATTAACTCTGGGGTTGGAAGGGAATCAAAGTTTTATTTTTAGTTTATCTATTTAACAAAATCTCTAGGGACTTACTTAAATTAACTCTGGGGTTGGGCAGACCTGCTAGACCAGATTTTACTAGTGACACACTGTTCTTTATATTATTACCTTTATCCTCCCTAGCAAGGCTAATCATTAACCGATTTGAGATTTTGCTCATAAAATCTATAAGCTGTATGACAATGTGGCTATGTGGAATCAACTAAACTACTCTAAATTTCTGTGGAAAATACTGAAATTTGCATCCTAAGTACACACTTCCTGGAATGAAGAAGAATCCATGAAACAAGATTGCCATTCAATTTTGAATTTTGTGGCATGTAGGAAAACAGTACCCAGAGAATTTTCCACAAGACATTTCCTTCCCTAAGTGGAATGGCTTAATATTGTACTGGGCCTTATTAGTACATTAAGTGCTGAATTAAGAATTGTTTTCTTGGGGTTATTTTTTACTTTATATGTCATGAGCAACTAATCAGTGCAATCTGAAGAAAGCAACATATATAAGCAGAATAAAAACAAAACTCGTGATGCATTCTAGCATGAACTGCAGCTTCTAATTATAACCAGCATCTCCTGAAACGGGCATCTCATGTATGTCTATTGTATTTGATTTGGGAATGAATTTATTTCCCAGTTTCACATAGCAGCTTCAGTTCTCCAGTTAGGGACTAATCCATAGCTACAAACACAACAACTCTTAATTTGTAGGAGAGTTGTTGAAGGCCCTTCCTTGACACACACCCCAATCAGGTGGTGACTAAAAATAGGGCCCTTTTAGTGGTGGCACCCTGGTTTTGCAATTTCTTTTCCAAGGAGATTTGTGTGGCATCAACATCTTTTCCGCACTTGGAACTCCACGTTTATTTCTCCAGGCCTTTTAAATTTAACGTTTTAACTCTGACTTTTATTAATAATTTTGTTTCTTGTACAGTTTCATTTGTTTTTGGTATTATTGTGATTATCTTCATTATTGCGTATGTCACTCTGAAAATTCCTGGAACTGAAGACTAGTACTTAAGAGAGAGAAAAGAGGGGTGGCTCCCATGGTTGCTCTGTGCACAAATCAGATCTCCTGCTTAAGCCATTTCCCATTCCCAGAGAGATGACGTTGCGGGCTAGGACCAAGCCCTCCCCATGCGCAAGGGGCAGGATAGCCCCTGCGCCATTGGATGGTCCTTGGCCACATCATCCTTAGGCTGCCCAATCCAGATGGTCCGGGGGCATGGCGCAGGCTATTTAAACTTCCCATGGCCAAGGACTCACACCTGTTTTCTCCTTGCTTGGTCGGTTCTGCTTATGTACTAGATCTGTTGGATTGCTTTAATGTGATTTTTGTGGAGTACCAACACAGCAAAACTGTATTGGATTTTGCAAAACTGTTGTGATCCGCATTGATCATACAAGCAACTATATTTTGTATTACCTGAACTATCTGGCTTGTGTATAGGACAAAATTGATCTGAACTCATTTAGAAACCCAGTGGAAATGAAATCAAGGAATAGAGGTGAACGGTAAGGACATCTTGAAAGTACCACAGTTCCCAAGAGACAGATCAGGCACACTGAAATGCAATGCTGTGAGTTTGGTGTGGGGTTAGGCTGTATGCCTGAGCCCCTTCTATTTCCTGGATACAGCAAGTGTTGAAATCTAATGGAGGATTCAGTTGTTGGAATAGCCAAGGCAGTGTCTTGGTAAGCTAATGCCCCCCTAAGTATGGGTTATTAGGCTAATATAGGAAGTGACTTTGTGCCAGAGGGTAAAGAGGTGGGTCCTCCTCCCTCTGCTGGATGTCGGTGAGAAGGACAAGGGCCAGAGGTGTGTGAGAGCTAGGCCAGAAGCAGGCTGCAGGCAGAAGCCCAAGAGCGGGGGTCCCCAAACTAAGGTCCGTGAGCCGGATAAGGCCTGAGGGACTCGTTTATCTGGCCCGCGGCGACCCCTGCTGCCCGTTGCCGCTACCTGCTCTTACCAGCCCAGCCAGGTGCTGTGCAGCTGCCCACTTCCGGGTTGGAGGAGCACCGGAAATAGTTTGTGTGCATGCACAAGTGTTATTTCCGGTGCACATCCAGGTCAGAGGAGGCCTGTGCACATGCACACAAGCTATTCCCAGTGCTTTTCCGACCTGGAAGTGTGCCGGAAATAGCATATGGGCACGCGCTCCCCCGCCCCCCGGCCCACTGCGTGATCGGCGCTGGAGACACCGGCCCGGGGCAAGGTAAGTTTGCTGACCCCTGCCCAAGAGGGAGAGACATGCTTGATTTCTGCTTGAATCCAAGGCTGTGAGAGAAGCAAAACTTTATTGAGTGTTATTGCTGTGAGCCCCTCCATTACAGGCTCAGGTTGTCTGTACCTGTAAATAGACATCACAGTCTCCACTGTTCCTCATTCCAAGGAAACTGAACTCTGGGTAAGTGCCTGGAAGCCCTGGGATCTTGCACCGCTCAGAGATTGGGGTTGTGTGCAACTGTATCCTTGGTGAGCCAGAGCGTTTCCTATGGAACTTCCCTGCCTGCAGTGCAGGAGTAAAGGACCGTTCAGTGTTTGCATGTGTGATTAAAGCTTGCTGGGGTAAACCTATCATAAAGCCTTCATTTTCTATAAAGAGTTATCGCCTTAAGCACACTGAACTTCGAGACAAGCCCAGTTGAACTGAATGTGGCTAGTGAACTCAAGTAGAAGTACTTGTTTGCTTGCTCGTTAAATGTTACCAATATACAGTATTTGCTTTTTACCTACTTCTTCCTAATCTTTTATTTTTTTTACATCAGATGTGAGGGAAACCGTTTGAACTCTGCAGGTCAGATCCTTAGCACCAACCTTGAAAATCGGTGGAACAATCTACCTGTCAATCACATGGCATTATGATGATGCCAGCTGACTGGTGTGTGGGTTGTCTTGCCTACCTGTCAAAATATTCTGTGCAGTTCCCAAGCATCTGACAGACAACTGAATGTCAGGCACTTGCGAAACCCAACACAAAAGGCTTTGCCAGCCCTATGCTCTCTTAGGAAGCTTGGTGCCGCACTGGGCACAGCAGTTCTCACCCAACAGTCAGGTGGCTGTCAGGCACGTCAGAACCCCTGTGAAAAGCAGCAAAGAGCAGGCCTTGGCTCTCTTGCCCTTGCAAATGCACAGGTGGAAGCACACTTTAAGGCTCTTGGTTGTGTCTTGGCACTCGTGTCCCTACCTGCCCCCATGCCTGGCATTGCATATGAAACCAGTTGGTTCATTGCCAGCACCAGCTGTGACTCAGTGCGGCATCATTCATTCCACCTTAAAAGTGTTTCCACATCAGCATTGCTCATCCCTGCAAGTTTTCTGCAATGAGAACACATGTCAGGCCTCAGGGAATCAGCTTCCTCCCTCCTTGGCAGTAGATAAGCAGAACAAACTGAAATGAGTCTTCTTCTTCCCAGCTTTTCCCTTCTGAACTATACCCCTCCACAAACCACTGTTCTAAATCTATACAGTGGTACCTCGGGTTACAGACACTTCAGGTTACAGACTCCACTACCCTAGAAATTGTACCTCGGGTTAAGAACTTTGCTTGAGGATGAGAACAGAAATTGTGCGGTGGCGCGGCAGCAGTGGGAGGCCCCATTAGCTAAAGTGGTACCTCAGGTTAAGAACAGTTTCAGGTTAAGAATGAACCTCCAGAACGAATTAAGTTCTTAACCCATGGTACCACTGCATTGTCTTCCTGCTGCTGGGGAGATTCAGGGTCAGGGGGAGGAGGAGGCTCCCACCATGCCTCCTCATTGTAGCCGTCCTCAGCACAGTCCCTGACAACACGACACCATCAGCATCAAAATATCAGTTCTGTATCCTCTCCACTTTAATCTGGATTTAAACTTTCTGAAAATCCATTAAGTTAAAAAACAACAACACCTGTGGTCAGCTGTAATATCTGAAGGGCCAATTTGTAACATTAAGCCTCTCTTTGGAAGCACACTGGGAGCCGTGTGAGCTGACACACTGAATTGTAGTCTGTGTGCTTAGCATAGTACTTGCAACAGTTTCTGTATTTACCTGAATAAAGACATGAAAAGAATTCATTCTTTGGAGAGTATGTGAAGTTTGATGTGAAGATCAAACTCTTGGGATTCATTGAGCTCTGACTGTGGGTATTACATTGACCAAAAGATTGGAGAGTCTCAGCTCCCCATACTAGCATCAATATTTATAATCAAGGTTTCTTCAGCTATTTGATTTTTTTTATTAAAAAAATTGAAGCTGAGAGTCTAGGGTGACCAGTTATGCATCACTAGAAGAGAGGGTTTGCATTACGTCACTCCAAAACATTATGTTGCAGACAATTGGCATAAAATTGGCACATGATAATTTAAATGTATAGATGCTAATTTAGAAATAATTATTATAATAATTTAAATAGAAATATAATACTTCTCACCATAGAGGGGGAAGGTATCAGGCGACTTGTGCCTTCTCAGTCTGCTGACCAGATGTTGCTAGGTATTGATGGGCAACTTCAAGGCTCTCCCTTGTTATAGTTCCTTATAAGAGCCCTCAAATGGTGGAAACCTTCGAAGAGAGAACTGTCCTCTCAGAGTCCTTCAGAACAGATGGCTATCCTTTATTGGGAAAATGGTCACCCTTTGAGAGTCTCAGGGGGCTGAATATTGACCTCATCGCAATGCTTTTAATAAATCACAACCCAATTTAGTCCTTTTTACCCAGAACTCTGACGGTTATAAACCTCTATATCTGGAATGTAGTCTGCATAACTTATACATGCTCTCTGCAATTGAGATGCTGGGATCAATCTACTGATCAGGTACTTCAGAGCATTAAACGTTTAAGGGAGAAGTGCATGTTAATTTAGGGACAAGTGTCATAAGAAAAAAATGAGTACAAATTGATTTCTTAGTCATTAACCCAGGTCTGCCCATTGAATTCAACACTCATTCAGGCTTAGGGGCTTGGAATTCTCTTGGCAGCCATACTATTTTCCCAGAATGCCCTGGGCATTGCTTCATTCTGTTGCATTCTGGGAAAAGCAGCAGCTGTTCCCCACCCCCAGCTAATAACATAAGAAGAGCCCTCGCTGGAGCAGACCAAAGGCCTATCATGTGCAGCTTCTTGTTTCCTGCTGTGGCCCAACAGAAGCCAATGGGAAGCCCACAAGTAGCCTTCGCCCACTGATGCTCCCCAGAGACTGGCATTCAGAGGCATGCTGTCTCTGATCTTGGAGGTGGCATTCAGCCACCATTTCTCATAGCCAGTGTTAGCCATTAACCTCCATGAATTTGTCTAATCCTTTTAAGGCTGTCCAAGTTGGAGGTTACCACCACATATTTTGTTAGCAAATTCCATAGTTAAACTGTGCAGTGTGTGAAGAAGTGCTTCCTTTTGTCTGTCCTCAAAGTCTTCCAACGTTCAGGCCCCATCTGCACTATTGCTCAAGCCAGGGGGGCAGCTGCACTTTAAACCATTTTATTCCTACTAAAAGCCTGGATATTAAAAAATAAATAAAAAATTGATTTCCTAAGTAACTCCACACAATGGAATCAATGGGGAAAGTACTCTCTCTCTCTCTCTCTCTCTCTCTCTCTCTCTCTCTCTCTCAATAAACAAATAAACAAGTAAATTGAATTGGCCTTGAAGGCATCCAGAACATTTGGACAATCAAAGTTTAGCTGGACAGATATAATTCTAAATGGAAGACATTTAGTTAAAATAGACATCAGCTGTGGATGACAAAGCCTTGAATAATATTTCCATTGCAATCATAGTATGTTGCCATCTATTAATGTGGTAACAGGTATTCAAATAGTCTGAGTCATGGCTGTACCACCCTAGTACTATCATGTATTCAAATCATTTGTTTACGCTATTTAACAATTAACATCAACAAACTTGCAGAACAACCTTAGGCATCAGAACCGGATCTGCTATTAGGTGGACTGAGGTGCCTGAAACCTCCAAGGCTTGGTATGCAACATTTTTTCCAATGAAAATAGGGACGTCCCAGCCACTCTGGGCGGCTTCCAACATATATAAAAACATAATACAACATTCAACATTAAAAAACTTCCCTATACAGTGGTACCTCGGGTTAAGAACTTAATTCATTCTGGAGGTCCGTTCTTAACCTGAAACTGTTCTTAACCCGAAGCACCACTTTAGCTAATGGGGCCTCCTGCTGCCGCCGCGCCTCTGGAGCACGATTTCTGTTCTCATCCTGAAGCAAAGTTCTTAATCCAAGGTAGTATTTCTGGGTTAGCAGAGTCTGTAACCTGAAGCATCAGTAACCCAAGGTACCACTGTCCAGGATTGCCTTCAGACGGTTGGGGGTCAGATAATTCCATACCCTCCAACATTTCTCCATTGAAAATAGGGACATTCCAGGATCAAATCAGAAACCGGGATGGCTTCTCTAAATCAGGGGCATCCCTGGAAAATAGGGACACTTGGAGGGTCTGCAAGGCAGTCGCCCCATAGGTACCTTGCCTGCCCTGCCGCCTCCACCACTGGCATCGAGGAGGCACCAAACGTGGCTGAAACTGCTTCCAAAACTGTGTGCAGAGCACATGAGATCTTACACAGTTTCTCAGAAGAAAGTCCAGGGAAGGTTTGTGGGTTTTGCTCCAGAGGGTTGGAGGAGAGGGGCTTTGGAATGGGAGGTGGGGTGATGTGAGGAAGGGGAGAATCAACGAAAGCGGCCTCCCTCCCCATTCTGCTGCTGGAAGGTTCTGTTCTGTCAGTATGAGGGATACAAATGGCTATAACTCAGGGATAGAATATAAATTAACAAAGTCATAACCAAACAAAGAACGAGAAGAAGAACAAAGCACTTTCAAAGTCAGCCGAATAAGCTTTCCTTGTTTTTATGAGTAAGGTCAGAGTGTCACTGTTTCTAATAATATAACCAGCCTTGAACAGCAGCACTGCAAAAATATTTGAGGTCTGGTCATTGCACCTGTTGTCAAATAAAAACTGTGTGCATTTCTCTGATAGAGGATACTTTGCCCTGACTTGTCTCTTTTGGGGTCATGTTTTGTTAGGTGTGGGTGAAAGGTTGATGCTTTTTGTGAAGTGAACAAGTGCAATCATGTATGCCTGTGCTTCTAGTTTTGGTGTTTGACAAGAGGTTGCATCAGCGTCACCCTCCCAAATTTTTCTCCCACTGCCTCCAAAAAAAGTTAATTGGAAAAACAGCCCCAGCTCTTTCTTTGCCTAGCATCCTATTGCAGCACTTAAGGTTTTCCTCCAACACTTTCAAGATTTACTAATGAAAATCATGGCAATTTCTAACAAAGATTTTTTTTATTTTTTTAAAAAAGAACACATTCTCAGAAGAATAATCATTTACTGGTGTCAATCCTAGACATGAAACTTGTTGGCTCATGATAAAAGCCGATTGAAGTGTCATCAAATATGAACAGGAGTCAGAACGTCAAGGTTGTTGCAGTGGAGCTTGTAGCAAAAATGTTTGGGATCAATGTGTCAGGTTTGCAAGCCCATGTTTTGACTTTCATTTATATTCCTGCTTGGCAGGGGGTTGGACTCGATGGCCCTTGTGGTCTATTCCAACTCTATGATTCTATGAGTCCTTAGCTTCTTCTTTAGGGTCCCTTGACTTTGGGTTTCAAGCATGTATGACTTTTCAATGTCCTTCCAGTTTTATTGAGTTTCACATATATTTCTCTTATTTCTTTCCAAAATGTACACACCAACTTCTAGGTTAATATATGTCACCCTCTCAAGGTGACATATATCACAGCTACAATATGCAGGTTGCCTCCAAACTATCAGTATTTGGGATTTGATCATGAGCTGTTAGTGGAGGTTGTAAGCTACCTTGGGCATCAGAAATGTGGGAAGGGCTTTTAAATACACATTAACAAGAATGTGGGCCTTGTAAAGAAAACACCTTCTACTTAAGAAGACTCGTTGTTGTTTATTAAAAAAAAGGCTAGAAAAAACTTAAAGGATATGAATCACAATTTCTTATAAGCGCAGAGCAAACATTCTCATACTTAGAATATCTATACAAATCAATGACATTGAATGAGGTAGTTTGTGATCATTCTGCAATTGTGTGCACTTAAGATGCAACAAGAACAGGCTAATCATGGAAGTTCTAGTCTAGTAAAGGGACCCCCACATTTCAAGTTTCCTAGTGGGCCAGCTCCTTCAGACAATTAATTATTATTGTCTGATTAATCCTTTCCTTCTGGTTCCTTACCCCTTTTGTGTTTTGTTTTGTTAAACTGTAAGCTAGTGGCAAAGACAATGTTAGGTGCTTTAAAATGATGCTGATCATCATCCTCATCATTATAATTGAAATATCTTCTCTGCATCTCTACAGTCCCAACCAATTTGCAAAGCAAAAGAACCTGGAAGAGAGACTAGGCTGAGTGTGGGTCTCACAACTAATGTGCCCCATTCATCTGGCATATGACCCTTCTTCCATCTGCCTCTGCTTATCTCATGCCAGAACCTCCCCAGCTACGCCAGACTTCCCTTCTGATCGCATCCCATTACAAGTGGCAGGAAACTGTTTCAAAGGCAGTATTACTACCTGAGCCATACTGGCAAAAGCTGTGTCAATCTGCTGTAGAAAAAGTAAACAAATGTAAATACACCTTTTCCAGGTCTATCCTGAAACAATCCTGCTGACAGAATGTTGCAGAGACTGGGCTTGCTTCCAGAGAGGGATGGGAAAATCTGTCAATTTCAGTTTCTCTCAGTTTGTCATTTTTCCAATCTGAAGTTCAGTTCTCCAAGTATTCACATCAGTTTGTGATTATTTTTTTTAAAGTCCTCATGAAAACTCCTCAGCAATTTTTCATAATAGATTTGTTTCTATTTACTTTTGCCTAAAATATACCTTTTTTTGCAGAGCAGTTTCCCCTACTACAATACATCTTTGTATGCTATTTTCACTAATATATGATTTTTGTATGTGTGCACACTTCACTCCAGTGCATACATTTTTGTACATGTTACTTGGCTGGAGAACTGCCTTGAAAAATCTGGAAGAGTGCAAATTTTGTAGGATGGAAATTGCAGAATGCATAAAATGTATACATTCCCCACAAAAGAGACACAAAACTTTCAGTTCATGCACTGTGTCAGAAAGTGTGAATTAGGTAGGTGAATTGATTCCCCACCCCCCACCCCTGGCATCCCTAGTTCCTTGATTCTTTGGCTGTGTTCTACCCAGAAAATAGTGAGGTACCTTTCCTCCTTTCTCCCTGAAGAGGAGTTTCAGCATTGGCATGTGCCAGCATTCCAGTGCATGCTGGAAGCATTTCAGTTCTCTTTGGCTTTTCCTGGCTGTTGATGTCTGTCACTGCAGAACTTTAAATATTTTTTGACCACCTGGTTGTTATTTACTGATTTTTTTGGGTTGCAATTTTTAAATTGTTTTCATTGTTGTTTTAATGCTGTAAGGTGAAGGGCATGCAATAATTAATAAACTAATTATATTACTTTTAATTGTGTGTTTTTTCTGCTGCATTTTATGATTTGTAATGCATCACCATGCAATGCAACTGATGCTGCAAATGTGCATTTAATTGAATAAACCTAGATGCAAAAGAGCAGACAGCCCCCTTGAAGTGTGAGAGAGGACCAAGAGAGATGGTTGAGTCTGCAGTGGAATCCCGAGCTAGTATGCCTGACAAATGGGTGCAGGAGGTCCTGATTCATATGTACATCATCATGAACCCTTCGTACCTTTCCTTTCAACTGTGTGTCCAAGGCACTGAAATTGCACTGCTGATCATTAGCATCTGCTTATGATATTTGCATTAATAACTAAATCCCAGCTGGAGTGAACAGTTGGCAGGTTAAGTAAAGGATTTCAATGTACACCATGGCTGCATCTTTGACTGTTCTGGCAGGTCATTAGTGCATGGCAAGCTTTGCCCAGAATTGATTGGGACTTGGAGTGACTCACCAGAGAGCTGGAGCACATAAGACAAGCTTTCTGCAGAGGAGAGAGTGCTTACTGCCCTGCTAGATCCAATCTCTTGGTGAGTAGACTGCCTTACGGTAGACCTGGCATCAGAACCAGAAATTCACTTAGTCCTGGGTGAGGATTAATCATGCACTCTCATAGGCAGCTTACTCACAGTTAAGCTGTTCTAAAGTGGAGTTGGCATGATTACAGGCAACCCTGGTTCATTAGGGGCAATGGACTGGGGGGAAAGTGCCCAGGGGAAGAAAACATCAAGAAGGCAATGCCATAAAGCCATCATTGACTTCAAAGCAATAGCAAATATGATTGCACAAAGTAAGTCTTCTTTATCAGATAAGCAATGTTGATATGCCATTTCCCTTTTGCCACCCATTTGCATTTCAGTCCAATGACTTGGCTGAATGATGTGCAAATGTTAGTGCTCCGTGTTCATACCTTCATACAAAGAACCTGATTGTGCTACTGTTGCGTGTGCAGATAGTCAAATCAATTGGTCTTGTAATATGAGAAAGTACAGGCCTAGTTAAGGTCAGCAATAGTGCCAACTGTAAGAAACATTTCCAGGTGTCTCTTTTTAAAGGGGCATCCCTTATGCTAGAGGGAAGTATCTATTTCTGCTGCTTTCTAACAGCATGTAATATGCATATTTGTAATTTATTTTTTTTTGGTGCTGCCTTGCTCCAATCACAGTCTTGTTTGGACCATGCAACTCCATATTGCTCCATATTGCCAACTCCACTTTAGAACAGCAAGCAACTGATTCCAAGGGGGAGCATAAAATCTTAACTAAGGTTACATCAAGTGTTGTGGATGCATGGGCAAATCTTGTTTTGCGGCCCAGGTTTATAACGTGCTTAACGCATGATTGAATGGAAAAGGCAAACATGCTCTTTGAAGATTTTCCTTGTCTTGAAAACAGGGACAATTTGATATTTAAAAAGGAACATCTGGGTACTAGGTGATTTCTTCCTCATACCACCAGGCGCAGCAAAGACAAAACAGGTTTAGCACCATATGTGATGAGGGAACTGACGTGTATAAGAAGGGGTAGACAAAAGACTTTGCCAGGGGCTTATAATGTACCATGCAGAGCTAGTTCAATAATATGTGTCTGGTTGTAAAAGTTAATGAGGGGGTTCTTTGCACCGGCCACACCGAATTCACTATTAGTGGAATTTGCAAAACTGTGTGAGTCCAGGATTTAAATACTTGCCTTTGGGTAGGTAAATCACATCAACAATTTGGAGTATAAACAAACAGAAAACCAGGTGGGATGGGTAATGGAATGGAGTGTCCTGCAACATTTGCTGCAGGTACCATTTTTTAATACTCTTAGGAGATTGTGAGCACCCTCTGTTCAGTACTGGAGTGCACAATGGGCTTGGAATGTTTCTTTTAAAAGACAGACAGTGTGGCCACTTCTGTGCAATGACTATTCTCCCTCCTCTGCATTTTTTATTTGATGTGAATGTTGACCTATTGCCTTTGAGTAGAGAAGTGTAGGAGTATCACACAAATAGCATACTGCCAAAGACTAATGCATTTTGTCAGGTGATCAGCCTGACGAACTCCACAGGTTCTGGCTTTGCACAGAGTCTGCCACACAGTGCTCATAATCTGCCCAATTCTGCATTGGCTTCATTCCTGGCTTGCCACATTCCTTATCCATGTATCACTTTGTATTTATGTTTTAGGCTAATAGATTCCATGGGAGAGCTTCATAGGAAAGAGATGATTACAGGTATCATTACTAACACTAAGAGGAAGGTGCAGAAACAGCACAAGTGCAGCACATTTTAAGATTTAAAATTATTTCAGCTTAGCCTTTGCTAAGCTGATGCCCTCCAGAAGTTTTGGACTACAACTCCCATCAGCCTATGCTGGTTGAAACCAATGTGAGTTGTAACCCAAAACTTCCAGAGGGCACCAGCTTAGCAAAGGCAGATAAGCATAATATGAGCAATCTCAACAAAAGGACGAGTATTACTATCTCTATGTTACAAATGAGAGGCTGATAGTGGCTTGCCAAAAGATGGTCATCATTGTGTGGTTCAGGTGAGGTTTGTACTTCCAGGATACATTTTGGCTGGCATTGTTAGGACTAGCCAGTAGCTACCACACAGCACCAGCAGGAAGCCTTTTACCTGCGTCACATCTGGCGGAGGCTGGTCTATTTGGGCAAATGGGGCATTGCCCCATCAAACACAACCTGACCCTCGGCCAGCCCTCACCTGCCTCCCTTCTCACTTGCAACCAGTCCAGGGGGCGGCACACTGCCTGCCAGCTTCCTTCTCCTTAATATCAGTGTTGCTCTTGTAGAAGTCAACTGAGAGGAGGATGGGGATGAAACTTCAGTTAGAAGGCTCCTCCTGTTGTTGACTCTGGCTCCGCCTCCTACTGGGCTCCCTGCTTTCTGCCCCACCAGTCCCAATGGGCACTTTCCACCACTGACCACTTATTTGAGAGAGAGAGAGAGAGAGAGAGAGAGAGAGAGAGAGAGATTCAACTTTTTAGTTCTACCACCTTAAGATATGTTAAATGACAGCGTAGCAAGATATGAAGCAGCTAGAAAACTCCACAAAATTGTAGTCAGAATGATTTTTGCAAAAGTATAATCACAGTAACAATGTACATTGTGGTTCCTGCTCCTTCCCTTTGGAAATGAAAGCGGTCGTCTTGCATAATGGCATTTAGAAAACTATACTTTGTATTTTACTGTTGTTTCATTCCTCTGGGATGACATTTAACAATGAACATTTTCTCTCCTGCTCCAAACAGTTACATCTTGTGGTTACTATTAGAATTATATTAAGTCAGACTGTAATTGTATAGTTTCTCCGGAGCTCACAGTGTCTCGGTTTTACTGGGACAGTTGAGGGGTATGGCAATGGTTAGGGTTGTAGGTAGCCTGTGCTATTCTCTTGGCAATGGCGCCAACCTGAAAGGTGCTGGAACTGAGTTCCAGTGAGTTCCTGCTGAAAAAAGCCCTGTAGGCTATAGCCTATAGGCTTAAACATCCAGAGTGCATCAGGTTGGGGGAGGCTACTGTCAACTGAGTCTCACATTGGATGTAGTTGTTATACAAGGACCCAGGAGACAAGGATTCAAATCCCCACTTAATCATGAAGCACACTGGATGACCTTGGGCCTGTCAGTGTCTCTCAACCCCTACCTCACAGGGGGTTTTGTTGATATGATACAGATTCTAGTACAGAAACAACATAATACAAGAACCTGTGACATAGAACTCTAAGAGACAAAGAGCATTGTTTGTTTTAGCTTAGCTAAAATTCATACTTAGCTTAGCTACATTGTAAGTTGCCTTGGGGAGTTATTTTCCCTTGAAAGGAAGTGTTTGAATGCCTAAATAAACGACAAGACTGAAAAAGGTAATAAACAGTACTGAATTAGGGCATGTGCTTTGTAGTACTCATGTAGAAATAGCTAATGCTGCTTTCCTTTCTTCCTGTGAATGCAGCTAAAGACTGGCATTATCTTTTGGTCTGTTGTTCTTTCTTAGGCTGTGTACACATTAGTGGCTTAAAACGCAGTGAGGTTGTTTTCCCTTGCTGTGTTTCAAGCCACATTTTTTTTTGCTGTACATTTTTGTTTTTGCTCATTATGTGATTTGTTTTCCCATACCTGCAACCTCTCAAACTCCTGTCATCTGCACAGGCACGATGGCTGTCTTAAATGAATGCACCTCAGCCTAACCGCGGTTTACATTTTCAAATCAGATGAAAGCTGGTCTGAGGGAAAATGCACCAAACAGTTGTATTTCTCAAGAAACCACAGGATATATATAGATGGTGGTGAACATCACATGTGCTTGGTTTCAAACACCAGTGATGGGAGTGCACCAGAGCTGGAGCAAATGGTATATGAACACAGTTAAAGTGTTTCATCAAGGTCATCTATTTGCTCGCTACATCCAGAATTGTAAGACAGTGGATTCCACTTCTGCTTTTCTTTCATTCTCTTGGCTGAGCCATGGTCGATGCTGCTTAAATGTAACAACTGGAATGCTACCATATCAGAGTCCTATTCTGCATTGTTCATTGTTTACTAAAAGGCTTGGCCTTGATGTCATTGTTTTAATTGGCTAAAGGAAATGGCATTATGCATCAAGGAAACTGTATCACTGCTCAAATGTCTTAATGGGTGCTTCAGAAATAGCACAAATGAATGTCTCCAAATTATTGTGTCACAAGAACATATCCTAAGTCCCTACACCTTCACACCAAAGTATGATGCAACCATCTCATATTATCAGGAAGCTGGTGAGTACAACCAGTGAATGCACCATGATAATTGGTGAACTATGGCAACTTGGTGTTGATAATTGGTGGGTGCACATATCTTCTACCTGATGGCTGAGAACCCCTTTTATTCTTTTCAGCGTTCTGATTCACATAGCAACCACTGAACACAATAAGTTGGTAAATTATAGTAGAAATCTCTTTCTCTCTCTAGAGGAAAGAACCTGCCCTTGGGTTTACCAAATGTTGAGCAAGACCCAACGTGTTGAAATGCCATTAATGTATTGTGTCAAGGCTAAAGCTGTCAGGCACTGAGGGCGTCTGTTATATGAAACATTTTACAAGTAGCCCTGTAGCCTGTGCTGCAGAAGTAGCCAGTGTTGCAACGCCACAGAGTTATCTATTTATCTCTTTGTAAAAATAAGCAAGGATTCCTCATAGTTTCTTATCCAGCAGTATTGAGCCCTTGGGACTAGTTCACATGGCAGGAACAGAGGAAGCTGCCTTACAAAGGGTCAGAATATTTGTTCACCTGCCTCAGAACTGTTTCCCTCATTTGCAGTGGTTTTCCAGGGTCTCAAGTAGCTCTATTTCACCTCCACCTGCTACCTGATCCTTTTAACTGGAAATGCCAGGAATTTAACCTAGGCTCCTCAAAATGCAAAGCACCTGCTCAACAACTTAACTATGGCTCTTCTCTAGGTGACATGTTCTGAGACCTTGGAACATTCGCTTATTAAAAAGGAACTAGTTCAAATTCAAGACGCCAAAAAAGAAACAAATAATTCCAGTTCATGTTTGTCCCATTGTAAGATAAAAAGCTAACAGTTCTCTTCAAGTTTGTCCAAATGGTCTCCAATAATTCCTCCTGTTACAAACTGCTGTGCTGTACTTAGGCAATATATCTAAGAGGATGATGAAGACTTCAAAACACAGACAGTAGAATGCAAATTCTTAAATTTCTTTTTCATAACATTGGTTAAAGGTTAAAAAATGGTAAGAGAATGAAAAAGTAAGGGAAATCATTCCAAGTTTCACCCCAAAATCAACTTCTTTCACATTCACCTCACTCATCAATTACAACCTATATCATGTCTGGCAAGCTGAATTAATCAGAGAATCATAGAGTGGAGAGAACCTCATAAGCCATCTAGTTTGAAATGCAAAGCTAGCTATCCTCAACAAATGGCTGTTCAGACTGACCTTGAAGATCTCCAGGAAGGACAATCCCATTTCCTGATCTCCCTTGGTAAACCACTAACCTTTGGTAAATTTCTGTTTCACTATGGCATAGTGGGATAGCCAATATGGGGCTTTCCAGATGTTGTTGGACTCCAATTCCCATCAGCCCCAGCTAGCATGGCCAATGGTCAGGGATGATGGGAGTGGTACCAGGTTGGCTCCTCCTGCATTGTAGCATTGATACATAAATAATATGGCCATGCCAAGATGGATACCCAAATTCATATTGTGGCCATCATGCATCATAGCTCTATCAAGTATTTTAATGTCCGAGTGTTAAGTCAAGGAATGCATGTGTGTCTCATGACAACAACCAACCACCAGCTAAGAGCTAAATTACATGTTACATAGAAATGAATGTATCAAAATCCTGATGGCTGCTTCTGTGGGTGAAAATCAGCTTTGGAAGGCAGGAATCTGAAACTCAGAAGCAGAGTATGTGTTTGTGTGCTTAACCCTCCTCCCCTAAGCTATTTCTCTTCTTTGCAGTGTTCAAGACATGTTTGTGTTGTGATTCTGTATATGACATCATTGTTTGTTCTCATAGCATGAGAACTCATGGCAAGAGATGAGTGACAAATATATCTTCACCATGCAATTAATGGCCTTTCAGAGCTGCTTCTTATGTCATGGTAGTAGTGTACCAGGGGGAAGATGTATATTGCATGGTCCTTGCTATGTCATCATTCACAAACACACTGAATGGAAGTACATCATTCTTTCTCCTGTGCTGTGATGCTAAACTATGCTGTAATGTCAGAATTCATCACAGCTGCCTTGAGAGCAAAAGCCAAAGCATCAGCAATTTACTTCAGCATCGTTCATTCTGGAACATGATTATATTGGGATTCTTGCCATGTGAGGCTTTTGGCCCAGAGTAAATTTGTGCACTAAAAAAAGCTAACTTTGGTACAGCACAATCTTCTCATCTGGTAAATTACTTACGAGGATGAGCACATGAATGCAGAAAAACCCCTCCAAAAATTATGAATGGGATGGTTTATTTGAATAGATGTCTTTGCTCAAAGAAATTTTATTATAACAGACAAAATATTGTACTTGGCCTTGGAGAACCCTGAGTTCAAATTCCTCGTCTGGCATTAAGTTCACAGCTTGACTCTGGACACATCAATATTCCTCAGTATTGAACAGTCATATGTGTGGCCATCTGCCCAACAGCTGAAGCTTGGGTCATGCAGCAGGACAAGGATCCCAAACACACCAGTAAATCTACAACAGAATGACTGAAAAAGAACAGAATCAATGGCCCAGTCAAAATCCAGACCTCAACCCAACTGAAATGCTGTGTGGGACCTTAAGAGAGCTGTGCATAAACAGATGCCAGCAAACTTCAATGAACTGAAGCAAGTAAAGAAGAATGGGCCAAAATTCCTCCACAACAATGTAAGAGATGGATAAAGTCCTTCAGAAAACAATTACTTCATGTTATTGCTGCTAAAGGTGGTTCTATAAGCTATTGAATCATAAGGTGTACTTAGTTTTTCCACACATGGCTTTTCCATTTTGACTTTATTTCTGTTAAATAAATCATGGTGCAGTGTAATATGTCATGTGTTCATCTGAGGTTGTATTTACCATTTTAAGACCTGCGAAGGAATGTCTTCATATGTAAAACTACAAAATTCAAAGAGGGTGCACTTCCTTTCCCCTTTGAGTGTGTCTCCCCTTTGCAAAGTTGTTGTATGAACAAAATGGGAGAATTCCATATATGTCATACTGAGCTCCTTTGAGGAAACAGGAAACAGGCGCGGATGTGTGTGAGGTGTGAGTTGTATAAATATCTATTTTCTCCACCACTTTGTTTGCAAGTTATGACTGCATTATTCAGGAAAGCCACCACAGCCCATTTTGATCTGCCTAACTGAAGCAAGATGGCAGTGAAAAACTCATATCAAATACAGAAAGGCCTGGGATGCAATCTTTGCCAAGATTTCTAGTTGTGTGAAATCTGTAGTGTTTTTTCTCCTATGGTTATCTTCTCTGCACCTGAAGAGAGAGAGTGAGAGAGAGCGAGAGAGCGAGCGAGCGAGAGAGCTCAAAGGAAAGAGGAGGGAGGGAAAATGCACAGAGAATATGGGAGCCTTCGTCTTATTTTACCAAAGGCAGTACACCAAATAGCCATCATATGATAATGACTTTCAGTGCCTAATAATCTGGGTCACAACTGAATGCTTGACCCAGAGATGAGAGGTTTCATCTTCCATTACCAAATCCCCATGCTATCCAGTCCTTAATAATTTCTTTCAAAACAAATAGAATGGTATTCTTGGGCTGAGCAATACGTTTTGACATGCACCCTTTGACAAGAACTGAACATAGCTTCTCTTTAGAGAATGCGATGAATGCGTGCATAGAGAACAGCACACATCTCATATATTCTTGATTATGCACTCTGTGTGTATAATTCTCACTCTGTGATGAAGCCTGTATTATCTGTTATTGGTACTGGAGATTTTGAAAGGTAGCCACACCTGGGTCTCCACCTGTGAATCATCTGACATCACTGACACCAGGTGGCCTGTTTTGTTTAGGGCTTAGGGGCTAAAAACATACCTTTTTTGCTGAGATTTTCAGAATGTTGAACTCTGCGTCTAGTACAATGTTTTTTCTTAATCTATGTGGAATGATCTTGGAACTACAGAATATAGCAGTCCCTGAGTGCAGACCCCTGTAACCAATAATCTGCATTTATGAAGCAGTATGGGGCTATTTCCTGGAGTGCTTTACTTCTGAAGGCTCAAAAGCAGACCTTTGAGTGGGGTGGAGGATGCAGCTCAGTGGCACAGCACATTATTTGCATGCACAAGATTCCATTTCAGGCCTTGACATCTCCATGTAGTTCTGGCAATGACCTCTGTCTGCAAACCTTGGAAAGGTGCTGCCGATCAACATAGGCAATACTAAGGAGCCTGAATCCATGTTTGGCTTTGGGGTAAGGCAGCTTGCCATAGTCTAGGCATAGGCAAATTCGGCCCTCCAGATGCTTGGGACTACAATTCCCATCATCCCTGACCACTGGTCCTGTTAGCTAGGGATCATGGGAGTTGTAGTCCCAAAACAACTGGAGGGCCGAGTTTGCCTATGCCTGCCTCATTGGGTTGGTGAACATACCAAGACTCTTTCTTCTCCCTCCCTTATTTTTTTACACAACAATTCAATGAAATAGTTGATATTTCTCCTCACACACCCTGCACAGCTCTTCCACCCCCCCCCCAAAGAAATCTGCTCTGGAGGGTTGGGGAAACAACCAGAATAGATTTAGGGAGCACAGTGGTGTGGGAGAGAGGGAGAGCATTATATTTCACAAGATGAAATCCTTGCACTGATGGAACCTTAGGCGTAGCACTGTGTTGACTACTATGCAAAAATAACAGCCTGCTGCTGTGAGCAGCTTCTGTGAATAAGGAGCATGAATCTATTGGTGAGCCTGCAAAACAGGGACAACATTGAAGACTGCTTGTTAAAAATATAAAACTAAAACAAATCACCCTCACCATCTTAAGGGAGAGAGAACAATAATATTTTGTGTTTAGTTTTTAGTTTTTTAAATGAACAAATCTATAGCAATTCAATACAATCCACAATTCTTGGGCTAAGCCACTTTTTATTTTAATGAAGATATCTTAAAAGTGTATTTAGGAGGCAAGTGAAAGCACCACATTCCGAAGTCAGCCAGTAGACGATACACTTGGATCAGATATAAGTTGCAATATAAATATTTGTAATTCATCCAATATTTAAAAGCACAGTAACACTCGTAGGTCTGAGGAAGCACAAACCAATTTAGCAAATGCCGTGGGACAGAGGCTCTTTAGAAGAGATCAGACAGGAGGAAGAAGAGTAATTGCCATTTTGTGCAGGAGGCATCTGAACGTATAGATAGTAATTGAGATAAGAGACTTCAGAAGAATTACATGTGGGCTTGAATCCTGATGATTCAAATTAGCAGCAGGGCCTGGCCCTCAGATGCTGGTGGTGGATCCTGCTTTTATATTCGGTGCATGAGCCCACTTTGCAGCATTGCTTGATATCGGCGGCAGCTGCATGTGGCAATTAGGCAAAGGTTTTGATTCTTCAGTCTGAAATCCCAGGTTTAAGCCTGTGTGATTCTACTGAAGCCAGAGGAATTACACAGGAGGGAAGCTGATGAGACCGCAGGAGCACATGACAGACCCTCATTAAGCCTCTGAGGACAGAGGCACGAAGCAGCTGAGGGCAAAATGCGTCTAAAGCCAAGGAGGAAAGCCTATAAAAAAATTAGAGAAGTTGGAGATCTCAAGATCATGCACTTTAACCTCTAGCCGCCAAGACAGGATCCTTAGATGTCGGATCACAGTGTCTGATGGTGGCTGTGGCCATAAGCCTGTCAGTATTTTCATCCGTCCCATTGCAAATATCACCAGATCGTGTTTGTTTTACTTTCTGTCTCAGAGAAAGGAGGGGGCGGAAACCACTCTTCCAGACTTCCGTCCCTAGCATTGTGCCTGTTTTTCTTTGATCTGCCTAGAGACAAGATGGCAGTATGAGAGAGCTGCTTCTTTCGTACATGTTTGTTATGTTTTTATTTGTTTAATCAGTAGAAATAAAATTAGGTATGCAACAAAACCTCCACAGTTTTGTTTCTGTTACTCTGCTGCTTTTGAGGTGCTCACAATAGCAAATGTGAGTCCACTGTACCAGGACCTATTCCAAGGGAACGCTGTGCTGCTGTTCCTGTGTTCCTGTGATCGGAAGGTCGAAGAAGGTGCAGCCCATGCAGGCGCTGAAGACGTGGGCTGTATATGGGTGTACTGTCAAAGCCCCCCTGTGGATCAAGGGAATATGGAGAAAAGCCCTTCAACTGGGGGCAGTGCAGATCACGTTGTTCAGAGAGAAGCCCCCCTTCGAGAGGTACTAGGGCCCCACTTCTGCACCAGGCATTTAAAATGCCACTCCACTTTAAACAGCCATGGCTTCTCCCAAAGAATACTAAGTACCAGGGGCCGATCCCAAAGAATACTAAGTACCATCTCCTGGGGGCCGATCCCTTTTGGAGTTCCCAATATTTTTCATGTGGTGGCTGGACCCCCAACATCCAAAAAGCGCAGAGGTGAAGCACTGAGCCAAGTGTGGTGTGGCTCCAGTGGCCCAGTCCCCACCTGGTCTATCTTGCAGGGCTATTGTAATGATTACTGAGATGGATTATGAGGACAGCTGTATACAGTCTAAACCATGGGCAGGCAAACTAAGGCCAGGGGCCGGATCCAGCCCAAACACCTTCTAAATCTGGCCCAGGGACAGTCTGGGAATCAGCGTGTTTTTACATGAATAGAATGTATCCTTTTATTTAAAATGCATCTCTGAGTTATTTGTGGGGCGTAGGAATTCATTCATTCCCCCCCCCCCACAAAAAATATAGTCTGTCCCCCACAAGGTCTGAGGGACAGTGGACCGGCCCCCTGCTGGAAAAGTTTGCTGACCCCTGGTCTAAATGATTTAATTGTATGCTCTTTGGGGGCATAATTATTTTTTTAATTGTGTACAGAACCATGTACATTTATGGTGCTATGTAAACAAATGTTAATAATAATTTCAAATGCTTGTGACTGGTGAAAAATAACGATATGAAAATCATATAAGCCAATGCTCTTGGCTAGGGCAGCTAGTACAGATAAATAAAGTAAAATTAAAATCTAGACTGCAGTCTGCATATTGAAAATGTATTAGAAGAACAGAACAGGAAACACTATAAGGAAAGAGGGAGAAAAGGGCATCAAGTAAGTAGATAGAGGATAGAAAACGCTGACATGCAAATTGCTGTCTCATTGAGAGTTATATGCGCCACCCAGCAATAAATACACAAGACCCTTTTTTTTTTAAAAAAAGGAAGGAAATAAGATGAATGTGGAACTGCAGAACATGATCAAGGATAAGAAAGAGGCATATGAAAGGTGTAAAATGTCAGGTGTAGGAACGACAGAGGGAGATTGTGCGACGGTGCCAAAGAAAGCTAAGAATAATCAGGAAGAGATAAAAAAAAAAGGAAGATATATGGCTCATAAGGTTATTAAGATTGGAGATGCTTCAAATATGCATGGAACTAGAGGTCAGGAAAGGAGCTAGTAAGACTTCCCTGAAATGGCAAGGATAATCGATTGATTTAAGACTTGGCCATCGTTAAAAGTGCAATTCATTATTTGCCTTTAGTGCTTGCAAAATAGGCTGGAGGAGCAGATGGGGATTTCAGATCACGCAGTTGGATCAGGAGGAGGAGGAGGAGGTGGTGGTAGGGGAAATATGAGAGAAATTAGAGGAAAGGAAATGTGACGAGAATGTGAGATAGCTCAATGAATGGCAGGATTTCAGGGTTAGATGATGGAATACAGGGCAGAGCTGTGAAGAATGGAAGAGGACGTGCTATCTTTATATTTACTGATCTGCCTATGTATTTATCCTCAATTTCCAGACTTCCCCATCCCCAATGAAGATGCCTTAGCCTGCATGCATCAGAGGGAAAGGCCTTGCACATACAACTTGTATGCACAGGAGTTTTTCTCAACATGGTGGGGAACCCTATGCGACATGCTTTTGTTATAGCTTGGAGCCATAGTTATTTATTTTTTTAAAAAATTCAAAACTGCAATATAAAAACAACCATTAAAACAAAGATAAAACAATCAGACTACTTGGGTTTTGGCTCCCTGAAACCATTCAAAAGCAGGATTTTGGTGTGCAGTGAGATATTTTCAGCTCACTTAGATGTGATAGCCGAAACTTTTTCCACTAATGCTAAATTTTCCTGGGTAGGTTATCAAGACAGAGAAGAGGTGTACATCCATCCAATGGAAGGCCTATCATGGGCATTAACATGCAGACTTACAGAAGCAACAGTGTGATATTTGCTAAGAATGGGACAATCTGGCAGGCCCATTTTCAAGGTGTGACATGAGAAATTGGCAGAGATCATCGAACCTTTGCTCAATTTCACAGCAGCACCATTTACATCTGCTTCCTTCCCTTCCCCATTTTGTCAGCTTGCCTTGGCAAGCGAGGCAATGCAAAAAATATACATATTTGGATCTGTCAATTTTCTATACTAATCCTGTGCTTCAAAAAGAAGGCTTCAAGAAATCCAGGAAGACAAGATATTGCCTGAATGACAGGTACAGCAAGATTACTCGGATAAACGGAGCTGGGCCACCAATGGATGGCTGGCTGAGATAAGTTTAGATAAGTGTCATGTGATAGGATGGATTGATACAGATCGGCAATAACCTCAGTTTAAGAATGAGTGGGAACCAATAACTGGGGGGTGCCAGTTTGTCAGGCTTAGTTAGCATTAAGCTCAAATCAGTGTTATTAGACTGTCAGCATTTGCCATCTTTCCCCACCTCATTTTAAGCTCTAAAGACAGAACTTTCTCAGCCCATAAAAAGGATTTCTTGGGGAATGTAAATCAAAAAGTGATGGTTTTTGTATTTTGCTCTTAACTTTTTATGTTACCTCTGATTCTTCAGCCATGAATTGAATTTATTATTATTATTTTAAATTTAAGTGAGGAAGATGAAGGGTGAAGAAGAGGAATAAGAAAGCAAAGAAGATGGTTCTCTCACTGCCTTTCACCCTTCACCCTAACCCCACCCATGTTTCCTTACCCCAGTTTTGTATATATTGGAAGCTGCCCAGAGTGGCTAGGGCAACCCTGTATTCTGCTCTGGTCAGACCTCACCTGGAGTACTGTGTCCAGTTCTGGGCACCACAGTTCAAGAAGGACACTGACAAACTAGAACGTGTACAGAGGAGGGCAACCAAAATGGTCAAAGGCCTGGAAACAATGCCTTATGAGGATCGGCTAAGGGAGCTGGGCATGTTTAGCCTGGAGAAGAGGAGGTTAAGGGGTGATATGATAGCCATGTTCAAATATATAAAAGGATGTCACATAGAGGAGGGAGAAAGGTTGTTTTCTGCTGCTCCAGAGAAGCGGACACGGAGCAATGGATACAAGCTACAAGAAAGAAGATTCCACCTAAACATTAGGAAGAACTTCCTGACAGTAAGAGCTGTTCGACAGTGGAATTTGCTGCCAAGGAGTGTGGTGGAGTCTCCTTCTTTGGAGGTCTTTAAGCAGAGGCTTGACAACCATATGTCAGGAGTGCTCTGATGGTGTTTCCTGCTTGGCAGGGGGTTGGACTCGATGACCCTTGTGGTCTCTTCCAACTCTATGATTCTATGATTCTATGAGATGGGCGGGGCACAAATATATTATTATTTATGTTGTTGTTGTTGTTGTTGTTGTTGTTGTTGTTGTTGTTGTTGTTGTTGTCATTATTATTATCAGAAGGTCTGAAGTGTGATGCATGGCATCCCAGGCAGGGCTGGGAAAGGCTCCTCTCTGATACTCTGGAGAGCTGCTGCCAGCCAGTGGTGGCAATACTGAGCTAGAAAGACCAATTGTCTCATGCAGTACAAAACTGCTTCTTATTTGTGACTAGATCAAGACCTGCTGTGGATCTCTCCAGACTCAGTTCCAGGGATAGTCATTACATCAGTCCCAAGACAAGATGAGTTAATTGTATGCATGCAGTTCTCGCACTATGGTTTTGTAGCAGCTGCTGCTAGTAGGATTAACCCTTTCCCTTTCTGCCACGTTCCCAATGGAAATTCCCTCCAAGCTGTTATTTATGCTATTAAAAAGGGCGCATGGATTTTATTCAACTTTGGCAGTCAGTTGCCTGCATTGACAAGCCTCAGATCATATCATTTTGGAAGGTTCTGTTTTTCTTTATTGCTGCATTCATTTCCCGGCTTTTCTTCCATTAGCTCAAGGTGGCATACACCAGGCATAGGCAAACTTGGCCCTTCAGATGTTTTGGGACTATAATTCCCATTATCCCTGACCACTGGTCCTGTTAGCTAGGGATGATGGGAGTTGTAGTCCCAAAACATCTGGAGGGCCGAATTTGCCTATGCTTGGCACACACAATTCTCCTCTCCATTTTATCCTTACACCAACTTGCAAGGTAGGTTAGGCTGAGAGCGAGTAGCCCAAACTGACCCAGTGGGCATCATGGCTGTGTGGGGATTTGAACCCTGCTCTCCCAGGTTGTAGTCCAGCACTATAACCATTACTCTGCACTGGCTCTCTGGTGGTGGTGCTGGTGGTGGGGAATGTCTGGTGTCCTTTAAAACAACAAGATTCCAGTTCCCTCCCTACACCATTCTAAAATCTCATGACAGTGGATATGGTATAATTCTTGACTGAAAGAAAGAGCTCGGTGACATTGAAATAATCCAGGTCAGGTTCTGTTTGGTTTTTCAGCATCCTTATCTCAGGAGGATGCAGGGATTTGGAGCTGCTTTGCCCCTGCGGTTTTATGATCAGAAAATGACATAAAATATCAATATTGTTTTTTGAAGGCCACCTGAGGAATGGAAAGCAGGTCAAAGGGTGGCTTTCATGCTCCAGATGAAATTAGCGTAATTGTGTCAAGTCTGCTGCTTGAAGCCTCAGATGGCGCCCTATGGACTGCTTTGTTTTTCTTGAACAGTTTGTGTGAATGTCATTTTGGAACAAGACTTTCTGTTAGTACATTTCCTTTGCAAGGTCTCACAACCTGATCCTGAGTGGTGCATTGGTTCACTCCTCTTGAGTTCAAAGGGACTGGCTCCCAAGTAAGTGTCCTCAGAGCTGCTCCTTAAGTGAAAGAGGCTCCTGACAAGGACATGAGGAAGGGTTTAGGTGGCCTCCCAATGCATTCAAGGAATGCCTGAGGAGGGATGTGGGGCCAAGTAGGCCAGCCCTGCCCCGCCATCTGCACGAGAAGGCACTTTGCATGCAAACTGACATACAAGCATAGAGTTTCTCCATAGATGGGGGAATGCTGATTGGCCAGGATCCCCCCCCCCATCCAGGCTGCATATGCATGAACTTGGAGCACAAAACTGTGGGAGGTTTATGTAACCAAACATAATGCAAGGGAAGGAATAAGGGTTGCTTCCTGTTCCTTTCTCTCTCTCTTTTCGAACCATGTAAGCTAAACATGTCTGTGGCTAGTGCTTCAGACTCCGACTGTGTGTTAGAGACTAAGTTCTGTATTTTGCAACCAAGAATACCTTGCCAGTGTTCTTTCTGCTGCAGCATTGAATGATGCTTGAGTGAGACCTGTAATTACTGTAAGTAAGGCATTTAAACATCCTAAGGTTTGTGGTCTATTCACTCCAAGAGGAGTAGAGGCGGGAAGAACTGCAACATCTGGGACATCTAAAGGTCTAACGGCCAGTGCTTTTTTCAAGGGTACGCAGTACCAGCACCTTTTTTATCTAAAAGAAAAGTACTGGTAAAAAATGTGGCAATAACTGTAACAACTTCCTGGGGAGTACCAGCACCATTTTTCTAGAAGAAAAGCACTGCTAACAACCTACACTTTGCAAAGGCTGCATAGACCTGTGTTTTGTCTTTTACTACCAATGCTGGCTTCTTGTTAGCATGTTATCACACACATCAGTTCTTTTTGATTGCATTGTATCAGTATCATCAGTAAGAACATCCATAGCAAAATGATTAAAAAAAATAAGAATAAAAGAAAATGTTCAGTGGGGGAACTGGGGTCAATCCTTCCTAGAATCCAAAGCATCTCCTTACGACTAATGGTGTCATCTTGGTCAATTTTGGACATTGTCAACATTACACAACTTCAGGGGTGGGGAACCTAGGGCCTGGGGGAGGGGGATATGGTTTTCAGGCCTCTTTTTATGACCTGCAGAATTCTGCCCAAGGCAATGTCCCCTCTCTCCATGTCTCACCCCATACTGCCCCTGCATCACACTCCAGAGGTGTTCTCCTGTCTGGAACGTATGCCTTAGCACTGTCAACTCATTTTACTTGCCTGGGTGGAAGATAAAGAGGGATGCATGAGTGTGTGTGGAACATAGCCTACTGTAGAAGAGCATTTAATATTGCAGATGCATCCCCAGATCCTGTCTAAGATGCAAAACTGGAGCTTCCTTAGCAAGGTTGTGACTGAGTAGCCACATTATGCTGGTGCAGGCACATTTAAGCACGATCATCTCCTATAGTTCATCATGTAATTAAGTTGATAGTAATCAACACATTTTCTAATTAGAGGCTAAAGTGACAAGAAACCTGATGTGAATACTTACTTTTACATGATTAAGTGAACTTTGGGCAGCTTTATTTTAAAAACAGGTTTCTTTCTTCTTCCCCGACTGTTGCTGTATTGCTGGTGAGAGAATATTGGACGCTGCTGTGAAGTTGCACATTTTGAAAACAGGAAGCTGGGACCACACAAATCACTTGATTAGCAGGCCTTTTTAAAAACTGTGTGTTCTGAAAATGTACAGCTACAAACAGATGCAGTTTTCACTTATGTCAATTGCATACATTAGTTTGAAGTCAGAATGGTGTGTTTGAGAAATGAGAGTGGAGCGGTGGACACCAAATCAGACGTAAGGCAGTTAAAACTTAAATCCAATGATCACACTTAGGATAGGACAGCAGCCCTTTCAGAATCACGTTGCAAAAATTCTAATTCAGTGAAGTAACTAAGAGTCAATAACTGATTGCAAAAATGAGTGAAGGCCCCAGGACATCAGTTGCAGATAATACTGCTAATCATAACAACAAATGAGGCATGAGATTGCAAAAGGTGAGAAGGGGCTCTGTATCCTGTGACTGGTTCTGCTACTGAATCAGCCTTGTGACATGGGACAGTCATGGAAACTCACACAATAATGAGTGCTTACTCACTGCTTTGAATCCAGAAGACTGAAACGTGAAGTCTCATGTGCCTCCACTGTGAAAAAAGGGTTCAGAGTAAGTGGTTTGTCTCCTGGGGTGGGAATGCATAACTCGACTCAATGTGTGTAGCAATACTGTTGACTGAAATGAAAAATGACAATGTAGCCTGAGATCCTCAGGTAAAAGATAACGGTTAAGGAGGAATCTAATTAGTGGTGTTGCCAGTCTGGCAAGAGGTTAATTGGCATAATGGGGCAACGAGACAGAAACCTGAATAAAATTGGATTACCAATACAGTGCAGTACTGGCATAAGAAAGCTGTTGTAAGCTTCTTGTTCAGAGATTCATCAGGCTGTTTCATCACATTTTCTAATTGCCCACATGAGCAGCCCTAGGAACCCTGGTCCTGGTATTCACACATGTGATAATATAGAAACAACTGACTTCTTTTTTTTACACTTATAGCAATCACTCTGTGGTAATTAACTGCACAGGGTAACTTCATTTATGTCCATGAATACCTAGGTCTAGACCTTGCATGGATCTTTAAAAAAATGTATTGTTTGAACCTATGATAAGCGTCTGTGCTCCAGTTCTCTGGTCGTTTTGATAATGCCCATCTCTCTCCTAAAAGGATCTATTCTTCATGACATAGAATCAAGGAAAGCATGATGTATATGCTCAAGCTAATCCATGGAAGGCATCTAGCTCTGGGAAAGGAAAATGGCACCTCAGTTCTCACATCCTTTTCCCTTTCCTTCAAAGTGCCAAGTATCCATTTCTGAGGTGTTCACCCTGTGAACCTCACAACCCTTTACCACATTTTGATTGAATCCCCTCCTCCAAGCATTACTCTTCCTGGAACACAATAGAAAATGAGGGAGCTAAGCATGCCCTTTGTCTCTATTTGCTCTGAACAATTCTGCTTGTTCACTTCAACCTCCAAACCTCTGCACATACTGTACCTCTGCAACAGTGCTTCCCCTCCACTAGAAATAGAGGTGTCAGAACTCTCAATGAACACCTTCCTTCATTCTCATATAATGGCAATGGCATTCACCTGAGATGTGCCGGAACTGAGTTCCAGTGAGTTCTGGCTGAAAGAAAGCCCTGCTCTGCACATAAAAGTAAAGGTAAAGGGACCCCTGACCATTAGGTACAGTCATGACCGACTCTGGGGTTGCGGCGCTTATATCACTTTATTGGCCGAGGGAGCCGGCGTGCAGCTTCCGGGTCATTTGGCCAGCATGACTAAGCCACTTCTGGCGAACCAGAGCAGCGCACGGAAATGCCGTTTACCTTCCTGCCATAAATAGACCTATTTATCTTCTTGCAGTGCTTTCGAACTGCTAGGTTGGCAGGAGCTCTGCACATATAAGGATCTAAATTGCTGAAGCCAGATTAGGAACCATACTAGTGTTAAGGTTAACTAGAAATTCATTGCTTTTTCTTTTGTGCTGCTGCTTATTTATTCCAACTCGCTTCTCCATAATAAAATTAAAGAGAATAGTAATAATAATAATAATAATAATAATAATAATAATAATAATAATAATAATATAAAAAAAATTGCTTTTAAAAAATGAATTTAGAAGTGTGGAGTTGACTGAATAACTTTTTAGCTCACAAGATGGGTCTCACTCGTGTTCTTTACTGCTTTGGGTCTAAGCTAAGTTTAAGGGATCTTGCTAAGATCTGTCCCTTCTCCCACCAAATACAACATGTCTGGGTTTCCATGTGGCCATAGTTGGAGTGTCTAACATGTTGGAGGCAGCTGTCTCTCAGCTTGCTCTACCGCTCTAGGAAGAGGAGAGCACGTGTGGTCTTTCATCACAGGGCACATGGCTGGCACAAGCCCATGACAAGGTGAAGCCTGTGCCTGAGGCCTCTTCAGGTTTGAAGACCCATTTAAGATGAGTCTACAATTGTGGTTCTTAATCAGCACTCCCTCCTGCTGGCCCAGTGCCAGAGAAACTAGTGAGAAAGGTAAATAATGGATCCTGAAGTGAGCAAGCAAAAAACAATCTCAGCTTGGCTAAGAGAAGTTAGAAAATAATTGGTGGCTGTTGAGCCCAAAGCAGCCAGGAAGAGTCTTCCACAAAACCAGGGACTGAAGAGACATTACGAGGAAGGGGGACATCTGGATCAGTGCTACACTGGTGCACATTTTTTGACCATCTAGCATAGCCTTCCCCAGTCCAGTTTTGGACTATAACTCCCATCAGCACCAGCCACCACAACTGTGTTTGCTGGGGCTGATGGGAGTTGTAGTTCAAAACATCTGGAGAGTATCAGGTTGCGGAAGACTGGTCTAGCAGCACCTTGCTTTGGTTGCTGATGTCTGTGTTCTGTATCTGCCACTGGCCAGTCAGAAACGGCAAAGTTATTCATGTACAAGCAGGATAATATACAGGCAGATTGTATTTCAGGTATCCTGGTCTTAGCCATCTAGGGTTTTGAAGGTGAATCTCAGCACCATCTTGTACTGGTGAACATCAACTCATTGGAGCACCTAGGCCAGGAAGCAGTTTGTCTGGAGAATTTTTATCCCACCAACAAACTGAAGCAGCATGCAATATGTTTGAAATGCAATAAAATACTAGGGAGGGACAAAAATGTTTACAAGTTACCCCTCTCTAGGTCTCAGATACTCTGGCTGCCATTCTGCTGCTGAATCTCTGGTCCAAAGCAGAACTTAGAGGAGGAAAAAAAATCTGGTGGTGCATCAGTCAGATGTTGCCCCCTTAAAGCGTGGGGCTTTTAAAGTTTTTATTTTTATTTTTACTGATTTCCATGTCCAGTTAAGTGCTGGACAAGGAGCTGCCACAGAACTGTGTCCTTTAGGGTGGCTAGAATTGCCATCCTCTACAAAAAAAATATTATTTACTATTTAATGCCACTTTCCTGACCTAGCCAACCAATCCCTGCATGCTTGATGCAAGCAGCCACAAAGGACAAAGCATATGCATCCTTTTAAATTCTGCATTGCATGCAGCACTCTTTCCGTTATTTGTCTCACCGTCTGCTGTGGTAAAATTATATCACCTGTGTAATATACATAATTAATTATACAAATTATGTTGTCATTATGTTATTCCACTCTGTTCATCTCAACACAATGCAACTGGGCGTGGGTGGGTATTTGTGTGGGTGTTGTAATAAATCATATATCATTTGTGGACTGAAAGCAACAACAGCAGAATATATCAACTCTTCTGGACATGGGATGAAAAAAGCAAACTCTGGCAATTCTCACTCCTTTTTCTATTTCTGTTGGAATTCTCTGACATCCCTAGTCAAGCATACAGGTGATGTGCAAAGCATTCCTCCCAAGTGAATTCCCACTGGGTGATGATTGCTGAAGTGCAGTTGGTTGTAGCAAGTCTCAAAATTGCAAGTGCTACTCTGGGTGATCAGTATTTACCGTATTTTTCTGTGTATAACATGCTCCTGTGTATAAGACGACCCCTATTTTAACTCCAAATTTGGACTCCAAATTAGGAAAATAGGGGGAGATTGCCCAGAGTTGTTGAACTTTGGGGGCAGGGGGATTGCCGCAGCAGCAGCCAATCAGACATTGCCACAGCCACCAATCATTCGACTAATTGCCGCTGACAATCTCCTGCTCGTGGCTGCAACCAATCGCCCGCCCTGCCCCCTGCAACATCCGTGTATAAGACGACCCTCAATTTTTATCATTAATTTATAATTTTAAAAAATCATCTTATACACAGAAAACAATGGTAATTGTGATGTGGAGAGCATTTTGTTGATATAGTGGGCAATATTGTTCTACTGGCCATTCTCATTCTCAGCATAAATTCCATTTTCAACAGTAAGTGGATATCACCATTGACCCATCTCTGCAAAGGGAATACTCATTTTAATAATCCTTTGTATAACATCTATTTTGTTTCAGATAGCTTCAGGAAGCCATTCTCTCCCCCCAGGGTAATCTTTAGGCGACTGCTTAAGCAAACGACATCGAGCCCTTTGAATGAAACACTTATTTGAGATGAGAGTGCCCTCAGCACACAACAAAAGGGCTTTCCAAAGCCACTTGCATCGTTACTCTGCACTCATGCAGATATCTGAGGCCAAACATTCCTTGTGTACTCTGAACACAGCTTGATCATTGTGGCCAAGCGCAAAGAAAATGTTTGGTTTTCACATTTCTTTGTTGTTCTCTCTGGAGTGTCACTTTATGAGTTCAAGGAAATGCCAGTACCTGGGCAGTGGGTCTCACATCCCCTCTTGTGCTCTTTTTCCCTTTTCTGCTGAGTATATATATATATATATATGACATATTTATTCCAGTGGAAAAACAGAAGAAGAAGAGTTTTGGATTTGATATCCCGCTTTATCACTATCCTAAGGAGTCTCAAAGCAGCTAACAATCTCCTTTCCCTTCCTCCCCCACAACAAACACTCTGTGAGGTGAGTGGGGCTGAGAGACTTCAGAGAAGTGTGACTGGCCCAAGGTCACCCAGCAGCTGCATGTGGAGGAGCGGAGACACGAACCCGGTTCCCTAGATTACGAGACTACCGCTCTTAACCACTACACCACACTGGCTCTCACACAGATGGAAGGTGCTCTGTCTTAAACAAATGTATGCCCCACTGTTTTATTCCATGTAAATAGGAAGGTGCCTTATACCAAGTCAGACCACTGGCACACGTGGTTCACAAAATCATAGAATCATAGAATTGTTGAGTTGGAAGGGAGCCTGATGGTCATCTAGTACAAGCCCCTGCAATGCAAGGACGTCAAATAAAGTATATATGACATATGACCACCCAACCTTTGCTTCTGTTCCACTGTCAGACAACTCTTACTGTCAGAAAGTTCTTCCTGATGTTGAGCTGGAATCTCCTGACTTGTAACTTGAAGCCATTGGTTGAGGTCCTACCCTCCAGAGCAGGAGAAAACAAGCTTGCTCCATCTTCCATGCGACAGCCGTTCAGATATTTGAAGATGGCTATCATATCTGCTCTCAGTCTCCTAGCTTCCTCAACCGTTCCTCATAACCCTTGATCATCTTGGTCGCCCTCTTCCCGATTCTTCTGTGGCATTAGCTACCCCTCCCAGTTTGGTGTCATCTGAAAATTTGATGAGCATCCCTTCAGTTCCTTCATCCAAACCATTTATAGAGACATTGAACAACAACAGGCCCAGGACAAAACCCTGTGGCTTACCACTTGTCACTTTTCCCCTAGGATGCCAGAAATCCCTCCTGAAGGAAGCTGAGACCATGGTCCAAGAAACCAAACCTTTCCTGATGACACTACCTGTGCAGCCGGTGGTTTACTTCCAGAATTGCTGGCATGGGAAATTGTCTGGGCTGATGGGAGTTATAGTCCAGCAACATATGGAGGGACACAGGTTGGCTACCCCAGTATACAGTGACTTGCAGCAGCTCTCCAGTGTTTCAGGCAGGGATATTTTCCTGCTCAACCTGGAGATATCAGGGATTCAGTGTGGGCATACGCAAAACCACAGCCTTTCCCCTAATTATGTCTGGCGATAACTGCAGGTTATGGCATTTAAGGCTGATTCAAAGAGAATGTTTCCTGTATAATGTCACTGTAAAAATGTTTGCTTTCATTCATCCCTTGTTAGCCTTGCCTTTTTCCTCCCCTTCCATCTACTCTCTTAACTCCCTCCACATAGTTCAATTATCATCTCTTCAGGGACAGGACTTATCTTTTGCTTTGTTGTTCTAGAAAGCATTATGTAGGCTGATGCTGTTAAATAACAACAACAGGTGATACCCAGTGTCAGTCATACTCGGAGTAGACCCATTGAATCAGTGATTCTATTCTATGATCTAGTTGGATATCACCCAATAATGAGGTTATATGCATATGCAATGATTTGAGGATCCTACTTGTGAATTTTACTAACCTATTAATCTTCACTAAAGAAATAATAATAATAATTTTGGTCCACTCAGTGAAAAAATAAGTATTGCCAGCAAAAGACTTCTCTGGATTTTCTTTGAGAGGCTAAGCTGTGCATTAAGCTTTATGAAGGCCAGTCAGTCAGTGGAATGGGTTTGTTTCTAAAATTGTGCTTTGCACCTCACTCTGTAAGATCATGCCCACGTAATCACCCAAGTGCAAAGGCTAAACAGAGATTACAGATCAAATACTTTTAGTCCAGACATCTTAAAATTTGACCTCTGTTGCAAGGCTTAAAATAAACAGCTGGGTCTATATGGAGCTTTGTTCATGAGGCTTAGTTCTCAAAACTTCCTGAAAGGGAAGGGTTGTATTGCAAACATTTGACCAACAAGTCATGCACGGGACAAACCATTACAGGACAACTGATGTTTAGTGTTGGTGTAGGAGAGGAAATATACAGTGGTGCCTCAGGTTAAGTACTTAATTCGTTCCGGAGGTCCATTCTTAACCTTAAACTGTTCTTAACCTGAAGCACCACTTTAGCTAATGGGACCTCCTGCTGCTGCCACGCCGCCGGAGCATGATTTCTGTTCTCATCCTGAAGCAAAGTTCTTAACCTGAAGCACTATTTCTGGGTTAGCGGAGTCTGTAACCTGAAGCGTATGTAACCTGAAGCATATGTAACCTGAGGTACCACTGTATATAGAAAGGATAATTTCCTGGATGCCAAGATCCAAGTTTGGGGTAAGTATTCTTTGGTGAGAGAACCTCAGCAGAGATCTAAAGTCACAAAACTTGCAGCAAAGTAAAGTGTGGAAATATGGGTTGTTAGACCTTTAAAATATGCCCCTGTGAGTTCCAAAACTTCACTCTTTCCCCAACATAGGAAAAGACTACACATATGACAATTTTTAAAAAAATGGTTTACTTACCAACTCTTCAAAAGTCAGGTTAATGTGCTTTTCCATGCATCAGTTGGAAAAAGTTGCACAGGCAGTAAAACTTGGCTTAGTTACAAATTGGTGAAAGTTCTTAAATTATTGGTAGAGGAACTCAAGAGTGGTTTGTGAGCTATGTGGTCTCAGCTGGAGCAACCAGCTGAAACCTATTCACACAGAGAGAATCTCAGGTAGACTAGAGGACTACCCTTTTCCTCCCAAGGCAAGGAAGTGACCTCACTAAGCTTGGTAGGACAGCTTACTCTATGGTCTTAACTCCTTCATGCAGTAAGTAGATTTAAGCATGTTGGTTATATGAGGCCACATTTAGAGTGTTTCTAGACTAGGATATCTTGAATGGGTTGTTGTTGTTTTTCTTTTCAAAAAGGGTTTCCCCAGAAAATGTAAATCCAATTAAAATTGAAGGAGCTGGTTCTGATTAGGACTGTGGCAGTGGGTTGTGTGTGGTAACACTGTGGTCTTGATCCTGCTCAGCCCCACCATCTCCCCACACCAGTCATTTGTTAAAAAGAAATCAGCCATGTAGAAGAGGAACAGAAACTGGTTCCAGTTTAATGCATAGTAATTGTGGTTGACTTCAGCTTGTTTTCTTCAGAATTATTCAGAATCCTCATCAGAACTCATCTGAGTTTAAAAAAGGGAGAGGGGGATAAAAATTGAGCTTCCACCCCAGTCATTCCACTGGAGTATGTTCTAGTGGGAAGAAGCCTGAAGATAGCAAATTCCTCAGAGCGCAAACTTAATTGCTGTGAACTGCAGTGAGGATGCTCTGGAGGCTCATCATAAATAATCATTAGTAGCAATTTATAATTTAATATGCAGCCTATTTTTAAGGCACTGAAAGTAAATTCCAGTTGCGGTTTATGATCTTTCCTTTTTCAACAAGCCTCCTAACTGGAGATTTCTGAATTATTATTATTCCAGACAATATCTGTATTGGGAATGAATTCTTTTAAATGCATGTTTTAATTGTTTTTATATATGTACTTTTAAAAAAAAAGAATAAGCAAACTGTTTTTGTATATGCAATTGCTTTACATAGCTTTACTTGCAGAGTTTTCCTAGGAAGCAATTCATAAAAGAAATAAAAATATACAAATAGTAATCATCAACAACACCGTCTGTGTTCATAATCTTGGGCATGTGTGCATGAGAGAGAGAGACAGAAATAAAGACAGAGAGATGGATGCACATAAAAGAGCTGGCACTGAGTAGTTCAGTGGCTAATGGTGCAATAGTCTGCTTTCCTGGAAGTAAGCCCACGGAACTCAACAGGGCTTATGTGTGAGTAGACATTCATAAGACTGAGCCGTGTAACAGACTGAGCTAATAATCATGGAGGCCTTTACCTCTGACATGAACTCTCCAGGTGACCTCAGGTAAGTCATGCTCACATTACCTCAATACTACCATCTGCAATATGGGGATACTACCTCTGCGGTGGGATGCGGGTGGCACTGTGGTCTAAACCACTGAGCCTAGGGCTTGCCAGTCAGAAGGTCGGCAGTTCGAATCCCCATGATGGGGTGAGCTCCCATTGCTCGGTCCCAGCTCCTGCCAACCTAGCAGTTCGAAAGCACGTCAAAGTGCAAGTAGATAAATAGGTACTGCTCCGGCGGGAAGGTAAACAGCGTTTCCATGCGCTGCTCTGATTTCGCCAGAAGCGGCTTAGGCATGCTGGCCACATGACCCAGAAAAACTGTCTGCAGACAAACGCCAGCTCCCTCGGCCAGTAAAGTGAGATGAGCACCACAACCCCAGAGTCGTTCGCGACTGGACTTAGCTGTCAGGACTTTACCTTTTACCTCTGCAGTAGGGAACCAATTTTAGCCCAAGAGCTACATTCCTTTTGGCTAACCTCCTTTGACGCATGTGACAGCAGTCTGTGGAGCCAAGGGGAAAAGTGGTTGTCTCTCAAATACATGTCCATCTCCACACACACACACATTGTGACATATACACACATAACACCCCCCCACACACATCCATTGTTACACCTAATCCTCCCCGCCTTTTTCACACATGCATACACACACCAATTAGGTTTGTGGGGGGAAAGCATTTTATTTTTTTTTTTTTAATATATATTTATTGAAGTTTTCAAATAAAGCATATATTAGATAAGCACAACTTATCATTGTCCATTTAACATCTCTCAATTATTACATGGGACTCCCCCACACCTCCCGCATACACTTACATCATTATTAAATTTATTTCAAACAAATTATCATTTAACTCATCTTAATTAATAATCTTAATTTGGTTTGACATATAATTCAGCCTTAAATCTAATTTAATGGTAGACAATTATCTGCACTGGCATCCAATTCAACACTCAGCCAAATTACAATATTTTTGTAAATAAATCTTAAATTCCCTCCAGTCTTCTTCCATCCTTTCTTCTCCCTGGTCTCGAATTCTGCCGGTCATCTCGGCTAATTGCATATAGTCCATCAGTTGCATCTGCCATTCTTCCACAGTGGGTAGCTCCTGAGTTTTCCAATTCTTGGCAATTAATATTCTTGCTGCTGTTGTTGCGTACATAAAGAATGTTCTGTCCTTTTTTAACACACTCTGGCCTACAATACCCAGGAGAAAGGCCTCTGGTTTCTTAGTAAAGGTGTATTTAAACACCTTTTTTAATTCATTATATATCTTCTCCCAAAAGGCCTTCACTCTAGGGCAGGTCCACCAGAGGTGAAAAAATGTTCCTTCATTTTCCTTACATTTCCAACATTTGCTATCAGACGAATGGTATATTTTAGCCAGTTTAACAGGGGTCATGTACCATCTATACATCATTTTCATCACATTTTCCTTCAACGCATTACATGCAGTGAAGTTCAGCCCAGAGGTCCACAACCTTTCCCAATCTTCAAACATAATATTATACCCAATGTCCTGCGCCCATTTTATCATTGTTGATTTTACCATTTCGTCATGTGTGTTCCATTTCAGCAGCAAGTTATACATTCTTGAAAGTACCTTAGTCTTAGGTTCTAACAGTTCAGTTTCTAACTTTGACTTTTCCACTTGGAATCCTAGCTTTTTGTCATTTTTAAACACTTCTTTAATCTGAGCATATTGTAACCAGTCTCGCACTTTGTCTCTCATCTTTTCTAAACTCTGCAATTTCCAGTTGTCACCATCCTTTTCTATTATCTCCCAATATTTTGGCCAGTTGGCCTCCATATTGGCTCTTTTCCGAGCCTTAGCCTCCAGGGGTGACAGCCACCTCGGAGTTTTATTCTCCAGTAAGTCTTTATATTTTGTCCAGACATTAAAAACTGATTTTCTGACAATATGGTTCTTGAAGGCCTTATTTATCTTAGCTTTATCATACCATAAATATGCATGCCATCCAAACGCGTTATTAAAACCTTCCAAATCCAAGACATCCGTATCTTCAAGAAGTAACCAATCTTTTAACCAGCAGAAAGCTGCAGCTTCATAATACAACTTTAAATCTGGCAGGGCAAAGCCCCCTCTTTCTTTCGCATCTGTTAATATTTTAAATTTGATTCTGGGCTTTTTGCCCTGCCAGACAAATTTAGAAATATCTTTCTGCCACTTCCGGAAGCACTCTGTCTTGTCTACAATCTGCAGTGTCTGAAACAAAAATAACATTTTTGGCAATACATTCATCTTGATGGCAGCTATTCGGCCCAACAAAGAAAGTTTTAGTCTTGACCAACTATCCAAGTCTCTCTTAATCTCTGACCAACATTTTTCATAATTATCTTTAAATAAACTCAGATTTTTTGCTGTTATGTTTACCCCTAGGTATTTAACTTTTTTAACCACATTTAGTTCTGTCTCTTTCTGAAGCTGTTCCAACTCAGTATCTGTCAAGTTTTTCCCCAAAACTTTAGTTTTTTGCTTGTTTAACTTAAATCCTGCCACTCGACCAAAGTTTTGAATCAGTTGTAGTACTCTTTTCAAACTAGACTCCGGCTCCTGTAATGTCAGAACTAGGTCATCTGCAAAAGCTTTAAGTTTATATTGTTTCGCTCCGACCTGAATCCCTTCCACCAACCTGTCCCCCCTAATCATATTCAGGAGCACTTCCAGAACCGAAATAAACAGTAATGGGGAAATCGGGCAGCCTTGTCGTGTACCTTTTTCAATTTTAAACTCTTCTGTAACCACATTGTTAACTATCAGTTTAGCCTTTTGTTCTGAATATATTGCCTCAATCCCGTTCTCAAACCCCCGTCCCACTCCCATTTCTTTTAAATTCCCCTTCATAAATTTCCAAGATATGTTGTCGAAGGCTTTCTCCGCGTCTATAAAAATTAAAACTGCTTTAGTGTTTATGTTTGTTTGTAAAAGTTCCAATATGTCTATGATGTTCCTTGTGTTAGTAAACATATGTCTGCCCGGGAGAAAGCCTGCCTGGTCTTTATGGATTATCTCACTTAAAACTTTCTTAAATCTTCGTGCCAAAACATCTGCAAATATTTTGTAATCCACATTTAAAAGGGAGATGGGACGGTAGTTCTTGAGTTGTGTCTTTTCAGTTTCTGACTTTGGAATCAATGTGATAAATGCTTCTTTCCACGATTCAGGCGCCTTCTTCCCCTCCATTATTTCATTACTGACCTCCAACAAAGGTTGTATCAAATAATCCTTCAATGTCTTATAGTAGTTAGAGGTCAGTCCGTCTGGCCCTGGTGATTTGCCCTGTTTCAGACTCTGGATGGCCTGTTCAATCTCTTGTCGTGTTATTTTGCCATTCAAAATTGTTCTATTTTCTTCTGACAGCTTTGCTAATCCATTTCTCTCCAAAAATTGTGTAATCTCTATTTCATCTTGTGGCCCTTGAGTGTATAGCTTTTTAAAATACCTCTGGAAGCACTTTCTAATCTCTCCCGGGTTCTGAATGTTCCTTCCTTCAACCTCTAAGTTTGTTACTGTATTTAATCTTTGTCTCCTTTTCAGCTGCCAGGCTAGCAGTTTCCCACATTTATTTGCCGATTCAAAAGTTTTTTGTTTCATTGTTTTAATCTTCCATTCTATTTCCTGATTTATCAGTTTGGAATATTGTGCCTGATAAAGTTTAATTTCTCTCAGAATCGGTTGGGACTTCGGGTTAGATCTTAACTTCTTCTCCAACTCTTTGATACTTTCCAGAATTTTATCTTTCTTTTCATTTTGCAGTCTTTTCTTTAAGGAATTCTGTTGAATCAAGAACCCTCTCATCACAGCTTTACTTGCATCCCAGATAGTTCTTTTTTCCACCGTAGTGTTCAAGTTAATCTCAAAATAGTCCTTTAAAGTTTTTTGGGCCTTCTTTACAATTCTTTGGTCTCTAAACAGGCCATCATTCATCTTCCATCTAAAGGAGCCGGTTGGGATCAATGTCATATCCATTCTCAAGGCGTTATGGTCGGAGCATGTTTTAGGGCAGATTTTCACCTTCCTCACCTTAGGTGCCAGACTTCTAGTTATCCATATTTGGTCGATTCGTGTCCAAGTCAGTTGAGCTTCAGAAAAGAATGTTCCTTCTCTTCCCAAGGGGTTTCTAACTCTCCAGATGTCAACCCAGTCCATATTGTCAGTCATTTCAAAAAAGGTCTTAGGTAGTCTTCCCTCTTTAGTAATGTTCTGGTTCTGTGACTTATCCATATTTGTTGATACTACCCCGTTCATGTCCCCCATCATGATGACGTTGTTGTAATCCAGATAATCCAGCATGGTCTCGTGCAACTTCTTATAAAAATCCGATTTTCCTTCATTTGGAGCATAAATTCCTAATATCAAAATTTTTTCTCCTTGATACTGTACTTCTATTGCGAGGATTCTTCCACTTTCATCTTTAAAGAGAAATTTTGGTGAAAGGCTCTCTTTTGCATAGATCACCACACCTCTCTTTTTAACTGTATCCGATGATATAAATTCTTGACCAAGCCTTTTATTTATTAACACCTTTCTATGGAGCCTAATCACATGTGTTTCTTGTAAGCATATAATGTCCAATTGTTCCTTTTTTAAAATATGAAAAATTTTAGACCTTTTTTCGGGACTGTTACAGCCATTTATGTTCCAGCTCAAAAGCTGCAGAGACATCCTGGATAGGTCTGGTTATTCTTTCTGGGGTGGTACCTTGTTCTCCGGTCCTTGAGGATCCGAGGGGGCGGGCTCCCCTGGAAGTTCTGGCGCTGGCAATCCAAGTCCTTTGTGGAGGTCTTCTCCGTATGCTCCCAAAAACTTGTCTCTATCTTCCACTGTTTTGATTTTGATCTTTCTCCCTCTGTAGGTAAAGGATAATCCTTGTGGGAACTCCCACCTGAAGATAATTGCGTTGCTTCTCAACAGTCTTGCCAATTCCGTGTAGTTAGATCTAAGGTCCAGCAACTGCTTAGGAATGTCCTTGTAGATTTCAATTCTCTTGCCCAAAATGTCTAGTGACTTTTCGTAGTGCAGGCCCAAAATCTTGTCCCTTTCCTCCTTTGATCTCAGTGTTATCAAACAATCTCTGGGCTTCTCTGTCCTTCTGACTCTGCCAAGCCTGAAAGCAGATACGATTTTGAAGTCTTTTTCCTCTAGCTTCCAAAACTTGGCAAATTCCTTAGTTAGAAATTCAATAAAATTATCTTCTTCCACCTCTGGTATTGACCGTATCCTCAAGTTGGTCTCCCTGTTTCGCAGTTCTGTCATCGAAAAGTAAATCTGATGTTCTCCAACTTGTTTGCTGAGTGGTCTTACTTCTTTCTCAAGTTCTTCCAGTCTTTGACTAGTATCTTCAGCCAGTTTACGATTTTCACCTACAGCCTCCTTTAATTCTCCAATAGACTGGGCATTCCGTGCAACTTGTCCAGTCAGCTTATTCAAGCTTTCTGTGTTCTGTTCAATTTTAGCTGTATGCAAATCAGCCTTCTTGTCCAGAGCCTCCAATTTCTCCAAAATTTTCTCCAAGACAGAGCTACTTGTCCCTGAAGCCATATCTCCCAGGTGCAGCTCCTCTGTCTCTCCCTCCCCTGCCTGTATTAGGGAGGCCACCTCTATGTCTGGAGGCAAAGTGGAAGGCAAGGCCGGCACAGAAGATCTGCGCTGTGAGGCTGCAGATAAAGTTAGAGTTGTTTGTTTAGTCCTTCCTCTTCTCCTTGCGCCACTCATTCCAAAGTTATCTGTAATCCAAGGTCAATCCAAGTTGTTCCCATGAGAAAGCAGAGTCCCAGATACAATAGTCAAACAGAGGCCGGGAAAGGGAAAGTAGGACAAAGTCACTGCTGTAAATCCAAAATCCTCTAGAGGGAGCTTAGTACGTCTTCAGGGAAAAGATCAAATCCAAGTTAAACTTGTAAATTTAAATCCATGTCCATCGCCTCCACAATGTATTATTTTTAGCAGAGTAAAACTTAAAGCAAAACAGTGTTTCTTACAGTGCCTTGACTGCAACAGTTTCAAAGTATCCAGTTCCAACTCAGAATGTTTCAAAACCTGAATTCAATGTATCCAAAGTTGCAAACTGGTGCTCTTCCAGGCAGCTCCAGCACCAGAGATTCTTATTTATTTTGTAATCCACTGGTTCCACAGAAGAAGAGTATCAATGCACTCCCAATATGACCAGCAAAAGTCAATAGCTCAAAGTCTTTCACTCAGAAAACTGCTTTAACAGGGTGCCAGCATTTAGTTAACGCATAACTTTTTGTCTCCACTCCTCCTGCTCTTTGCTTAAAGTTCAGTATAGCGGGAGATGGGCTTCCTGCTTATCCTCACTCCGTTTTCAGCCAAATTTCAACTTTTTTAAAAAAGTTTTAAAAGTTTCAGAAAGTTCTCAAAAAGTTTCAGAAAGTTGACAAAAGTTTCAGAGAGTTTTCAATGTCCAAATTTACTCACGGGTTGTAGTTTCCAAAATTCAGAAAAGTTGCAGGAAGAAAGGACAGCGCTGACCGGCAACAGCAACGCGGCTTCACTTCGCTGTTTGCGCAACGACCCACAGCGCCGCTACCCCCTCCGCGATCCGGAGCCCCTTACGGGGTCCCTTCAACGTTTTGGGGGCTGCTTCTGGCGCCCGCCGGGTCCCGAGACCACAGGCTTCTGCCACCTGTGGTTTTCCTGAATGGGTCTCCGCTTCGCCGTAGCGGACGACCCGTTTACAGCGGAGCTCCCTTCTCCTTACTCGGAGAAGGCAGCCATTACCGGTCGCGCCGCCTCCGGAAGTCGGGGGGAAAGCATTTTAGGTTCCCCACTCCCCAAGCCTAATAGATGCAATTTGTATGTAGACTTCAGGGCATGTTTCCACAGAGAAAGTATTAAAATCAGTTAAAGCCAGCAGTTCACTACATTCTGTGGACCAGGCTTTTTGTCATCAATGACGTGGGGGGGAAATGCACATTTTCAGTTGGCTTCAATGGGAGGCTGGTTTCAAGACAAATTGGATGGGTGGGGGTGGGGTGAAGCAAGATCTATGGGTGTAGAGTGGTATACAAGTTTAATAAATAATAATAATAATAATAAATAACAGTGAGGCCACATCTTGCCCATCACCACAGGTTTCTCACCTGTGCCTTACTGGGTTGTCATAAGGACTACAATTAGGCAACACATGTGAAGAGCTGTGAACATTTGAAAACACTATAAAAATGCTATAAAACACTACAAAAAGGCTAAATACCGCAAACATACAAAAATGCATAATTTTATTTGTATGCTGCCTTTCCACAGGTCAAACCATGCTCATGATAAAATACGTAACAACAACATAATAAAAGTAGTCATAAACAATAAAGAAAACATGAAAAAATATGCAACCAAGCTGAACAATTCCCACATAAATCACAACAAGATCTAAAATAAAGATAAAACAAAAACAAAAAAACCCAACAGCAGCTACGCCCTGGTCCCAGAGTCTGTTCAGCAGCCTCTGCTTTGGTAGCTGGAGTCAGTCAGGGTTCCGCCCTCCCAGGCCAAGTGGGAAAAGCCTGCAAGGCAGGGAGCAGGTCTTCCAGGACTCACAGCCAAGATGAATATTAATATTAGTATTAAAAAGAACCTCAGAAACCTGCGAATGCACTCTGAACTTTCTTTTGAACGCGTCTGTGGTTGTAGCTAAGCAGTAAATCAGAACCCGGCACATGCTAAAGGCCCAGACTGACAGCTCTATTGCTGCCTCCTCCTCTTCTCTTTGCTACTGTTGGTGAACGACAAGCTCCGCAGCCAATTGTGAGAGATGGGCTGCTTCCCTTTGAGGCACTTGACTATAAGGCTGACCTCCACCCCCCACCCCCACAAAATGGCAATAACAGAAAGAGGAGGCAGCATCAGAAACAGGGATGGAGGAGGAATTTGACTCAGTTCACATATAAAGGCGAATCTTCCTAATCTGCCCTTTCCAAATACTATGTGAGCCCAAAACACAGACATCCTTTGAAATTTGCACTTCTTTGAATTTTGCCATGCTATTCTCGGGCCAAGTGATGTGTACAAAAATGCACATATTAACCCAAAACTATGTATAAAAATGCATTATATTAGGAGAGCTATTGAGGGAAATACACTTTGTAAAAATGGACATATCAGGAGAAATTCACACTAAAATGCTGGTCACTTTCATGGTAAAGGCACCCCTGCCCATACGGGCCAGTCTTGACAGACTCTAGGGTTGTGCGCTCATCTCACTCTAGAGGCCAGGAGCCAGCGCTGTCCAGAGACACTTCTGGGTCATGTGGCCAGCGTGACGAAGCCGCTCTGGCGAGCCAGAGCAGCACACAGAAACGCCGTTTACCTTCCCGCTAGTAAGCGGTACCTATTTATCTATTTGCACTTAGGGGTGCTTTCGAACTGCTAGGTGGGCAGGAGCTGGGACCGAATGACGGGAGCTCCCCCCGCCGCGGGGATTCGAACCGCCGACCATGCGATTGGCAAGTCCTAGGCGCTGAGGTTTTACCCACAGTGCCACCCGCATCCCTCTGGTCACTTTCATGATGACATTTTAAAGAAGAATTCACAAGCTGATGTGGAAAAGTGGAGAACTGAACTTGAGATTGAAAAAACGAGGAACTGAAGGAAACTGAAATTGACAGATCCACCCATTCTTAATCAGAAGTAAGAACGTTTTGAGGAATAGGTCACCAGGCAGATGGCTGCTTCCCCCCCCCCCTGTTTGTTTGCTTTCCCCCTCATCATCACAGCCATCTCTTCCTCCTCATTGTGTGAGAGCAACACAGCTTCCTTGTATTTCAGCCCCAACCAGCTGTGGGGTTTTTCAATCCATGAACAACAAAGGGAAAGGAGTTGCCGTGAAATTCACTGTGTTTGATTCCAGTGTTTCCAGAGATTCCAGTGTTTGATTTGCTGATATGCTGTTGCCACATGTGAATTAAAAAGGAACTCAAAGCCTGTTGACAGCAGTGTGAACCTCTTTTAAAGGTTTAAATCTGAAGGATTTTTACTTCAGACATGATAATGTGACGTCACTGCTCACACAAATAAAACATAGAAGTGACAGAAAACAAAATGACTAAATCAGGGGTCAGCAAACCTTTTCAGCAGGGGGCCGGTCCACTGTCCCTCAGACCTTGTGAGGGGCCAGACTATATTTTGGAGGGGGGAAATGAACGAATTCCTATGCCCCACAAATAACCCAGAGATGCATTTTAAATAAAAGGACACATTCTACTCATGTAGAAACACGCTGATTCCTGGACCGTCCGCAGGCCGGAATTAGAATGTGATTGGGCCGGATCCGGCCCCCGGGCCTTAGTTTGCCTACCCGTGGACTAAATGGATGCTATGCCACTGATGCAATAGCATCTCTGGCCTGTTTTACACCCACATTGCTCCTGCATGGGAAATGCATCCACTTTGTAAAAACCATAAACCCTGTGTGGCAAGGAAGGAAGCCATGATTGGAGGCAGTTTCTATAATGAATGTCACCTTCAAATCTAATAGTCATGACTTGCTTGAGGGCTGGCCCTCCCATTAGTGAGGTGGCTGCTTCAGCTGAGAGATGCCGGGGTGGGCAGGAAATAGCAGTGAGGTGTTGGATCTGTGTGTGCCACATAGCCCTACACCCACTTAAGCTAGCCTGTTGCTCTCTGGTGCAGTGGAGGATGCTGTCCCATCACCCATATCAAAATTTGTTTCAACTGCCAGTCCAGTCAGCTTCTGTACATGGAATGAGAGGGAGCACCATCTTGTCCTTCACCTCAGGCAGCAAAATCTCTTTGGCTTGGTAAGCTTCATTGTACTGAACTGAGAGTCAAAACAAGAACCAGAAAGTAAAATTGCAAAGCAGGTAAATAGTTTCCACATGCCATAGTTTCCAAGATAGGGGCAGTTACTTTATGTTACAATCTACATATTGAGTTTGGGGCAGAGGGAGTTTGTTGTCTACCTTCTGTGAGCAATGAAGATGTGCTTAGGATGTGGAGCAACACTTGCAAACTTGAATATTGTTATATTCCCAAAGCAATATTTGGCAAAGCGTTTATCGAGTTTATCGATAAAGAGTTTATCACATTGGGCCATGATCTGAATGTCATTTCAGGGCTTTCAAGAGCAACATGGTGGAAAATCCTCCCTCAGTTTCAGTTGACACCCCAGACTTTTCCATCACACTATGAGTCTCATAAACAGTACAGTACCCTGAAGATAAATTCTGGTGGTGTGAACAAAGCATTTTCATTGGCTCTCAACTGAATCCAGTGCAGCATTTCAGCAACTTCCTGTAGTTTGCCTTTCCTGTGGCACAATTACTATGGCTCAACACCTACATGTTGACTGGCATTTGCTGCCAATACAGTGGTACCTCTGGTTACGTATGTAATTCGTTCCGGAGGTCCGTTCTTAACCCGAAACTGTTCTTAACTTGAAGCACTACTTTAGCTAATGGGGCCTCCCACTGCTGCCACACCGCTGCCACATGATTTCTGTTCTCATCCTGAAGCAAAGTTATTAACCCGAGGCACTATTTCTGGGTTAGCGGAGTCTGTAACCTGAAGTGTATGTAACCTGAAGCGTATGTAACCCGAGGGACCACTGTAAATGCACATTTCATTCATTTCAGGCTCTTGTGCATTCTAGACCTCCAATCAGAATCTGCCCTGCCTTTCTTCCTTCTACTAATTGGGTAGGTATGAATGAAAAACAGAGAACAATGATTACATCACAATACAATTGCTCTCATCACTTGGAAGTATTAGGCAATTTCTCAAACATTGCTAGTGTAGCTGAGGTGCATATTTGCACGTCTTCCTCCAGAGCCACCACTTTCTGAATTGTCATCCACTGTGGTCAAGTTTATCAATCCCTAGCATCACAACTGAGTCATATCCCCTGTCACTACAATGAATGAGCATACAGACACGGGCAGTTTGCATCCTTCATTTTTATGGCTTTGCACATGAGATATGAGCCCAGTCTCAGACTGGCATTTTGGGTATGTGTGTTATTTGTGTTAGATGTAAGCATATGCATTGCAGTTATTAGTATGATGGATCTAAGTTGGTGGCCATCACTACTTCTTCCAGGAGCAAATTACATCATTCAAGCATGATGAGTTCATACTGGTCTTATGTAGTGATGTATTTATTGTGTTTGCTGCGCTGGGCAGAAAGGATTTTTTGTGTGCCCAAGATAACAGAGCCCCTCTCAGTGCAGCAGTGACCTTCCTTGCAAGAGTAAGAGCCACCTTAGGGGAGCACACAGCTGGTATCTCTAGATGAGTGGAGGCTCTTCTGCCCTTCTTCTCGCCTCCCTCTGAGGAGAGGACCTCACTCAAGGGCCGCTACCCTGCAAGTGTTGCCTTCTGCACAATGCCCTTACTGTGGTCTCCAGCTACTTCTGGTGCCTTTCAAGCAGAATGAGCTGTTCTGTAGCTAGTCTCTAAGGGAGGAGGGAGGCTCTTATGCCCTTCTTCTTTTCTCTTTCTGAGGAAGGCTGGTGGGGTTTAAGTGCTGCTGCAGCTGTTGGGGATGGGGCGATGACATGTAAAGGCCTCTTCTGTCTCCCCAACTGTGATGTAACATCTCTTCAAATTTGCCATCCTGAACAACTGCCCTGTTTGCATAAACACACCACTGGACGTATGATGAGTTCTCTTATTCTGCAAAAACATCTGTCTTGTTAGTTTAAAAACTAACACATTCACAGTGGCATAAGCCTTTGTGGTATGTGGTTAATTTCTAAGGTGTCACAATATTATTCTCAGAGGAGGAACTGTGATAGCCTTTAGTAGAAAAGGAAGAAAGGGTCTTGCAGCATCTTAAAGACAACCATATTTGTTGTTTGACTTTAGCAAGTACATGAAGTGTTATCATTTGATCCAGAAGCATAGGTACTTTTCAAGAGCTTATCCTGCAAAGACTGTATACTTTACTCTTCAAACACAGAAAAGGCCTTGTGGCATAAGACTCTTCATCCAAGTTTGTTCAGTGGAACAAATTCCTAACCAGTGACACTGATCATGATACTTTGAGGTTGGTTTTCAGAGTGGGCTGCTAACAATGAGTGGAAGGCAACTTGTTCTTTGTAAATACTACCTTTCCTGGCATATGTTCCCTTCCTTTTATTACTCCTCATGCGTCAATGATAGGAAAAGTATATTTAAAAGTATATCAGATATTCATAAGAACGAGACTGCTGGATAGGGCAATGGCCAAACTTGTTCTCACAGTGGCCAATCAGATGCCTATGGGAAGCCCAAAAACATGAGCCATAACAGCATTATCCCTGCTTGTGATTCCTAACAACTGAAATTCAGAGATGTTCTGCTTCCAACAGTGGAGGTAGTATCTTGCCAACAAGATTAGCAGTAGCCACTGATAGACTCAACCTCCATGAATTTGTCTAATGCTTTTTTAAAGCCATCTAAGTTGGTGGCCATCACTACTTCTTCCAGGAGTAAATTACATCATTCAAGAATGTGCTGTGTGGAGAACTGCTTGCTTTTGTTTCCCCAGAATCTTTCAACATCATTGTCCCTGAGTTCTAGTGTCATGAGATTTTCCTCTTTTTCTACACCATGCAATATTTTATGCACCTCTGTCATGTATCCTCTTACTCTCTTTTTCTCTAAACAAAACAAAAAACAACAACACCAAATGCTGTAAGTTTTCCTTACAAAGGAATTCCTTCACCCCCTTGATCATTTTGGTTGCCCTTTTCTAGCTCTTACCATAAACAGAGATGTTTTCCCAGAGTCCCCTATAAGTAATAGAAAGTCTATACTTGACTAATTGGTTTCCCCAAATCTTCTCCTACTAGTCAGAGGCTCTGCCACATAAACAGGAAATGCCCCTGAGCTATTTATTACTTACCGTATTTTTTGCTCTATAAGACGCACCAGACCATAAGACGCACCTAGTTTTTGGAGGAGGAAAACAAGAAAAAAGAATATTCTGAATCTCAGAAGCCAGAACAACAAGAGGGATAACTGCACAGTGAAAGCAGTGATACCACTTGCTGTTCTAGCTTCTGGGATAGCCTGCGCAGCCTGCATTCGCTCCATAAGACGAACACACATTTCCCCTTAATTTTTAGGAGGGAAAAAGTGAGTCTTATAGAGCAAAAATACGGTAATTGGTACAACAGAGTCACACCTAATTATAGCACATGTGGCTAAAGTGCTTGTGCTAATTCCAAATATATATTTCTTTTTAAAAATTTCCTGGGATGCCTCTTAAAGAAACAATTGCTTTAGTCACAGTTTCATTCAGATTAAGAAATGCCTATATAAATAAGATACTTATACCTTGCTTTTCAAGGCAAGAAGCCTTTACAAAATAGCTTACAACACAGCTAAGCTGGTATAAACAATAAAAGTTCAATTAAAAACTCACCCTGTTTCTTCCAGTTCTATGAATAAGATTCCAGTCCATGGAGAAATATGTTAGAGAAGTTTAGGAGCTGGAGGATCTTGATTCAGAGCAAAAATGTGAACATCATCTTTGAGATTTCCTGAAAGAGCTTGCCATGGTTTGCTGTTGACATGCCATAACTGGGAATATGGCATCAGTAGCTATTCCACAGCACTTGTTTTTTCATATACAGTTGTCTTTGATGGGCATGAGGATTTAGCCATCATTATCCCAATCTGTGGACTGGAGTTCTTGACAAGTCTGTAAAGCTCTTCATAGTGCCACAACCTGCAGCTATAACTGAGTGATCCAACTCGCTCATCTTGGAAGGAAGGAGGGAAAGAAGGAACTTTGATGGGATGGGAAAAAGGAAGCAGCTACTGTGGTTTCCATTAAGATTACACCAGCAGGGACGTATGAAGGGGGGGTGGGGGTGCGGTCCGCCCCGGGTGTCATCCCTGAGGGGGTGACTAAATGGCACACCATGGGGCCCGGCACTTACCTGCAGCACGCCCGAGCCATGTGTCTCTCCTGGGGGTGATGCGGTGGCTCGGGCCCTCCGCTGCCTGAAACAGCAGTGGGGGGCTTGCGTCCACCAGGCGGACTCTGTGGGCAGCTCACCGCACCACCCCACTGGGCGGATTGCCCCACCCTGCCGCTCCAAGTGCCGGAGCAGCTAGCTACGCCCCTGTACACCAGGCTTCATAGTGCATTCAGATTTCCTTGTAAGGAAGGTTGATGATTCTTTTGACGTGGTAGAGGGCTCTATAATGAGGGATTGTGATTGAATATTTGTATCCATTTCCTAAAGCAAAATTTCATAAGCAGAGTATAACTAAATAGCAAAGCCCTGTCTGTCCTCTCAGTCATATGCCTGCTCTCATTCTTTATAAACAAATGTTTGTTCGTGCAGAGCGAATGATGTTTATGGTGCATACCTGTCAATCAAATATGGGTGTAAATTGCTCATTAAAGCAAAGAGTTCTATACTTGGGTGTATATCAGATACCTATCTTTACTGCGGATGGCGGTGGAGATTGCTACAAGAAGTATCCCTATCATGCCCTGGAGCTACTGTGGAAAAATCCTTTAGAGGCAGGGAGTCCAGTGCTTGCTGCGAGAATCCTTGTCAAATGTCAGTACAAATATGTCACTACATTTGTCACTAAGGGAATGCCAAGCCGTAAAAAGCCATCCTAAAGTATGGGAAAAAGCAAAGAGAAGGAGTAGGAGATGAATCCAGTTAAGGCTCATTATAGCTCAACTGTTCTTCCTTTGCTTAAAATTGGTTAAACATATGAACACATCCTTACAAATGGGTGCTTAGGCTCCTATTTGAATTCAATAGGACAAAAATACCAAGGTTTATCTGGAATGAGCCAATGGTCCTTTTGCACCATGCCTTTCCATATAACCGTATGAGCCTATGACTCCAAACATAGGCTCAGAGCTGGCCTAAGTCATTTTGCTGCCTGAAGCAAAAGGAAAATATGCCATTCCCCACTCCCATCTCCACATATAGAAGGTAACCCAACTAGAAGGTGAATCTTACTTTAATGTCTTACACTGATCCTGAGGACAGCAGGTTAGCTTTGCAGTGTTCTTCAACTTTAAGTACCTAAATGTTGTTGGACTACAGCTCCCATCATTCCTGACTGTTGGCTAAAGTGACTGGGGGTGATGGGAATTGTAGTCCAACAACCTCTGGAGGCCCAAAGTTGAAGAACACAGGCTTTGGGGGTTGCAAGGCAAGCCACAAGGCACACACAGCTCTGCTGTCTGAAACCTTGTTGCCACTCCCTGCCTTCCTGCACCTGCTGCCTGAGGCAGCCAACTCACTCTGCCTAACAATAGGGCCAGCTCTACGGGTTAGGCATAAGATACATCTACTTTACTGCTATTGCATTTTAAGTAGTAGGAAATGACTTTGTAGTTCCTGTAGACAATAATCTAGGAGATCCAATTCTTTTGTGATGTGTTCATTCCTTTGATCAGAAGTGTAAACCTTATAGTGAAACCTGCTGTAGGAGGATCGCAGGATGATGACCCCTCTGTACCAAAGCAAAACGCTGACAGCTGATTTGGGCATGTATCCAAGCAGTGAAGTCCTTTACTGGTTTGAAACTACCCGAGTGGAGGAGAAAATTGTTTGGATTACAAAGCATTTAAAGAATCTATACCTGTGACAATAAAAAACGCTTTCAAGTACTGCATGAGCTCACTAAATATAACATCCTAATTGGTTCCAGATAATAAAAGACTATTTATGGCATGTGAAAAGTGAAAGGCAAAGACCAAACTATAGAATAAATTATAAAGGTACTGTCAGTCACTAGAGTTAATTCAGCAGTTTCTTTCAACTTGAAGAGAGGTAGATTTCTCTTTATTATGTCCTCTTGAGACATAAACATATTGCAATATTTCCCTCTGCAGGGGTAAAAATTACAGTCATAATGGCCAAGGTGGACAGAGAGAAATAGAACTAAGAGTGTTTGCGTAGAATTGATTCCTATGATCTTATTCTCATACATCTGATGTCCATCAGAAGTATCATAAACATCATTTACTGATAATACTTCGAGTACAGTCCCATTCCTGCTTATTTGGGATTGAGCTATACTGCCCAAAGTTCTCAAATCACTTTACGTATATTATCTCAGTACCCCTCACAACAGACCTATAAGGCAGGCCAGACTGGTTCCATAATGCAGATGGTGGCTGAGGCAAAGAGACTGGGGCTCTGTTCAGGGTTCCTAGTGAGTTTAGGGCTAAACTGAGATTTTGAACCTGGCCAGGGGGCTTTCACCTCATCGTCATTTGTCACTGCTATTAAAATCTGTCTCCAACAGAGTATGTTAAGGTGCTATTGAGTGATAAGGCTGGGAGCAAAGGAATCTATTCGGCTGCCTCAGAAAATTGTGTCAGTGCCTACAAATTGGAAAGCTCATTTCCCTCCCGGTTCTTTTTGGAAAATGGATTGGTACTTCCTCTTCCTCCTCCTCCTCCCCACTTCACCACATTACAGCCATTTGATATCTGCCTTGAGGAGAGGATGAGGAGCCAATTGCAAGTTAGGGAAAGGCAGGGTAGGATTTCAAGGTTACATGTGGCAATGATAGATGGGAAAGATGAATAGACAACAGACGAATGCATTATATCATCGGCCCCGCCACCGAGAAGCAAGAGATTGTTCTCTGTATTAGAGAAGCTGACATATTTGGCAGCCTGTCTCCTATAAGGACATCCTCAGTCCTTGTTTCCAATAAGTGTTCGTAGAAATGTGGTTGTCTAGGTGACAGTCAGGAAAAAGGTTGCTGGCTAAGGAATAAAAGAGCCTTGGCTAATAGGCCATTATGTAACTCAATGTCTCATGGTTCTATTATTCCTGAGGATGCAGCCGTTCATTTTCAGGCTCCACTTTCCTTTCTTCCACGTGAACTTCTCAGCGAGATTCGGCCACTGTGGAGTTCAGATATATTGTAATGCCTTACAATCTTTCTTCTCCAACAATGAAATGAAACCAGCAAATCTAGTTCGAACCATAGTAACCTTGAGACTTGGTGGTGCTCATTAATTTCAGTAGAATTAAGTCTATATCTATCCAGGTATCGGATTCCATCTCCAGGTCAAAAAGGCCCACCCCATTCATTGCATGCCATATGAGTACCACATGCTGATGCTGTTGCTGCTGGTGTGCACCTATGCTGGTCCTACGTCCGGTCTCAGTTCCCTTCACTTGTGCATCATGTGAAAGTGAATAGATTCACACAGAAGGGGGCTATGGGACCATGCCTTGCCAGCCCCCCATGCACTGTATCTTGACTTACCAGGAATGTATAAACCCAAGTTTACTTGACATGAAAAATCCATAAGCACAACTGTTATATATGATGACTTGCTTGTGGATATAATGGTGATGCCTTCACAGAAGTGATAGAATGTTGTAATTTATTTAGCATCTCTAAACAGATTTAAATTCATTATATTGCACTGGGTTTTTTGGACAGAGCCCTAAGAAACAAGGGTCAATTACTTAATTGTCACAGTGCCTCCTCCATCAAAACTGAAGCTCAAGATTCACTGTAATTTTTGGTGAACTATCATTCTGTGTCCATAATCTCTATCTGCCAGGTGTTTTTTCTTCTTCACCCATGCTCATTAATTTGATGACTAAGCATCTGACATAAGATATAATGTTTGGACCTTTGAAAACCTCCTCAAATTAATCAACACACCCACCTTATCTTGAGTTGTGACTCTGCAGGCTTCATGAGTTTACATGGCTCAGCCTTGACCTGTAAGGCCTTTGGTAACTGATACAACCCTTTCCATCCATCCACAGATTCCTTGCTAATGTCAGGAAACCTATTGGCTAGGAAATGACCTAAGATCCTTAACTTACTAGACAATTGGATAGCTGTCAGAAAACAAAGGTGAGAGTTGCATTTTAACTGGGAGGAAAGACTCTCTATCCAGGTCACTGATATACTCCTAACATGTCCAATTGCCCACCAGGGATCATAAACCATCTTAGAACCAGAGACAAAATGTCATTCACACAATTGACCTTTTAAAAATAAATTGCGGGAAGAGGGGTGCAATCCAGATTGATACCCTGGCAGAAGAGGTAGGGGAGTTTTCACCCTTTGCTTACTGCTGTGGTCCAGTTTTCACCCACCATGCCTGGTATTTGCAAGGGGGGGGGGAGCTTCAGATGGGAAGCCTTCTTTCCAATGCAAATAGCGGGGGGGGGGGGGGTGAGAGAGAGAAAGAGAGCCAGAGAGCTCTGAATTAGGACTGCAGCTAGGGGCAAAAGTGTAACACCCCCTACTTTTCCTGCTACGATCCCAATCTGGATCAAGCTCCCCACTGCCACCTGTTCTGCTGCTATTTATTTACACTGAAAAAGCCAACAATCGAAGATATTAAGGTAACCACAGCAGTCATGCTTCAGTATTCAGCCACTTTGTATTCAACCCCACGTGGTTTAAATTCCCAGTTTTAATTGCAAAGTACACCGCCGCCATTTCCCAGCTCTTCCTCCTAATTGAGGGTGTCACCTTCCAAAGGCAAAGGAGAGGTCTCCAGCCATGAATGAGGACCCACTCAGATACATCCACTCCTCAGGACAATATTTAATTTCTTCCTTGTGGTTACACTCAAAAGACGATGCTTGGTCATGTGGCTTTTTTAATAAAAAAAGTATTTAGCCCGCTCCTTTGATTCTTTCCATACATGTTTAACTTTAAATACCTCCTCCCAGAATCTCGACTTCCCCCAGAATTGTCTTTCAGAGTTGAAGGTAATTCCGTTTCTGTGGTGCTGGTTTCTCACCTGCTGACTGCAATTAACAGTTGCCAGCTGGGGCCTGGCATGTTGCCAAAGAGTTAACAAGAAGCAGAGGCCAGCATGATGCCCAGAGAGGATGGACTTGGCAAATAAATAAGGAATGCTGCTCTGCGACTGAGAACACTTTGCTAAAATCAGGGTTTCCATGTCACAGATCTCTGCCCCAGCCCTCGTTTAGTAACACAACTGGTCTCTTTCTTTTTGTGTGCTACAGAGCTTGCCTGCCACCAAAGGAAGCATGCCAGAGAATAAATGCAACTTAAACAAAAAGGGAGTTCATATCTGCAGTGCTATGGTAAGGAAAACAGCTCATGGATCTCAATTCAATGGTCATTACATGGGAAATTCTACAGGCTTAGTGGCCCTGGGTTGAGAATTCTGTTTGAAATGGTAAAGGAAGCAGCATTTGGGAAGCCAGACCTTGTGGGAGTCTTTGGAATTCATGCTCAGACTGAGGTTGGTAGCTATGCGCAGTCTTAAATGAGAAGGCAGAATCACAGCAACGTGGTTGCCACCTTCAGGGGTATCCAACATGGTGCCCTCCAGTTGTTGTTGGACCCCAGCCAGCCCACCGTCAACCCATAACATCCAGAGAACACCAGCTGGGTTACTACTGGTCCACTTTCCTTCAATAAAACTGCTAGCACATTTGCAAAGCTAAGCAGGAACTGGTTTGGTTTCACATTGGATGGGAGACGAGCCTCTGGGGTCCCTTCCAACTCTACAATTCTAGGGTTTTGTGATTTCTGATATGTGAATTAGGGCAACTCAAAACAGCACAGCTTTTGTAAAACACTTTGAGCTTGTTGTTTGTTATTTTACACATAAATAAACACTAGCCAGGTTAATAAAACTCTATCCTACTGGCACTATTTGGGATGATGTGTAGAAAATGTGCTGGTAACACAGAAGTTCTGAAGGCAATGAAAATGGCAATTTGCTCAATGTTTTTGTCCTGTAAATAATGAAAATAGAGATGTAATTATAATCCCTTTAGTTCTTAGACATCTACTGCATACCCAGCTTCCTGTTACTAAAAACGTTAATCCACTCAAATCTGGCGAGATCTTTTCTACAACGCCCCCAGCTAGGTAGGAGGCTGTGATTTGAGAACCACTTTTGAATATTTGTTTCAGTTAATAAATCTTCAAAGTATGTTGGTCTTGGTGAAGCTCCAGAAGTGATGGATGTGCTCAGGATTTACAAATATAAATTAGTTTCTCCCCCCACCATATAGTAAATCAACAAAATTTCAAATATTTTTTTTCTTTTCCGATCGAAAATCTTAGATGGAGAAACTTGCTTAGGTGCTTTAAAGGGTCAAAAATGAAAAGCACACCTCAGATATGAATTAACACATATTGAAATGAAAATGTAATTATACTTGGTGCAAAATAATAATGATGACTATTCGAGGCCGTTCAAGTATTCCTTGTTGCTGGGGTGGCTGCCCCTCCTGACCTCTCAAGAGCCCTCTGTGTGCAGATGTTTGGCTGAACTTCAGCTGCTCTCTTCGGAAGGGACGGCTCTGCCAGGAAAAAAAGATGACTGTGGTGCTTTAGACACAAAAGCCTTTTCTGCACTGATGATGAATTGCCTGATACCGAAAGAGGAGGGCATCACATTCTTCACATTAGAATGCACAGCTACACTCTAATGCTGGGAGGGAAATGATGTAACTTTTCAGGGCGGAATCCTGGGCAATGTCTAGTCTCTGCAGAGCAGTGGCAAGGACGTTGGGTTTGGCTGTTCTAAACCAAGGCTCAAACACCATCATATTCACTGGCTAGACCTGAGCAAATGAGCCAGTCTGAGTCTGACCTACAGAACAGAGTGAGTGTGACATGAGATAACTGGGTGCTATTCATAGGAGAGAACGTGGTTTAATAAATTAAAGACATATGCTTCCCTCTTCTTGGAAGTTGATTCAGTGGGGCTTACTTACAGCCAATCCATGGGCTGCCACTGCCACTCAGCTTCCTCCTTCTCCATCTCAGTGTTGCTCTTGTGTAACTCAGCAGGGAGGAGAATGGGGACAAAACTAGAAGGACTTACCATATTTTTCGCTCTATAAGACGCACTTTCCTCCCGCCGCGCTCCTCCTGCCACGCTCAGGAGGCTTTGCATTGCTTTCGCTGAAGCCAGGAGAGCGAGAGGGATCGGTGCGCACCGATCCCTCTTGCTCTCCTGGCTTCAGGGATAGCCACACAAAGCCTCTTCAGGGCAATGGAAGGAACGCTCCCCCTGCCCTGAGGAGGCTTGGCACGGCTATCCCAGAACAGCAAGAGGGATTGCTGCTTTCACTGCACAGTGATCCCTCTTGCTGTTCTGACTTCGCTTCGCTGGAGAGGTGCTGCGCAGCTCTCCCTCTCTGCACAGTGCTTCTTCAGTGCTGAAGAGGCACTGTGTAGAGAGGGAAAGCTGCGCAGCGCCCCTTCAGCAAAGCGGCAGGAGAAACGGAGCCCCTTGCATTTTTCCTCCCGCTTTGCTGGAGAGGCGCTGTGCAGAGAGGAAGAGCTGTGCAGTGCCCATTCAGCGAAGCAGGAGGAGAAATGGAGCCCCTTCCATTTCTCTTCCCGCTTTGCTGGAGAGGCACTGAGCAGAGAGGGAGAGGATATTTTTTTTCTTGTTCTCCTCCTCTAAAACTAGGTGCGTCTTATGGTTTAGTGCGTCTTATAGAGCGAAAAATACGGTAGCTCTGCTGGTCACTGGCTCTAGCTTCACCTTCTGTTGGTCTTCTGTACAGCCATTGCTGTAATTATTCGCGTGTTATTACATGTCAATGCACCTTTCCCCCAAGGAGCTAAGGCTGGCCTCATGGTTCTCCTCCCCTCTCTTGTAGCCTTACAACACCCTTGCGAGGTAGGTTAGGCTGAGAGATCATGACTGGCAGACGCTCCCTGTGCCGATTTGAACAGTCTCTCCAATCTTCTTCTAACATTCTAACTGCTTCACTGTCCTGTCTTTCTCATAGCTCTCGGAAATGATAAATCAATATTTGGGTTTTTTTGCCGCTTTTGTGCAAAGTGGCTACTGCCTCTCTTTCCCCAGCTCCATGATTTGATTCAGAGGATGACTTTTGTTTTTTACAGGACTGGTCACACACAGGGGGAAAGGGAACTAGTTTGCATGTGTGAACTGCTTCTAAGATTTGATAGAAACAAAGGCTGAAGATTATGCAGGATCAGAAGAGAAAGGAGAAATGTAAGGTGAAGAAATGAATAAACAAGACTATGAAGAGGTGGAAAGGGGGGAACTGAACCCAACCCCCAACCCCCATTTCCAAACCTGCAGTTACTTCAAGAACGCATATATTTCATATATTTATTTATCAAATTTCTTACCTGCCCCTCACCATAAGGTCCCAGGGTGGGCTACAACAATATGCAATTATTTTTAAAAAATACTTTATACCAATTCAGGTCATTGGCCCCTCTAGCTTAGCATTAACAACACTGACCAGCCTGAAGCTTTCCTTACACCAGCAATGGAGTTAATAACTGAGTGGAGATGTGATCTGCGGCTCATGCTCTTAACCGCTAGACTGCACTTGAGGGAAGGTCACAAGAAAGACAGAGGACAAAATGACAGTGAAAGAGCTAAAGCAAGAAGAGGGGAGATTGAAAAATGGACAAGCAAGTAAGCAAACAAAAGAAATATGGGAATAAATGGAGCAGGTAATGATCAATGTGAAAAGGGGCCATGAATAATTTAGGGTGCAAAAGAAATTTGCGATAGAACCAAGGAGAGAAAAAGGAATGGGAAAGACTTGCAACTTTCTTCTTTGACTGAATAGCAATCATATCTGCAAGGCCGCACAACATCTCTTATGTGTCTATTTGCAGTTTCCATTTGTCTGAGATAAGCTCCGTAATGTGTTACTCAACCTTATTTATGCCTTTGCGGTTCCAGTCAGACTGTGTCTGACCTGTTGACCCCACCTACCTGCACAAAATAAGAGGCATCGCTCGCCTCCCTGCCCCATCTACAGGTAACATGAGATTGTGCAAGATGGGCTGTGAGGGTGCAATTTTGCCCTCGTGCACCACTTATCAGAATGGGTCCTTCAAAGTTCACACACTCCTACTTTGCCAGAGGAGGCAAAGTTCCCTTGTCTGATCTGGATGTCTCTTGATTACAGGACTTATTAAAATGCTGCTGCTGCTGCTGTTGTTTTTTTAAAAAAAATAAAGATGTCAACTCTTTATTGCATATGAACCCCTGTTACTTTCTGTGCAGAGTTTACGAGTCATATTAAGCCTGCCTAAAAGTGAGTACCAGGCTCACATAGTATATAACAAAGATGACAACCTCAGGAAAAATGTCCAAATGCCTGGCACTCACTTTTAGCCACTATCTATTCAAAAATAAATCCCATTGAGTTCATGGAGTTCACACACTCCTACTTTGCCAGAGGAGGCAAAGTTCCCTTGTCTGATCTGGATGTCTCTTGATTTCATGACTTATAAAAATGCACACTTGCTAGCACTGGAGAAGAATAAGCTATAAATGAAGAGTGGCTGTGGTGACTGATTCTGCATCCTATGTATACTTACTTAGGAGTAAACTCCATGAACTCAATTTGATTTATTTTTGAATAGATGGGCATAGGGTCACATTATTACTCATGTAAGTTATGCTGCCATAGTTTTAAGTACAGGTAAGATTTTAATGGAGTATGTACAAGAAAGAGTCACAAATAACTGCCCAGCCCAGGGGTATCTTGTTTCTCTGTGATAAAGGGCACCATTTTGGTGTGGGATTTGATTATGTATGGCAAATTCAGGCTGTACAATTATAGTTGATTGGGAGGTCTTGCACAACAATCTCACTTTCCCAAACATTCGACTTTTGCAGTAAGGATAGTGAAGGGGGAAATGAATTGGTTTGATGTAATGTCATGTAACCTCCACACAAACAAATGTTAGTGAATGCTCATTAACTAGCCAGGGTTGCCTAATCTCTCTCCAAACAAATCTGGATGAATGCTCAATATACAAGTCATCTAGAAGCGCCCAAAGACGGCAATAGGAGACAGAATGTGCAGTACTGAGAACACACTGGTTCATAGGACTATGGTAACATGGAATCTCCAGATTTTTCAAATTAAAGAACTACTCAGAGCTATTGTGAAAACTAAAAATGGCTTTTTAATTTTTTTAAAAAATGCAGCATCTATTACATGGTATTAAATGCAGCATCCTGGTCTGCAGGCTCTTTGCACTGGTGGAGGAACAGGGGGTGAGGGGAGTGCACCATCGGGGAGGGGGGTACCACTGTGGCTGCCCTCCCGGTCACGCGCTGTGCACTCCCCCCCCCCCGTGCCGGGCATCATGCCCCTGCAGGTGACGTGCCACGCCCTCGCCTGCTCTCTGCCCCCCGGTGCCGGAGCATGCAGCTTCGTCACTGGCTCTTTCGTTCAAGGCGGCACAGGCAACTGGCTGCTACTTTATTTTTACGACTCCTCATGGCTGCATGCGCATTTACCTAATGTTCTACTAGTGATGGAGGAGAAATTCAATTTGGTTTTCATTTTATGTAAACTTATGTAAACCTGCACTTTCTGAAACAGGAACAGAAATGCATCTCTCCTTTGAAATCCACACTTTTTCCAATGCAGTTTCCAAATTTAAACATGTGTGGAAACAATGCATCTATTAGGAGAAAATCTGCATAAAAATGCAGTCTTCGTGATTATAACACAGAGTGGATCACGCCTATACAATGCACTTCAGTTCCACTGACTGATGATTGAAATACATGTCACATGATTGTAATCAAAATTCAAGGATTGAAAATGAGTATTTGGTCTGCAAATTTTAAAAATGGCCATTTCACCAATATATTAAATAATGTCCCATAAAAGAAGATTATTTGTTTTTATTAGTCCATTTAAACATGAATAACAGATGTCAATTGCAATATATGATGTGATAGAATTGTTCCTCATCTGTCTAATGTGTATGGCAGATCCATTCCTTGATCCTGGCCCAGATTCCAGAATGCTCATGGCTAAGCATAGATGAATCCATCCCGGGATTTACAGGAGGCCGACAGGGGGAAAGCGAATTCTGGAAGGAAGAGCTTGAGTCTGCCTGTAGCTTTAAGTAAGGAAGGAGCAGCAAAATAAACCAGTTATCAAATAAGCACAATCTGAGTTCGGGTTTTTAGTCCTAAGAATACCATGTCTCTGAACACAACACCGGCAACAAACGGGGATACTGAGGAAGAAAACAAACCAGAAAGAGGGAAAACAAGAACAAAAAACAAGAGAGGGTTTTTGTTGCTGAAGGAATGATTTTATTAGCTGGAAATTTAGATGGTTCTTCCTTAGCAAGCTATAGCAGTTACCTCAGTGACATTGGAATTGATTCTTGATAATGCCATGCTCCACCAATGAAACTATTGAACTAACCAACCAATTTGAGCCACCTTGTCTTGAGGAGTAAGCTGCTGGATCCAACCTCTCTCCCCTCCCCTCCCCCCACAACTATTGTTCAGGGTTATAACATTTAGGGTGTAGCTAACTACACATGATGTTTACAGCATCATTAGCAATTATGTATTTTGTTTTTAAATGATAAGCATGGGTGGGGGTTTGTTACCAAGATTGCACTACATGGAGAGGTTGACCCCAGCAGAAATCTTCATGAAACCTGCCCCTTGTACAGCAGTTGGCATTAAGGGGGAAAGTTCCCACTTGTGCCAATGGGATCCCCCCCCAAAAGAAAACCTAATGCTGAGACAGTTGCGGGGGGGGGGGGATTTCATGGAAATTGCTGCTGAAAGCATAACCGTTTCCTCCCTGCATGCTCTGATCTTGGGAGCACTTGGGACTCCCATGTTGGGTATTTAATTTTTTGAATACACACAATGTGAGTACTACATTATGTGTAGTTACTTCTCAGATAAGCAAGGTGTGCTTTATTTTCTCGATAGGTTGTTACAGGAAAGTTGTGCGTTTTAGGGCACCTCATTAGTTCCCTGAGTAAGGAACCTCATGGTATACACATAAGCTTTAAATATTCATAACAGGAAAAGGCAGTCCAGTTTAATAAAGGTAAAGGTACCCCTGCCCGTACGGGCCAGTCGTGTCCGACTCTAGGGTTGTGCGCCCATCTCACTTAAGAGGCCGGGGGCCAGCGCTGTCCGGAGACACTTCCAGGTCATGTGGCCAGCGTGACAAAGCTGCATCTGGTGAGCCAGCGCAGCACACGGAAACGCCGTTTACCTCCCCGCCAGTAAGCGGTCCCTATTTATCTACTTGCACCCGGGGGTGCTTTGGAACTGCTAGGTTGGCAGGCGCTGGGACCGAGCAACGGGAGCGCACCCCGCCACGGGGATTCGAACCGCCAACCTTTTGATCGGCAAGTCCTAGGCACTGAGGCTTTTACCCACAGCGCCACCCGTGTCCCTTGTCCAGTTTAATACTCCAGTGCAAATCTATGTCTTACTGAGATGAGATATGCCTGCTGAATGAGTCAAGTGTCATATTTCCTTAAGGCTTGCATTTCAAGAATCCCTGTTCCTTTGCTGTTTGGCAAACAGTTAATGAAGGCTATAATTCATTGCACCTTGTAAGGACACAAGAAGAGCAGAGCAGGATCAGGTGATAGGCCTGTCTGGTCCAGTCTTGTGCTCTCACGATGCCCAACCAGGTGCTAATGAGCAGAGCTTGAGCACAACAGCTCAGCACTGGAGGCAGAACATAGACATCTTGGCTAGAAGCCACTGATAGCCTGATCCTCCATGAACTTGTCAAATCCTTTTTCGAAGCCACCCATGTTGGTGGTTGCCACTGCCTCTTGTGGGAGCAAATTCCAAAGTTTTAACTACGTGTGAAGAAGTACTTCCCTTTGCCGGACCTGCATCTTCCAGCTTTCAGTTTCATTGGGTGTCTCCGAGTTTAGTATTAGGAGAGAGGAAGGAAAGCTCTTCTTTCTGCACTTTCTCCCCACCATGCATAATTTTTGCACCACTTGTGAGACAGTTTCCAAATGTTTAGAAAAGGATACTGGTTCTCTGGATACAGGGAGAAAGTGAAGCTTCTCTCAGCCCTATCATTTGCTCACCTTCTCCAATGACTTCTGCTCCACCTGTTTGAGAAGGTTGTCTTTCAGCAGATCTGTTGCAAAATAAATATTGCTGTGTTGAGTTACAGAGAGATTATAGCTTTGCGCTTCTTATTACTTCCCTCTTTTGGATATAACAGGGAAGGAAAGATAGGTATTGCAGCATATGCAATATGTCACTCATCAGTTGTGCAATGCAAGAGAGATAAGCAGCAGAGTATGAAATAAATGCTCTCTGCTGAGCAAGCTCCAATGCAAGTTCATGGGCCAATCTGATTAGCATCTACCTATGTCTGGTTTGTATCAATAAACTGGCGGAGATTTCAAGAACTCTGTGGCACTTGAATGCTGAAGGGTCACAACTGCAGCAAAGTAAAAATGTAACAGACAATGTTTTTAGGTTTGTTTGTAGCAAGTGATAATACAATGACAATGTAGCCTAGAACTTTGTTGGTCTTGACCAACAAACCGACTAAAGAATTGGTTGCTTCAAATAATGCTTTATTTATGTAGGATCTTACTGCTCCTTACACTGAATGTTTTGGACTAAGTTATATAACACTGTGAGAAAATCCACTAATGGGTATAAATAGTACATCATTAAAATATAATACAACTATCACCCATGATGTAACCCTTGCAAATGAAAACTGGTAAAGAATATATTTTTTAACAAGGGCAGAAAATCATTTCCCCATGTTTATTGACCAAGTTTCCATTCTGTTTATTGCTTTTGTCACCCAAAAGACAGAGCAATGCTTTCATGCATGCAATTCCGTGGCGACTTTTTAAAGTTAACTTTATGGTATTGACAATTGTGTTCATTGGGTAGAATTAAGTTTTATGTTTTCTTTCCAACAAGCTGAAGTTAATACTCTGCTTCATAAATCAACCTTACTTATATTAAAAGTACATTTAATTGGGTCATTTTAAAATTAAAGCCTCTACCATTCTGAATATTCAAAACATCTTTAATGTGTCCTGGTGGGTGGGTGGATTGCATGGATGGTAGGTAAGGCTTAAATTAACATGAGAAGTTGGTTCTCCTAGTCCTGCTTGTGAATGAAATGAATCACCACAATGCATCTCCGAGTGAAGTAAGCATGTGGGTTTTCCCCGAGCTGTCTTAGGACCCATGACAATCCTTTCCTGAAAACATGGTTAAAATTGTTGATGTGCTAAACTTTAAGACATGAGTACTTATCACACCCAGGGAATGTTATTAGCAAGTGAGAGCCCATGGAATGTAGATGATTGGGTGACATTCATCTTGTGCTAAATGAGTTGTCCAATGCTGTGTAAGATCTGTAATGATGTATGAATTAAACATAAACACTTGGTTCACAAGGGGGTCATATGGGAGAAGAAGAGATATATAGACAAGTTCTGCTTCCAACACACTTATAAGCAAGGCTTAAATTTGACCTCCTCGAGACGGTCTTTGGAACTTGGCTTCCCCAGGGTCCTGGAAATAGATTTCAGCCGTATTCCAGACCTGCAGGGAACTGGAAGCTGCTGCATGTAAGGTTATTGTGACACTAAATCAACATGTCACTGGGTCCACCCCCAAATGGCCCAGTAACTCAGGTCAAGTTCAGGAATTTGTTCCAGAAACACAGGAATATCAAGTGACAGGAAGTCTGCTGGGATTAAATATAGCCAGTTTCTACAGTCACCCTGAGAAGGGAGAGAGGCAGGCAAGGCCATGCAAGGCTGCCAGCAACCAGTGTGGTGATGGTTTCTGTCGTAAGCTCAGTATGCTCAGGGCAGTAGACTTTACTGAAATAAGTGGAATGACAGGAGTCATGGAGTGCTGGTGGCTTGTGATGTTCGTGCGCACACATGGAAGTATAGCGCTCCATTAATGCGAGTTCCTTTGTAACTTTTGCAAACATCCACAGCGAGCAAGCAAATAAAGTATGCAAGGCTGAATCCAAAGCAGCAGAGTGACCCTTCTGTTTCCTCTCCTCCTGCTGCTGTGTGCCCCCAAAATATCTGGAGGGTCCCCCAATTCTCCACAGCTGATTCTGAAAGTATGCAAGGAACTGAAGAGAGGGATGGGGGGGATCTCTGTTCTGCTGGCAGAACAGGAGCGTTGGCTACTGACCACATACATAAGAAATGACAGGCATGTGAATCAATCAATTAAGAACATATGCAGTGCCTGGTCTTAGATCCAAAGAACTGTGAGAAGGGGACTAGCTGCTGGCGTTGAAGGGTTGTAGCTTAGTGGTTAGAACATCTGCTTTGCATTCACAAGGTCCTAGGTTCAATCCCTAGCATTTCCAGGCAGGGCCTGGGTCTGAAAGCCCAGAACAGCTGCCAGTCAGTGTAAACAAGACTGATGGATCTGTGGTCTGGCTCAGTATAAAGCAACCTCCAGTGCTCAGAGTTCATGACCTGCTGGAGTAGTTGAGATCTATATAAGTTCTCTCCTCCTGCTCTTGCACAAGCGGAAGAATGTGACTGGATTTGGTTCCATTCCATTCTAACCCTGTGTGAGCGGAAGGTATCTTTTGTAGATGGAAAATGACAAAAAGTTAAGGTTTTGGGTGCCAAAGCCTTTTGTCATCGTCATACATATTCCTCATAGACTATATTTTTGCCAGTAGAAGGAGGCTGGATTTGAACTTCTGGGGTGTGAGATCTGCAAATTTTGACAAACCTTTACACTGCCCCATTTGCTTTAGTGAATTATGGGCCTTTTCCAAGCCTATCATAACTGTTTATACTAAACGAAAAGACCCGCTATCAAAAAGGGGGAAAGCCTTGATACAAAATCACAAAGGGTTAATGTACACATGGCATTTTTATCAAGGCAATTTGAATAAAAAAGGCACAGACGCCCCCCCCTTTTTTTTGCCAGAAAAGATCAATTCTCATTTATTAAGTGATTTGAGATGATTGGCTTCAAATCCTACCTGCCCTATTTGAAATATGTTTTGATAATGGTATAGTGGCTAGAACGTTAGGTTTAGATGCAGGAAAGATCAAAAGCAGCACTTGACTATAAAGCTTATTGATGAGCCTTGGGCGAACCATCTTCTTGCAGACCAGCTTACTATGTTAGGGTCATTTTGAGAATAGATTGAAGACACACTGAGATCCCTGGAAGATGGGCAAGAAACAAATGTGATAGATAAATAAAGAAGTTAGCCTAGCTGCTGGCAGCACCAATGGAAAAACTGGTGGACAAGTTTATTGCTATATATAGCTAGTGTCCAGGTACCATCCAGGTATCAGAGGTTGAGTATATTAGCTGGTTTCTGCATGGAAAATAAAAATACCAACAAAAAGTGAACTGCAAAGTTCCTTTGCTTCATGGCTGACCTATCAACTGCTTTACCAGGGACATAATTTAATGGATTCTTTTAAACTAATGGGTCTTAAGAGATCTTAATCAGTTATAAATTAATTAGAATTTATTTATTTATTTATTTCTCCAAGGGTCATAAAAATACATTGTGTCAGGAGCTCATCATATGTATTCTTGATACCCTTTAGGATAACAACAAGCATTAAGATGGCTGTGATCTTCATAGCTTTCACAATAATGTGAAATAGCAAAGTAAGGAGTCAATTTGGCAATTCATTAATGATTAGGACTTTGTTTCTTGCTGGAATGAGCCTATAGGGTTAGAATAATTTATTGAATATTAGTGGCTAAAAGTATAAAACTCACCCTGTAACATTCGGTGAAGACAGTGCCATTGATTTCCAACTGAGTTAGCACTGTGCTTTGCTAACTGCTGTGATTCAGAACCTAGTAGCCTATTTGTGCTTAAGGTATTTTAGTCCTAAAGACTGTAATGCTATTAAAGAAGCTTAAGTGCACCATCTTAGGTGACATGATGGTTGCAGGTCTAATGTTCTAATTTCAACCTGCTGTTTAACTTGTCACTTTTAAATCTGCACTTCATTGCCTTAGTGAACGTTCTGCTGATAGGAATGCTCAGAAAATGTTAAGGCAATCTGTTCATACCCACAAAGGCATTTTGTATTCAAGGATTCACTGTGTTTTTAATTGTTTCACCATCATGCACACTGAGAAAAGGTTTAGGCATCAGGGTGCATAGCACAAGCAATGCCACCTGGCTGGAGATGCTGTTCCCGTTATCCAAGTATTAGAAACTGAGCAACATGAATAGCTTTCCCTTCTACACCCCACCCCACTGTTAGTGGAATAGTTAAACGGTGTGGGCAGATTTTAACAAGCAGTGAATTCACAAGAACTACTTGATATTCCTATGAGTGTCAGAGTGCTGTGGCTCACAGATAATGTGCAGTAACTGCAACATGCAAAAACAAGCATTTTTTGTATGCCGATTCAAAAATTATTTTGATCATTTGCAAATGTATGCAGCATCAAGTGGCTAACCTGCCCCAGCCTCTTGAATGTGGGAATTTCATTGTTGCTGTTGTTGTTACCCCACCATCTGATTGGCTTGCCCAAGTCACTCTGGGTAGCTTCAAAGAGAATATAAAAACACAGTGGAACATAAGACATTAAAAACTTCCCTAGACAAGACTGCCTTCAGATGTCCAAGTGAACTTCTCAGGTTTCTCTTTTGGTGCAAAGCTAGAAATTTATCTCAAAAAGCAGGCATATATAACATAAGAATTGTCTAGCTGGATCAAACCACAGACAACCCTCTGTTGTCATCAATGTCCATCCTGATGTTCGGGAAGTGTACAAGTTTATCAATCTCTGGTTATTCAATATATACTGCCTGTGAACATGGAGGATAGGTTTTGTTTTTTCCGTAACTGGGGAAACCCAGCCAGATGGGCAGGGTATAAATATGATGGCGATGATGATAATGTTGATGATGATGAAAGTCTCTTTCCCTGATTCCTTTTTGTGGGAGCGGGGGAGCACAATTCCAGAGTGCATTTGTTACATCTCATTCATTTAGCCAGCCCATTTGCCACTCCCAGCAGACATGACAAGCCACTTGTAATATTGTGGTCATGTAGGCCCTAGACAATGAGTGATACCAGATAGGTATGATTTATTAGAGCCATTTTCTCTGTGTGAAAGTGAATGCATCTACTTCTGAAACTTTTCATGTGTGTGCTGAAAGACACAGAGTGTAAGAAATTAGATTTGCCTGGTGGGAACAAACCAACATTTATCTCATCCAGCATTCCCTTTTCAACAGCAGCTGTCCAAGTGTCTTAGGAAGTAAACAACCAGGGTATAAAATCTGGACAGACATCAAGATGCTATACAGCTAATGCTCTATAACTGATAATAGGTCTATTCTCCTACTACATCATTCAGCAGTTTCACTGTTCAATCCTAACTAGAAGCATTATAGAGAGGGACCAAAATACAATTTCCTGTGAGACCCCTGTGCTGACAGCTGGAATTAAGATGTAGAAACATTATATATAGTTGACAAGATTTTGTTTGAGTGTTGATCATGGGAACCCAAACTGCAAGCTCTTGGAACTTGAGAGCATTCACAAAACAACCTGCAACTCTTAAGGGTTCATACAAACAACAAGATATTTGCATCGGCAAAGCAGGTAAGAGTTGAATCACCATGGAAGCGTAGCTTCAAGCCCACACCTCACCTCTGGATGCCATATTCCCCTCCTGAATTGCTATGATGTGTTGCTAGTATGATTTCCCCTCTGAGGACATTGGTGCAGTTGTTCTTATTGATGTGGTGTGGGGCAGCACAGTAGTAAATCTAAAACATGTCAATTTAGAGGGATAAAATGAGCTAATCTTTTGGGAGAAACTAAATGGGCACCATCAGGAAAGCTTAAATCCAGCTGCTCTGTAAAATTAGAAGTGGCTACTAGTCATGATTTCAGGACAGTGCCGGATTTACGTATGAGCTAAACAAGCTATAGCTTAGGGCCCCACTCTCTTGGGGGCAGCCCAAAAAATTGAAGGGAAAAAACCTGGATGTACATTTCCAAAATATAAGATAAAAAACAAATAAAATAAAACCTACATACAGCAACAGTGTTTTGTGTTGTGTAGGCTCCTATGATATAAGTAATGGGCCCCGCCTGCTCCCTAAAATATCACTGGTTTGCTCATTTCTATATATAGGGCGCCTACATTCTGCATGGACTGGTTGCATGGCAACATGTGCAAATGGCTTTAGATATCTATTAGGTCCATAAATTACCATATAGTACATATTCAACACAAAAAACAGCAACAATTTGTTGTTGACAATTTGCCCTACAGCGTGTCAGAACTACGTACCTGAAGCACTGCAAACACTTCTTGTGGTCACATGGAGGTGTTGAACAATAAACCTTATCTTCCAGAACCACCCAAGATTAAGCATTGCATATACCCCGTAAGAAGGACATTGCAAATGCCCTACTTTTTAGTAGTGGGATGGTGAGTGGGCAGTGGTAGAATTATAAGTGTGCAAATACAAAAGAAAAAAAATATGTGTGGGGAAATGTGATTCTAGTTGGGTAATGGACAGTTGAGTAATTGTGGAAACCCACAATTAGCAAAAGAGATTTCCTAACATTTAATGACTTCTGTCCTGAAAGGAAGCACATAAAGCACTATAAAGAATGTGGTTATGGCTTAAACAGTGGGATTGCTGGGTCACTCACCCATCTCTATTTAGAACAATACACAATTACAAACAGCCCCCCATGTCTCCCTTATTCTGAACTGGTTCACTCTCTCACACTGAGTTGTATTAAGCAACTTTACAAAATGCAGAGATAACCCATACTCTCATTCTGTTCACAATATATGCTGCTTTCTGGATTACTGATTTTATATTTTTATGTTAAATAGTTGTTGATCCCTGATGAGGAATTTGTTGTGGCTGTTTTACCTTTTAATTTTATATGTATCAAGTGTTTTGAGTAACCTTGTTACGCCTTATTGCTGAAACAAACAAATAAACCTGGATAATGGGTCTAATTTGTGCTTTCATAAAATTTCCTTCTCATCACCTAACCTCTTTACTCTTGCAAGCTTGTCCTCAGTTATCTTTTTCCTGTTTTGCCCTCTCTCTCTTGATGCTATTGTTTTGAACAGCCTTAACATCCCAGTATTTGTTGTTGTTATTGTTTAGTCGTTTAGTCGTGTCCGACTCTTCATGACCCCATGGACCAGAGCACGCCAGGCACTTCTGTCTTCCACTGCCTCCCACAGTTTGGTCAAACTCATGCTGTTAGCTTCGAGAACACTATCCAACCATCTCGTCCTCTGTCGTCCCCTTCTCCTTGTGCCCTCCATCTTTTCCAACATCAGGGTTTTTTCCAGGGAGTCTTCTCTTCTCATGAGGTGGCCAAAGTATTGGAGCCTCAGCTTCACGATCTGTCCTTCCAGTGAGCACTCAGGGCTGATTTCCTTAAGAATTGATAGCTTTGATCTTCTTGCAGTCCATGGGACTCTCAAGAGTCTCCTCCAGCACCATAATTCAAAAGCATCAATTCTTTGGCGATCAGCCTTCTTTATGGTCCAGCTGTCACTTCCATACATCACTATTGGGAAAACCATAGCTTTTACTATACGGACCTTTGTTAGCAAGGTGATGTCTCTGCTTTTTAAGATGCTGTCTAGGTTTGTCATTGCTTTTCTCCCAAGAAGCAGGCGTCTTTTAATTTTGTGGCTGCTGTCACCATCTGCAGTGATCATGGAGCCCAAGAAAGTAAAATCTCTCACTGCCTCCATTTCTTCCCCTTCTATTTGCCAGGAGGTGATGGGACCAGTGGCCATGATCTTCATTTTTTTGATGTTGAGCTTCAGACCATATTTTGCGCTCTCCTCTTTCACCCTCAATAAAATGTTCTTTAATTCCTCCTCACTTTCTGCCAGCAAGGTTGCGTCATCTGCATATCTGAGGTTGTTGATATTTCTTCCGGCAATCTTAATTCTGGCTAGGGATTCATCCAGCCCAGCCTTTTGCATGATGAATTCTGCATATAAGTTAAATAAGCAGGGAGACAATATACAGCCTTGTCGTACTCCTTTCCCAATTTTGAACCAATCAGTTGTTCCATATCCCAGTATAGTTTTGCGCAAATAGATTCTGGCCTTTGCGTTGGCTTCAGTGCTCTGATGTCACAGTAGGGCCTAAGTAGCCTTGAACCAAACAGTTTATTAGTACACAGCAGACACTAGCATGATAATTCCTAAGTTCAGTTTTTCTTCAGTTATAATTTGCCATCAGTGCTTGGACTCCTGGGACATGCCTTGTTTTTGTGGGTTGCTCGAGTGATTTCAGAGCCCTTCTGTGGAATTGTCAGTTGACACTTGATGCTTTGTGTATCAGATTATAATGTTCTAAGAGAGTTCTGTGGATCTTGAGAAAGGGCTTGACAAACTGTAAGCTACAAGACTAGTTCTCTGCATGCATTTTGACAAGGTAGAAGAAAGAGCCAAAGTACCAGTAGGTAATTATTATGGACAGACACAGAGAAGATCAACAGCACTTCAGTTTGAAGTGGAGAAGCACGATTAATGCTAAAAGTGCTTCTGATGAATACTGTTGCTAAATTTGGGATATGACCTGAACAAGATCTGGAGTGTCTCAGCCCATGATAACTTTAATTTAAATTATGAAATGTCTGAAATGTTTTTTTTCCTGAACTATTTGAAGTAGACCATGTGAAGCCCCATGTGGTAAACTCTACTCTGGTTGGGCTGTACTTTGCTTCCAACTGAAATTACCTCAGTTGAGCCTTGGCTGGATATATACAGATGCCTAAGTGTTCAGCAGCTTGAGCATGGGTCTTGAATTGGGTTCTTTCAGTTTTATTTTTTTTCCTGTTTTGTATATTTATTAAAGCATCTAATACTCTGCTCTTCAACACAAGGTCCCTAGAAAAAAATAACAAAAATTATAGCAAAACAAGAATAGCCTAACTCAATAGCAGAAGGTGTGGTGGACTGGTGACAATCACCTGATCTCCAGGCCATTGCATTGCTGCTTCTTACTGAAAGGCAGAGGGGGAAGGGCAAGGCAACAGCAAGGCTGGCGCAGTGCACACTGGCAGTACCAATCTGGCACTCCTGCTGGTGTGTTTGCATAGTATCAACCTTTCTGCTGCCTCTCCCTCTTACCTCCCAGTAAGCAGTAGCAACATGAATAATTGGATATCAGGTGAGCAGCACTGCCCCTGAGCACTGTCTACTACCAGCTTAACCAGATATAATCCAAGTTTAATACTAAGAACTAACAGGCTTAGGAAAACCTGGCATCAGAAAGGCAGTGAACCTGATCTCTGACACGCCTCTCTGGGGAGAGATTTCAAAGGCTGCAGCACCAACAGAAAGGAAACCCTGTCTCTGTTTGTCACCTGCCTCACTTCGGATGGTGGCGGGTGTGGCAGAAGACCCTCTCAGACAGAACATGGACAGATTAATGTTCCACGTGCCCTAATTGTGGCCAAGAGACTGATGCTGATGGATTGGAATAATAAAGATATGGTACCCTTTAATCAATGGATCGACAGTATGGCAACACTCACAATTTTTGAATGGACTGCTTACAGATGTAGACTTTGGATAAATATGACATTTGGAATAAGTTTACACAGTAGGTAGTAGACTATTAATGTTTACATATATATTAGGATAATAACATTATACAGTGGTACCTCAGGTTACATACGCTGCAGGTTACATACGCTTCAGGTTACAGACTCCGCTAACCCAGAAATAGTACCTCAGGTTAAGAACTTTGCTTCAGGATGAGAACAAAAATCATGCTCCGGCGGTGCAGCAGCAGCAGGAGGCTCCATTAGCTAAAGTTGTGCTTCAGGTTAAGAACAGTTTCAGGTTAAGAATGGACCTCCGGCACGAATTAAGTACTTAACCCGAGGTACCACTGTATTCCTGTATGTCCAGTAAGTCTAAACCACAGAGCCTAGGACTTGCCGATCAGAAGGTTGGCGGTTTGCATCCCCATGATGGGGTGAGCTCCCGTTGCTCGGTCCCTGCTCCTGCCAACCTAGCAGTTCGAAAGCACGTCAAAGTGCAAGTAGATAAATAGGTACCGCTCCGGCGGGAATGTAAACGGCGTTTCCATGTGCTGCCATCAACTGTCAGCCCTTGGACAGCAGACTGAGTCTTCCCCATTATGGTGGGATATATTCTCTGCTTAAATGATAGAAATTAAATCTGTGTCCATCCATATGCATTAGCATATGCAATTTTTATGGAAATCTATGTCCTTTTTTGTCCTCTTTTTGTGCCATATTTCCTCTTTTTTAACTATGTGCGAGAGTAGCAATTCTCCTTTAAGATTCTGGGACATAAACCAGACTTTAAAAATAGATTCAAATCCAGATGCATTTCCATTTTGAACAACTTACTGGGAGCTTCTCATTTGGATCATCAAAAGCAACGAGGCAATTTTGGATGTTTTTCATTCATAGGCTAGTGTTCTGTTTCCAAAAAGGAGCCAGCTGCATTCAAGATTCCGTGCTTTGTGAGGCTGCATCTTTTTTATATATAATAATAAAAAAAACATTGTTCTTTAGCTCTGCTGAAAGGCGATTGTTGCTGGCAGGATTTGTGTGCAGTGATGGAGAAAGAAGCATCTGCCACCAGTGACTTCCTAGATGTGGTCTATTTACAAACCTTGTTAGTTGCCATGAATGCGTCATGCCTGATTGATGCCCTTATGGGCAGGGCAATGCTCTGCAAAGGGTGCCCTTTTCTCTAAGCCCTCAAGGCCTTACACATATCCAGATCTGTCTATATCTAAATTCTGTAATAGGACATACAGCCTCAGGAGACAAAAGGAGCAATGGTCGCAGGAAATAATGGTATTCAGTTAAGCATATGCGTCTTGCAGATGCGGAGAACTTGAGGTCCAGGGAACAAATGTGGCCCCTCAGGGCTCTCAAGTTGACTCTCTAGATTAGGGATGGAGGAAAGATTTGATTGAGTTCACATTTAAAAGCTGAATTTATCAAATTTTCACTTTCCAAAACCACAACACAACCAACCTTCAAAATTTACTTGTCTTTATTTATGTATTTATTCATCCATTCATTTATGTGGTTGACAACATTACCTTGGCACGGTTGGTCAATATTTGAATTGAGGACCTCCTGCCTCAAATTTCATACTCAAAGCCCAGTGAAGGCTGGTTGAACAGGATGAATGGGGCACTGCCCCCAACCTCAGACTGCCCTTAGACAGCCCCCTTCCACCTGCTTGCCTTCTTATGTACCTAGAAGTGGCATTGCCTATTAGCTTCTACCTCTTCAATATTGCCATTATAGAACTCAGTAGGGAGGACGATGGAGGTGATACTCACAGAATCATAATATTATAGAATTGTAGAGTTGGGAGGTACCCCGAGGGTCATCTAGTCCAACCCCCTACAATGAGGAATCTCAACTAAAGCATCCATGACAGATGGCCATCCAACCTCTGCTTAAAAACATCCAAGCAAGGAGAGTCCACCACCTTTCAAGGTAGTATATTCCACTGCCAGGCAGCTTTTGCCATCAGAAAGTTCTTCCTGATATTTAGTTAGAATCTCCTTTCTTACCACTTGAATCCATTGGTTCGGGTCCTACCCTCCAGAGCATGAGAAAGCAAGCTTGAGATATTTGAAGATAGCTATAATATCTCCTCTCCATCTCCTCTTATCCAGGTCAGACATACTCAGCTCCTTCAACTAAGCCTCATAAGGCTTAGTTTCCAGACCCATGATCATCTTGCTCACCCTCCTCTGCACATGTTCCAGCTTGTCAACATCCTTCTTAAATTGTGGTGCCCAGAACTGGACACAGTATTCCAGGTGTGGTCTGACCAAGGCAGAATAGAGTGGTACTATTACTTCCCTTGATTTGGACATTATACTTCTGTTGATGCAGGCTAGAAGAATTAGAATTAGAATATAATTAGGATTAGAATAGAATTAACCGGCTCTGACTGTCACTTGCCCTATTATTCATGGGCATAGCCAGGATTTTTTTTGGGGGGGGGGGCAGGACTTTGTTAGGGAGGGCAGGACTTTTGTTGGGGGAGCAGAACTGACGTGATTGGTCAGTTAATTAAGTATTTCCATTGTTTTCCTTGGTGGGGGAGGGCAGCTACCCCCTGCCCCCCCCGGCTACGCCCTTGATACTGTTGGCCTCTCTGCCTTCCACACTACCAGCCTCAATGGAGACCAGCCACCAGTGCACTCCACCCACATCTACCCGGCTGCCACAAAGCTACTGAGTAGTGTTGTGTGGTGACTGTGGGTTCAGCTGCACACTTGATAGAGCAGATTCTATACTCTGTATAGATCACTTCAACTCACATCCTTAATATGCCCATTTTGTTATGGTACATGGGTCTTACATATGCCATCCCACAAAAGCATGAATCTGTATCCTGTCGTATTTCACCCACCCCACCCCACACTTGGGTATAGGGTACATAATCATCCTGCTGCTTCTCCACATCTAGGAACAAAAGCACAACTCCATTGTTGTGTGTACTGGGTTCTGGTGGGCAAAAAAGAGGCTGTGGCTACATATTATGAAAGCTGAACCGGAGTGGAAAGAATGTTAGGTTTCAAGTCAAGTACAAACAGAATGTGCTCTCCTTACCTGAACGATCACGGTCTTTTAGACCAATAAAAAACACGGGATGGAGCAGCCTGCAACCGTTATCATTATACAGCACTTGCTGGGATCGCAGGGAGAATCCTCCGGAAACCATACAGAAACGGGCATCACTTCCTGAGCTATGGAGGAATAAAATGGAGAATGCCACAGGAAATAGGCTGGGGCAGCTCTCCATAATGAGGTGCTTTTAAATAAATATTCTACCAAATGCATCCCTAGCAGGCCGGCGTCTTCTGCACTATGGGCTGCTTAGGCTGTTAATCTAGGCCTGACCCAGAGAATGCCAAAGGGTGAAATTACTTTTGCCACCACACGCTTATTGCTTTATTCTCGTTCACTTATGGGCGATGCGCAAATTTCACTCCCATTTAAAAGACTTCCGGGTTTGGCTCCATGAGCCTCCTTTAGTTTTTCGTTTGACGTTTAACCTCTTGGGGTTGGAAACTCTGTCATTTGCCAACCAACTGGGGAGCATCACAGCAGGCAGCTGTCTCATTATGCCGGCTCCCTTCCTGACAACCTTATGGAGCTGTGGTTTTAAAACTGACAAGTGGAACCTTGCACTTTGATACAGAATTAAGTGAGAAAGCCAGCCCAGGGACTGAAATAATGGGGTGAGATTGACAGACTGGTCAGAAAGGAAGCTGCGTGAACACTTCCCTTATCGGGCTGGAGCAGTCATGCAGCGCTCCTTGTCAGACAAATCCTGGAAACGGCATCTTGAAGCACATGCAAACAAGCAATCTCAGCAGTAAGATTTGGTTACTAATATGCAAGCCAATTAAATTTCATCATCCATTCTTACCTGGCAGCTCTAGTCCAAAGTTTTATTGCCCTGTTTTTTTCATTTCAGGGTGATAAAAAAAACACACAGCCTGCAATCTGTCAGCCTTGGCAGACTGACAGAAGAGCCTCTTCCCCTAAGTTCCCCACCCTCTATGAGTCTGAAATACCTCTTGAGTGTCATCAGCAACCAAGCAGCCTGAAGAAATTTGCATCCTTGAGGAGTCCTTCCTTCACCTTGAAGGGATCCGATTAAGGGGGCGGGGGGGGGCGGTCCATAAAAGTATGCAATGTGCTATTTGCACTGGGGTAATGCAATAAGTAGAAGCTGCAAGTTAAGAGCACCCCCCCCCCCAAAAAAATCTTAGCTCTATTACACTGGTGCATATTTCATTCATTTCAGTGTAACTCTGCCAAATTGCTAATAAGTTACGCAGCGTAATATTCATTCATTCATTCAAAATATTAATTAGTTGCCTTTCATTAGGGGAGTCCAGGATGGTGTACAAAAATGTGAATAAGACTTATCATATAATAATGTTGTGAGTTGGGAGGGTGGGGGCGGTCAGGTTGTATGCCTGAGTCCCTTCTAATTCAGGGATCCTACAAGGATTAAATTGTTGGAATAGCCAGGCCAGTTTCTTGCTAATGGCTCCCAAGTATGGGTCATTAAGGTAACAAAGGAAGTGGCTCTGTGCCAGAAAACAAATGGGTGAACCCCCCCTTCCTTCAACTGGTTGATAGTTAGAAGGCCAAAATGCCAGAGTTGGTTGGGAGAGCTGGGCTAGAAGCACGAGGCAGGCAGAAGACGGAGAGGGAGAGACATGCTTGATTTCTGCTTGAATCCAAGCTTGTGGCTATGAGAGAGGCAATACCTTACTGCGGTGTTAATGCTGGGACCCACCCCCATCATAGGCTCAGGTTGTATATATGGGTAAGTAACCCGTATATCATAAAGACACCACCGTCTTTTGTACCTCATTCCAAGGAAACTGAAGCTGCACCGGGAACCCCTAGAATCTCACACTGCTTGGGGTGCCGTGCAATGCATTTTAAGCAATAAACAACAAGGTAAATGATACAGGAACATAGGAAGCTGCCTTATGTTGAGCAGAGCATTAGTTTCACTAGCTCAGTATTATCCATACCAATGGGCAGCAGCTTTTCAGGGTCTGAGGAAGGAAAATTCCCAGCTGACCTGGAGAGGCAAATCAGATGCTCTAGCACTTAGCTATAGTTCTTCCCAACTACAAATAAAAGACTTAAAAGCAAGGAAGGCAGTTCTGATTTAAAATAATCTAAAATGCCTGGACGAATAGGGGTGTGTATCTTAATTTGACGCTGAAAAAATTGTAGCATCTGTGTCAGAAATGTCTCCCTGGGGAGGCCATTCCAAACTCAGGGTGCTACCACAGAAAAGGCCCTCTCTGTTGGAACTGCCTAAAGTACCGCTGTAACAAAAATAAAACTCATCCATAATGGTGCCCCATTGTGAAGTGCCCTCCCCTCTAAGGACCAGTTGGCTCTGACTTGGTTTTTGCTCTAGTGCCTAGTTAATGCATGGCTGTTTCCTCAGGCTGAATAGGTTGCCTCTGTAATTCAAGACTGGACTGAAGCGATAGTTAGCTGTTCTCTTAATTATGCTTATCGAATTGCTGTGTTGTAAAAAGAATTTAAATGTACCCCACCCTCAGATCATTTATGATGATGGGGCAGGCTATAATTTTTTTTAAAAAAACCACACAAACCAATAAAGCTCCTTGTCATGTCATCGGATCTTAACTATCTAAACACAGGTTCCATATCTGCATTTACACCAAATTATATATAACATTTATTGATGGGGAAGGCGTGGGCTGGGTAAGGAGGAAGATCAACTCTCCTGTTTTCATGGTCCACAGACACACCTGCCCTCTCCCTCCTCCTTGCTACTCCTCCTCCTCGTTTCCACTCCTCCCCACACTTGCTGGCTCCTGCCTTGTCTGCATGTGGGTGTTTCCCTGTGGTGTTCAGTGTCAGGAGGACGCAAGAAAGAGCACGCTAAGGCAAGGTCTGCAGGCATATCTATCTCATTGTTCTCGCCATGATAATGATCACAATCACACTCGAACTGATTGCGCACCCACCCACAAACCCCAATGCTGTGCACTCAAGGACTGGCACGTTTCCTCTGAAGCGGACATGCACCGCACCTCAGTTTACACTCACACAGACGATGCCTATAGAAAGGAGGCCGGGTGCTGAGAGAAACGCAAAGAAATGGATCCGGCAACTTAAGCAGGTGTGCAGAATTGGCCAATGCTGATTTGGAAAGATTAATGCCTTACATAATCCTCCCACCCAGATCTCCTTGTTTCCTTGTGCTGTTTTGCCTAGCCTTGTCTGATATAACTCTGATTTCCTACTTAAATCATAAATGGTTTGAGAGAAGGGGTGGTTTTCCTGAAACAGGCCTTGCACAAGAGGATGCCGTTTGTTGTGCCAGTACAATAAAAACAAATTGCAATAATTGATAGGGGACCTGACAGTCAAAGTCCCATCATCTATTACCCAAAACCTTCCCCAAAAACTATATACCTCCGCCGTGGTTCTGGACTTTGGGTACTGCCAGACGGTTGCTATTTTCAGCTGGGATTTGATCACATTCAGGCTGTGCAAATATAGTTAATTGAGATATCTCGTGCAACAAATATGCTTCCCCAAAAGATCAGAATGTTTGTGATAGGGAGTGATAGGAAAATGCACTGGGAAGTGTGGGATAACACTTGCTTTGACACATGATCTAAAAGTCCTGGTTTTGACCTAGTAAACCGTATGCAGCTCAGGACTCTTGCCACATGAACTGACCCGGACCCCGTGACCATAATCTGAGGCCCTTCTTTGTGTCTCCCGTCCAAGGGAGGTCCAGAGGATGCAACACCAGACCAGGCCTTTTTAGTGGTGGCCCCCACTTGTGGAATAATCTTCCCAGAGAACAGTGTAGGCCTGTACAAAAAGGGGGTAAATGCAATATTCACTACAGAACACAATTCAGAACTGCATTCAAAAAAACACGGTGAAGTCTTCGCTTGTTTGATTCCTTGCTTATTTGCAGGTGTGGGGTGCTTTACTACATAACTTCATGAAGTAACACACCCCACACCTGCAAATAAATAAGGAATCAAACAAGCAAATACTTTACTATGTTTTTCTGAATGCAGTTTAGAAATGGGAGAACATGCAGAATAACAGATATGCTGCAAGAGCACCATGTGAAGGTGTTCACAGAAGTTCAAGTATACAGAAGTGGCTGCTGAGAAAAAAATAACCATTCAAGTGTTAATTATAGTTAATATGATTTAACATCTTATCTTGAATATTAAGGATTGACATTATGTGTCTGCTGTGGATGGTGGTTGCTTTTAGCTTTATGAGGTTGTTTTAACTTCTGTCATGTGGCTAAATAACTTTCTATAGTTAGCGTTTGGTTTATTTGTTGTGCGTTTAAATATTGTGTTTTAATTTTGTTTAAAATTAGTACTGTGTGACTCCTATGATATGAGACAACTAACAAATACAGTGGACGCTCAGGTTGTGAACGTGATCTGTGAGGGAGGCACGTTCGCAACCCGTAGCGTCTGCAACCCACAGCGCCGCGTCTGCGCACAAGCGGGTTGCAATTCGGCGCTTCTGTGCATGCGGCGAAACCCAGAAGTAACCCGTTCCAGTACTTCTGGGTTTCAGTGCATCCATAACCCGAAAACATGCAACCTGAAGCGTCTGTAACCCGAGGTATGACTATACAACAACAGTTGCAAGCCTAACCATGTCTACTCAGAAGTCCCAGTGAATCCCTCTCAGTCAAGGGTGATTAGGACTGCACCCCAAGACACAGTAGGGGTCGACAACTAGAGACCCCATTGCTAAACTTTGCTGGCTCCTGAGTTCACCAGCTGTCGAAAAAGAGATCCACCATCAAGAGTGGCCTCGGTGGTGCGGAATGCCTGCCATCAGCTTTGGCTGGTGGTCCAGCGCAAACCCTGTCTTGGTAGGGATAGCCTCACTTCTGTTGTCTATACCTCTAGGTTAGATTACTGCAGCACATTATATGTAGGGCTGCCTCCGAAGATGGTTCAGAAACTTCAGCTGATGCAGAATTTGGTGGCCATGTTGCTCACCAGGGCAAGACGTTTGAGCATAATACACTGAATCTTGCCCGCACTGGCTGCCGATTAGTTTCCAGGCCCAATTCAAAGTGCTGGTTTTGACCTATAAAGCCTTAGCCAGGCATGGCCAAACTTGGCCCTCCAGCTGTTTTGGCACTACAACTCCCATCATCCCTAGCTAACATGACAAGTGGTCAGGGACGATGGGAATTGTAGTCCAAAACAGCTGGAGAGCCAGGTTTGGCCATGCCTGCAACTGCTCAGGACCACAATACCTCAAGGACTGCCTCTCCACATATAAACTGTTCAGGACTCTGCTATCATCATCTGAGGACCTTCTTTGTGTGCCTTCTCCTCGAGAGGTCCAAAGGGTGGCAACATGAGAACAGGCCTTTTCTGCAGTGGCTCCCTATTTGTGGAATGCTCTCCCTAAGGAGGTTCATCTGGTGCCTTCATTATATATCTTTACGCAACAGGGGAAAACGTTCATCTTCAACCAGGCCTTTGGCTGATTAATATTCTGTGGCCTTTTAAATGTTTTTTTTTGGGGGGGGTATTGTTTTATTTTGTTTTAACTATTTATCTTGTGCTTTTATGCTGCATTTTTATCACGTGAACCACCTTGAGATCTTCGGGAAAGGGCAGTATATAAGTGTAATTATTATTATTAATAATAATAATAAAATAAAGAGACCAATGGCAGTGGCTCTGGCCCACCACCCTACATCACTTCCACAAAAATGAGCACCGTGCATCTCATTTAGGCCCCTGGGAATGTCATTCTTCACCCCCACTATATTTTAAAAGCTCTCTTTGAAAAATTGCTCAAAACAATTAGTACTTTTCTTTTTCCAAGAGCAGATGAAGAGAGAAAAACCCAAGACCACCGTGGGCACTTCTTGGGGGACAAGCAGTAAGCCGGTACCCGATTACACAGGATTCTTATTCAACATGGGGGAAAATAAAAGCAGCAATCCAGTTTGGCACAAGTGATTCCTACATTGATGTACAAAGCTGAAGCATATCAGCTGCCAAATGAGCCTTGCTCCAGAGGCAGCCCTAAACTGGTTCCCTTCCCCTCTCCGGCTGCTCCGGAGCAGCCATCGTCAGAGAGTTCATCTTCATCTCCAGCCTCTGCTTCCCAAGCTGTTTTTATTCTTTCAAACTTGCTTATTTAAGATATGTGCTGAAATTAAACATCTCCGCACCAACGAGTGCCTAGATTGCCTTCGTGGAATGAACCGAGTTGCATTCTCTGGGGATTATGCCAGCAAATAATTCTAAAGGATCTAGCCTGCCCGCCCCTTTCCCTTCTCTCTTGCAAAAACACAGGCAACGTGAAATAAAAACAGAGACGTCCTTAAGTCCCCAGCATACTGCGGCCCTCTCCGTGCTGACTCAAACACAATGCCTTCTCCTGCAGCGGGAAGCAGCATGGAGCCAGGTTGCCGAGTCATCCTTTTAATCTTCCTTTCTTCTGCTTCCAGGGCCTGCTGTGCTGGGAGGGGGGAGCGGGGAGGAAGCTGCAATAGAAAATGCTAATCGGGCTGGCAGCACAAAGCTCCAGCTGCCTCTGAGGCCTTGCCTGTTTTGCAATGTGCTTTTCCACATACGGGAGTGTTGAAAGCTACAGTTGCTTGGCGGCGATAAGCAGTGGGCATTGAGCTGGTGCCTGCATGTGCCTCTGCACGAGGGTGCTGACAAAGACTCGCCCAATTCAGTTTTGGCATACAAGGTGCCCCCTCCTCCCAAATTTTAAAACATGCGAGCTGCAGTATTTCCTTAATCCTGTCTGAAAGTTGGTCATGATCTTCCCTTCAAGATTCAAAGGATATTGCTTCAGGTTACGAAAGTGGTAGGTTTTATCAGCTGACTTCTATTTCTCTTTAGTATAGGGTTACCAGGGGACAGTGCCTGGATTTGCAAATCTGTCCCCAGGAAAAGTGGCAGCATCAGCGTCAGCTCCTGAAGCCAGCCAGAGCCAACTGCACTACCAGGCTGCCAGTGTGGTGTAGTGGTTAAGAGCGGTAGACTCGTAATCTGGGGAACTGGGTTCGCATCTCTGCTCCTCCACATGCAGCTGCTGGGTGACCTTGGGCCAGTCACACTTCTTTGAAGTCTCTCAGCCCCACTCACCTCACAGAGTGTTTGATGTGGGGGAGGAAGTGAAAGGAGAATGTTAGCCGCTTTGAGACTCCTTCGGGTAGTGATAAAGCGGGATATCAAATCCAAACTCTTCTTCTGGGCTGCTGACTGCCGCTGCCGCCGCCACTGCCACTGCCGAAGGGGAACCGGGGATGTCCAGTGGTACAGCTCTCCTGCCCCCTTCCCCCTTTGTTTTGACTGATCGGGGGAGGCTCAGGAGTTGCGGGTGGGCAGCCATTGCCCAGTTTTTAAAAAACTCTCCGTATTTATGTTTCACAGGGTGTGAAAGAAAGGCTTTGCACCTTTATACAATATGGATGTGTGCTTGGGCCCAGGGTCTTTTGCCTCACCATCCCCACTACTGACTCCCTCTTGCTACTCAGCTTAAAAAAATAATAATTTAAAAAGTGTCCCCAGATTCATTGAAAAAAATCTGGTAACCATACTTTAGTACACATGTCCCGTAGCGACTGGCAGGACAGCAGAGCTAGAGCTGTGTTGCTCTATGCCATGTGCCTTCCCAACACCATGTGCCACTGCTGCTTATCAAAAGAGGGAGGGACTGCCTGTGGGAGTTCAGCACATCACTGCCAATTACAAGGAGTGGGAGGCAGCAGCATAGCATTGGTTCCTGGTGTCTGGGTGTTCACTGGGTGGCAGGGTACCATTTCGGCTCTTGCCACTGATGCCACTGGAGTGATCCCACCTCCACTGGAGCAAAGCGGGGCCGTGCTGAGCCGCCTGCCTGCCCACACAGGAGTGAGCCCAGCTAGCCTTGGCAGATAGAGAGGACCACCATGCTGGGCTGCACTGGGGGCAACTTCATTGAAGTGCCTGGTTTGCACCCCTCAAAACTTGTGGGGCCCCCTGGCACTCCCATGCTATGCCCCTGGTGGGAGGGGCGGGGCAAGGCAATGGAGAGCCCTGCCAGTCATTGTGGTTTGTGCCTATACAGAAGTTTGCCCTAACAAGTTCGTTGGGACTTAAGGTAAAGGTAAAGGTACCCCTGCCCGTACAGGCCAGTCTTGACAGACTCTAGGGTTGTGCGCCCATCTCACTCAAGAGGCCGGGGGCCAGCGCTGTCCGGAGACACTTCCGGGTCACGTGGCCAGCGTGACATCGCTGCTCTGGCGAGCCAGAGCCGCACACGGAAACGCCATTTACCTTCCCGCTAGTAAGTGGTCCCTATTTATCTACTTGCACCTGGGAGTGCTTTCGAACTGCTAGGTTGGCAGGCGCTGGGACCGAACAACGGGAGCGCACCCCGCCATGGGGATTCGAACCACCGACCTTTCGATCGGCAAGCCCTAGGCGCTGAGGCTTTTACCCACAGCGCCACCCGCATCCCTCGTTGGGACTTAGTCCTAGCTTAATGTGTATCAGTTTGTAACCATTGATTACTTTACTGCATTTTCATCCCAGCTCTCCTCCAATAACACCAAGGCAGCATACATTGTTCTCCCTGCATCTACTGTTATCCTCACAACAACCCTGTGAGGTAGATCTGACTGAGATCTAGTGACTGGCCCAAGGTGCCCCGGCCAGCTTCATGACAGAATGGGGGACCTGAACCTGGGTGTCCCTAGTCTCAGGCCAACCCCTAATGACTATAAAGTGCCAGCTTCTTTATAAAGTCCTGTCTAAATGTGACTTGCGCTCTCCATAGAAGTTATGGTGGGCTAGGTCCAGCATGATGAAAGTGTTCCAAGTCACTGCTAATACTAGTGCAAACCTGTGCTGAAACAGATGCGTCCTTCCACACGGTTTTAATTGGAATATTTGAAATTTGTCTTTGGTGTTTGAGCTTGCAGGACAATTCCCTATCTTACACAATGTAGCCAGAGTGGAACCCTTGCCTCTTAAGGGCGTCAAGCTAGTAATTGGCCATAGACCTGGGCAGGCTCCCTTTGTTTTTAAATCAATTAGCTGTGCTGGGTTTGGTAACCAGCTGCAGCATTACATGTGAGGCTCTTCCTGCTTTCAATTTGCTGCTCCCCAGATGATAGAGCTTTACTCCCTCCTTGCTTTTATAAGCAGGAAAAGCCTCCCCTCTTTGGATTGTAGCACAGGACTGCACGCAGCCCTGTATATTCCACATCCTTTGCTTTTGCACACCTCCAGTGAATCTATCTTGGCCGTTCATCAGCACCACAGGCAATCTAATTACTACATAGCTGCAAAGGGATAAGCTCATTTATAATAAATAAAAATCTCACTTATGAAAATGTAATACCTTGAACTACATTTTATACCACCACAAAAGGAAATGAATTAATTGCCTGGCGCACTGGCAGGGGGCGGGAGGGGGGGGAGACTCTGGGGTCCCTCTGGGCTGTCCCTGTCAATGTATTCTCTCCCCCCTGGATCACCTGCTGTGTGACAGTGAAATGCTTAAATTGTTTTGGCAGGGGAAATATTCTCAAAGCCTCGTGTTTATTTTCAACAGCAGAGAGGAGTATCTCTGAATACAGCCTGCCCTTCTCTCCCAGTGGAACTGTTTCTAATTGCAGATGATGTTCGGAAAAAGCATTCAAAATTCACAGCCAGGCAAGCTGAATTTAAAAGAAAAAGAAGGGCACATAAACAACTAGGTTTGTCACACACACATACCATTCTTTAAAAACAATCCTTTTAAAAGCATGTTCTCATATGACAAACTATAATCTACCAACATAAGGGAATGACAGGACCGCTTTAAGCCATTGAACCTGCAACCTTCCAAATGTTGGAATTCAACTCCCATCATCCCTGACCATTCGCCATGCTCACTGGAGCTGATGAATCTTATTCCTGAGAACTGGGCACCACCTTTGTAGGTGGGATCAGACACATCCATCCAGATGGAGTGCGCATGTGTGTACATGGCCAACCCATAGGGCGAAAGAGTATCATGAATGAGCTCGTCCCACCTCATATTTAAAAGCTTGGTGGGAGGGGCATGTCAACTGTTGGGACAACTTCATAGCTTTGGTTGGGTTATGAACTGCTTGCCTTGCTCATGTACCTTGGAACCTCGAATCTGGACCTTGTGTTTACTGCTGAGCTTGTACCATTAACAGCCTGAATAAAGGTTTCTTTCTCAGCCTCACGTAAGAGCTGTGGTGTTGTGTTTTGGGGATGGGAGCCTGACATGTATGCTCACATGTCAGCAGCTTCTGAGGGGGGCAGTTTCAACCAGGAATACAATGTGCATGCACATCCTTGTGTGCATGCATGTGGAAAGAAGAGTCTCTTCTCCTATATGAGGCAACTGTCTCAGTCAGCTGATTTTAGGTGTCATGAAAGGGCAGCAAATTGTCCATCATTTAACTTGTTATTGCTGTAGTTTTACTGCCCAGGATGGGAGAGAAGTGCTATGGGATTTTCTACCTCAGGTGTCAAAGTAACTTGACTGTTTTTGGGTACTAAGCACCTTCGTGTGTGTGTGTTTGTGTGTGTGTTGTTGTTGTTGTTGTTGTTGCTCCACCTCAGGCAGCAAGGTGTGTCAGGCCTGGCTGATTTTTAAATTTAAAAAAGCTACAGAAAATCTGATTCACAGATCACCCGCATCACATTTATTTTGGCCCTCCAAGCGAAGTACAAGACTAGCCTCCCCCAAAATCCTCCAAATGTTGTATGACTCACAACTCCCATCAGCCCCAGCCAGCGCAGTAAGGAATGGTGAGAAGTGTAGTCTGGCAACATCTGGAGGCACCAAGTTGGGAAAGACTGTGCATGGCCTGTCTTCCTGTTATGTACTGAAGTTCTCACCCTGGGCCAGCAGGGGGATACTGTATATAGTTTTCACTCAGGTCCACATATGCAAATAAGGGATTGAAAGTGACGTTCAGTGATTGGATAGAAAGTGTTACAGTTGCGTTGTAGTGGAGCTCTATATCAGCAGGCTGGCTGAACCCTTCAGTTCAGTTCTGTTCTGGCCTGTGAATAAACAAGAGCTGTTTGAAGAATCACGGTGTCGTCTGATATGTTCACCCATAATTTAACACTTCCCTTGTCTTCTGCTGCCCCTGAGGCAGCAAATAGAGCCTATACCAACAAAGGGAAATCCACCCTCCCCTTCAGCTCTAGCAATACTTGCCCTCAGATGCCTGCCAAGTTTCCTTAGCCATAAAGACCATTTGCTCCTGAGATCTAACCTTTCCTAATGATCTTCCGGAGGCAGGCTCCTCTGTGAGGAATTCCACAGGAGAAATCCATAGCAAAACCTCAGACACTGAGATGAATAATCACCTTGCCTGAGAGTTTTGCTTCAAACTGTGTAACTACCTCGCTATGCCACCCAGGTGCTGATGACTGACAAATGTGAGAAGTTAAAAAGCACTGAGGCTGCACGAATCATTTCAGAATGGACGGGTTTTTAAAAGTGTTTCGAAAATGGGAGCTCGTTGCGCATACCACGATGTACCTGGGAACGAATTCATATAGCCTTTGGAGGTTAACTAATCAAATGTGAGTGCCAATTAATTAATTGATAACTAGAGCAGGCACCTGGTCAGTTATGAAGCAGCCTTTCCTACACCAGCCCCAGGCTTATCTTGTGAGCTCTGTCAGTATGAGAGATGGCTAGTTTCTCTAGCCGAAATCTGCATCAATTAAGAAATGCTGAAGAGCAAACAAGAATTTCTCATTCCCTCATTCCTCTCTTCTTGGAAAAGCAGCAATGCCAACAGAAACCTTATTTCAAATCTGTGCCCTTAATAAACATTTGAAAAATATGTTTGTGGTATCAGGTTCTGTGCTCACAGCAGATGGGGTGGTGGTGCTTAAACAACCCCTCTACCTCATTGCAACATATGAAGGGGTGGCAAGAACTCACCTGCCAGCCTTGACTCTCCCACACCGGCCATGACTCCCAGTGGCTGCACATTTGGTGTTAGAGAAAAAGGGGCCCTATGCCCAGAAGGCCCTTTGCTCATTAATGCAGGGGTGGGCAACTTCAGTGCCAGGGACTGGGTGTGGACCCCCTTGGAAGTCACATCAGGCCACACCCTTCACTGTAGCCACTTCAAACCCAGAGCGCTTTTGCTTGGCTGAAAGGTGTCCTTGTCTCTCTTGCTTGTCTGGTGGATGGCTGGAGAGGTGTCTGTGAACATTTGTAGAAACTAGCCTACTGTGCAAAGCAGAAATTTATATTTCTTCCACAACCTACTTTTGCCTCTGGCCCCGCCCACCGCTGGCATGTGGCCCTTAGAAAATTGCCCAGAAGGGAATGTGGACCTCAGGCTGGAAAATGTTTATTGTCCCTGCACTAATGCCAGTCAGGCAGCATCGCCACTGCCCCCTCACATTGTCGTTGAATATGTGAAGCGAGTTGGCAGAAGTCCCCCTGTGTGTTTTCGATTGCTTCATCCATAAATTTAATGAAGCTTCAGTCCCCCCAGCGCCTTTAGGAAACTTATGTGAGGCCATATTTCAAAGAGGCTACATGCTGTGTGAGGAAGGATGAAGGGAGAAACTGGATTCGGTTTGCACTGAAAGGCAAAGCTACCAATTTTGAACTTTCCAAAACAATATGAGAACTGAAGAAGAAGAAGAGTTTGGATTTGATATCCCGCTTTATCATTACCCGAAGGAGTCTCAAAGCGGCTAACATTCTCCTTTCCCTTCCTCCCCCACAACAAACACTCTGTGAGGTGAGTGGGGCTGAGAGACTTCAGAGAAGTGTGACTAGCCCAAGGTCACCCAGCAGCTGCATGTGGAGGAGCCGAGACGCAAACCTGGTTCACCAGATCAGGCGTCTACCACTCTTAACCACTGCACCACACTGGCTCTCAAATGAAATCTAACTATCCTTTAAAATTCGCATTTCTCCGAATTTTGCGACACAGTTCTCCAGCCAAGTAATGCATACAAAAAATGAGTATACTATGGCAAAGTGTGTGTAAAAATGCATACATGTATGAAAATAGCATATGAGCATGTGTTTGCACATCATTGACCATCCCACTGACTTCCACTCTCCCTCTAGCTCCTGCTAAGCTGAAGGTATGACCAGCTGGAGGTTAGGTGAGCACTTCTCTGGGCTGACCAGCAGCGAAAGACATAGCAGAAGGGAGGTAAAGAGAGAAAGTGGTCAGGCATGTACATAACTACTTTTCTGTTCTAAGATGGAAATGAGTTTCTGTTACATTCCCTCTCCTCAGGGTGGGGGGTGGGCTAAGTGTGACATTGTCCCCTCTTCTAGTAGTGGCAGCTTTAAAAAAAAACAAACCACCAGAAAGAGTCAGAATTCAGTGCTACTAAAGAGAGGAGCTTAAGAAACTGGTGATTTATCAAAGAGACCTAACAAGGATGCAGGAATAAAGGATAATGGCCCATTTAGTTTCAGCTGCAGTAGCTGAATCCTTGGACCAGAAAATATGAGCTCTATCATAATCTCTAGACAGATTGACTATTGTAAGATCCATGAGTTTTTGCTCACAATTGAAAAAGCAGAGCCAGGAACATCTGATTATAGAATATGGGTTATAAATTCAGAGAGTGGAAGAGCAGAATACCAAGAAACAGCCGGGTATAAAGAGCCTGATTGGGGCAGACCCACCCTCCTTCCCAAATTGCCCCTTTTGTTCTCCTCCCACCTTGGAATATTTGCCCCTATTTCTGCTACCCTTCAACGAATCTGTATACGCCCGTCTAGAATTCAAAGGATAAACTGTGCATATCACTGGAAGTGGGATGATGCGGCAATTTGTTTTTAAGCAACTAGCTAAAATAGTAGTCTGTTTTTAATATACATACTGAGAAAAGTTGGTGGGATCCTTAGGTGGGATATTGGACCCACCCAAGGAGCCATTTGGGTTCAGGAATGTTTGGCTCTTCATTAACACATGACAGCTGAATACTAAGAGCATACTCAGGACATTTCTGTTTGGGTGATGGTCGTCTACATTCTGATTGGCCCACTCTAGTCTTGCTATTACTTTACTCTGCCTGTGTAGCAGATGGCCCAAGTAGTCTTCCTCCATAAGCATTGCTTAAGCCTTAACACATAAGTTTTTTTCTAGTCATTTGTCAGACCTCTGTGCCTATAGTTCGTTACTCTCCCCAAGGTTTACTCGTTCAGTAATTATTCCATAATCTTCCTTTGCCCTATGCTACTCTACAATACAGGCATCTCCTCATTTACGTGGGGATTACATTCCGAGGCACCTCACATTTAATGTGGCCACTGATTCTCCCCTGCAACCACTGCCAGCTGCTTTCCCAGGTGGGCAAATTATTTAAGATGGCCTCAGGGGGTAATGGCCACTAGGGATAAGTAGGCAAGTGAAAGGTTAAGTGCTCCTTCCAGCCACCAGTTCTGCCTTGTAAACGGTCTCTTCCATATTCAGAGAGAGCACACCCATTACCAGATGCTGAGGACGGGGAACCAGAGCTCTCAGGTTCCATTATGCACTGCTTTTGGACTCCCCAGAGGTACTCATTTGAAGGCAGGTTTCTAGACTAGATAAACTAGCAGTTCACATCTTTTAAATGTTGGACTTATGTTCTGATCTTGTTAGGCGAGTACAGATGCTGCAGCAATGCAGGGTGTGTGCAGCCTCCGAATGACAAAGGCGGCCCTTTCCGATAGGTGTAAAAGGATGTTTTGCTGCCAAGAGCATCCATTCCTCACTTCCTTTCCAGCAGTGATCCCATTTCCTGCAGCAGGCCGGCCTATTAAATCTAGGCTGCCATCTGCTCTCCTTTGTTCTTTCCGTAGAAAATCCAGCCCCCTTTAGGGTGCTGTATAAAGTGATAAATAATGAAAAACAATGAAAGGGAGCTAAAAGCAATTTGATATCAATCACTTCTAGAAAATAAATCAATGCTGAAAAATCTTAAAACTCCTACTTTTCATGCCTCAGCCCCTCAAGCTGCAGTTGGCAATTAGCGAAAGAACAAAGGGAATTCCAGCAATTAAGATGCTTTTTTAAATCTTTTTTTTTCGTTACCCACAGCCCTTTCTGCCTCTGCTCCTTGAAGCCGAGTCAATCCGGCAAGGAAATTGAGGGGGATTTATTACAGATGCAGATTTGAAAGCTGAGATGAGTTGCTGCCTCAATCGCCTTTCCGCCTTTCCCCTCCCACCGCTCTCCCCCTTAGTTAGGGCCTGGCTTCTGTGCTTCGAGCAGAAAGCTCAGAGCAGCGCAAGCCCATTTAAAATATTTCCCAGATGAGCAAGCATCAGTCTGTTATTAATCAGGCTGAGAGCTGCTTAGCAAGACAAAAATGGAGAGAAAGGCTTCGCGTAATTTGGCAACATGCTACATCTCCATGCACAGGGTCCTTTATCTGCCTGGTGAGCAGGCGCCACATAATCCCCTGCACTCCAGCATCACGGCATTGTTGCAGGATGTCAGGAGATATTTTTACTTTGTGCTGACGGGCGGCTCTGGAGAATAGCAGGGACCAGATTATGGGCGGGAAGGCTAGACTGGGCCCCAAACGTCAGTAGAGGCCTGCTGAATCAGGCCAGAGGCCCATCTAGTCCAGCATCCTGTTCTCCCAGCGGCCAGCTAGATGCCTGTGGGAAGCCTGAAAGCAGGACCTGAGTGCAATAGCACCCTCCCCACTTGTGGTCCCCAGCAGATGGTCTTAATAGGCATATTGTCTCTAATAGCCGAGGCAGAACATAGCTACCATGGCTAGAAGACGCTGACATTTACCCTCAGTGAATCTGTCGAATCCTCTTTCAAAGCCACCCAAAAGAGTGGCTTTGCACCAAGGGAGAAGAGTACCAAAGCAAGCTCCACACTTTAGAGGGAAAACATCGTTGCTTTATAGACACGGTGACATAAGCCTGCGTGTGCTCATCTTGGAGCCCTGGCCCAATCCCAACCACCCTGGGATCTTGGGATGAGAGGTAGTGTATAAATATATTAAATAAAAACAAATTCCATTTGATATGTCAGTGGGAACAACTAGTTAACAACTCTGATTTTAAATGAGTGAGAATTGTGCCAGGGCTGTTCATGTAATAGAATTCTGCCCCAGGTCATGCATAAAGAGACACACACTCCTGGTGCTTAGATGCATTTCCCGTCACCCCGTAACCAGTTCCTCTACATTTAAAGCAAGCCACATTTCACTGGGGGTAGTTTTATGTTGAAATTACAACAGCTGAAGCCAGTTTGAGTTTCTGTCTCCTGGGAGTGGCTTCCGAAATGCTACCCATTTATGTGATGGCTTGGCTTCTTATAAATGTGGAAACCAAGCTGTGGTTCATGAAAGGTTTGCGGGAACCGCCTTAAAAATATGGGAAGAGCCCTGTTCTCACAGGCCCATAGGATGCCTTGCAGTAACTGTATATAGGAATGCCTTCCCTGATGTCAGTGAGAATATCAAAGCATCCATAGAACAATAGTAATGTTAATAAGGTGGGGTTGGGGGGGGGAGTTGGACTTCTTGCGGGAAGGAAAGTGACTGGAAAAGGCACTGGAAAGTTTGGAATAACAATTGCTTGACACAATGTCCCTTCTCTGACCACAACTAACCAGTTTCTTTTGTTAGCCTGTGATCGGATCTACATTCATGGTTTTTAACACTAATGAAGAGTTAAGGAATGATAACCATATAGCCATATGACTTTCTTTTTTAATGTTCATAATGCGTTATTAAAATGTGGTACCAGAGGGTACTACAGAGCAACGCCCTACCAGAAACCAAGTAGATGGTGTGGAAACAAAGCAAAAAAGAGAAACCAAACAGGACTTTTCTTGTATTGGCATATTAGAACAATATTTCTAATGTTTAAAAGGTGAGTGTAGATCCAGCCTTTGTTTCTTTCAAAGGACATGTGGAATGCCCATCATGGCTTAAATGCAGATTCTGGCATAATATTTGTTTTGTTCTTGAATATATGTTACATGCATGGGGGGAATTGTGTTCATGTTGCCATATATCAAGGACTCATGAAGGAATTATACAGCCATAGTTCTGGATCTGCTGGTACCAAAATCCTTATGATTCAAATGCTTCGGTGTGCCTATTGTTGGAACAGATTTCAACATGTGCCAAGAAATTTGTTGTGCTCATGTTTGTGGGCTGGCCCTACCATTAGGTAGCATATGGTGGCTGCCTCGGGCAGCTGACTTCAGGTGTCCTGAAAGGACAGCAAATTGGTAATTATTTCATTTGTTGTTGTGTTTGTTTACCTCAGGGAAGAGGTGTTTGTGAAATTTTCTGCCTCAGGTGCCCAAAGAAATTGGCTGCGCTTGGATACTATGCAACTTGACTTATGTAGGTATGCAATTGGTATCAGTCAGGAGATGACTCAAGAGTTTGTGACTGAACTATCTGTCAAAGGAGAAGCCTTTTGGTAAGATCTGTGGGGAATCAAATATAGATTGGATGGGGGAAATGGAGAAGGTCAAGAAGATTGATTAGTTTCACTATGGAAAGCCCCGCGACGGGGTGAGCTCCCATTGCTCGGTCCCTGCTCCTGCCAACCTAGCAGTTCGAAAGCACGTCAAAGTGCAAGTAGATAAATAGGTACCGCTCCAGTGGGAAGGTAAACAGCGTTTCTGTGTGCTGCTCTGGTTCGCCAGAAGCAGCTTAGTCATGCTGGCCACATGACCTGGAAGCTGTACGCCGGCTCCCTCAGCCAATAAAGCGAGATGAGTGCCGCAACCCCAGAGTCGGTCACGACTGGACCTAATGGGCAGGGGTCCCTTTACCTTTACCTTTATGTAAAGCCTCCAAAGTTCAGTTTTCTCGTTTTTGATCTAAGGAATTTTTTTAAAAAAAATAACCAGGGCCAAATGCCAGTAGTTCTGTTGAAATTCACATCCTACTAAACTCATCAAAAAAATTCTGGGAATTTTTTTGTGATGAGGACTTTACATTCCATGTTTTCACATTTTGCTCTATATCTGATTACCACCCTCACCCCCACAAATACGAAGCTAGTTATAGCAAAGAAACCTACAGGCCACTTGCTTTCCCTGTCTGATCTTCACTAACAGGAAAGGTGGGACACCACAAAATATCATTTATAGATTGATTTAGGATATAACCCCTGCCAATTCCAGAGGAGAGCGGCAATGTGAGTGCAAGGAAAGTGGTTTAAATAGTTTTGGTTTCATTGATTGAATGCAATATATAAAAGGAATCAATCAATCATGCAAATGGTAACGGGCCATGTGTCAGGAAACCAGGTTTGCTTGCAGCACCCTATGCTTTATACATGTAGTGGAAAATACCATTTTGTGAATGAATATTTTGTAAAAAATGTGCAATGACTTTAAGGATAAAAAATGGCAGTACTTAGATAGAAGCCTTACATATTTAGGAGTACCTCTTATAGCCCCGTAACAGTTGGAGAAGTCATGGAAAGGTGGGAAAAATATAACCAAGGCCTAATTAATCCCCTCCCCATAATTTGTTATAAATCTCGGGATCTGATGCATTTTATTTCCCATCTGATTTTGTCAAAATCCATTTTTTTTATCTATCCTGCATTGGTGGACACACAGAACGTTTTAGCTGCTCAAAATTCCTCGTTCTGTGGAAAGGATGACATGTCTTCCATACGGTCTGGTTCCATGCAAATCAGCTTCCAAAATAGCATGGAAGAGAAGGGCTGAGTCAGTTCCTACAGGAAAAAGGAATAAAGTTCCCCAGGCCAAGGGTGTAGCTACGTTAACGATTGCCACACTTCTGCAAATGCAACCTTAGCTTCAAACATCTTGGAAAAGAGGCTTCATACAGTAATGTAATCTTTCGCTGCACTTTCTGTCTGGCACTCCCAATATTTTGCCTGGGAAGAGCGTAGGCTTGTGACAAGATGCATTCTCTGATGTTCAGGTTGAGAAAGGTGCTATAGTACAACGCAGCAAAATTTTGTGCAAGGATTTTCAAAGTGTTGTGACATGTGAAACTTGTAAGAGACCGTATACAGAGCAGAGGGAGAGTAGTTAAAAGCTAGGAAGCATCCAATCTTAATTTGTGCATTTTTTTTTAAAAAAAGGAAGAACAAAGTAACAAAAAACAACTAAGAAGGAAATGTGTTGTAAAAAATACAATTAAAATGTTTATGTAAACAGATAAATATCAGAATGAAGAAGTATATCAAACAAGCATTTGCCATCATTTATCTCCAGAAAGTATCAAAGTAACATTTCCTGAATCTGCCAGAAATCAATATAGTTCTCTGTTTTATAAGCTTAGCATAGTACGTTAACTTAAGCATTCTTTCATATAGTCCAGGAACCAGATCCATTTTATTTATGTGTTCTATCCTGAAAAGTTTAATGATAGTTTCTTGCATTTAATAGCGTGTAGAATTCAAATTTACAACTATTTTTCATGCAAAGCTCTACACTTCCCTGGGAAATGCAGGTTTACTGGGAAAGTTAGAACAACTGCTAAAGTTTGCATATATTTCATTCCTTCTGTAAATCTTATATGGCAAACTTGCAATCAAATTCCCATGACATTGTAATCAATATCAAAGGCTTACATTGACACTTCTACCAAAGAAGTTGTTGTCGTGTTCTGTTAATTGTTGATTGAAGAATGGTGACACAATATAAACCATGTCCATTCTCCCAAGTCCTGGCATTATCATCTGGTGAGAATATCATTCTGGTTTGTGCATGTTTTTCAATAGCAGTGAAATAAAATGTACACGACATATATGTTTTGTTAAACGCGAGTTTCATGGTGGCAGGGAACTTGCTTTCATTCTTTTCTAATTTTTTGTCACTTGGTTGCTAATTTCCACTCAATATCTAGCAGCCAGCTGTATTCACACTGTTTTCTTTCTGTCCCTATAAGGCACTGACAAAACTCTAAGCTCCATCCAGTTCTCTTTTGACAGGGCTGGACCTCCCAGGTTTTTGACTGCCACTGGGCAGACTGTATTCTTTGCCATTATGCTTGGGGGTCTCACCTTTCCCTTGCCTTTGAATTCTGGAGAATAGTTATACTCTGCCAGTGCATGAAGCTTAGACAGTGCTGCACACACTAGCCTGCCTAGCTGTCTCCAAAATCGTAAGGTCAACGTTTACATTTCATTCTGGCGTTTAAAGAACACGTGGGACATGCAACGAGATAGCGCAATGTGGAGTGTCATTTTTCAGTCTTTCAGCCGGCCAGTTAGCAATCCATAGACCTTCTTCCACAATGCTACATTCAGTTTTGCCTCCCACCCATTTCCCCCTTCAGTCAGCATTCTGGCCCCATCTGTGCTATGCATTTAAAGGAGTAAACAGTCATGGCTTCCCTGAAAGAATCCTGGGAACTGTAGTTTGTTGTTAGGAGACTCCTGCTCCTCTTAAACAGCTGCAGTTCCCAGAGTAGTTTAACAATCAATTCCTCTTCCCAACAAGCTGTACAGTTCCCAGCCGTGATGGTCTAATACTGTTTTAAATGCATAGCACAGATGGGAGTCTCAGTCTCATTTGCCTGTTTCGGGTCAGAGAGGAAGTCCTTTTCTTAGTTGCCCTACCGCCAAATATCTTTTGCACTTCTGCAGACCTTGGGAGTTCCCTGGGCTTGCTGACAACCTCTTTCATGATACCTTCTGTGCCATTTTGGTTGCAGGAAGGTTGGCACTCAAGAGAACCGGGATAGTAACTTGTATGCGTGTTGATGGTAATGATGACACAATGCCTGGCTATACTTCATTAAAGGAAGAGACATCTAGGCTGCGAGAATTAGCAAAGGCTTGCAAAAATAATATAAAATGATAAGAGAAAGCAAGAATGCAAACGCAGCTGCAGAAATATTGATTAATGCATGCAAGCAATGTGAATTGTATATATATATTAAATTATTATTATTTACATTGCTCCTTTGGGCTTGTATGTGTTCAGTCAGTGTCATTAAAAAAAAATCTGTGTTGTATCTCAAGCATCTTGTGTACTTTTCCTAAGTTCCTTCTCAGTTTCAGAAGCAGTTTGCCATGGGAGGCCGCCTGGAGCACTGCTACCTCTTGCATAGTTTCGTAGGTACGATTAGGGAGCCTAAGGACAGGGCACATGACCTAGCTCCATCAACCTCCTCCACCTTGCTGGTACTCCCTGCCTCCAACATCCGCTTCCTGAGACAGCTGCCTTGCTTATAGTAGCCCTGAACAGGAGTGAGATGACTCTCAGGCCATTTCTACAACCAGTTTCCTCTCTCAGATTCCAACTGCCATGATGGGATATCTAGATTTGTACATTATGGGTGCTCAAAAGAGCTGTGCTAGAGGTGAAATGGATTCTGGAAGGAATAATCTTCAAGGAAATGCTTATTTATTAGCACAATTATATAGCACTTTTCCTCAAGGAGCTCAGGGTGGCAGGCACGGTTCTCCTCCTTCCCATTTTATCCCCACAACAGCCCTGTGAGGTGGGTTAGGCTGAGAGGCAGTGACTGGCCCCCAAGGCCACCCAGGGAGCTTCATGACAGAGTGGAGATTTGAGCCCTGGTCTCCCAGGTCCAACACTCTCTAACCACTACACTCTACACACCACACTGACTTGGGCCTTCCTTGAAAAAAATATTGGTTTGTATTCTCCAGAACTGAATTTCAATCCACCATTCTCATTCACATTGAATGTATGTTTGTAAAAAATATAGTGACCAATTCAGGTGTTATTTTCAAGTGCTAGCTAACTGCTTCCCTCATAGTGATTTTTGTCATCTTTCAATGCATGGAAGGTGACTGTATTGGAGAACCTTTTGTATTTGTGGAAGCTTCTTGCATGTTTTTAGAACCCTGCATTGTCAGGTTTCTGAAGCTCATCCCCAATGACACCTGATGATTAACACCTGAAAGCCATGCCTGATTCGTGTTAAGAATGGATAAACATTGCATTTGATGGTTGATACATAATATTTATGCCTTGCAGTACAATCCTATGCAGAAGTAAGTTCCACTGACTTCAGTGGGAATCTCCGGTTACTGTGTATTGGACTGCAGGCTGAATTTTAGCTCCCCTTGAGATTGTGTGCTAATGGGCTTTGGAAAAAAATTCAAGTTATGGAGAGCTTTCAGTTCTCAGATGGTTGGTGAGCATTATCCTGATAGGGAAAACATCTTGTATAAATGCTTATGTACGGTATATTGTTTATTTATGGAATCTAGGGATCATTATTTTTCAAGGAAACGGAAACTAAGAAAAACATGCCTATGCTGCTAGCCTCATTAGTTTTTACACTATAGACATTGTGTGGGTATAGGCCATTGTTTTTCAGTTCGGATCATCCCAATGTGTGTTGCAGAATGTTTACTAATTACAGCACAGCTTTGCAACAGGCTTTTCCCCCATTAGCTGCAAACATGGTGGTTTGTGAGAAAATCACCTTCATAAGCATATGATGTTTGATGCATGAACATTATGCAGAACCATGGTAGAGCAAAGGGCCACGAGGTATTGATGATATGGATTATCACACCACAAGCCCATCGCTGGTATCCACATCATCAGTTTCTTGTACTTGATTTACTTATATGTTCAGATTTTGTTGGACTGAAAGCATTGTCCAGTGAAGCCGCTGCAGACATTGCAACCCAGAGGTGGCAACAGAGTAGGGCACCACTGAGTCATTCAGATGAGATACTTTCCCCCCACTGGGCTTCTCTTGCCCTGAAACGGTAAAGGGTTGAAGTGAAAGGCAATGAGAGTGGAAATCACTCATTACAACAATACCCATTTATTATGAACCATTGGTGCAGCTGTAGGCTTCTGTGGGGAAAGGCAGGGCTTTCATGAGCTAATCCTAAACAATTAACACATTTAGCTAGACTATAGAAACTAAAAGAAAGAGAGCAGGAACTGTGTGTGTATGGAGGAGGAATGGAACGCACTGTAGGATAGATTGTGGCTTAATATTTAATAGATGTAAATTGGCCGAGAAATGGCAAGTATATATGGTAGAGTGGTTGGTTCTCGACCAGCTTAGTTGTTGAACAAATCGGCTCCTGAATGCTGCGAACCCAGAAGTGGGTGCTCCAATTTGTGAATGTTTTTCAGAAGCCGTGCCTTGGTTTTCAAATGGTTTTGGGAGTCAAACAGACTCCCGGAATGGATTAAGTTCAAGAACCAAGGTACCACTGTATATCCCTGTAGTGATAATCCTAAACCTGGGCTGAGTCTGACCTTATTTATAGCACAATTCTCAACATTCCTGCCTGGAAGTAAATTCCATTGAGTTCAGTGGGATGTACTCCCAGGTAAGAGTTACACCCTGTACTCTGTGTTCTACCTTGCATGCACTATGTGTTCACCAAAGGCCTGAACAGAGCGCCAAATCACTTCCCGATTTGGCAAGAGATTTGCGGTGATTTGTCTGAAATGGGACAAACCGCATACGCAAGAAAATTAGGGGTTTTGAACTTTTGAACTTTTCAGATATTAACTTGAATGCAAATGCTACACAGACTACCTCCACTCCAAACCTCTAGGCATTCAACCCTTTCAAACGTGCCAGGGGCAAAAACAGGCTGAGCAAAGGAAGTGACTCTTACCTTTGTAAGCAAAAGCCAGAGGTTTCTACACACACCTCTCCATTCTCATTCCAGGCAAGCAATAGGCATTACCGTAGCTAGAGAGTGCCTTTCGGGAAGGCAAAGGCACTCAAGTGGGCAGTGGAATGGGGTTGGTCAGGGCTATGGCCAGGGGAGAGAGGGAGAGGTCTGAGGGCTGGAGAAAGACTTGCACCTGGCCTCTTGACTCTGCATCAAAGTGTTGAGTAGCCCTGCCTCATAGGATGTTAAGCCTTCATGCAACACACAAAAGTCTCCATTCTTGCAGTGTTCACACTACATGCGCAGTGTGATTCCTGGCGCCTTCCTTTTCCCTGTGCAGAGCAACGTGGGAACTCGTAACACCTGAAGAGGGCTCTAGTGTCACATGGACACAGCATTACTTCAGGCAGCGGGGTGAGGGGAGGCTCTCCTGCCCTTCCCTTTCCTCGACAGAGATGTTTAAGAAGATAAATGAGGAAGGGCAGAGAGACGTGCCTCAGACTTTCATCTCTCATCAGTACAATCTTGCAATCCTTTTTGCACAATCTCTCTCCCTCTCCCTCCGCAATTCATTTCAGGGGAGGAGGAGAGGAAATAAGTATTATTATTTTTTGCTATGGAGATGAAACTCTCCATGGGTTGTCTCAACCTTAAAAGAATCTAAATGACCTCACTTGTGGGGGCATGAAGAAAAACAGTCACCGTGAAATCCAGATGGGGCACTCTGGTATAAAATCAGCCAGGAGAGAATGAACTCTCTGAAATCCTGCCGTATTTTAAAGAAGCCCTTAGCTCCCAAAACACACACCGAACCAAAAGGAGGAGAGGCATGGCGATTTGCAATCTGCATTAATAGCGTTATGAATAATATATGGCTGATGTCACGGTTTCCTTTCCTGTTCCTGGTACAGGCCCTTTCCTGTGTTTTATATACCAGGTTCCATTAATGAGGAAGGCAGTGCTCCACTCTTTCAATAAATTATTTCCCTACAACATCAAACATTTGGACAGCTAAGCCTCAAGGACTCTCGCTGCATGTGTGGAAAACGTAGGCTGCGTGGTGTGTGGGGTCTGGGCCTCACGGAGCACAAAAGGAACCATTTTATGTTACAGGAAACCACCCTGCAGTCTCCAAAATTAATTCCTTGGGATGGATCAGAAAGAATCAATTGTGCTCAAGCTGCCTTCATTCAAATGACTAATGGTTTTGTTAAAAATCACACTGTCAGGCTAGATGAGGGATATTGAGCCAGATAAGCCGCACGGAGGAACTCAGCCTATGTGCCTTTCCCTCTTGCGACTTGAGAATAGGCTCTACAGGAAAACAGCTCTTGTAGCGGCAGAACCTTATGCTATGTCATTTGTGAGCACATCTCACCTTTCTAACTAATTTGATGTTTAAGTATTCCTAATTCTTCAACTAAGTGAACATATAATATTGTCTTCTTAGCTACTTTGAGTCCTCGTTTTGTATCATTCCACAACAATGTGCTTAAAATAACCACAATTGTTTTGTTTCGTAATGGGAAGAAATGTGTTGTTGAGGCTTGTCACTTTGATGAGGAAACTTTGGTTTTCCCCAAAATGATATCATATTCACATTGCTTTCATTTTCTGAACTCATTCTATGTTTGTTCCCTTTTCAGGCTATCATCTCACCTTCAGCTGTTTAATTGAAAAATTTACTTCCTTAGTACTATATTATTGTATCTCAGTACAGGAAATATTTTTAGGATTTTTAATTAAGATAGTTCCTCTTGATTAACACAGACAAATAAGTTATGTAAAAAAGGAAACCCTTTTCAGAGGAAAAGATGCATCCAAACTGTTTACAGCAGGGCCATTAGAACAGAAGTCTTTTCTATTTTATGGACGGTTTAAATTTGGCCTTGATTGGGATATTGATTACACGCTGGTTCTATAATCTTAGAATGGTTTAACAGACATTTTATTTTCCCTGGGAGCTGTAGTTTGGGATGGGAGATATCTAAGAGAAGATACCAGGATTCACACCAAAATGTGATCCCCAGGATTCTTGAGGGAAGCCATTAAACCATTAAATTGACATATAACTTATCAGTTTGTAGAGTAACTAAGCTGTCGTGTAGGCCTAATTCATCTATCTGAGTCTCTGGGTTTTAGAAACGTAGGGAAATGTTTTTCACTATTATGGACAAAATTATTCTGATTCCTAATTGATTCCATCTCGGTTGCTGTGGACATCATCAGTTGCAAATCCCCTGTAAAGAGTTTTAGTCAGTCCACCATTGGTGGGGGACCCCGTCCATTTGTTTTCACCAGGGCTTGGACCCTCTCTTAACGGCCCTGGGGCATAGTGAGGAAAATGAATAAGACATTTGCACAAGAATCAGCAGAGATGTACCCTAAAGCACTCTGGTTTTTCTCCAAACCTGATTCTTTAACTGATATTTTTATTTGCAAATACAGTGTTGAAGGTTTCTGAAACAATGGACTTGCTTCACAAGGACATCTTGGAGCTGCATGAAGAGATGAATATCCGGAAGATTCAAGGCAGTGCTCCATGAGGGTAAAGAATTGCGCAAGCTGTTGGAATATCGTTGTGTAATTTCTTTTGCTCTACGTTGCAGGCACCGTACTGCAGTACAGTGCTAATAATTATGTTGTTTTTGTAAAGTGTGATTCCTTGACAGCACCTGTTCCACAGGTATTCCTCCCAACAGATGCTGTCAAGGGAACAGTTAGCATGTGTTTACCGTTACTAGGACATGTAATCAAGCAGCCTTCTTAACATTTAAGGTAAATTGTATTTACCACCCTTTTGTGCGTGAAGGTGTGCATTTAACAGAAGTGCAATTTATTTATTTTTATGTTTCATCACCACCCACTTTGATGTTCCTTTGCAGTGAAATGCATTGAGCGATGTTCTGTCAAACATCTGATTTGAAAGGAACAGAGGAGGCATATGTATCAGACAGTCCCATGAAAATTTTCCTTTTATGTACTGTTTAAATTGACATTGTGGTGATTTGTGTGCTGCAACAGAAGCCTTAATTTTAGAAAACATTTACTCCTCTGAAAATTGGTGATGAATAGAGTGGTGTATGTTTTAGTTATACTATCAGTGTTTATTTTTATTTTATTTTTTGGTTTTGCAATGACACATTTTTTGCACTGGAAATGGGGGGGGGAAGTTGTGTAAGAAGTAAATAATCATTACAAAATTGCATTTTGAAGTATCTTCTTTTATTGCAAGTCTATACGTCAGACAGCTAGCATGTACAAGAGAACTGTTAACATCACTGAACTTCTCAGAATGCTGGGTGTCAGCAACAGTAAACATATGATTCTCCCCTTCCCCACACAGCACAATGATGGTCTCTTTTGCTTGACCCCTGTAAAGTTTTTATGTCTATTTCTTTCTTGAGAAATAGAGCTGCAGTGTACAGTCTGAAGACACATGAGTTTGCCATCTTGCTGAAGCCACAGAAATCTGAGTGTGGCACATTTCTGGCTGGGAGGTTGCTCGGGAACCGTGTGTAGGCTTCCTCTGATTTTATGAAAGGCAGAAATATAAATATACGAAGTGAAAGTCCCCACTCTTTGTATTTAGATCTTTTCTTTTTTGCTGCTGCAGTTGCTGCAGATAACAACACTAGTTGTGCCCCATACGCGACAGAGTTGAGAGATATTTCATACAGCTGTGTTCCATTTTCTGCACTGTGCTGGAGTCCCTTTCTAGATATTTCATTTCCTCCTTTCAGCTCTTTATCTAACAGAGCTTGCCAGCCATGACAGATTGCCCTGTGCTTTTGGTGTGTGTGTGTGTGTGATACACATAAATGTCAGATAGGGATGAGGTCAAATGCATCAAACTCTCAATTAAAATCTTTTAATGTATGTAAAGAGCCCTGACACACTTGCATGAGTGAGCATTGCTTAAAGAGCACAGCCTGCTGCAGACACTCGCAGATCAGAAGGCACGGAAAGGAAGAGGGGCAGAAGAACCACTGGAAGCGGACTGAGGTTGAGATGGTCACAGGCACGGGCATATTAGACACCAAGGAAGCTCTCTTCAGATTAGCTTTAGGAAGGACTGGAATGAAAAGGCATGCATGACACTGGACTTTACTGATGTGTGTATGCAAGTGTACCATGATGCTGAATTTGTTGTGTGCAGCATTTGGAAGTACTCTGGTCAGTAGCAACGCTTTAATGCAGGGTTTCTGAGTTCATTGGTCCCTTGATGAGCTTATAAAGTTGTTATTGACCTCAGCCCAGATTCTTAGGCATGCAAATGAAACAATCACCATTCTTAGGGATCATAAAATGTAAGAAGGGGAAGAAGGAGAAGGAGAAGTAAAACAAGTGAAAATAATGTGTATACAATAATGAGAGGTATGGATACGGGTGGTCTAAACGACTGAGCCTCTTGGGCTTGCTGATCAGAAGGTCGGCAGTTCAAATCCCTACCACAGGGTGAGCTCCCAGTGCTCAGTCCCAGCTCCTGCCAACCTAGCAGTTCAAAAGCACACCAAAAAGTGCAAGTAGATAAATAGGTACCACTCTGGCGGGAAGGTAAACAGTGTTTCCATGCATTGCTCTGGTTTTGCCAGAAGCGGCTCAGTCATGCTGGCCACATGACCCGGAAAAACTCTGTGGACAAATGCTGGCTCCCTCAGCCTGTAAAGCAAGATGAGTGCCGCAACCCAAGAGTCGTCTGTGACTGGACTTAACTGTCAGGGGTCCTTTACCTTTTGCATTTTTAATGGGTCTGATAAGCTTTAACAAACATTTGAATATTGGGCTGTTTGTTAGAGAGTTTGACTCTTAAGTTGCTGCATTTTTTTTGATGTTCAGCATGTTTCTTTGTTTGGAAGAAAACTAATACGTATTAGGAATAACTTTCTGCAAGTAAGAGCTGTTCATCAGTGGAGAGGAATTCCTCAGAAGGTGGTGGGCTCTGCTTCATTGAGGGTTAGGCAACTGTCAGAGATTTTTTAGTTGCAATTCTTGCATTTCAGGGGGTTGGGCTAGAGATTACCCTTGTGGTCCCTTCCAGCTCTATGGTTCTATGGCTTCAACCCTATACAAGCTTGAAAATGCCAACCAAAATGTTTCAACAGCTGCCCAAAGGTCTGAATATTTCAACCCCCATTCTATCCCCAGGTCTTTTTTTAACCCTCTGTACATTTGGCCCTACAGTATTACTGTTTATTATTATAGCCATTTTTATTCCTAAGGCAGTGTAAACTAGCAGCAGAACAAATGGTGCTTGCATGATTTTCTGCAGGAACCAACTACCAGATATCCATGTGCAAATATAAAATATAAAAAGAATTATATTTATTAGTGAAACCCCCAATTGTTTACTGCAGCTATGGAAGGTAGCCATTTCACTTGGATCAGAGCTGTTTCAGAAGGACTTGACCCAGGACAGAAAACACTTTGGTGCTGAGGTCCAGCACCGAGGGCCTTCTGGCGGTTCTCTCACTGTGAGAAGCCAAGTTACAGGGAACCAGGCAGAGGGCCTTCTCAGTAGTGGCGCCCACCCTGTGGAACGCCCTCCCATCAGATGTCAAAGAGATAAACAACTACCAGACTTTTAGAAGACATCTGAAGGCAGCCCTGTTTAGGGAAGCTTTTAATGTTTGATGTAGTACAGTATTTTAATATTTTAATATTTTTTTGGAAGCTGCCCAGAGTGGCTGGAGAAGCCCAGCCAGATGGGCGGGGTATAAATTATTATTATTGTGATTATGATTATGATTATGATTATGATTATGATTATGATTATGATTATGATTACCACAATCAATTGAAGCATGAGCAAACAACCTTTGAAGCTGCTGGATCACAGCTCCCATCATCCCTTACTATTAGCCAAGATGGCTGGAGCTGCTGGATGTTGGAGACCGACAACATCTGGAGAGCCACAGGCTAGTCACCCCTGGAGTAAGGGCCAAAGTGTAGCAGAGAAAGACAGTAGTCTGAAGTTGGATGATAGTCGCCTTGCTTATGCAGATCTGGGTCTGGACAGTAGAGGTAGAGCTGAATAAAGAGGTTCCTGGATTAGAGACCCCTTGAGTACCTCATGTATGCTGTCTTGGGCTCCAGGACAGGAGTGAGTGAGTGAGTGAGTGAGTGAATAAATATGCCAAACAAACAAGAACTCAACACCAGAGGGCATTGAGACAATTCATGTGGTGCCTGTCACTGCCATCTGGCCCTCAGAATATTGTCCAGAGAAAAATGTGGCCCTTGGGCTGGAAAAATGGTCCCCACTACTGTGGTTTAGTGGCCAAGATGTAGGAAGCCAAGGCTCAAATCTGTGTTGATTGAATAAGCAAGAGAGAGAGCAAGAGCATGAGAGCTCTTGGCTACCCATCTCTCTCCTCATCACTGTCTTCCATGAGTTGAGGGGCCAACGTCTGAAGTGGGGAAGCTCCTGAACTTGCAGAGGCTATCATCACCATTTAAACCCTGATCTTCCAGGGTACTAAATCTTACATCCTCTAAGGACAGGAGGCTTCCCCCTCATGGAGGGCAGCTGCAATGGAGGGATGGGAGAGCACTCATCCCTGCTCTCTCTGACAGGATGCTACTTACATGCTGGCATCCATCTGTCTCGAGAGACAACGGAGTGTACCTCTGGGGGTGAATTCAAATCACAGTAACTGCTGCAGAGACTGCTAACTCATAATTGCTGCCTCCCACATTGCTTATGCTGCATTAGCGGCACGGAAGTGACTTTTCCTGGGTGCAAGCCTGGGCTGCCCAGACAACATGGACTGCTTCTTGGCTTTGCTGATGTGCATCAAAAGGTAGCAGGCCATTATGTTTGCTCAGGTGGGGGAGAGAGCATTACAGCCCCTGAGGAAGGTTAATGTGATTCCCTGAATAATGCACACTTCCAGCACAGATCATGCAGGCCGGCTTCACCTCTTGTCTGTCATGAGCCTTAAGCACATAGCTAATTGCATGAGTCAACAAGTACATGTTTTAGGAATGTGATTGAAAGCTGCCTTAGACCATGGGCAGATGATTGGTCATCCAGTAAGGTCTGCTTTGGCCTTTTTTAGGTGGAGATTTCTGCCATCACTTGGCGCCTGATCCTTTCAACCAGATGCTGCGGATCGAACCTTGCGCCTTCTGCATGTGCTCTATGGACTCTGCCCTCTTTCAAGTTATAGCGCAGTTGTAAGTAAGAGCTTTTCCAACTGAATAATCTTTACACTGGGAAGAATTGCTCCAATTCTACACCCTTGACAATAATGTCTGGGTCATAGACTTTCTTGCCCAGACAATTGCCCCTAACTGGAATTCCCAATGCAGGGAGTTGGATCTCTCGCCCACTTGCATGCAAGGTAGCATCGGCCGCACACAGGGGATGTTGTAACCAGCTCAGAGGCCACGGTGCTGCAAATAGGTTTTCTGCCTCAGTGAGAACTGTAGAAAAGGCTGCTCCCTCCCTGGCATGCTGCCCTCACTGGTCTCGCCTTGGAGGTTTGCAACAGCGCTCCGGTGTTTGTTCCCAGCTGTTTTGTGTGAGCTCAGTGCATTTTCCTTGCAGTTACGACAGGGCTGCAGAAAGCTTGACAGAACAGAATTAGCAAGATCTCTCAACCCCCCACATTTGAATAAAATTCCAAGAGAGTGGGTAAGAGAGGAAAAGCCCATGATCCTGGTAATTAAGCTGTAAGGCCCACCAGGGATTTGCTGTCATCATGTCATCTGATATGTGTGGAAGACCAAAGAGGAGCCAGATGTCAGGTTGCCTAATCCCCCTCCTCCGCTCCCCAGAAGGTTCTTCTGACTGTGCTCGGAAGGTTTTCTGTGGAAGCCTGGGAAAGGAATGATTCACAAAACAATCCTGAAGGATAAATCTTGTAATTCAGGGCGCTGAACAGCTGGTAGTTTAAAGCACTGAACAGCAGTTTAGTGATTAATTCGCCTCTTTAAAATGCAGAGCGATGCGATACGATGAAATACAGCTCCAACTTTGCGCGATGCCTCTCTCGTACACACAGCCTGCCTCTCCAAATGCTTTCTTTTAGGGTTAAAAATGCTTACAAATATAATGCTAAGTAATTGCAGGAGGAGACACGGATGAGGGCGAAAGAGGGGGGAAAACTCATTCCTTCTTAGCAGAGGCTGTGTACAAACACCCGTTTACGCTGCACCCAGTGTGCTCGCACTGTTGGTTTGTGAAGCCATGCGCACATGACACTAGTCACACTCCACAGCTAGCCTGCCGTTTCTTGAGAAACTGTGGCAATGGACGCATCAGTAGCTTAACACACACGCTGGAGAGGGGACAGGGATGTGTTCGCCCAACGCCAGTTACCTGATCCCTTTCCCTGCACCTGTAACCCCACATCCCGCAATCCTATTCAACGAAGCCATCATCTGCGCATGCTCTGTCACCTGCACATTCACAACGGCTGTCTCTAATGTGCACACCTCCGTACACACTGCTATTCACTCTCCTTCCAGTGGAGAGTGTGTTCATGCAGTGTGTGTTCCAACCACTGGTTTGAGAAGCACTAAACACGCGGCCCGTATCTATCCTGCTACATATTATGAAGTGTTGTGTGCCCCTCCCCCCATTGGCTTTGATCCATTTTGAGAAAAGGGAGAACCGAGCTACATTTTAAGCCGGTGATATGTACACAACTAAAGTGCTTCGTCTCCTTCTCCCTACTGCAAATACTGAAAAATTTTCAAAAATGTGTATGAGATACAGTCTGTATGAAGCGCATTCTAGAAGCAGCTTATCCCTCACAGTTACAATTCCCAGCAACCCGTAACAAACTACAGTGCCCAGAATCCTTTGGGGGAAAGAATGTGCTTTGAACGTGCTTTAAAGCGTTAGTGTACACACAGCCCAAATGCAGAAACTGTACTTTCAAGTCATGAAATAGTGTGCTAGCTGAGTAACAGTTGGGGTTTTTTATAGTTCAAAAAATGGGGAATGGCCATGGTATTGCCTTAATAAGGATTTTGAATTGCTCCCTCCCACCACACTGGCTCCCACTGGGTCAACACATCTGCATTTACTTCTTGTGTATGCTTAAATGCTGCCAGGTGCTGAAGCTGGGAACCCTTGGTTCCTATGTTCAGCTCCCCCATGTGATGAGTCATGAGAAGTGCAGGCTGGAGCATCTCCCTGGGCTGAGAAGTATTCCCAAGCTCTGGACTGGAGCCATCGACTCAGAGGCTGACCACTGGGCCCTCCTAGGCAGGGCTATAAAAAGCTTTCATGTTTGGGCTGGTATTTTGCCGGAGCAAAAATGTTTCTCTCTGACTATTGTGTGTTTCAGTGTACTCATCAGCTCTGACTTCTGGGCTTGGCTTTGTCCTTCAACTCCTTGGCACATCTCCAGGCTCTTGGATCCCAGCTCCTGGCTCCGCTCATCTCTGACAGCTGCCTGCAGCTCAGTTCTGGCTCATGCTCAGACAGTGCCCAAGCACCCACATCCCCATTGACAACAGCAGGATATACGGCCAGCAGGATGTGGTGGACCTACATTTTGGGGACTTCTTTGCAACCAGCAATGAGGTCTGGGTAACCACTGTTATCTTCTTCAGAGGGGCTGTTCCATGAGAAAATCGCCACCATTTTTATTTTTTAAAAATTAAGTATTACAGCTCAGATTTTGATTAAAATTGCTGTACTGGATTGTCTCGCATGTCAAAGTCACTGGTGTGAATAAATATTTCCTGCGCCTTGTAGTTTTCAAGTTATGGTGGAGTGGAAATTAAATAAATGCATGAATAAAGTCGCTTCTGGGGCCCCTCTGGGGTGAAGGGCCCTGAAGCTTAATGCTTCATTAGTTTCATAGTAAATCTGCCCCTGTATATGGTGTTGCTTCATGCATGATCCCCCCCTTTTTTTTGCATAAGTTCATTTCAATGAATGTCACACCATTTGGCAACTGAATGTACTCTGAAAAGGGAGTTGCATCCAGGGCCAGCCCAAGGCATTTTGCTGCCCATAACAATTTCACTCCTACTTCCCCTAAAAAACACCAAGTGAGCTGCTGTTCGGAGATGATGCAGAGCATCTGTCACCTGAGAGAGCAGGTAAAATGAGGAGGTCAAGAAGTGGCCCTGTGACAATGCTAGGGGCTCAGAGGAAATAGCAACAGACTGCTATGGCTGCCTCTGAGCACCTCACACCTGAGACAGGTGCCTCACTCTGCCTAATGGTAGGGTGGGCTCTGTTTACAGCCAACCTTTAGCTCTCTGATGAGTCGATCTGTTTGTGACCACTGTCAGGATCTCTCTTTTGCAGCAGTTTATATGCATGAACATATAACTCCGATGGCAGGACTGGAGAGGGATAACAGGCCATCACAAATATCCTGGGGTCAAAAGGAAAACCACGCCTGTACCTTTTTATATCATTCAGGTGTACAACTCAATGTGGTGCAACAGCGCACTAGAATAAAGGTAAAGGTAAAGGGACCCCTGACCGTTAGGTTCAGTCGCAGATGACTTTGGGGTTGTGGCGCACATCTCGCTTTATTGGCCGAGGGAGCCGGCGTACAGCTTCCGGGTCATGTGGCCAGCATGATTAAGCTGCATCTGGCAAACCAGAATAGCACACGGAAACACCGTTTATCTTCCCGCCACAGCAGTACCTATTTATCTACTTGCACGTTGACAGGCTTTCAAACTGCTAGGCTGGCAGGACCTGGGACCGAGCAACGGGAGCTCACCCTGTCGCAGGGATTCAAACCGCCAACCTTCCAATCAGCAAGCCCTAGGCTCAGTGGTTTAGACCACAGCGCCACCCGCATCCCACTAGAATACTTGCAGACTATAAAACATTACAGCAGTGCTTTGCCAACCTGAAGAAAAATGGCAAGGGCTATGCTTAAAATGAATGCAGACAACATGAATATAGACCCACTAGCACCAAAATAACAGCTTGGTGGTATCTTTGTGAAATAAAATGGGTATTGGCATATTATTGTGCTGACTTTTAAAGCCCTAAACGGCCTCGGCCCAGTATACCTGAAGCAGCTTCTCCACCCCCATCGTTCTGCCAGGACACTGAGATCCAGCGCCGAGGGCCTTCTGGCGGTTCCCTCACTGTGTGAAGTGAAGCTATAGGGAACCAGGCAGAGGGTCCCACCCTGTGGAACACCCTCCCATCAGATGTCAAGGAAATAAACAACTATCTATCTTTTAGAAGACATCTGAAGGCAGCCCTCTTTAGGGGAGTTTTTAATGTTTGATGTTTTATCGTGTTTTTAATATTCTGTTGGAAGCCACCCAGAGTGGCTAAGGAGGCCTGGCCAGATGGGCGAGATATAAGTAATAAATAATAATAACTACTACTACTGCTACTACAGTGAATGACATTCTTAGAAGTGCAGATGCCAGCTGTAAGACAAACTAGGAAGATAAGGAATTGGTTTGAACTGGGTCTTTAAGGTTCTCCACACATATTTTACATGATGAAAATCCCATTTCTGTTCCTTTGCTTGGACTTAAATGGTCAACCAAAACAAAAGAAAATAAGGCTATGGTGAAACTGTAAGAGTTTTAAAGAATCAGGTTTTTTCCCCCTGATTAGTGGCTGTGTTTTCTGCTTTTTTGGGGGGACCTGATTCGGAATACACTGCAAACCAGTGTAATCATGTTAGCTAGTGTAAAGAGACTGGCAGCCCAGTGATAAACTTTTTGACTGCTTCCCTAAAGCTTTAATGTGGCAACTGCATGTAATGCAAAGTCATTGCATTTGGAATCAAGCTTCGTATTGGATCGCTGCCTGATACATGGGGCAGATACCAGCCAGGGAGTGACATAGCTAATTCCCAGGGTGATGGATCAGTTACTTACTGCTTTACCCACCAGTTAGACACAAATCATGCAATGTAGTAGTTACTGCAAAAGCGTGAAAGACCAGCTTGAATATTTTACCCTAAATAAGCCTTTTGTATTTCCTTGATGTTGTGTTCTTTAAAACCCTAGTTGGAAGGAAACTTCACAAGGAATTAAAATAAATCACATCTATATCTACAGTATGAATTCAAAGATTTGTGCAAACAAATTTCAGTTAGCGAGTCACTGTATACTTGGATTTTATTTGTAAATCTGAAAAGCACTATTTGTTTCAGCTGGGTTTATATTAAATTTTTAGACAATTAGATTACATCTAAGTACTTTTATATTCGCAGTTGAAAAATCTTCTTTCATAAATCCATGTTATGTGTGAGAGCAAAATCAGATTAAGCTCTTGGAAGCCCCAAAATCTATAGACTCTGTGTCTCAGTATTGAGAAGGGGACCCTACCCCTGGCAAAATAATAAAATAAAAATACAAATAAATTGCAAGTTTTAAAAAAAGTAAGTCCTGAGAACTGCCTTTAGCAAAATAAATTCTTAATCACATATATATCCCTATCTGTGGCAGATTGAGAGGTTGTTGCAAAGGTGGCTTATTTTAATGATTCAGTTGGCACAAAAAACGGTTCTTATCTCTTTAAGAAATGGAAATGAGGTTTAATTTACATATGCTGGTTGCAATTAGCATATAAGTCCTATCCTGGGAGTTGGAGGAAGAAAAAAATGCAGCAACAATCTAATAGGATTTGGTTAGACAAAATTAGCAACCTCAGAACAATCATCAAATTATCTGAATTACTGGTAGCCTGCAATTATTTCTCAATATCGCGTGTGTGCATGCGCATGCTCACACACGCACACACACACACACACAATGAAAGAATCTTCATCACATTGTGCTACACTTGTAGCCTGTTTTGTGTATTTGCTTTGATTTATCATGTTTGTATCCTGCATATAATATATGCAAAAATAAATAAATCACAATGCATATTTGTGTATATATGCATTTTCTATTGTCACTTTCTATTTTGTCAGATTTCATACGATTTGTTGAAGGTGACATTTATGCCTTTTATGGGATCATTTTAGCTTGTGCAGTGTGTGTGTGTGTGTGTGTGTGACTGGCATGTACTCAACAAAGTCTTAGTAAAATTCCAACCGACTCTTAGTAAAATAAAAAAATAAGCTAATTTTGTAATGGCTTACTTTGTGTGGTGAGTCTGAAAAATCTGAGACATGCAAAGTAATAGAACTATGGAACTTTCCCTTTTTCAGCTAGTGGTTGCATACCATTTATTAAAATAATATTTATTTATATAATTCCCACAATACAATAAAGCATGCTGCATATAGAACAGTTGCGTATGTAAAAACAATTAAAATATTTGCATATATGTATAAAAGCAACTTTTAAAAATCCCTTATGCACACAATTTAAAAAAGCACCAACACATATATAATATCAATTCAAGTCCAATACAGATACCAACTGGAATAAAATATGATCTGGGATATTATATTAGCATCCATTGAATTTTTAAAATTAAAACAGAAACAGGAGTAAGATATCCAAGAGCTCGTCTACTTTCTGACTGCATTGCAATCATATTTCAGGAACACATCTCTGCCACATTTATATATTTTGCTTTATTTGTGTGTGTGTAAATACAAACGCATGCACACCACCCAATAATAAAACTTATCTGGGCAGTTCGCAAGTAGAAAATTAAAATCAAAAGATATAAAAATAAAACATAAACTAAAAAACTAAACCAGAATCAAACCAGCAACAGAGAGTGACATCAGTACAGACGACTTAAAAAGCCTGGGCAGAGGAATTCAAATCCCTGGTTTGCAGTAGTGCAGCTCAACAATCCCAGAGTTTGAGAGTCAATAGCACAGACATTATAAAGGTGTGGTGATCTGTCGTGAAACAACCCCAGTAAAGAAGATAACAGTGGTTACCTAGACCTTGTTGCTGGTTACGAAGGGGCTCCCATAGGAATCTTCAGGGCCCCAAAAATGTAGGTCTACCACTGCTCCCAGAGAGTGGCAAAATGCGCCGGTTTTTAGAACCCTGGTCTTAGACTTCCAAAAGCCAAGCAGTCTGGGCTTGTAGGGATTGCAAGATATTTGAGGTCAGCAAATTGCATAGACACCCCTAGTCAAATTTTGAAACTTTATTAAGAAAAACGGCAACAAGGCAAATGGTCAAATAGAAATATTGAGAAACAAGAAAGACAGGGGTGAAACTAGGCTTTATTTCACCCGGGTCAAAGATCCCGTTTGGCACCCCTCACACGCATTTCAATACACATACACACAGGCAAGGAGCCTCAATGGCGCCCCTCTGGAGGCTTCACCAGGAGCAAAAAAACCTGGCTTGTGCCCCCCCCCCCCATAGCTACAGCTCTTAGAAAGAGCCCAGGGTTTCAAAACTTGACAACCTACTCAATAACAACACCCTGTTGCTAGCCTACCCGCAAGTAAGCAGTGAGGCGTGTGAGCTTCCCAGCGCTTGTAAAATGCAGTGTGGACCCTTTGGTGGAATAAGGGGACAAAGCTGCACAGGGCAGCCCAGCTTTGAAAGACTCTCTTCCCTCTCCTGCATTGGATTTAGTGACACCTCACTCCTTCTGATTAATGAGAACCGATGTCACATTCTGCAGGTAGGCATCCTAAAGTATCCTGTGGCTTTTAATAAGTAGCAGGAGACACGTGGCCTCCTTTTTAAAGGGAAAAAGCTGTGGGGAATTGAGCAATGCCCTTTGTCACAACCTGCATACTGAGTCTTTGGTTCCCTACCTTTGTAATTAGCTGCACCAACCATTAAGATCCATGACTTACTGTAAAAATATCCATTAATCCTTACAACATCTGCATAAAATAGGTTGGTATCCAGTTTTAGAGGTGGAATGGCCTAGTGTTCGCTTTGCATCAGGAAATGGCTGAATTGGTTAAAAGTGGGGGAGATTATTATTTGCACATGTTTATTAATTCCAAAAGTCTGTTTAGAATTGTGTGCGTCTTCCATGTAAACATTGTGTGGCTCTTGGTCCATTATGAAGGGGAAGCACAAACCATTCCTCCGGTAGTGAGATAGAAACACTGCACATTGTGTTCTCTTTTTCTGCCTTCCTGTAGCGTGTAAAACAGTTCTGGTCCACTTAGTACCATTCTCTATACACAGGGACAGTGTGTCTCAGCAGGGAACATTTATGACCACTGACAGGCAAGCAACATTACAGCATACTTGCCGGCACACAGCCGATATGCCATGATTTGTGATGATGCTTAAATGGCGCACATCCATCTCACAGGGAGGTAACCTTGGCCAGAGGGATTGGCCTCGATCAAACTGGACAACCGCAGCTTCTTTCAAAAGGCTGTGGAGTTAAGGCGCAGCTCACCAGCCGCAGCTCTCTACTCTACAAAAGATTTCTGTGCTTCATTTATTTTGAATGCTTCTGCAGCAGGGCAAATCTCTCTGAAATGTTGACTGTAGAGCCTGATGAGAAGCCCAATTTACATATTCTCAATTTAATCTAAAGTAGGTGCTAATTGATTACCGCTGAATGCCAGCACACTCTGATTATCCATTCAAGATGCTGAGGGACAAGCTCCCTGGGAGAAGCGGCTTTGCATTTTTGGTGTGGATGAAAGAATATTTACCCTTTCTCCCATAATATTATATGGGGAATTTAAATTAGCCAGGTTTGTACAAACTTCCCTTCGCCATTTTACTGCTGGTGAAATTGACCACCACACAACTGAAACACAATGATGACCAAAGCATGTTCTCCACACCCAGCTACATATCTGAGGTCAAGAATCCCTCTAGGATGAATTCCCTCCCACTTATTCCTACACCTGTGTTGCTAGGTTCTCCCAGAAGGCCAGACTGCAACTCACAGTCAAATCCAGCAACACAGGATCATGCCATGGGATGTGCACTTTTAGGCCACATCTGAACCATACATTGTAAAGCAGCAGCTTCATACCACTTTAAGCAGTCATGGTTTTAGCTCGCAAAAAGATGCCAAATTTAGCAGCAGCAGAGTGATAATAAAATGCGGCAATCCTGGGGAATGTTTAAATTGCATCCTATATAATCTAAATTATACATGCCACCAACAAGGGCTGCAAGCCACAATGGCTATGTTCTACCTCCATTGTCAGAGGCATTATGGCTCTGAACACCAGTTTATGGGACTCTCAGATAGGCAGAGTGCTGTTGGGATCATGTTCAGCTTGAAGGCTTCCCATAGGCCACTGTGGTTGGTCACTGTGAGAACAGGATGCTGAACTAGATGGGTCACTGGCCTGATCCAGCAGGCTCGACTTCAGTCCTTATGTATGTCTAATCTGGATGTGGAAACCAATGGGATCTTACTTGAGGAAACCATTGTGAAGGGGCAGGGGAAGGAAAAGCCATAAAGCTGCTCTTTCAAAAATGTTTCTTACAAAGTTATTTGAGCACACTTTATTGGACACTTTACTGCCATGGAAAGCATACATTTCAAGCTGAATACCAAAGGTTGCAAATGTTGGGTTCACCATTAGCATTGTGTGTGTGATGCATGCATGAATGCAGATAAATGCATCTGAGTGGTATGTCTATATGGGCAATGGGGAACAAGTAAAGGTACTGCAAAGCACACCTACAAACTATTCTAGGAATGTTCACAATTCTCCATTAGTATATAAATAATCAGAAAGTGGCCAAGACCTTTCTCTGCCCAAGGCAAAGATGGCACACACATATATATACAGGTCTGCTGTCAGAAGCCAACTGAATGTGACTTTAACACTGGTGATGGGACAGTGTCACCCATCCACCATCGCTGAAGGCAGTAGGCAAACAGTGTGTGTGTGTGTGTGCATGTGCGTGTGCAAAGCTGACTTCATGGTGTACGCATCTTTTTCACCCAACGCCCTGCCACTGCTCCCTTCCTTTGGCGCATTAGGCACTGCAAATTTGGTCCTGTAAAGAATGTTTTCTGCTCGATGACTACAAGAATCTGGGTGCTATTGGTTGGAAAGTTCCCTCCATCCAGCCCCTTACATTTAAGGCAGGCTGAAGTCCTTCTCTTGACTGGGGTGGGGAGTGCCACTTGGCCTGCAAAGCAGCTATTGAGCAGCTGGTCTGAAATCGAGAGGAACGACCGAAAGTCAAAGCTGCATTTGCTCGCTGCTTTTGTTTAGGTTTTAATGGCAGCCAACTTCTAAAGAGCCGTGTGAGTGTGGCTCATGGTGGGGTTTAACACAAAGGCTGCGGTGAAGGTTCTCTCCCCCAACCCTCCTCCAGATCATGCTCAGCATGTGGGGAGTTCTTTCCCCAATAAAAGTGGCTTTGGGTTTAAGTCCCTTCATGCGAGCGGCTTTTCTCTGCGTTTGTACTCCCCATGTGGCTTACACCAGCATCGCGCACTGCAGCTTTTCCAATTCATCATTCGCTGCATGAGCTGTCTGCGTTCAGGCGGCGGCGAAGGGGACAGCGCGGATGACACAGCCAGCTCAGTTCAGCCGGCACTGTGAAAAAGCATTTGATTTTTCTTTAGAGGAGTTAATGTGTGTAAATCCCCACTAAATTGCTCAGCTTCTTGTTACGTGTGGTGTCTTTGATACCCATAAGAAGTGAGACAGAGACGATGCCTTCAAGTACATTTCCCCTGGGCTAGTGCAGCTGCTTTGAGAATTACAGATACAAAATAGGTATGCACATACCGTTTCGTTTGTCAAACGGCTGTTGTCGAAAGGGGTGCTTGGAAAAAAAAGAGGAGGAGGAAAAGTCGCACAGAGTGCTCCACCGGGCTGGCAAAGTTACCCTGTTACGCTGATCTCTTTGTCAAGTTTGCAGAATTCGTCAGCTGCCTGGTGAAGAGTGTTGTGCAGCCGGGAAGCTTGCACACTCATTTACCCACCTTGGCTTAGCTGGACACACAGTGCAGCAGTAGCAGTTGGTTATTCAGTTGCTGGCCGCGTCCAAACAATTGGGGGGGGCATTTAAAGCTTCTCCTTGGATAGCTCAGCTGGTTAAAGCATGGTGCTGATAACACCAAGATTGCAGGTTTGATTCCCATGTGTAACAGCTGCATATTTCTGCATTGCAGGGGGTTGGAGTAGATTATGCTCAGGGCCCCATTCTACAATTCTATTGAGTATGTGAGTAACTCAAAACTAGCCATAAGGAAGCTTTGTGAGCTGAGCCAAAGGGAAAGGGGTGATAGGTGAAGGCAGGAATGTTGCCTCAAGACCTCTTGAAGTGTTGGCTCTAGCGGGGGTCAGAGGCAGGGGTGGCTTTTGCCATTTGGTAGCAAAATGTCTGGGATGACTTCACAAGCTCCAAGACCATAAGACAGCAATGCATTTTCAGGAAGCATTCCCTCACACAGAATTAGCTTAATTTAACTTCTGGGATGCCAACATATAGCCAAATCTGATTGCTGTTGTTCCTAGAAGTGGGGGACCTAACTTTCAAAAAAGGGTGCTAGGATAGCAGCTGATGAACACCACAAAGATACACTTTGTCCACCCAAAGTACCTTTTTACACACAGTTTGATTTCTGACGCTAATCCATTTCCACCCCCACTAAAGCGCCAGAATTTTACTTGGGAGTCCAAGGCAAGCCTCACTGCCTATATTATTTGGTATGTTTTAAAGAGAAAGATAGAAGTCCAAAAAACTGAGGTTTCTGGCAGGTCAAATTTCATTTGCATAAATGTATTGTAACTCACTCTGCACAAGCCTGCTCAGGAACTACTCATTGTGATATTTTTGGGGTGGGTGGGTGCTTAGATCCTCATAATAATTTAACGAATAGTTTTAAAATATCCCCACCCACCCTGGTCAAGTGTTTAAAGGACAGGGTTGATTCTGGGAAATGTTCTGATGGAGAAACTGCAAAGGAATAATTGCCACTAGCAGTTGGAATATGCACATCATGCAAGGCTGTTCTGTAAATGGAGCGCACCCAATTATATGTGTGCTCTTTCTTATTTCTGGTAGGATGCAGTATATGGAACTGGCTTGAGAATCTGTAAAGGGGGAGGGAATGAAGGTTTTGGCCAATGGAAGACTCCTTTATTATGTTTTGTTCTTAAATCAACATTTTCCATTGTTCTTTTGGAGATATATGAAAATTGCAGCTCAGTGGTCTAAAAATTGATGGGGGGAGGGGATGCCACCAGCATGTAATTACTTGTAGGTCTCTAGAACACTAATAGCATCTTCCTTCCTCGATATATATGCTGGTAATTAGCTTCTAGAGCACATGCATGAAGGTAGATACATGCTTTGGACCCTGTGTGAGAGCTATAATTCTTCCAAATTGATGTGTCAAAGGAAGTAAAACTCAATCTTTTTTCCTGCAGTGTATATTTTACAGTCAGGGGACCTTCACTAATCAGAATAAAGCAATTTAGATCCCTGTCATTGTGCACTGAAAACGTATGAGGAGCCTGGCATATGTGGCTTTCTAGATTTATCAGTGCCTCCCATCTTGTATGTGCATGAGAAATTCAGGGCTGAGGGTATGAGAAAAGAGCATTTATCCAAGAAACCAATATCACTGCATTTCCCTTCCACCCCTGCCAGTCACATAAACATTTTATTTATTGTCAATATCCCAAGTTCCAGTTTAAACACACACACACACACACACAGAGAGAGAGAGAGAGAGAGAGAGAGAGAGAGAGAGAGAGAGAGAGATTGGACATCCCTTTTGCTAAGCATATGACTGGCTAATGGCCTGGATATGTGGTTAATACCTTCTCCATATCTCTCTTTAGGATTAACCATCAGAGCAATGAGAGGGTGATCCCTCCTCTCACAGCTAAAGAGATGAATTAAGGCAGAAGAAGATAGACTTTAGGCAGTGGCAGACTTTGGGCTTTAAAATTTCAGCGGCCCCCTGTGTGATGCCCAAATTCAAAGCCCCCCACTACCACCTTTCACCTTCTGTTGTTTGGCTCAGCACCCAGTGCGGTTGATCCAGTCGCACTCCCCCAAATCCGCCTCTGCTTCAGGTTTGTGTGATCCACTTTGGCTAGAATGCTGATCCCCACAAACTATGGGGAGTGTCAAAGGTCAGCAGCGCAGTGCTATGGTTGTGCAGAAGTGTTGTTAGGGGCAGGCCTAGGGCGCACAAGCAATTAAGTTGTTAGCAGGTCCTGGACAGGGCCGGATTTAGGTCTGATGAGTCCCCAAGCTACTGAAGGTAATGGGGTCCTTTCTATGTCCAGCTGTCCTTTGCCACAACAAATTGTTACTGGGTTTTTTGTGTTGAATATATGTTATATGGTAATTTATGGGCCTAATAGGTATCTAAAGCCATTTGCACATAACAAAAAATGTATTTTATCAAAGTAATTGTTGAACTGAAATACAATTAAGAAGAAGTATATTAACAGTGAAATAATTATTAAGCTCTAACTTAAAAATGATTGGGGGCCCATTACTTATATTATAGGAGCCCACACAATACAAAACACTTTTGCTGTATGTAGGTTGTATTTTATTTGTTTTTTATCTTATATTTTGTAAATGTACATTCAGGTTTTTCCCCCTTTAATTTTTTTGGGGGACTAAGCTATAGCTTGTTTAGCTTATACGTAAATCCAGCACTGGTCCTGGATGGCATGATGAGTCGCTGCTTACCAGGAGGGGGAGAAGCAAGGTGGAAAGGGAGAGCAGCATAGTGCAAATGCACCAGCACAGCTGCTCCGGTGCTCCTGCCAATGTGTTCGCACTGCAATGCACTACCTGCCCTCTCACCTTTCCCCATTCTGGTAAACAGCAGCAACTCGTCTTCTAGGAGGTCTCTGCTCTGTCATGCCATCCACCACTGTCTACCGCTTTCCCCACAGACACATCTATATGTATAAATTAGCATATGCAAATCTGCGTCATGGGCCTGTGCCCCAAGTCCTCTGAGCACCTAGCAACTTACCATTGTGTGATTGCCTTTTGTCTCAAACTGAGATTATCATTGCCCATATATTAAAGTAGAGCATGGGATTTAATAACGTCTCACAAAGGGTGTCACTGTTATGGGAAACAACACGTTTTATCTCTGCTTCCACTTTCTAAAGCTGTTAATATATTACATACCTGGTTTCCCCCACCCTTAATATCTAACTAGCTCTCTGGGTGGGACATACTAAGAATAGTCTCAGATGAGCAGTTTTAATATAAAAAAAGTGGGGAAAGCATAATTTGGTCATGGATAAAAAGCTTCGGAAAGAAAGCAGGCTGGGCTTTTGTGGGGCATGAACCGATCAGGAGGCTTCTCTATCTCTAATTAAAAAGCCCACATTGTTCCCTTATCAGCCTTTTTGCCTCCATATTATCTCAGGAGCACCTGACAATCTCCAAGGGCAATCTTATTATGTTATACTTTCCTCACATACAGAAGACTTAGCTGTGGTGTTTAATGCTGCCAGTGCTGTTCACATAGTCCTTCAAGCTGCAAAATTCTGCCCCTGGATGATCTCTAAATCTAGTGACACCCTACGGTTGCGTTCATATCCTGCTCTTCCTACAAGGAGGTGAAGATGGCAAGCATGATGCTTCTTCCCACCCTCACCCCCACTCCATTTCATACACACAATGCTCCTGCGAGGGAGGATAAGCTGAGAGCAGCACTCTAGCCACTATGCCACCCTGCCACCCCTACCTGGAGAGGCTGGGAATTGAACCTGTGACCTTTTGCATGCACAGCACATGTGCTACCACTGAGCAACAGCCCCTCCCATTGTCGTACCCAGCAGCTGAAGGGCACTGGAAGCGGAGTAGCCCCCCAAAAGGTAAAAACACTGTTCCAAGGCTACAAGAAGTATTAAAAGATGCTTCATCCCTTGTGGAGCAGATATCTCAAGGATGGCACGTCCTCAAATCCAGTGCTGATTGCAATGAAGTATTCACACCCGCGATGGCTCCAATCAGCCATTCAATCCTCTCTGGGTTACATGGGTCATTGGCAGATTGCTTGCACATATTCAGCTGGTCCAGAAATTTGTGCCAGCTGCTGGCAGTCCCCGCAACTGCTTAGGCTGAGTTTGTGTGAGGTGCCAGATGCCATCTGCTTCTTGGAGGAAAGGATGGCATCGGACAAGTCTGGATTGGTGCTTCCTTCCTTCCAGATGTTTAATTCTTGCATTACAGTATGAAATTTAAGAATGAAATCTCGGTGTGGAGAGAGAGGGGCATATATTTGGGAGAGGAGAATTCTGGCCTGTCAGCATGGAGCCACAGGCTAGGTAACTGGGAGCTGGCATTCTTTCTAGTTATTTATAAAATTAGCGGCTGTGGAAATTAACTCTAGCAGTTGTAGACCTATTACTGTTAGTTTTATCATCATCCTAAAACATCTCCCGAGGCAATCCCTGGAAATTGGATTCTATTGTACATTGCAATAAATCCATAATTGATTATGCTATGGAGCTTTAGTGCGGATTCAGGAACTGGATCCAAAAAGTAAATAATGCATTCAAAATTTTGCTAGAAGGCTAAATTTAAAACTTATTTACTGAACCTTTTGGGATTATCCCCCCTCCCCAGCTGCACCAGCTAATGACTACAGGCCCGTCCTCAAAGTGATGCCTCATCAGAAGCCTATTGAACTGAATGGCAGTTGCACAGGTACAGCTCTCCGGGGAAAGAAGACCAAATTTGATGTAGCTGCGCTGAAAGGTGCAGCATATATTGCTCACTCTGGCCTCCTCTATAGAGGTTTATCCAATACATTGCGCACACAAGTCTGTGAAGATAAAATTCAACTGCATTATGAGGAATATGAGGAAAATATATGCCACGGAGGCCTTCCACAAATAAGGGTGCATTCGCCAATCCTTAATGCTATTAGTCACAAATCTGCTGATTTGCCTCTGTTCTGTAGGCTCACACTCTCTCACACACACACATGATGGGAGGTGAAATTCAGGGCACAATCTGGCCAAGTTAAGTACTTTAAGGCAGGGGCAAAACTAGGCTTTATTTCAGCCACGTCAAAGATCAGTTTGGGACCCCCACGTGCATTTGTGTACACACAGGCTGGGAGCCTCAATGGCACCCCTCTGGAGGCTTCGCCCAGGGCAAAAACCCCAGCTAGCCCAACCCCCTGGCCATAGCTTCAGCTCTGCTTTAAGGAACCTCTGATGTCCTCAGGACAGAGTTAAGCATACACTTATTTCTTCCACTGAAACCCATGAGACTGATGACATAACCTTAATACGTCTACTAAGAGGAGACTCTCATTGATTTAGTCTCAGACAATGTAGAAACAAGACTGAATCCCATCAAATACATGGGGGCTTACTTTCAAGTAAATGTGGATAGGATTGCACTGATTATGTGTTTAACTTTTGCTGGATTCCACGCCCCATATTCATCTTATTACTCTACATGGAAAGATCCTTTGTAGTTTTTCTATGTTGTAGAAACTTCTCCAAACTCAAGAGTTTTCTCAGTATATAACAAACCCAAAAAGACACACTTTATGCAGTTTTGACTAATGTACACATTTTTGCAAACATTTCCCCCTAATATGATGTTTTTGTACGATATTTTCACTAATATCTTCATTTTTATGCACACTTCCCCCCAATATATGCATTTTTGTAAACATTGTTCATTATAGAACTGCATCTCAAAATTCGGCTAAGTGTGAATTGGGAAGGATAGCTGTGTTTTGGTTCATACCGTTTCAGAAAGTGCAAATTTTATGGATTACGCTTTAAATGCACAAAACAGAAATCATTGCACTGATGGGACACGTTAGTTGAATACCACTTTTAATTTCCAGGATAGATTGGCCTGACATTCAAGGCATAAACAATCCATATGTCAGTGTTTTATTTTTTAGTAACAGGTTTTGACTCCTGAGACTTCTAGCGCCAGCACACAACCTCAAACCTTGCTTGAGTAGTTTGCTGCAAAAGCACATTTCTTTTGTAAATGACCACAGCATTTCAACTAACCAGCCCATCAGCAAGGGTAAGGGAGGTTCAGTTAGCTTACTGCTCAATTTTCAGAGTCACTGAAGCAGTTAAGATGTGTGTTGTTTCAGGAAATAATTGTCTTCAGGCTTAATCAGTTGCCTGGTTTTCAGATGTTGGATGGAGGGTGCTAAGAAGCTGAATGTATTGCACAGACTTTCAATAACACTATGAATATAAAGTGAGAACCAATATCATTTCTCAGCCTAGAGCCTTAAAAAGGAACATCTGCTTTCCTGAATAAACATAAAACTTCATCAAAAAAATTTTTTTTAAAGATTAGGGTTTACCTGAGATCCAATTCACGGTTAATAGTGTGATGTGGAAGTCACATCCATACTGAACCTGTTCCAAAATGCACTAGTAAAATGAGTCATCTTACTAATGTGTTTCCCTCTTAAACCACAAATGCTCCTTCCTGGAGGTGGATGATCATGTGACAGCCTGCGTAGTGTTGTGGTTACAATGTTGGACCAAGGTCACCAGGAAAATGCAGGTTCAAATCTCCATTGGGTGAACTTGGACCAGTCACTGTCTCTAAATCGCGCCTGCCTCATAGGTTTGTTGTCAGGATATCATGAGGCAGAAAGAACAATATACACTGTCTTGAGCCCCTTGGAATAAGATAATCACAAATACTTTAAAGGCCCATTATTGGTCCCAATATTGGAATATAAATTTACCTATACTAGAAAGAGACTAAAAGTCATAGAAATTATGTGTTACTGTCTGAATTGAACTCTATTAATGTCTAGGTCAAATAAACGAAGTACAAAATTACACATCTGTTTTGTGGTTCAGAATCATGAACCCACCAGGTTTTTGTTTTGTTTCCCAATAAGAAAATTTGTGAGACTTGGCTGTCAGAAATGGGAGCTGGCCTCCTCCTCATAAAGTCAAGAAAATTGATGTTGCACATCAATAAAACAAGTGCTCGCTTCTCGTCAGCAGGATGCCTTGATATATTGCCTCACGGAAGCTGGTGTGTTGCAGTCAAGGGCCCTTCCTCCCTCAGCGCAGCCATGTGAGAAAGCAGAGAGACTGGCATCCCCTAAAATGGGATCTGCCATGATTTCATAGCCTAAGCCTGCCAATAGATTTTAGAATCTGCTCATACCAAAGCTGGAAAACGTAATTTACATTTGGTTACCACCCACTGAAAGAGAAAATAAGGACATAGGTTTGGACATAGAGAGGTGTGGCGAAGACAGATTGCAAGAGAAAATGAAGGGAATAGGTGCCAGCCTAGAAAAAAGACTATTCTGGACATTGTGATACCTTTTAAGCATGGAAAAGGATACCCTAAGGTAAGACAGAAGGCAATGAATATCTAGTGATGGAGGCAAAATTCACAATTCAATTCAAAATTTGAGTCCCCCAATTCAGAAAGTGTTACCTCATTTTGAGTAGAGCCCTTTGAATTACGAGTGCAGGGAGAAATGGGGTTCAACGCTGTTCCTAGGCTTTCCTGTTAATTCCCTTCCTTTTCTAAGACTTTTGAGAAGGGAACGAGATGACAATGGTGGGGAGAGCCTGCAAGGTATAGGATAGTCCTTCTAGCCTTTTCTTAACTGGAAATGAAAAGTATCCCAGGGGGTAGGAGACTGCAGTTTCCTCTTCCTCCCAATTCAATTCAGGAGGTAACAGAAGAGTACAAACGGGATACATTAGCCACTTCACCAAACCAGCTCAAGAAGACATCAGCTACCAAATGCTTCTGCAGTTCCAAGTCTAGTTTTGAAATACTACATGCCACGGAATGTCATCTACTGAGTGCTGTCAAATTCTGAAAACCCTTGCATGTCAGATATCAAACACTACAAGAAAATATTAAATACCGATAAATTGCAAATACTGAATGTTTCTTATCAAGATCTGCCCCCAAAAAAAGAAGAAGAAAAGAAGAAGGATTTTAAGGCAATTGCGGAAAGCAAATTCATTTCAGTTGTAAATTACAGCGTTTTGTCTCACATGTGCTGTGTTTCAGCCCAGGAGTGACATTTCTAGTCTGGTCTGTTTCCCATCAATTTCATTTTCTGGCTTTCAGATTCTATCCCACCACCCCTACAATTCTGTGAGATCTGATTTTGGAAAACAGGAACATCCATGCTCACTCCTCTCCCCCACCCCCACCCCCAATTTCTTTTAACTGGAATTAATTAAAACATTTCTATTTGAGTAATAGCTTGAGCTAAAAACTGGCTGAGGAGCTGGGAATGGACAACAAGGGATGAATCACATCTTTACGGCCTTGTGGCATCATCTGAAGCATCTGGATATTATCAGATGTTGGAGGCAGGGTAGTAGCTTAGGGAGCAATCCTCAACTCAGGAAGATGGTATAATTTGTGCCAGCCTCAGTTAAGCCAGTATAAAATGCGCCAGATCCAGAACTTGGTCAGGAGGGGGAGATGCCAGCTGAGATGGTCCTAGCCCAGCAGATTGGAAACAAGCCACCCAGACAGAGAGAGCCAACTCAGCTGGCAGCACCATGGGAACTGCACCCACCTGTCGACATGCAGGGGAGAGTTCCCAGGTCCCCTTATCAGGTGTGTGCAAACTATGAGCTCAGACAGAGAAAGCTCATAGGAAGCAGTACGCAACTGACAGTGCAGGAACAGGGGACAAAGGGCACACAGCAATGCTCACTGCAGCAGCCCATCAGCAAGCACAGCACACTCCCCTGGTATGCCCACCACATGACCGCCAGATCTGAATTCAGAATTGCACCCTTAGAAACAATCTTCCTGTGCATATGCAGGGCCGTTTTACCCATAGGTGCTAGGGGTGAGGGGCACCCGGGCGCCAGGCTCTTGGGGGCGTCAGGCCGAGAGTCCGGGGCTGAGATTTGGAGTCTGGGGATTGGGAGGAGCCAACAACCACTGCCGAGAGGAGCAGAGCCTGTTGGAGCACCGCAGCTCTTCTGCTGCAGGAAAGCAAGCCGCTGAGGCAGCCGGCCGGTTCTGCCTCCTGCATGCCTGGGATTGGCGGACCGTCGAGAGGCCCACCGCACGGACACTGCTCATACGAGGCACCCGGCTTTGCTTAGTCACCGCCTCCTTGGGCTCAACTGTTGTTGCGCTGGGCTCTCATTAGTATAGGTTTGACAGAAATGGAGTGTCTGTAGTTATTCAGCACCTCTTTTCAGTTTCCATGCATATCCTTGGTATCAATAAATATCAATATCAATAGTTGAGTATCCAGAGATAATTTCTGTGCATGTTTGCTGAGAATCCCGCTAAGCACTCTCCTAGCAATTGGAGGTTGGTGGGGTGGTGGTGTTGAATGACACACAACAATAACAACAAACAACACAATCACTGCACACAAATCTTGCACACACTTGCACACCCCACCCAGAAAAACCCAGTACCCTTAGAGATCACGGACCTGACTTTGCCAAAGTTAAGCACATTCAAGTCTCATTGATTTCAGAGGGAGAGATTAAGCAAGTCAATAGGACTTAATTTGGCTGGATCAAGCCCCATAAAATTCAGGAATATCTGTGCAAAATGGCACTAGAACAGCTGCTTTAAAACACATGGGTGATTATGCTAACTTCAATATCACATCCATTCCTTATGTGTAAGAACTGCCTCCCCCTTAATCAGAAGACTTAGTGGTGTGATTTGCATGCCACAAGATTTGGAGCAAAAAGAATTCTGCTGACACATATTTTTGTTTGTTTGTTTGTCAAATCGCTTCCATGTGAAAAGGAATCTCTTACATGACCCTTCAAGGTAGGTGGTGTGTGTGTGTGTTTGTGTGTGTGTGTGTGTTTGTGTGTGTTTTGCAATTTACTTTAGTGTCTCCCTTACATTACAACCACTTTAGCAGATCATTGATGGCTTGGCTTCTTAAATGACCTGGGTGTGGGGAGAGACGCTGAACATTTGGAATATTTATTCTCATTTTTTAAAATGAAGATAATTTCAAATATATATTTTGGGTCCTCTATGTTTTCTGGATATGTGAACTGATTTGAAGGCAGGGCATGCATTAGATCAATATCCTCCCCACCACCCCTGCTGTATTGCTCCAGTCCTACTTATCTCATTGTAATTTGCTAGTATATTTATGAGACCTTTATTAAGACAGGGCAGATTTATTTTTAATTTGCTTTAAATTGTTTATGCTCTTTTAAAATGCAGTGTATCCTCTGTATTGGGTTTTCGCTGTTATCTGCCCGGCAGTGATAAATTGTTATGTCCTAATGAGTACATTAAGATCCTGGGCCATTGCTGTGGTCTGTGCTAAAATGTGAGCTGGAAAATGAATGAGAGACAGGCTGGCAGGGCAGCGAATGAATCAGGGAGACCCGGTGCTGGTGCTTTCTCAGCTGATCTTCTGAATCATAGAAAATCACATCTTACTTGTCCCAGAAGATGGCGTGACAGATGGCCTGTGCACAATGCACAATGTTTGGATGGAATCGACCTCTCTCCTTCCACAATCTAGTGTCTGATGTTTTCGGCAATTCAGGTGAGTTATCTGCAAACATTTTGGGCTGCAACTCGCATCAGCCCTAACCCAGCGTGGTCAGTTGTCAGGGGTGGCAAGAGTTGTAACCCTCAACATCTGGAGAGCACCACACTGCCTAGTTCTGTGCAACTGACACAATACGATCTAATGAGTGTTTACTGTCCCATGAAGCTCACTGGGGCTTACTCACTACTAAGTGAGTAAGTGCCAGGCAGATAACATAGGGACACAGCCTGAGCGATTGGTTTTCTGCCATGCTTTGATGCCACCCTTTAGAATCACACATTTGAAGAGGGCCTTGTAGGCTATAAGGGACGCGGGTGGCGCTGTGGGTTAAACCACAGAGCCTAGGACTTGCCGATCAGAAGGTTGGCGGTTCGAATCCCTGTGACAGGGTGAGCACCCATTGCTCGGTTCCTGCTCCTGCCAACCTAGCAGTTCGAAAGCACATCAAAATACAAGTAGATAAATAGGTGCTGCTCCGGCGGGAAGGTAAACGGCGTTTCCGTGTGCTGCTCTGGTTCACCAGAAGCGGCTTAGTCATGCTGGCCACATAAGCCAGAAGCTGTACGCCGTGTCCCTCAGCCAGTAAAGCAAGATGAGCGCCACAACCCCAGAGTCAGCCATGACTGGACCTAATGGTCAGGGGTCCCTTTACCTTCACCTTGTAGGCTATAATGTTTACCCTCTTGCTCAGTGCAGGAGATCCCAGAGCTGGAGCACCCCAAAGCCTTTGCTTGAAGACCCAGACTGAGGGAGAGATCATCCTTCTTCTAAGTAATTGGTTCCTGTGATGGATTGCTCTTGCCACCAAAAAGTTTCTTCCAGTATTCGGCTGAAATCTGTCTTCCTGTAATTGGTCGGAAATAACTCAAGTCCCTCTTTCCCAAAGGTAGGCATTGCAGTGGAAGCCTCTTCTTTGTGCAGATCAGTTTAGGCAATGGTGCTGGGGCTTCTGGTCTGTGTGTCTGCCTGGATGAAGCACACTCCAGGGTGGGTTTCAAGCCAGGCTTTCAAATGTGGTTTCGGGTACCTTCTAGAGTGGTTGTTGGGCGCCTATGGGAGGAACCAAAGGAGTGTTTGAGGACACGATGGAGCTCTTGGGCGCCACACTGGTGACCCCCACATCCCAGCTTGCGCTGGTGTGCACCTGCTTGACTCCATGCTCTCAGCGTAGGCAGCTCTCCCCAGTGCAACCTGTCAAGTGGATACAAACTCGGAACATTTTTAGATTTCTCTACCTCTGTGCATGTGAGCAATATAATTTGCCAGGGTAACTGGTCAGATGATTGCTATCTATCTAATTTAAAATGACAAAAGAAAACTTTTTATTGATATTTCCCTGGTGCATTTTCCCACAAGTCTCCCCAGTAAGCAAGGAACAATGAATTTTGCTGCTTGTGTTAATGAAAACAGCCTTAGGACTTTCTTTCATTTTTACTTCCCACATAATTTTGCCCTGTACTTTGTCAAATTATTAGAGATCAACACAGCATGGAATGGAAAATAAATAAACAAACAAAGTTTCCTTAGGCGGAGATGCTACAATGAGATAAGAGGGTTCTTGGGAGCCTGTCAAATCTCTGAGTTTGAGATCAGGAAGGAAGAAAGAGAATGGGCATTCACAGTTTGAAAAAAAGATTTGACACAAATATCTCAACTTTCACTTCATTTTGGCCCAAACTAGAGGTCATGTTATTCATGCCTTTAGCCCTTGCTTTTTAAAAAATAAAAATGGCTAGCTCAGGACTGTGATGGTTGTGGGGCTTTAATCCTTTGCAGGCCCACCCTTCAATCAGGAGTGCTCTTCTTAACTATTTGCAATGGGAGGGAATCTCCCACTGGTGCAGATGTGAAGATACCATCCATGACAAATAGCTGCTGCATGTGGGGAGTATTGATTTGAATCAGAACATGGAAGGTGGGGGGGGGGGCAAAAGGTAAAGCCCAAATACTATGACCCTCCCCCAGCCCCCTCCCTTAGTAATGCTGGTTATTTTTCTATTTAAAACATGCATGCCAGGCTATTTATATATTTAAAATCATACTTTCATTATGTCATATCTCGTCTGCCTCTTATTCTAGACATGGCTTACACCAAGAAGGAAGTAGATCAGCTCAGTTCATTTTAACACAGTTAACTCGACACAATTCAACCTTTGTACATAAGCTTACATGGTAGCATTTTGTAATTTTGTTTCCAGTAAAATTAATTTGAACTGCCCATGTCTTTTACTGCAAGATACAAACACCTTTCTCTTGCAAACTGTTTTATTCTGTCTCTTCTGTACATTTTTATGTTGCGATTATAATTTATTTTTGCTGTTCTAATTATTGTATTCTGTATTTTAAAATATTGCACGGTGTTTGCGTCTACTTTGTAAGCATTAGATTCAGATCTCAGCTCAAAGCTCGTCTCCAATACAGAATCTATTTTTTGCTTGGGGCAAGTCACGATCTCCCAGCCAGTTACCTCCACATTTCTTTTTTAATGCAAAGAATAATACGCTTATAAGGCTGGAAACCTGCTCCAAAACCTGGGACCTCCTGCTTTCCCCTCATTTTCTTGCTATCCACATTTTGCTGGACTTGAAATCACAGAGTGTGGAGGGCAGGCTGAAAATGTAATGATTGCAATGAACATTCACGGTGGGATGATAACCCAGTAGCAGAGCACCTGTGTTATATACCTGGCACCTTCAATTAAAGGATCTTGGGGCTGAGTTGGAGCTCTTCAGCCTGGGACCTTGGGAGACTGTTGCCAGTCGGATTAGCCCCGGACTCGATGGCCCATAAATCTGAGTTACAGGCAGATCTGGACTCTAAAGACATTTCAAAAGGAAAGGGTGAGTGCAGCTGTATTACGAGTGCCTAATGGAGAAATTGTTATGCAAAGGGAAGACGATGTGGAAAGAAGGATTTAGGAGTCTCTGTGATAAAGGCCGGGGTTTCACCCTCAATTATACTGGTGCATTCAGGAGGGCTAAAACACTTAATTACAACTCTGAGTGTCTCTTTAAAGCCTCGCGTGATATAGCAGGTCGTTTAGCAATAATGCTCTTCGTTTACATTATCCTGCCTTACCACATCCACTAAACTAGGATGGCATTGCCCAGGATTAACATTGCTCCACTTCTCAACTGGTTTAGCGAAACCTTTTTTTTAGGCTAATGCTCTTTGCTTTTGAGCTCTAGCAAGCACGTGGGGGTGGATCATCCCTTTCCACCCACACTCTCAGTGCACCGTAATGCATCTCAGCCAAGGTTGCCAAAGAAAGGTCTTAACCGATGTGACAACCAGTTCCTGTTTCTTTAGTAGAGGTTTTCCACAGGGCTAGAGAAACAGGAACTGGCTGTGACATACATCGACTAAGACCTTTCTTTGGCAACCCTTGCTGAGATGCATTAATGGGCCCAAAGGAGAAAGAGGTGGGGGGTGGGGGCACGAAAGGGATTATCTGACCCTGTGTAGGGGGATAGGCAAGAGCAGAAGAGAGGGCATCTGGGCAAACTGTGATGCTTAATTTCTGACCTTAGAATAGGGCTGCCTGGGCAAAAGAGCAGTCATGAAGAGGAACTACAGTGTGAAGCTTTGAAACTGGGATGCCCTGAGCCAATAACCCACTCCCCTCTTTCCCCAGAAGTTCCTCTATCATCACACAACAAACTGCCCTTTACTCTGGGGGTGGGAAACTAACCTATGGCCCTGGGCTTCAACATCTGTTTGGAAACTGAATGGATTTCTATCCCACATTCAAATAACTTCTGATGCCCCCCAAGGAACAGATCAAATACACTGTTCCACCCGCTGAGAACCACCCCATTTGTTGCCAACCCAAAGTGCAGTCTTACGGTGCAGTCTTCACAAAGAATTATATTTGATTTCATGTCTGTGTATTAGGAGGAGCTTGGAGGGAGAGAAGGGCGGCAGGGGAAGAAAAAGGGTGCCAGGATGGATGGACTCACTGTGCAAGCAGTGAGCTCAAAACTCTGGCAAAAGCAATGGGCTCCTCTTTCAGCTGCCTGAAGTAAGAGGGCGGGTGATAAGATGCTCCCACCTACCACTGGCTTTGGGCCCTGTCCATCATCAGCTCTGTCCACACCCACAATTGCCATGTGGTGCCCAAAAGACTATCATTGAGGTAATCGTGTTTCCTCATCCCTGCCATCGTTGGATTGTGGCCTTTCTGTGTTTGTCTCACTACACAAAGCAAATTGTCCCCTCTATGGCTGTGAACTGCTTTCAGGCACATTTACTGCTCCAGGTTATGGGTGTCAACTCCCTTGTTAACCTGGCCTGCCCACCTGCAGGTCTTGGGTGGCCGCTTGCTCATCTAAAAAGGGGAAACAAAAAAGGGCACAGATTTCCATAACACTTTATTCTGCTAATTTATATGTGTAGATACTATTGGGAAATAATTCTTATGACTAAAAGAGGAATACATCTCACTATACTGGAGGAAACGCTTACCAGGTGAACTATGTGGCTGCTCTGCCTGTTGGACAGATGCCAACCATCAATGGGCAGCTTCCCAACCCCTGTGCTTCCCTCTTGCTGTTCTGTCCTGTCTATAAACTGCACAGCCCTTCAAATAGAAGGCACCTTCAAAAAGAGGACTGTTCTGTGTAAAGTCAGACAGGACACCAAGATGCACCTTACCCTAGGCCCTTTATGTGGCTCCAGTAGCCTGGGGGGTGTTCCTTCTTTCTTCTTGCACCAATATCATTCTTTTTCTCAGTTGGAAGCAAGGGCATAACCGGGAGGGGGGGAGGGAGCTGCCTGCCCTCAGATCAAGTAAAACAATAGAAACAACTAACTGACCAATCACGTCGGTTCTGCTGCCCCCGCCCCCGAGAAAAGTCCTGCTCCCCCTAACCAAGTCCTGCCCCCCCCCCCCCCCAGGCTACACGCATGGTTGGAGGGTAACTTTTGTAGGTGTTACAATGCTACTGGGTGTGAATGGGCCCCCATTGCTCCCCTCTTAAAAATGGTCCTCATGCTGTGAATACACATCTCATTGGGAATCATTCTTTTTAGCCAATGCTTCCTCTCACAAATAAGAACAATATAATAATAATTTATTACTTATACCCCACCCATCTGGCTGGGCCTCCCCAGCCACTCCTGCTTATGAAAGTTTGGTCCGTTATATGGGGCTAGTCATAGCTCTCTTTGTGGCATTGCTAGGTGCCTCCATGTAATGTTTCCAGTACAACGGTTGGTTTAATAAACTATCAATCAATCTCTGGCCATAACAGAAGTCTGCTGACACCTAACCTCCCTACGCTCAGTGCTCTTGGTGTTCTATTATATAAATGTATGTATTTAATTGAGAGGAAAAGTGGTAGTTTGGTTATGTAACCCTTTTAAGGTCATTATGAAGACAGGAGAAATTGACGTTGTTTGCATTTTCATTTTCCACTGACTCAAGAGTTTCTGCGTTTGCAAAATCACATAGCGGTGGTAGCGAAACTTACATAAACTAATTGAGCCTGGGCCACTTAAGCAGATGGCTTTTGTGTGCCACAGCATCAGATCAAGTGCCATGTGATATGCCCAAGAGCCCGCAGGGATTAGTGCTATGTTTTGCAAGTAACAAGAACATAATAGATCTACCTCATCTTTCCCCTCTATTTAGCTTGCAAGAAAGAGTCGTGTGTGTGAAATAGTCCTAAAAACTAGCAAAATCATCATTAGGCAAGGAATGGGTTGGCTTTAACCAGTAACATTATTTATAGGTGCAATCACACCACACAATTCTGCTGCATCGGGATCATTCATTTCACTGTAGTTGCACAGGAAGGCCTTTTAGCACTGATGCTTTATGGGAGGGGTGAGGAACCTCCAGTCTGTGGGCTTAATTGGACCCACCAAACCTCCCATGAGGCTGCTTTGGCAAAGCCACACCCACCTGCCCTACACTTGATGTCTTATATGGCAGGCAGGTAAAAACATGTTTGGACCAAAGGGAGAGTTGCAGGCCCTGCTAATCAGGTGCAGGGGTGCCAACTTCAATAAAATACTGGGGGCCCATGCCACCTAATCTATCCCATGATGTGGTGCACACACCCCATTTGAACGGCAATGCCCATCAACCTGGGCCCCCCTCAAATATTGTATTGTAAAGTATAAAAATAAAAGTGTGAAAACAATTCAAACAGCACATGAGTACCATATTTTAAAAAATAAGAAGGCTGTATGTAAACCATGAAAGTACGGTATATGATCCCATGAGGAATAATTAGAGCCAAAATAGGAGCTTGATGCCTGTTGTTTTTTTAAAAAAGTCTATGCATAAACCCAAGTATGACTGTGTTTAACAACAACGACAACAACAACAACAACATAATTTATATACTGCCCTATACTCGGAGGGCTCAGGGCGGTTTACAGAACAAAATCAGAATATAAAACCACAAAATATATAATCAAAATAAAAACAACAACCCATCACCCCCCCTCCAAAACACTGCATTTTTATTTTTTTTTTAATATATATTTATTGAAGTTTTCAAATAAAGCATATATTAGATAAGCACAACTTATCATTGTCCATTTAACATCTCTCAATTATTACATGGGACTCCCCCACACCTCCCGCATACACTTACATCATTATTAAATTTATTTCAAACAAATTATCATTTAACTCATCTTAATTAATAATCTTAATTTGGTTTGACATATAATTCAGCCTTAAATCTAATTTAATGGTAGACAACTATCTGCACTGGCATCCAATTCAACACTCAGCCAAATTACAATATTTTTGTAAATAAATCTTAAATTCCCTCCAGTCTTCTTCCATCCTTTCTTCTCCCTGGTCTCGAATTCTGCCGGTCATCTCGGCTAATTGCATATAGTCCATCAGTTGCATCTGCCATTCTTCCACAGTGGGTAGCTCCTGAGTTTTCCAATTCTTGGCAATTAATATTCTTGCTGCTGTTGTTGCGTACATAAAGAATGTTCTGTCCTTTTTTAACACACTCTGGCCTACAATACCCAGGAGAAAGGCCTCTGGTTTCTTAGTAAAGGTGTATTTAAACACCTTTTTTAATTCATTATATATCTTCTCCCAAAAGGCCTTCACTCTAGGGCAGGTCCACCAGAGGTGAAAAAATGTTCCTTCATTTTCCTTACATTTCCAACATTTGCTATCAGACGAATGGTATATTTTAGCCAGTTTAACAGGGGTCATGTACCATCTATACATCATTTTCATCACATTTTCCTTCAACGCATTACATGCAGTGAAGTTCAGCCCAGAGGTCCACAACCTTTCCCAATCTTCAAACATAATATTATACCCAATGTCCTGCGCCCATTTTATCATTGTTGATTTTACCATTTCGTCATGTGTGTTCCATTTCAGCAGCAAGTTATACATTCTTGAAAGTACCTTAGTCTTAGGTTCTAACAGTTCAGTTTCTAACTTTGACTTTTCCACTTGGAATCCTAGCTTTTTGTCATTTTTAAACACTTCTTTAATCTGAGCATATTGTAACCAGTCTCGCACTTTGTCTCTCATCTTTTCTAAACTCTGCAATTTCCAGTTGTCACCATCCTTTTCTATTATCTCCCAATATTTTGGCCAGTTGGCCTCCATATTGGCTCTTTTCCGAGCCTTAGCCTCCAGGGGTGACAGCCACCTCGGAGTTTTATTCTCCAGTAAGTCCTTATATTTTGTCCAGACATTAAAAACTGATTTTCTGACAATATGGTTCTTGAAGGCCTTATTTATCTTAGCTTTATCATACCATAAATATGCATGCCATCCAAACGCGTTATTAAAACCTTCCAAATCCAAGACATCCGTATCTTCAAGAAGTAACCAATCTTTTAACCAGCAGAAAGCTGCAGCTTCATAATACAACTTTAAATCTGGCAGGGCAAAGCCCCCTCTTTCTTTCGCATCTGTTAATATTTTAAATTTGATTCTGGGCTTTTTGCCCTGCCAGACAAATTTAGAAATATCTTTCTGCCACTTCCGGAAGCACTCTGTCTTGTCTACAATCTGCAGTGTCTGAAACAAAAATAACATTTTTGGCAATACATTCATCTTGATGGCAGCTATTCGGCCCAACAAAGAAAGTTTTAGTCTTGACCAACTATCCAAGTCTCTCTTAATCTCTGACCAACATTTTTCATAATTATCTTTAAATAAACTCAGATTTTTTGCTGTTATGTTTACCCCTAGGTATTTAACTTTTTTAACCACATTTAGTTCTGTCTCTTTCTGAAGCTGTTCCAACTCAGTATCTGTCAAGTTTTTCCCCAAAACTTTAGTTTTTTGCTTGTTTAACTTAAATCCTGCCACTCGACCAAAGTTTTGAATCAGTTGTAGTACTCTTTTCAAACTAGACTCCGGCTCCTGTAATGTCAGAACTAGGTCATCTGCAAAAGCTTTAAGTTTATATTGTTTCGCTCCGACCTGAATCCCTTCCACCAACCTGTCCCCCCTAATCATATTCAGGAGCACTTCCAGAACCGAAATAAACAGTAATGGGGAAATCGGGCAGCCTTGTCGTGTACCTTTTTCAATTTTAAACTCTTCTGTAACCACATTGTTAACTATCAGTTTAGCCTTTTGTTCTGAATATATTGCCTCAATCCCGTTCTCAAACCCCCGTCCCACTCCCATTTCTTTTAAATTCCCCTTCATAAATTTCCAAGATATGTTGTCGAAGGCTTTCTCCGCGTCTATAAAAATTAAAACTGCTTTAGTGTTTATGTTTGTTTGTAAAAGTTCCAATATGTCTATGATGTTCCTTGTGTTAGTAAACATATGTCTGCCCGGGAGAAAGCCTGCCTGGTCTTTATGGATTATCTCACTTAAAACTTTCTTAAATCTTCGTGCCAAAACATCTGCAAATATTTTGTAATCCACATTTAAAAGGGAGATGGGACGGTAGTTCTTGAGTTGTGTCTTTTCAGTTTCTGACTTTGGAATCAATGTGATAAATGCTTCTTTCCACGATTCAGGCGCCTTCTTCCCCTCCATTATTTCATTACTGACCTCCAACAAAGGTTGTATCAAATAATCCTTCAATGTCTTATAGTAGTTAGAGGTCAGTCCATCTGGCCCTGGTGATTTGCCCTGTTTCAGACTCTGGATGGCCTGTTCAATCTCTTGTCGTGTTATTTTGCCATTCAAAATTGTTCTATTTTCTTCTGACAGCTTTGCTAATCCATTTCTCTCCAAAAATTGTGTAATCTCTATTTCATCTTGTGGCCCTTGAGTGTATAGCTTTTTAAAATACCTCTGGAAGCACTTTCTAATCTCTCCCGGGTTCTGAATGTTCCTTCCTTCAACCTCTAAGTTTGTTACTGTATTTAATCTTTGTCTCCTTTTCAGCTGCCAGGCTAGCAGTTTCCCACATTTATTTGCCGATTCAAAAGTTTTTTGTTTCATTGTTTTAATCTTCCATTCTATTTCCTGATTTATCAGTTTGGAATATTGTGCCTGATAAAGTTTAATTTCTCTCAGAATCGGTTGGGACTTCGGGTTAGATCTTAACTTCTTCTCCAACTCTTTGATACTTTCCAGAATTTTATCTTTCTTTTCATTTTGCAGTCTTTTCTTTAAAGAATTCTGTTGAATCAAGAACCCTCTCATCACAGCTTTACTTGCATCCCAGATAGTTCTTTTTTCCACCGTAGTGTTCAAATTAATCTCAAAATAGTCCTTTAAAGTTTTTTGGGCCTTCTTTACAATTCTTTGGTCTCTAAACAGGCCATCATTCATCTTCCATCTAAAGGAGCCGGTTGGGATCAATGTCATATCCATTCTCAAGGCGTTATGGTCGGAGCATGTTTTAGGGCAGATTTTCACCTTCCTCACCTTAGGTGCCAGACTTCTAGTTATCCATATTTGGTCGATTCGTGTCCAAGTCAGTTGAGCTTCAGAAAAGAATGTTCCTTCTCTTCCCAAGGGGTTTCTAACTCTCCAGATGTCAACCCAGTCCATATTGTCAGTCATTTCAAAAAAGGTCTTAGGTAGTCTTCCCTCTTTAGTAATGTTCTGGTTCTGTGACTTATCCATATTTGTTGATACTACCCCGTTCATGTCCCCCATCATGATGACGTTGTTGTAATCCAGATAATCCAGCATGGTCTCGTGCAACTTCTTATAAAAATCCGATTTTCCTTCATTTGGAGCATAAATTCCTAATATCAAAATTTTTTCTCCTTGATACTGTACTTCTATTGCGAGGATTCTTCCACTTTCATCTTTAAAGAGAAATTTTGGTGAAAGGCTCTCTTTTGCATAGATCACCACACCTCTCTTTTTAACTGTATCCGATGATATAAATTCTTGACCAAGCCTTTTATTTATTAACACCTTTCTATGGAGCCTAATCACATGTGTTTCTTGTAAGCATATAATGTCCAATTGTTCCTTTTTTAAAATATGAAAAATTTTAGACCTTTTTTCGGGACTGTTACAGCCATTTATGTTCCAGCTCAAAAGCTGCAGAGACATCCTGGATAGGTCTGGTTATTCTTTCTGGGGTGGTACCTTGTTCTCCGGTCCTTGAGGATCCGAGGGGGCGGGCTCCCCTGGAAGTTCTGGCGCTGGCAATCCAAGTCCTTTGTGGAGGTCTTCTCCGTGTGCTCCCAAAAACTTGTCTCTATCTTCCACTGTTTTGATTTTGATCTTTCTCCCTCTGTAGGTAAAGGATAATCCTTGTGGAAACTCCCACCTGAAGATAATTGCGTTGCTTCTCAACAGTCTTGCCAATTCCGTGTAGTTAGATCTAAGGTCCAGCAACTGCTTAGGAATGTCCTTGTAGATTTCAATTCTCTTGCCCAAAATGTCTAGTGACTTTTCGTAGTGCAGACCCAAAATCTTGTCCCTTTCCTCCTTTGATCTCAGTGTTATCAAACAATCTCTGGGCTTCTCTGTCCTTCTGACTCTGCCAAGCCTGAAAGCAGATACGATTTTGAAGTCTTTTTCCTCTAACTTCCAAAACTTGGCAAATTCCTTAGTTAGAAATTCAATAAAATTATCTTCTTCCACCTCTGGTATTGACCGTATCCTCAAGTTGGTCTCCCTGTTTCGCAGTTCTGTCATCGAAAAGTAAATCTGATGTTCTCCAACTTGTTTGCTGAGTGGTCTTACTTCTTTCTCAAGTTCTTCCAGTCTTTGACTAGTATCTTCAGCCAGTTTACGATTTTCACCTACAGCCTCCTTTAATTCTCCAATAGACTGGGCATTCCGTGCAACTTGTCCAGTCAGCTTATTCAAGCTTTCTGTGTTCTGTTCAATTTTAGCTGTATGCAAATCAGCCTTCTTGTCCAGAGCCTCCAGTTTCTCCAAAATTTTCTCCAAGACAGAGCTACTTGTCCCTGAAGCCATATCTCCCAGGTGCAGCTCCTCTGTCTCTCCCTCCCCTGCCTGTATTAGGGAGGCCGCCTCTATGTCTGGAGGCAAAGTGGAAGGCAAGGCCGGCACAGAAGATCTACGCTGTGAGGCTGCAGATAAAGTTAGAGTTGTTTGTTTAGTCCTTCCTCTTCTCCTTGCGCCACTCATTCCAAAGTTATCTGTAATCCAAGGTCAATCCAAGTTGTTCCCATGAGAAAGCAGAGTCCCAGATACAATAGTCAAACAGAGGCCGGGGAAGGGAAAGTAGGACAAAGTCACTGCTGTAAATCCAAAATCCTCTAGAGGGAGCTTAGTACGTCTTCAGGGAAAAGATCAAATCCAAGTTAAACTTGTAAATTTAAATCCATGTCCATCGCCTCCACAATGTATTATTTTTAGCAGAGTAAAACTTAAAGCAAAACAGTGTTTCTTACAGTGCCTTGACTGCAACAGTTTCAAAGTATCCAGTTCCAACTCAGAATGTTTCAAAACCTGAATTCAATGTATCCAAAGTTGCAAACTGGTGCTCTTCCAGGCAGCTCCAGCACCAGAGATTCTTATTTATTTTGTAATCCACTGGTTCCACAGAAGAAGAGTATCAATGCACTCCCAATATGACCAGCAAAAGTCAATAGCTCAAAGTCTTTCACTCAGAAAACTGCTTTAACAGGGTGCCAGCATTTAGTTAACGCATAACTTTTTGTCTCCACTCCTCCTGCTCTTTGCTTAAAGTTCAGTATAGCGGGAGATGGGCTTCCTGCTTATCCTCACTCCGTTTTCAGCCAAATTTCAACTTTTTTAAAAAAGTTTTAAAAGTTTCAGAAAGTTCTCAAAAAGTTTCAGAAAGTTGACAAAAGTTTCAGAAAGTTTTCAATGTCCAAATTTACTCACGGGTTGTAGTTTCCAAAATTCAGAAAAGTTGCAGGAAGAAAGGACAGCGCTGACCGGCAACAGCAACGCGGCTTCACTTCGCTGTTTGCGCAACGACCCACAGCGCCGCTACCCCCTCCGCGATCCGGAGCCCCTTACGGGGTCCCTTCAACGTTTTGGGGGCTGCTTCTGGCGCCCGCCGGGTCCCGAGACCACAGGCTTCTGCCACCTGTGGTTTTCCTGAATGGGTCTCCGCTTCGCCGTAGCGGACGACCCGTTTACAGCGGAGCTCCCTTCTCCTTACTCGGAGAAGGCAGCCATTACCGGTCGCGCCGCCTCCGGAAGTCCCAAAAACACTGCATTTTTAAAGGGCATAGGATGAATCCCAGTTGCTAGAAGCCACATGTTACTCATGTAACAGAAATAATTCACATTTGTCTTTGGAAACCAGGTTCACTTGTTTTAATAGAACCTCGAGGTAGAAGTAACACACTTACCCTTTGTAAACGGCATGATCTAGAATCAATCTAGATTGAAAGCAGCTCATTGACAACAAGCATAGACGCTTCTGGAGTGACAAAAATGACAATTTTCGGCTACAAATCAGTTAGTGTGTGCACAGTTGATGTTAAAGGGCATTTTCACATTATAGTTTTCTCAATTAGTTTGAACGTAAAATTTTGATTTGGTAGAATGTACATTTGGTTTTAAAATGGCTCTCCTCTGCTTTGTGACACGTATTAACCATAGCCACACATGCACACAAATTGCATGAGAATAGCTTAGGGCTGTTTTTAATGGCTTATGTGAAAATGTGTTTAGGATTGGGCAATTTATTCCATTGACTTCAGTGAGACTGACACTTTAATCCTAAGCAGACCTTCTTGGATATAACTTCCCTTGAAATCAATGGTTTCCCAAGTACTTGTGCTCAGAATTGGGGCTTAGCTGCCCTGTAGACAGAACTGTAAGTTAATTTATCAAAGATAGAATTGCTAATGTTTTCCCCATGAAGGATACAAAAATGCTTTTAGTTCAGTGAAGAAAAAGAAAGGTATTGGCATACAAGCCTCACCTTCAAAATCTTCCAGAGATGGCCAATTCAGAAAGCTTATACCCCATAGTTTTTAACTTGAATAAAAGAATCCTTTACATGCCTACTCTGAAGTAAAGTCCTGGGTGTGTATAGGATTGCAGACTATGACTTCGTTGTATGATATCTGTACTATACATATTTACTAAGAAGCCCAAATGAATTTTTAAACTCTTGTGGAATTTAAATCTGATGCACAACAAATTCAAAATATATACATGGATACTGTGATATTATGGCTTGAAAAATACCTTTTTATGTATATGGGAAGTTTTCATTCACGGGTGCTGGAAATAGGTAGGAACACAGCAGGAAAAGAAATGAAAGCAATGGTAAATTCTCAGCACACAATTTTCAGGTGAACCTGCTGTGCAATATCCGGTATAGAAAAAAATAACGTGGTTTGATTGTGAAAATTTCTGGTTTGTGCGAATCTGAAGAATTGAAAGGGTGGGGGAGGAATATACGGTAGTTCTGAAGTGCACCAAAATGGTTATAAGAATGGCTGGTAAAGAAATCAAAGCACTTAAGCGGTAGCAGGTATGCAAGAAGGAGTAGCAGAAAGTGACGATTGATCCACCCGAAAAGACAGAAGCAAATCATCTGCAACCCTAAGTGGAGTGGTTTGGAATATGAGTTCCCCCACATTTATTGGATTATCTCTTTATCAGGTAAACCCAAATTCACAGGAGGAAAGCATTGAGACTGGTGTTGTCGGAGGGTAATGTCAGGTGGGCTATGCAACTTGAATGGGAATGCAGACTGTTGCAAACACACAGGCAGCTCAGATGTGGACAAGCTCATAGTTTCAAAGCAGGTAGAGCTTGGGAAAGGACCTGCTTTGCGTGCAGAAGGTCCCAGGTTCAATGTGTGGCATCTCCAGGAACCAGGGAGCAGGTGATGGTACAGACAGCAATGGCCAGTCAGAGCAGAGAGATGGGCTAATCCTATGGCATGATATGAAGCAGCTTCCTGTGTCCCAGGCTTCTGTGAGAACTAGTTCCCTTCTGGTTTCTATTCTGCAGTACCTCCTCAATTTTACCAATCCCCTTAATTCTTTACTTTCTTATTTACTTAGTAGCTAAGGCATAAAGTCTAACCATGTCTACTCAGATGCAAGTCCCACTGAATTCAATGGGGCTTATTTCCAGGTAGGCAGAGTTAGCCTTATTGAGTTACCAAGAACATCTCTCTGGATAGCTCACAAAAATAATGAGTTGTGTTACACAATAGAAATAAATACTCAGCTGTGAAAGCAGCCTTGTGACTGTGCCTATCTTTTGGGCTGTTTGCAGGATTGCCAGCAAATACACAACACCCACAGTGAATCAAATTGATATTGTAGCTTTGGATCAGGATCAAAAAAAGATGAAAATAGGCACCCAATGAATTCATTGAATCTTGGTGCAATTGTGACAATTGATATTGCTTCATGCACAATTATTTTTAATTAAACTTTCATTGGAGCCACAGCAAACAATCATTAGTGCCTGTTGCATTGGTTAGCTTAAAGGCTATTTAATGAATATTTTATCTGCCTTTCCCAGAAAACTCCCTTAATCCCTTTCTAACGAAGCTGAAAAAAGCCCAGTCACATATTGTAGCCTTTCCCAACTTGGTGCTCTCCAGGTGCTGTTGGACAACCACTTCTAACATCCTTGTCCATCAGAAATGCTGGCTGAGACTGATGGGAGTCATTGTCCAACATCTGGAGATCAACAGTTTTGGGAAGTTATATTGTACGTGGCCTCCTGCGTGTTTGACAACATCCCTCAGTTCTGCAATCCCAAGTGAACAATTAGAAACAAACAAAATTAGCAGCATCTAGTGATTCACCATCTATAGTGGTAGGCTGTGTTTGGCTTGGTAGGTCACACGTTTTGCAGGCCTGGTATATAATTGGCAAGATGGTTTAAAGTAAAATTTCCCCCTGGTAATCTGTTGCAGTGACCACGTAAAGTTAATGGGTCAAATAATTTCTACAAATATGATCAGAAGAAACTAGTGTAGCTAAAGATTTTTATTTTATTTTGCAGGGTTGGGGAGAATATCAGGCACTATGCCATCAGTGCTCTCTCCTGAGTGGGCCAATTTCTTGCTCTTACCACCCATTAGCTTGCCCAGTCCCACTGGGCTATATCAGCTCTAGTTGTGCAGCAGTAAATATTGCTAGCACATTTGCAAAGCTAAGCAGAAGCCAGTATGGTTTCAAACTGGCTGGAGGACCGCGTGTTCAGATGGGAGCAGATGACCCCCAATGTCCCTTCCAACTCTGATGGTTAATGCACCATGGTCCAGGAGAGTTGTAGGCCAGTGGATGCTGTTGCCTCTTTTCCTTGTTATTCTCAGTGTGTGCACTGTTGGCAAGGGCAAGTGACCAGACAGGAACAGCAAGGAGGGAACTCTGGGAACCAGCAGGGAGTGCTGATTCCTGAAGCCAGCACTGAACTAAACCATTTCTGACCTACTGTATGCTATGGTCAGCTGGTAAGGCCTTGTTCGTGGTCAGCAAGGCCTGCCTGCTTGGCATTGACCTGTGACAGTGCCTTTTCAGCAGAAGTTCCCTGTTTGTGGAATGCCCTCCCTGGTCAGATGTGCATTTGAAAGCATTCCTGTTTTCCCAGGCATTTGATGGCTGAAGGACACAGTTCCTGGCAACCCTGGGATCACTGGGTGAGAGAATGTTTTTAACTGTTCTAAGAGTGTTTCTAACTGTAACATTTTAGAATTAATGTTGTTAATGGTGATGATGATGTATTTGCCGCCCTGTGCTCCTTTGGGAGCGAGGAAGGGCAAGATACAAATTCAATAAATCAATGCATTGGTGTCCTAAGAACAAGAAATCCCCAAACACATTTTATGATAGAGTCATGATCCACCCCCTAATTCCGATATACCGGTAGCTTTTCTGTTTTTCCTTTGGGTGTCCATGCTCAGGAAGACTTGGGCTGTGGAGGACCCTTTTCAGCCACCCAGTGTGCCTAACCTCTAGAGATTTCTAAGCACTTTGGAAACAGCAGTTAAGCCTCCCGAGACCTTGGTCAGGTTAGAGAATTATCGCTGTGGAGTTTATAGACAGATAATCTAAAGTACAAAAAAGGCTTATGTCCTGAAACTTGCCCTCCAGGGTCAAGGACCAAGCCAGTGGCAGAAGTACATACACAACCCTTCTTCTGGCGTAATCCTACAGCTAGAAACTCTCTTACATCTGTGCATGTGCAGTGCTATAATTAGAATGGCAGCTGCTTAAAGATTTACCTCTGTCTCGGCTCCAAAGCAGTTCAGGTTTTTGTTTGCTGTGCACAAGCTTCCTGATCACTGAAAGGCGAAGGTGGGGTCATCCCACCCACCCACCCCCACTCTGTAATCAACATCTTTCTCCACTTGCTTGTGTTTGTAGATGTACACAGCAGAGGATGAATGGTAGCTGGGATAATCAGAATGTAATCCAATGAGCAGCCAAGATCCCCAAAGAGACACACTTGCCTTTTGCTCTGAACTATATTTGTATTTCCTAGCCAGTTGGAGACTGAGGTCAGAGTGAACTGCAGTCACTTTCTGTATGCACTGGGAAGCCAGCAAACAGATCCATTTTGTATGCCCCTTCTCATTTGCCTTTGTTTCCTCACAGACATTTGAAGGAGGGGCTGCAGTTCAGTAGAAGAGCACAGGCTGTGCATGCAGAAAGTCCCAGCTTGAAGAAAAGTCTGAGGTCACAGGTGATGCGAAAGTCCTCTACTGAGTAGAACAACCTTCTCCACCTTGATGGATTCCAGTGGTTGCTGGACTACAACTCCCAACATCCCATGGCCATTGCCCTTGCTGGCTGGGGCAGATGGGATTTGGAATGCAGAGAAGGCTACATGCTGTGGAAAGCTGGAGTAAACAATGCTGGGCTGGATTGATAAACAGTCATATGTGGCATTAGGCAGATTCCTCTGATTCTTAAAGAGAAAATTTAGTGTAATTCGGCAGCAATTCAAAGAACCCTCCCATTCAATTTTTCCATGATCTGAAGAAGGATATGAGCACAAATGTGGTGCCATCTGCTTTGCTTCACAGTCTTGACATTGAGGCTTAAAATGAGATGAAAACAGAGCTTGCATGAACTAAACTGGAGAGCACAGCAACCTGGAATTGTTTCAAGACCCCTTGAGGTTTTCAGCTGGATTTCCTCTCAGTAAATGAGAGAGGTCATTAGGTTATGTTTCTCTATAGTGCAAGCACAGAAATGGTCTGTTGCCTCTGTTATACTCTGATAATTTTGTTTTCCTAGTGAGTTTACCATCGATCTGACATCACATTACATTTTATCCCCATTATAAAATGAGGCCTAATGCAACTGTTTTTCATTAGCGTCTCAAACAAGCTGCACAGGAACTTTCTCTGGTCTGGTTCATACAGGGGTTAGGAGGTACAGGGCCTTTATTAGTTATTACCTCTGTTTCCATTGCAGAAGTGCAGTCTTCAACCCCTTTCCCAGCACCCCATCTATTCTCCCAAGGGCCAAGAACTAATTCTATCATGCTTGCATACTCCCGAGTCTCTCATGAGGAGACTCTTCAGTCACAATAAATTATATTTGCTGATTTTGTGACATGAACTGTTACCCATTAGGGAATGAACTGACACCAATAAATTCATTCCACTTAGCAGCCTCACACCATGTTGGAATTGGAGTTCTAGAGGTGAAAGGCATAAATTTGCCAGGTGGCTAGGCAAGGCTCCTTCCTCCTAGGATCATTTGCTGCACCTCTCCTACGTAGGCTGCCTTGGTCAGGACAGCCCAATGTTAATTTTGCATAGACTACTATCCTATTATACTTTTATAAATGCCTCACATATGATAGAAACTTTTCCTGCAGTCCAATGCACCATTGCCTGTAGTCTCATAGGTATATAAGACATTTTTCTACAGTCTATAAGAACCATTGCCTGTTAAATTGCTGCCGATCCTTCACAAAATAATAAAAATACATTGGATCTAGAGAAATGCATGTGGGTGGAACATGACTTTTGGCCACCCCCAATCTATCCTCCCGAGGGATTCTAAAGTTCAGGAGACCCAACTGAATGGGGTGGGTTTATGGAAGATACCTCTGCCAATTTAGATGGATCACCCCTTCTCCCACAGCTAGTGGTAAATTCTGAAGTAAAAATGACATTGGCAGTCCCACCCAACATTGAACCCAGTGTGTTTTGACTATATGCAATTTTGGCTTTGGGCCCAACCCCCAAAACATAGCCCCCATGTAAGTTGTGGGCTTACTGTGCTTAATTTTGCTGTGCAAATTTGTTCTATGTTCAGTTCCAGATACAGTGGTACCTCGGGTTACAGACACTTCAGGTTTCAGACGCTTCAGGTTACAGACTCCGCTAACCCAGAAATAATACCTCAGGTTAAGAACTTTGCTTCAGGATGAGAACAGAAATCGTGCTCCGGCAGCGCAGCAGCAGTGGGAGGCCCCATTAGCTAAAGTGGTACCTCAGGTTAAGAACAGTTTCAGGTTAAGAACGGACCTCCAGAACGAATTAAGTTCTTAACCCAAGGTACCACTGTAGTCCTTTGGGGGGGCATTTGTTTTTACACCCACCCACCCCAAAGAGCAGAGTAAAGATATGTAGGGGAAATGAAAACTGGGCAAAAGTGGAAACCTGACTATTGTTTTTAATGGAGTTGTTTGTAGTGATGTAGTGAATAACTGTGTTCTAGCCTGATTCACTTTATAAAAATCTGCCCTGACACCCATGGAGAAACACGATCACCTCTTCAGCCATCTGACCCAGTACTTTTGAGGTTTAATCATCTGATCAAAAGGCCTGATGAAACCGCCATTTGTTCGAGTGACTGAAAGTCTGTCATTGTCCCAAATTACCAGTTTGACAGAATGATTAACAGATTATGGGACATGTCACATCCTATTAATGTTGCCCTTGACGATGCAGGGGAATAAAGGAAAGGTTAAATAGGGCGAGTTCATAGAAAAGTTTGGTCTCCAGCCACGCCCCCTTTAAATCTTCACTGAGTGACTACCACCATTGAACTCCTGTGCAGACTGAACCCCCCTCCCTTTTCCTTTTTAGTTCCTTGTGTGAAGAAAGCCTTGAATAGCCAGACAGATTAACAGCAGTTATTGGGGTCTGCTGTGGAGGGTTCGCATCTCATATAGCTGATCCGTGCCATGTGACTACAACCACAAAATGAGATCAGTCTCTCATATCAGCTCTCCAGTTATTACGGGAAACTCGGTGCCTGGATAGGCTACCCTAAGCTAAAAAAACAAAATAAAAGAAAATTAACTGAACACAAAGCAAGCACTGAAGAGAGGAGCAAGGCAAAATATTTTCATCTGACTCCCAACCTTTTCTATGTTTCAAATGCATTTTGAGCCCAAGTTAAACTGTGGCCAAGATAAGCTCCGACTTATTCACACAAGCGAGATTCAGAAATGATTATCTCAAGATTTAGAAATGGTTATAATTAGCATCCCAGTTCATTATTTTATTAATTGTGAGCTATTTAGCAGTTTTAAGAGTTATTTAAAACACTGAGTAATTCAAATAAAAATTTTAAACCCTCAAAATAACAACTCCAGAATGACAGTCCCGAGAGAAGCCATTTCTCAATATGGGTTCTGTCAAATAAAAAGTCATGCCTATATAATGAATTTCTGGATATTCCAGTGACCCTCTCTCCCTGACTATCTTGGACCATTCACATATCTCTAATACAGAGACTGGCATGCACACTTCACCTTTGAAGTACATTTGAAACACATTCTTTCCCTCAAAGATTTCTGGGCACTGTGCCTTGTTAAGGTTGCTGGAATTGTAACTCTGTGAGGGGTAAACTAGAGCGCCCAGAATTATTTTGAGGGGTGAGGGAAATTTGCTGCAAATGTGCTTTAAGGGTACAGTGTGTACACAGCCTTAGAATGTCAACCAGGCTACTACTGTTTATATTGTCACTTACCTCAGAAATAAAGAGAGGTGAGTTAAGGGTCCCTGGTGCTGTGACAGGGGGTTGACTTTAAATTCACTTTGCCCCCCAACTTCACCTCCTGAAAGTGTGAACAAATCAGAAATCGAAATGGGTTCAAAGTTGTATTCCAGGATAAATTATTGTAGATACTTTTTGTACCTGAAGCACCTGAAACGAAAAGCCAACAGGATACCAGTCTCTCCTCTGAAGCACATTTGCTTTTAAATTACATATGTCAGAGGCAGGGAAATGGCACTTCTGCTACCTGAAGCATTCACTTCACATTACTTCGTGGCAGGGCCGGACCTGGCTAGCCATAACTCTAGACACAGGTATGCCACGTAAACGAAGTCGGGGAGAGAAGAAATATAATGCAATGCACACTTTCTTCCCTCTTGGTGCTTCAGCACAAATTGTTTCTTCATGACTCTCAAGAGATAGGCAAGCTTAGCAGTAGTTATGCTAGCTAAGCAAAAGCATTGGTAAGTCAATGAATAAAATAAATAATTGTCATAGTGGATGATTATCCTGGCAGCTACTGTCAATCACAATGTGCATCAAGCTTTCCACTGCCTCTTCCTCTGACTGAAAACCAATGGAGCTATTGTATAAATCTTGTCCATCACAGATAGCTTGAAAACTGTCGACTTCTCTGCTTTCTCACACATTCTACCAGTCCTTCAAGGTGTTTTATGCTAAGTAAAACATTTGAAAAGTTTCTGAATAGGACATCAGTGCACATACCAAAACAGCTGAAGAGGCACAAAAATAATGTCATCTCTCCTGGGACTTAGGTTTTATTGATCTATTGAATGGTTTTATGTTTCAGATTTATACCACATGCTTTATTTTACTTGTCTTGGTGACAAATTCGACAGATTGTTCGGGTCAGCAGCACTTGAACTCAGAACATTTGATCTGTACACCAGCACTTCTGTTAGTGAGCTACTCCTGGTTGCAAAATGAAATGGAAAGAAGCAGTATTTCCCCCAGGCTCACGTGGTTTCCCCAAGGACAGTCAGCTGGTCCTTCCTGTCGTGTCCTGTGATGTTCTGCAAAAGGCATTGAACTTCCCATGGTAGCAGCTCTTTCACTTTTCCTATCTAGCTTCTATTCTTCTTCCTCCATCTGACCTCTCTCTTCCTGCATCTTTCAAACACTGGCCTCAGCTAGTGAAGAGCTTACTAAGGGTGAGGGATGAACTAAATGGTCTCCAAGTTTGTCTTTTGTCTTGAAAGTATTAATGGCAGGGGCTAGTCCCAACCACATGCTCCTTAATATTATGTTTTCCCGCGTGACACATGTTCTGTGTTCTGTTGTCATTCAGTTAATGAGGCCTATTTAGAGCAATGGCAAGGGTTCCTATATGAGTCACGAACATTAATATGTGGTGTTTTGATTCTATAGCAAATCTCTTCTGATGCTATCTGACAGTGCTGGCCATCTGCCTAATAGTATTCGGCCCAGTTCTGCTTTCTCTGTTTTAGTAACCATTTTCTAACACAGGGTTAAAGAACATGGTGCCCGCAGGTGGAAGTGCAACTCCTATGGCACCCACAAAACTTCTCAATATACATACCCTCAAAAATCTACAATGGACAAGAGACCACTCTTCAGTTCCTGTTTCTACTAGCTCCATCTCTCCTACACCAAAATGTGCTCCCTCAGACATGCCCACATGTTACTGGATGCCAGGATTCGACATCCACCTTCCCTCCTACTCTGAACAGAGGAGAGAGGTAAAGAGCTTATATTGTGAATGACTGTGGTGGCGGCTGATGACCTACCTTCCTAGCCTTCACCTTTTTATGGTGTTATGTGGGTTCTGTAGATGCAATCGCCGTTGCTACAGGCCATTTGATAGATATGAATTCTTGGCCAAATAATGTTTTGGGTTACAGTTTTGCATTTGGGGAACCTGATATGCATTAAAGGCCATCCCATGGCATTCCCATACAGCTCTAACTGTATTTTGTCATAGGCTGACAACATTACTGTTGGGGCCTATGCATGATAAAGGGCAGGGGTGCTATCTGCATGTAATAAAAATGTATATCTGTCTACTTTTACTAAATGATCAGTCACTATTACTTGACAACAGAGGTGGGGCTAATAAAATATTCTGAGGTGATATATCAGATAACATACTCCCTGACAGAAAATTAGCTTGGCGTGTAAAACCAGCTACCATATTTACACGAATCTAATAGGCCATTGAATCTAATGCGCACCTCAGTTTTCAAAACCTTGAAACCAAAAAAGCATTTGCTGGCAAATGTAAATGCGCCATCAAATCTAATGAACACCCTAATTTTCGCAATGTAATTTGGCCAAACAAGGTGCCCATTACATTCGGGTAAATACGGTACTTACATTACTCAGCAACCCAACTTGGACTTTGTAATGTCTGTGGTAGGATTAGTACACTCTTATCACATATAATATCAGTACTGAGTACACTTATAATTCATATTCGCCCTTGATAACACTGAAAACAATTGCTCATTAACTTCCCAAGGGCCTTCTCAGAATTCCGTGGTGCAAGATCCTAGGTAGGGTGTGAATTATTTTAATCAAGTAGAAGATGCAATTTGTCCTTTCTGATTCCCCACCCCCACCCCGCCCAATGTGGTTTGAAAGGCTGTGAAGTGTCTGTAGTATTGGCTGTAAATAAATGGCACAGGTTAGCATGTGGTGGACCAGCAACAGAATTTTGAATGTTTTACAGGGGACACTGGAGGCATCACTAATATTAGCTAGCAAGTTCTATGCTGGAGAGCAAGTAACCTGGCCAAACTCTCATTCTAACAACCATCTGAACCACACTGAAGTCTGATACATGGCTCCAGGGACTTGTGTGTTCCAGGCCTTGCCTCCTTACAGAGTCAGATCGCTATTAGGTTGTGGGCAGACATATCAGACGACACAGTGATTCTTCCAAGCAGCTCTTTATTTGTAAGCTGGAACAGAACTGACTGAGGAGCTCGGTCAGCCTGCTTATATAGAGCTCCAGAACAATGTAACTGTTGCCATTTTCTAAAACTATCCAATCACTGAATGTCACTTTCGATCCTTCATTTGCATAACTATCTACAGTATCCCCCTGCTGGCCCAGGGTGAGAACTTCAGTACATAACAATCGCCACATAAGAAATAGTGTTATTTTTCTGTAGTGTGTACTCTTGCAATGGTGGTTATATTTCCTGATGCCTCTGGCACTGCCATAGCTGCGAGAAGTAATGTCCAGAGCTGAGGGGTTTTATGTGGAAGAATCATTAATATCTGTTGTTGTTTAATGACTTCTTCTGCAGTGATGGAAGGAGACCTGATAGTTATATCTCACATGCTTGATAAACAACAGGATGGAGCAAAACCGCCACCCCACACTCATCTCTTCTCAAACTCCACCCCACCTACCCACACCCACACCCACCCACAGTTATCCTTTTGCACCTTGAGTCATAGTTTGGTGACATAACTCTGCATTATGCTTATGGGCTGTTGTGAAGAAAAGGGGCTGGAAAGCTGTGCTGCATTCCCTGTTAAAGTACCTCTTGCTTTTGCCATACATGTTTTAGTATCATTCACAAATGGTTTTGGAGAGTCATTCTTCTCATTTGGAGTCTTCTTACACCATTCTCAGGCTGTGCTGTGGTCATTTCTCTAGGGACTCATCTCTCATATGAACTCTTTACAAGGCTTTTAATAATCTTTCTGCCCAATTGCCAGCTCCTCTGTGCCCTCTGCAGACCACACTGAAGTGATAGGCGGTTTACTAGTGTGGTGCTCTGAAGATGGGAGCACACATAAATCTTGTCAAGGTTTAACCAAAGGATATTGAGACAGCTCAGACAGCTACTGCAAAGAAGCACAAGGCATATTTCCTCAACTCTCTCTTTCGATGCATGCAACAAATACTTTGTACTCTTCCTATGCACATAGCTTAATGTTTCTGTTGTGAGCTACCAGTCATTGCTGACTTTACTGTTCAGCGGCTATGCTGTGCTTTACATGATGTGTCAATGACAGCAGGAATCCAGCTTCCTGCTAATTTGAGTGCTTCTTCCAAGCAAATCATACACTCCCTCCGCTTTCCCTGCAAATGGTATTTTAAATCCAGTTGGTGTCTGCAATCTTTTCCTTATGAATTTCTATTATTGACATTTTAAAATAAAAGTTCAACTCTACCATGAAGAATGGGGTTCATCCACACTGAACTTTAATGCAGATTTGAAGCTGTGTGAGCCTCTAACCCCCCCCCCCCCAGCAGCCACGTTATGTCCTCCTTGTGTAAGTATCAGCAACCCCCTTCCCTTGCTAAATTTGGATTTTCCTGATCTGCAGATAAGCTGATAAGCGAAGAAGACCCAATATAAAATGGCATGTTATCCAACTGTGGGTGTCCTGGAGCACACTGAGTGAGCAGGTTCTTTTACATGTGGTAACATTTTGTTGGGTGCCACCTATTGCCACAGCTCTTATTTCATTTTGTTTTCATCAGCCCACAGGGAAAAATGTGACCTGCCTTTGACTGCTAGTTCTTCCTGAAGGCATGTCTCCATACTCAGAACTGCAGTTGCACAAAGCAGCTGTATTGAAAATAAAAAATGCCCTTGCAGGTACAGAAGGAAGGAAAGGAAAAAGGAAGAAACTTCAAATCCTTCTCTGGCTTGGAGTGACACACTTCTACATTTAGTTTTTACTGCTCTTTTGTGAAAATCTGATTTCGCCCCCCCCCCAATGTCTTCCTATATACATAAAAATGCAAGTCTGTCATCATGTTGTAGTTTGCATGGCCGCCAGTAGGCAGCCACAGCAACGCCAGCATAATGACAGACTGGCAGACAGCTGAGCAAGCAGTCAGTGTCTGTGGCAGGTGGCGCAAGACAGCTGTTTAAAGGAGAGTGGGAGACATTCCAGAGAGTTTGGCAAACCATTCCCTGAAGTGCCTCCCCATCCACTTCTAAAGGCAGCTGGCAGGACAGGGTTGGCAAACTGCCCTCTGAAGCACCTCACTCACTTCATGAAACCGCACTGCAGCCACGTTTAAAGGAAGGCAGGAGGCCCTTGAGAGAGCAGTTTGCCGCACTGCTTTTCCCTTAAAAGGGGTTGGAGCAAGTTGTGAGGGGAAGGGCTTGCGGCAAGTTGTGATGGGACAGGTGAAGGGGGGTGTAAAGGAAGGGGGTTGGCCAGGTGTGGGGCAAGGGGGTTGGCAAAGAAGCTAGTAGGCAGGTGGGTTGGCAGGCAGAGAAAGCAGGTGTGACAGCCTCTCGTATTTAGAACAATCATTTACAAATAAAAAGTTGTGTGCACAAAGGTCAACAAATGCCTGCATGCGTAGCCACCTTAGGTGCTTATGTCTGGTGGAAGGCACATGGAAACAGTGACCCACATACACATAGTGTGGACACAGCCCAGATATAGAATGTGATACTTTGATCATTAACCATAGTCACATTTAGAGAGTGTATAAAACAACTTATTGAGACGCCTGAACTGGTGGCCAGTTTGTTCCCAAACCCTGCTGCTGATGCATCTTGGGGCTGACAGTAACCTTTATAGCCCTCTGCAGTGGATGCCTACTTCTGTATGAGCAATCCTTCTACTAAGAAAGATCTTATCAGAGGCCCTCTAGCATATCCCAGTGTTCCCAGAACTACTCATTCACACTTCCATTTGCCACACCTCTTTCCCCCAGGAAAACCCACTGTTTAGCCCTGAATCAAAACAAATGGCCATCGGGTTTTCCGCAGTGTGCTGATGTAGCACTAAATAGTTTTAGTTTTCAGTGAGGCAAAAGCAAAACTGCTCCAGCCCATGTCTTGAAAGGATGGGACAAGCAGAAAACTGCTTGGACTCGTGCTTTCTAGGCACTGAACAATTGGAAGTGTGGACAAGCCCTAAGCTTAGACTAGGGAGAGGGTCTTTACAGTGGCTGCCCCTAGGCTTTGGAACATGCTTCTTCAGCAAACCTTTAATAGCTGAAACCTTATTTTGGGAAGGATTTTGAAATATGAATGGTTTTAAGCTTCTGCACTGATTTTAAATTGCTGCATCCACTGCGCTGGGTCTATTGCTGAAAGGTGTTTAATTGTTTTAGTGGCTGCCTGGTTTTCTGTGTGTGTGTTTTGCTGTTTAATTTAGTAGTTTTGCTTTTTAAAATGTAATGCTAATCACCTTGAGTTTTGCTTTATTTTAAAGGAAAGGTAGAGGCAAATGTTTCAGATCAATGGTAGTTAACAGCTCAAAAGGGGTTCTTTGTGACATTTCCAGAGCCCTCGCCAACCCCCATTTGTAATATGAGGTCTTGCTATTTTGTTCACCAGCCCCAGTGATCTTGAGCTGGAGAACACAACAAGCAAAGCTTTGCACATGCTAGACTATGGATGGATCCAAACCATGTTACAGTCACTCAGTGACTGAGAGACTCAGCAACAGGAAGGGAAGAGTTTGTGGCTAAAGAGCATAATGCTCGTGTCTTTAAAAGGCTCTGCTATATTAAAACTATATTCTTCAACCAAAAAAAGTAACTGTCTTTTATCAATTTAGCTTTGTGAAGATTTAAATATACAGGCAATAGCAAACCAACAGCAACTTGTGTATTTTAGATTGTAAGCCTGAGGGCAGGGACTAACTTAACATCAATGTTTGTAAGATGCTCTGGGAGGCTTCTTTCAGCTGCAGAGCAAGGTTTGTTGTTGTTGTTTAGTCGTTCAGTCGTGTCCGACTCTTCGTGACCCCATGGACCAGAGCATGCCAGGCACTCCTGTCTTCCACTGCCTCCCGCAGGGGGTTAAAATCCTTCAAATAAATAAATATCACAATATTCAGGATATTGAGATTTAGAGATGGAGGGCCCCTGCAGCCTGGTTTTTTTGTGCCTGTTTTCTACATCATGTCCTTGATGCAGTAATAGTGCTTCAGTGGTGGGTTTCTACTGCACTGTCCACACATAATCCTGCTTTATTAGATGTTCTGCAAGACTTCCCCAGTGTTACGGCAGTATTACCATCTGGTGGGATACTCTTGCACTGCTTTGCAACATAAAGGAGGCAAGACTTCCAATGGTTGTAATATGTAACATGAAAAGTTACAGAATTTCAGCAGGAAGCTGCAGGATATGCACCAGCATGGAGCTTTTGCAAGCACAACCAGCGACGAAAGCAAGATTGCATATAACTGCATCAATGCCATTATGAGTACAAATAACTGTGAATGCATAATAAGAGGGCCCTTAGGCTTAGATCCTAAGGTGAGTGGAAGGAAGCAACTTCACAGAAAGGAAGTTTCCCATTCCCTCTTTTGCACCACATCCACCTGCACCTCCTCAAAAAGCTTCCCAGAGAGCCCCCCTTCAAAATAACATGGTGCATCTATGCTGCTTACCATGGGGGGGGGGTGAATGGCAGCAAGGAGCTCAGCATGGTGTGGGCACAGCAGCAGAACCAATCTGATGCTGCTGTTTCCCTGCCTCCCGAAAGCTCCCATTCTACTAAGTTTCCCACAGGAGTCTGCCCCAAGCTACACACTTGCTCCTTCAGAGGGAGTGCAGCCCCATCCACAACTTGCCTATTTCCCAAAGATGGGAACCAGCCACTCAAAGGGCCTCTGTCTTCCCAGGATCCAAGCACAGTTGACTGGCCCTCATCCAGTCCACCACTGCATTCAGACACTGAACTGAACTTTCCCATGCCTTAATCAGTGCCACAGAGATGTAGGGAGGAGATGTGAGCCAATGCAGCCACAGACATTTTCACCATAATGTGTTGTTGGGCCTAAGTTACTGACAGGCTTCTAAAGAGTTTATGGGGAGCTCTCTGAAGAGTTCACCGGCTAGCAAATTATAGTAAACAAAGGCTACACACACACACACACACACACACACACACACAGAGAGAGAGAGAGAGAGCGCGCGCTTGGCCATGAAACACATTGCAGATACAGCAAAGCAGCCCATAATTAATGGAAAGGCCCAGGGCATGGAGGCACAACCTGGAAGGAAAACATACTTATTAGAGTTCCAGCAAGAGTGCTGTCTTTTCTCAAAAGCAGAAACACCTGTACAAGTTCTTGTGCTCCAGTCTGAAGCGCACAGATTTCTGAGAAAGCAAATGCAATATTTAGCAGCGTTTTATGCTATGAGAGCTCTTGCTATTCATTTAAAGAAGAAAGGAAGAAGGAAGAATCTCTTATGAAATGCATGCAGTGCCTAGTTTGGTTAGTGCTCATTCATTTCTCTTTCTCCCCAGTGTTGCGACCACTCCTCCTCCTCCTCCTCACTTCTGGCCAGGCCATTTTGGAATAAAGTGGTTGCTATAACTCATGAAAATAAAACACATACGCCACCCTTGGAAGACATGTATTCTATATGAAAATTTGGTTTATGGCTGCCAGACCCACAAGCCTGAACCCACAAAGTAATTCCACCAGCATCCATCTGTCAGGCAGACAAGCTAAATGAGAGCAAGAATTTATGCCATTCCATCCTGAATTGGCTACTTCTGGTCTTCCATAGCTAAGAAGATTAGAAATGAGACTCATCCCTATAAGCAAGATTTTCTTGTTGCAACCAAACACAGAGAGGATTTGCCATGCAAATGCAGGGAAGGAAATACTAGAAACAGATCAGAATTTTTCCTCCCCAAGTAGGCAGGTGAGGCCCTGTGCAGTTGGATGAATACATGCAAATACCTAATAAGAATAATTTCGTCCTCCTTTGAGAAACGCATCTTAAATTGGCTCTAGGAAAAAATTAAGTCCTGCTCATGTGCAGTTTGCAATCCTGCCACATGCACATTGAACTGGATTTGGAACCAGACAGCCCTCTATAAAGTAAAACACACTGGACACCTTCCATTTGTCACCATTATGCCAGTTCAGCTCCCAGGAAAACTAGCTCAGCTAATACATCCCAATGCCTGTTAGTCCAGACGGGACTGGGCCACTGACACTGTTCAATAGGACTGGCATCTTTCTTCTCCCAACAGCATTTATTTCATGGCAGATTGTGAAAAATCCTGCACTCACCTGAGGCTGACACATGCATGGAATAGTTGCTCTGTATAAATGCAACTGGGTAACAAGACAAGTCTGGCATTTGGCTTGGTTTTAAGCAAATCTTCCAATTTCAACATTATCCTCGGAATTACAGCAATTTAATCCCATTACCTATTGTTCAGAGTCTAAGTTTAGTAATAAATTCCCCAGAGGGACAGACCTTTTGACTGCCTGGGTCCGCAGCTAGCCAAGAGGCTAGAAAACAAATTTCCCATCTAAAAACCATTTGGAGTAAAAGCAATCATTTCCCCCAGCATTCCTGGCTTGCAGTCAGTGTTTGTCTTTCCTGCTTCTCAGGGGTAGGTCTCTGTTAATAGCCAAGCATTCCAGCTCTATAAGGATTCACATTATTGCATTAAACATTATCCAATCTGCTATGTAACTGTATATGTACAAACATTTTGGATAGCTCTGATATATACAGGGTGCACGTTTGCATGTAAGAATATTGACCCTTTAAAACATTTTCTAATGAATGATATCTGAATTGACCCGTCATTGTTTGGACCCTGTTTGCAAATCGAACTCCCATCAGCCCCTGTCAGCATGGCTAATGGCCAAGGATGATGGGAATTGTAGTCCAACAACAGGGTACCAGGTTGAGGAAGTATAGGTTATTTGCACTGGTAAGTACAAACCCAGATGCAAATCCATACAAACCCAGAAACTGAATGCTAGGAAGCCAAGTTCTTTCCCTCCTTGGTTCTCTATCTGCTCCTTGCTCTGAAGGTCTAGATGCTTAGAAAACTGGAAAGAATAAAAAAAGTCATCAAATGCTGCCTATTGCTGCCATAACAAACATGTTAAGTATAATTGTTTAATTCACATTGAAATGGCGAGTGCCTGCGTGTATTGCTGAAAGGGTTTAACTGGAAGATTCCATTGAATTGTTGTTCTCTGCTCTGTCATGTGCCTGCCTTAGATCCTATGAAAGAGATATGCATATGTTAATATGTGGGTCTCCATTTTGTGCGAGTTAGTCTTTCTCAGATGACCACAGAAAGAACAAAGGGGGTGAAAATGGGGCTCCTGAAGGTAGAGAAAATAGTTCCAGGCTAATGGAGACTGTATGAAGAGAGAGACCTCTGCTTCTAGGCCTGTTTGGAATTATCTTTCATTTCTTATTAGTTGCTAATTCTGTTCTGGACACACATAAAATATTGTATGGAACTGGATGTATTTTTGATTACTTTTGTTATATTCTGTAGAAAGTTCTGCAAGTAAAGTTTGAATAATATCTAATGGGTCTGGGCAATGTTTTATTCCAAAAGCAACCTGTTGTTATGCATCCAGTTGCTTCATGCTGCGCATTATTAATATCTGCAATAAAACATCCGTCCGCCAGTCCCTCATAAGTCAACCAACACAATCTTTAAAGTTTAGTGGTCTGCAGCAGCATGAGAAACAGTGCTAAATTCACTGCATGTGAAAAACTTGATGCCCAGAACAGAATGTTTGGCTTCCCTTTTAACTGACCGCCACATTGCAGAATATTTGTGTTGTGTTTATAGACAAAACAAATTATACATTAGTATGCAGTCGAAGAGTAGGGCTGACCACTTGGGGATCAGTATGCACACAAAACTATATGCTCAGCATGCATAGAGATGGTGGCGATGACTCTGCTCACCCGGACATTTGCTCTCCTCGAAGGAAAATCAAATTCAACATTCTGGCACTGTGCAATTACAAAGAGACAAATTTAGAAACTTGAATCTGATACGATGAAGCCAGTGCTTATCAGAACTCTGTCTGTTGCTATAGCTAGGCCATATAATGCCTCTTCGCATTGTTTCCCCAATAAAATATACTGGAGGCAAGAAAGAAGATGGACAACCTAGCCTTTGTATAACAAGGTATATCCACATCCTTTGTGCAACTGACCTTTTGCTAATTTAGACCAGGGAGCATAATGCGCAGTGGCAAGGCACGTCACTTAGGATTGTGTCTCTTCAGACGTGATGCCTCTAGCAATGTAATTTATATTTCATGCACAATTGAAGCAACTAATGATATAATTCTCCAAGGGGGGAAACAAGTTGTTACAGTGTTAATTACATTGCAGTTGCATTTTCCTCTTGCTTCTGCAAAATCCTTTAAGAGTTATAAGTTGGGAGGGGGACCCCAAAACCTAGGGTTATACATGCACAATGTGGAATGGTAGCTTCAGTTACACAGACTTCATGTGTTCATTCCAGAGAACGAAGAGCCATCAAGTTCCAAGGTTCACCAATTAGTGAAGCTGGAACTAATCACACAATACGATATCATACCATATGAATATTCAGCCTTCACCCTTTTAACCTTCTCTCACAACAGGCTTGCACTCAGAACATGTGTGGAACACTCTTATGAACTCCCACTGAATAACACTGGCTACAAAAAATAGAAATAAAAACTAGAAATACGTTACACAGCTCATGGATAAAAGCTCATACTATATGTTCCCCTTGAACTAACACAAAAAACACGCAGTACAAATGGAGAAATCTTTCTGGAACCCCATCCCTACCCCACCTTTGTCTATGAAAAACAAAAGCGCATGACCTGTCAACTTACTGAAGTCTCTAATCAAAGATTTAACTTGTGCGTAACAAGTCACTGCTTAATCTTTCTACCCCAAATTTGTAATAAACAATGCTCAAAGTTACCCATCATCCACTGCCAAATTTGATATCAGTTTGCTGAAACATTTTCCTAAGTATAACACTAGAACCTATCTCCTCCCTAATTTCTCATTATAATGGCGGAATGAGATTCAGCCAACTCTCCCTTAAGATGAAGCCATGACTGTGGCACTAAAATTAAAACAAAGTTAAAAACAATGAACAATAATGACAACCAAAAAGCAGCAGTTACAGCAGTAACAAAAATGAAAACTAAAGCATATAGCATTACAAGTTTAAAAACAGCAGCTCCGACACCAAAAGTTGGCTGAAATTAAATAGCAAACGACAATGCTTTTAAGACCAAAGCATCTGCAGAGGTTATCAATTTGTTTCTGAGATTCATATCAAATGCTAGTGCAGATGCAATAAGTTCAGAGTTAGATCTTCAGATGCTCCAGCGCCAGAAAATAACTTGGCAGCAGAAGTTTGCACCAACTGAAATCCCTAGATTTCTTTTTCATTTGGTTTCATTTAGGGCAACCCCAAGTAGAAAACACATTAGTAACCTAGTTGGAAAGTGACCAGAGCATGGATAACTGATGCTACATCCATTTTCTTCAGGAAAGCTGCTAAAAGGTGCTCATCATAAGAACATTCAGAAGGTTCCTGTTGGATCAGACCAAAAGGCCTCTTTGGTCCAGCGTCAAAGTATAGGAAGCAAGACATAAGCACAGTGTGGTTTCCCGGCAACTGGTCTTCAGAGGCACACTGTCTCCAATAATGTAACCTGCATGTCCAGAAAAAACAGCAGATCAAGGAGTACCCCAAGCCATCAGCTTACTGCTTCTGAGGAGAAGACTCTCATCCAGAACAGGCTGAATATCTTCACTCAGATTGCCCTTTGAACAAAAATACAGCCATCTTATCTGGGTTGTTTCAGTTTAATAAACTTCCTGTTTTGGCCACCTGCCAGCCTAGGTTTGCATAAACAGGGATGGTTTTGTGAAATGATACATAGATATAAACCAGCTATAGATATGCACCCACTTTTCCAGCTAACAAAGCAGCCTCTTCATTGTTGAAATAAGACTTGACAGAAACTGAAGAGGACTGGAAAGAAAAATAAAATGCTAGAGCCTTTTTCCCAGTCTATAATAATAAACTGGTCAGAGTTCTACAACCAGGACACGATCCTGTCAGCACACAACATGTGGCAGGTGGGCAGTATTCATTTCTCAGGGTTACAAGCTGTGAAGGCCTCCCTTAGCCTCTGCCTACACAACAAGCTGTCTATTGCTCCTGTTGGTGCACCTGTGCTCATTCTGATCTTGATTGCTTCCTTAGCAGTGTTTCCTCGGACCCAGGTTTGCTTCTGCCCTGTGCTGGACTTACATTCTATTCAGGAAAAGAGAGAGGTGATCGCTTGAGGAGGGATCCCCCAGAGTACTGAGAGGGATATGATGCACATATGGTGTACATATGGTGGTATGTTACCCTGCTCTCTTGTCTCCTTTGTCAAATAAGTATTCTGGTTTTATAGCTCTTCACAAACCTGCACAATCTGTTTGGCCAGACATGACAGCATGACAAAAAGAAATTAGTAGGTATGCACTACGGACAAGGGGGAGATGGCCTTCCACAGCACCTAGTAGCTTGTGTAAAATTTGGCTCTGGGTGTTCGTAGTGTTACTATAATAAAAAAGAGCTCCTTCCCTCTCTGATCAAGCAGTGAGCCTTCACCTGGAAGTGTTCTAAGACTACCAGTTCAGCAAGCACATCCATTCAAGGTTTCCTCCTCTTTCATTGATACCTTCCAACAACAGTGGTTTCCTAATGACAAGCATCAATACATTTACATTGCCACAGGTCACCAAACTGCTGGCAGATTATAATGTTCAGTAATCAATATTAGGCTTTGTTGGCGATATATAAGCAATTTCTCTCTTAACTTAGAGCATAGGCATAAATTCAACCTGGCCTGCTTCCCAAATAGACATAGATCTCCATAACTGATGACAGCTGATTTACACATAAGAAAATGACACCGGGATGAACGAAGCCTCCAGAAAATGTGTTCCTTCAGCTTTGGCTTGGGTTGAATGTCCATGCTTCATGAACAGTTTTCCCAGAATTTAGTTGCTGGAAGGACATTTGTTCCAATGACCCTTCAATACGCAACTCAGGGCTTCTCCAATTTTATTTAGCATCCATTTTGTTTTGCTTGCACAAAGCTTATGCAGAAGTTATGCCATGTCGTAAGTTAAGTCATAAGTTATGTGATGTCATAAATTATGCAAGCGATCCCACAATTTTTAGTGCATTTCCCCATCACTTTCCTAACTGCAGAGTCTGTTCTTTTCTTTAAGTGCCAGAATGCTTTAATCCACATTCATTGTGCAAACCTACATTTATAGCATGCACTTGAATCCATCCCACAAAATAATAACAGTCCAGAGGCCTGTTATTAACCTCAACCTTTCTCTACATGACCTAAGATCTCTTTGAACCTCTCTCTTCCAGGTATGAAACATTTGTTATTATTAATGAAACTTAATAGCCACTTTACACAAGCATTTCAAAGCAACCTACTAATCAAAAATCATGTAATCCAAACAATTTAAAACAAAGGACAATGCAAGGGAATTGAACCATAAAAGCAACACCTCCGTTCCATAGCATCGTTTTAAACAGCCCCCAAAGGAGAAAAGCAAAGTAAAGCAAATACCCCTAACTGCTGCAAAGAAGAAGAAGAAAATCAATAATCGGATGCCTGGGAGGAAATAAGTATCTTTGCCTGGCAGAGAAAAGGTGTCACTGTCGGCTCCAGGCAAACCTTCACGGGGAAAACACTCCATAGAGGAAAAGGCCCACTGGAATGTTGCCACCCTCTGGAGAACTGTCAGAGGAGGCACACAAACAAGGGTGTCTGATGCAGGTCTGAGCAAGTACACTGTATAGTACGGTATTTGGGACCTAACAGCTAAGACTTTATTGGTTAAAACCAACACCATGAATTGTGTCAAGCTGTCTGGGCTTTGGTCCAGCCTTCCCTCCTGTTGCCATTCAGACTGGGGAGGAGTGGGTTAAAGAGGCCTTTGATTGTGTCTTGGCTGGCACCAGTGGAGCCTGTGGGTGGAACGAATGTTGCTGGCCCTTTGGCCCATTCCAAACACAGCCCCTGTTTAAAATTAATTGCACACCAGGGCTATAAAACCTCTGGGAACAGAGATTGCCTTATTTTGCTTGCAGAGGGAAGGGACGGAGTACGCTATACTACTCAGTACATTTTGGCCTCTGTCCCATTTAGGGCCTTCTGCTCTAACATAATACATGTGTTCTCTAATAATAACAACTCTAAATTGCTAATTTGTAGGGGGTGGGTGGGGAACAATTAAAAAAACCCCTTTTCTAAGCCATAGCATGGAAAGTCATTCATTAAGGCATGAAGAATACATTTTGAAAAGCACCTCTATTACATTCTCCTTTGGAAATGCAAGGGACAGGGATTGTTTTGTTTCCATAATGGCTCTATGGGTCTGGGTGAACTTTTGCTTGTGAAGCAGAATAGAAAGGTTCTGGAGACAGAGCAGAGGGAATGATTGGCAGAGCTGTTTTGTTGCCATGGAGAAATCACTCCGAACGATTCATCAGACAATGGACCGCACTCTCTGGGTGTTAGCTTAGCCGCTTGTGCATGTCTGTGTGACACATGCCTCCGTTCCTTGTTCCCCCAACTAAATAGGAACCCGTACATAACAGCAAGGATCTTTGCTGTCAAGATAGCAAAGGCGAATAAGAAACTCAACTATACGTTGCTGCCACCAATTCTCCCACCCCTGACCATGAAGGAACAGGATACTGCTGCTAACATTGCTGGAACTTCTGTAGTAAAGCAGAAACTGAGAAGTGATGCTTAAAATGGGATCGAAACCCCTAAACTGAACAGGACTATGCTAGTGCTGCCAGATAATAAGGCAAATACAATGCTGTGGTCAGAACTAGGGCCCTATTCGGGGAGCATGTGAGTGGAATAAAGCAGAGAGGAGGCATGGGGCCTTGCCTGCCAGCCTCCATGTCCCCTTGCATGGTGCTTACTCAAGCTAAAGACTTATATTTCAAGTATTTGAAATATAAAATAAAATCAGTTGTTTTAAACCAATGGGTTGTGTTCAGTGCAGCACTAAGGAGATTGTTCCATCAGCTTAGCTAATTGGGAGCCACTGCACTAGCGTCCTGGAAGATGGCATCCTGGGTTTTGCCTTTAATACGTTGGAGAGCACGCTGTTCATGTAACTTACCTCACTAGGTTGTTCTCATAAACCACTCACTATCTTGAACTCTTTGGAAGAAAAGTGATATATTAATTATATGAAATGCAACAATTGAGGCCGATTCCCCCACTGCTCTAGTTAGCACGAGGGTAACATTCATTTAGCTCATCAACCTATGTGAATGTTACATCACAAAACCTTGTGTGTAATTTACAGGGTGTACTGTGGCCTGGTTATTCCTCAAATGTCTCCTCACAAGAATGTCTTCTGAATATATGGAGGCCAAATCTGCTGATCAAATCAGTTCTGCAAACTTAAGTATGGTATATTAGCTGGAAGTACCTTCAAAAGGAAAGGAACCTGTCTTTCAATAAATTGAGGAGATGGCAACTGTTTTTACCTAAATATAAACTGTTTTTACCTAAATATAAGGTCTGCACATCTGCAGGAGGCGAATGGTTCTTCTCCAGTGAATTAATACAACCCTCATGATACAGGTGCACTAACTGACTAGTACTTCCATCAGAGCATATTTGATATCCTTCTGAATTTGTCCACATGGGGACTCAAGGGCAGGACGAAATACGATTAAATCAGCAAGCAGAATGCAGTAAATAATGAAAGGGCCTGAAACAGCCAAGGCTGTGTACATTAGTCAGTTATGTATATATAAGTATTGCTTTTGCCATGCTTCTTCTTAGTATTGCATTTGATACTAAACCAGATGGTGAACTTGAGTCAAGGAAGCTATTTGAAATGAGCCGTCATGCTTCCCTGCTTGTTTTCATGCAGAAATAGCAGCCAAATGAATGTGACTATTCTTGAACCCTGAGCAGCTGCAGAGCTTGCCGTATCGTATTTTTGCTTCTCCTGAGCAAAGTAAAAAATAAACCCAGCTATAAGGAGTGAAGGGTGATGCACTCTTTCTCAGAAGAAAGCTCCACGGAAATGGCTTCTAATTAATTACTTCTGAGTAAAGCTACTGTTTATTTTAACCATCCTTTGACTGTTTTTGATACCTGCTGTTAACTGTTTTTTTAATCTAGAATTTTAAAATGTTTTCTTTTACTGTTGTAACTCGCCCTGGGACCTTGGGGTGAAGCATGGGTAATAAATAAAACAAATAAAAGCTAAATATTATAATGTATTTTTACCAACATTTTAAAAAATGTGTTGTAAGGAGACCTCAGTGTAACAAGCAGCTAACATCCTCATATTTTAAGAAGTCGTTTCAAAAGACTTTCAAATTCATCCTCTGGATATTATTTCAGCAGTCATTGCTTAGCTGGCTGCTCACATCAGCGTCCTGCTCTGAAGCTGGACACAAACCAGGCTGGTAGACTGAAGAATCTATATCGTGCTGAAGGGAAGCAGAGTCAGACAAAATGAGCTTCCTGTGCCTTAACGCAAACGATTGCCTTCTAAAGCAGTCATTTGTTACTGTAAACATCAGGGGAGTGGATGCAGCAGGGTCAGCACTTTGTCAAGAAAGATCCACCTCCTTGGAAGCAGCAGTTTCAAATGACTTCGTGGGAAGTGGATCTAGGTCATAGGAAATAAGTTTGTGCCTGTTACTGCTTTCTTGTGTACAAGATGTGCCAGAATAGAGTGCGCAAGTTAAGGCCTAGTAATGTCCCATAGAACGGCTTTATTTTTAGAAACTTGCCCCTCATTTGTCTGCGCCAGTGCTGGATTTACGTATAAGCTAAACAAGCTATAGCTTAGGGCCCCACTCTCTAGACGGGCCCCCCAAAAATTAAAGGGGGAAAAACCTGGATGTACATTTCCAAAATATAAGATAAAAAAACTAATGAAATAAAACCTACATACAGCAACAGTGTTTTGTGTTGTATAGGCTCCTATGATGTAAGTAATGGGCCCCGCCTGCTCCCTAAAATATCACTGGTTTGCTCATTTCTATATACTGTATAGGGTGCCTACATTCTGCATGGACTGGTTGTATGGCAGCATGTGCAAATGGCTTTAGATGCCTATTAGGTCCATAAATTACCATATAGCATATATTCAACACAAAAAACAATGACAATTTGTTGTTGACAAAGGAAAGAGGGACATATAAAGGGCCCCATTACCTTCAGTAGCTTAGGGCCTCATCCAACCTAAATCTGGCCCTGGTCTGAGCTGCAGATAAGTTTTCTAGCAGTCTGATACATGAGGTTGAGCAAGACCAACTTTTAGTTTCAGACTTGTGCAAAGGAGTGGGGAGTATTTGCTCTGCCGCAAACTTGCTCTCAGCTTGGGTGATCCTTAGGGTGGCTTCTGTAGATGGTTGCTGTACCTGCAGTTCAGCATGTTGTTCCGTTTAACATACTTTTTCACTTTGTACTTTGTCTGTATGGAAAAATCCAATGAACCTCTATTAAAACACTTTGTGAATCCTATGATTTTTTTGTGTGTAGCTGTGATGTTTAGCTTTTTTGTTAGTTGTTTTGTTAATAGTGTAACATAGATGGTAATTGCTTTATTTCTGATTTGTGATTGTTTTCTGATGGTTTGTTAAGTCTTCTATATGATTTATGTTGTAATCGTGATGTTCCGTTATGTTATTTTTACCTTTCTTTTTGTAAGCCGCTTTGGGATTTATTTGAATAAAAAGCAGCATAGAAATAGAAAAGGGGGAAAAGCCAAAACCCCAAAACATGCAATTCGTTGGCTAGTCTCACCCAAGACTAGCAACAAGTTTTGGACACATTTTTATTTATGTGTTTTACACTACCTTACGACAAAGGAACCAAACCCATTTACAGTACTAAAGAAGGGGAGAGACAGAAAAAATACTGTGCACACACAAAAAGAAAATTAAAACTGCAGTTAAGCATTCAGCATCACTATCATGCTAATTATAGAAATGGCTAAAATAAGGTGTGGAAACTCCCTAGGCAGTCTGAAAAGAAGGGGAAGAAATCCTGTGTGTGATATAAATAAATAAAACTGACACCCTCTTTAGTGGGGTTGCTGTTCATACGCAACCATATTCAAAATGGTAGCCACCAAGCTGTTCAGTTCTACCCTTTTTCATTAGTGAAATTCATGCTGCAAAGTAAAGGCTAGGTACAATTTTAGGCTGGTGGGTGTGGCAGAATCCAGCCCATTCATAGGCCTTACATAAAATAAGATTTGGCTTAGTGATCCTGTGATGGCAGCCAACCTGGTAAATTTTGAGCTAACAAAGCTGGTGAAGCCATGAAACAATACACTTGTGATTCATTATTTTGTACCTTTATTCATTGCATAAACTGGTCCTTCCAGAACCATTTTCCACAAGTGCTGCTAAGAATATTGTTTACTTTGGAATTCCATGCCCTCAGTTTCATGCATCTACTGACTTCTACAGGTATAGGAAGCAGCTACAATTAAGAATTTGATAACTGTGATTAACGTAACACTGTGGGTGATAGCCAACTACGTTTTACTTAGAACATGACTAAATTAGGCCCATTAATTTCATTGAGTCTACTCTGAGTACAACTTAGATGAGTACCACCCTGTTCATCACAATTACAGAAATAGGATTGAATCCAAACTTTGTCATGCTTTGAGTGAAACCAATGGGACTTAGTCACAACTTACTCAAGTCATATGGATGAGACCTTTGGATATAGGGTGGTATAGAAATTAAATAAATTTAAAGAAGTCTACTCAAGGTATAACAGGAAGCTTGGCTTCAACTCAGGAATTGACAGGATCAGTGTGGAAATTGCTGTTGTTGTACCCAATGATATTTTTCCTAACAGAAAATACCGCCATTTGCCTATTTTTCCCATTTCTTTGTCAGCATATTTCCCATTTCTCTTCAGCCCATTAATTAGAAAGTTGCAGAAAAAGTTTGACTGTCTCAGGTTGTGCTAAACATGCTCACTTCCCCACAGTTAAAATTCATATACAAACTGTTCGCCTGACCCTAAAAGACTGAATGTATGTGCAGCAGGCACAGCTGTGCTTGCCTGATAAATAACCAGTAGCAATATCTGGTGGAAGAATCACATTTGCGACATCCAATTCTGCTAGATGAAAAGAAGCCTAAAACCAGCACCTTGAGGGAGAATGTGTGCTAATCATGGATAGAAGACCATTCCTAAAGAACCACTGGTGGTTTTTTTTCTGCGTGCATGCACTGCACTGTCATCCTTGGCTGCGGTTGCAGCTTGTGCAAGAATTCAGACATCGCAGCTTAATCTAATATGTCTGAATTTTCTGTTACCATATTGCTGCAACAAATTAGGCTACATTGTATAGTAATTTTAGAGCCTTTATGAACAAAACATCCTGAAAAGAATATGTACAGTACAGTGGAACCTCTACTTACCACCATAATCCGTTCCTGCGGCCCGTCCTTTAGGCGAAACGGGTTGCTGGTAGAAGAGCCATTGTGCTCATGTGCAGATGGTGGCAGCCACTTCTGCGCATGTGCAAACGGCAGATGCCGCTTCTGCACGTGTGTGAATTGTGGCAAACCCAGTATTTACTTCCAGGTTTGCCGCAGTCGCGACTTGGATCAGGCCCAAGTAGAGGTGGTCATAAGTAGAGGTTCTACTGTACAGCAAAGAGCATAGCTTAGTGGTAGAGTATTTGCTTTGCATACAAAATGTCCCAGGTTCAAACTATGGCATCTCTGGGTGGGGCTGGGAAGGATTCCTTGTCCAAAACTCTGGGGAGCCGTTGCCTCTTGTTGTGAAAAACAATGAGCTAGATCGACCAATGGTCTGACTTGGTGTAAGGTTTCTAAAGGAAATAATCTCTCTCTCTTTTCTCCTTTTCATTTGGTTTTCTAGGTTCCTATTTCCTTTTGGCGTATGTTGGTCTTTTGTCAGGGACTGGGCAGAGGAGGAATGGTGGAGACTGCCTCCCCAGGCTGACCCTTCCAGAAAAGAACAAAACAGTTCAGAATTACAACAGTGGTTTGAGGGAGGTCACAGCTCAGAGGCAGATGAGGGGGAAAGCTGGGAAATAAAGGGAGAGGAGGAGGAGGAGGAGGAAGCACCAGGAAGGTGACAGCTGATGGACACAGTGTCTTTAGAAAGCATTCCAGACACACAGCCCTTCCAGAACCCGGCAAGCCTTGAAAGTAGTAGAGCAAAGGGCTCAAGAAGCAAAGGGCCCTCAGCACCAGCCATAGAAGAGATGATGAATGAGGAAGTGGGAGAAAAAGGGGGTGGAGAGTCACTCAGGACAACGCCATTATCCCAAGAGGTTGTGTTCCAAGCCTCTCTCTGTAAATATTTAATAAAAAGCAGATGGTAATAACTTTTCCTTGCCTTGTATGTTTCTGGCAACCGGCCGTGGGAGTTGCTTACTGCCATCTGACACCTTTTTGCCTTTTTTCATAGCTGAGCTCAAGCTATGACACAATGTCTGCTGATTGTGCCCCATTCTCTCTTTCTCAGAGATTGGCCATGTTGAACATGCCAAGCTCTTTCCTTGGAGCTTGAAGAGTAACGATAATCCCTCTCTTATTTTTCTTTGTTGTAAGATGTGCATAAAGCAGGGCTGCCATCTTGACTACACAAACACCATTTGAAGGACAACAGCCATCAACTTTGCAGGGGCCTCTGAAATATTTTACTGTAGGTGCCAGGGGACCTTGGTCCTTAGGAGCTGGCTCCTGTGACATAAAGCTTTAGCTATCGGATTTCATTCAGAATAACTGTTGACTTTTTAAAAAGCAAAAAACCATTGTTAACATAAAAAACAGTGTGGTGAAGTTTGTTTTGTGGTTAGGGCAGTGGGTTGTTGTAAGGTCAGGAATGCACACTGCAGGAAATTTCTTTCCCTCTTAAATTCTAGTCTCCAAGGAAAAGGTGAAAAATCCAGTAAAGTTTTCAGCAGATGAGGGACTAGGGGTCGCAGTCAATCTGGATTACTGGATTTCCAGATGGAAAAGTCATTAAATGTGTTTTGTTTTGGGGGTTTTTGAGCCAGGAATACAATGAAAAGGGGAACCAAAATATTCAAGTATTGGAAGTATATTCAAGTATTCAAAATATTCAAGTATTCAAGTATTGGAAGTGAAAAAGAAAAAGAAAAGAAAAAGCATTTGCAGAATGCTCTCTTGCAGAATGCTGGAGGGGTGTGATTGGAAGTGAAAAAGAAAAAGCATTGGCAGCTCTCTTGCAAAATGCTGGAGGGGTGTGATTTACAAAATTATGAACCAGTACAGTGAAAATGAACAAAGGTATGTTTTTCCCCTCTCAGGTTAGTAGAAGCACCTTATGAAATCAGTAGGTGTAGGACAGACAAAAGAAAGTAATTTTTCATACAATGTATAATCAAATGGTGGAATTTATTGCTTCAATATGAAGTAATGACCACTGCATATTGCTGTGAATCTATTCCAAACGTCTGGAAGATGCCCCCCCAGCAGTTATATGTAGATGCATGGGCATAGCCAGGCCTTTTGTTAGGGGGCAGGCCTTTTTTGGGGGGAACCTTCATTTGCAATGTATTTTTATTGATTTTTATTGATTGGGGGGTAGCTTCCCCTTCCTGCCCACCCTGGCTACATTCATGTGTAGATGTTAAACAAGGGACAAAATTGGATCTTGAGGAACTCAGCCTTGAAGGCTTCACAGGGCCGAAAAGCACTCCTCAAACATCACTCTCTGGAAACGACCATCCAAGTAGGACTAGAACTCACTCCTAGCTCAGACAACTGCTCCAGAAGGATACCATGGTCAATGGAATAGAAGCCTCTGAGAGGTTGAGGGAAATTAGCAAGGACTCATTTCCCCTCTCTATCTCCAAACAAAGGTTATCACAGCAGTTTCTGTGTCACAACTGGACCTAAACCCTAATTGAAATTGATCTAGCTGCATTCACAATCACATAGGAAGAGTCTGTCAATGCCTCCTCATATAAATAGCTATATGGAACCTCCAGATTCAGAGGCAATTTGCCACTGAATCCATTGCAATGATAGGTACTGTACTGAATGTGGCTCCTATTGGACAGTGTCTATAACATCCTTACTCCTCAGTACTTAAAGCAATCTCTGCCTGCAATGTTTACAGGTTTTGTTTTAAAAAATCATGATTAATAATTTTTAGGGGCTGAATACTCCTTTGCTTTATCAGACTAAAATTTTAAACATATCTATTCAGCGATAAGCCCTATTGACCTATTGCCCTCAGGTAGGTATAGTGAAGAAATTCAGATTGGTTCTCATTTTAATGCAAACATACCAAATTCACACTCCCCTCCAAATGTAAACAAATATTTTTTGAAATATGCGTGTCTCTGAATTTTGTGATGGGGCTCTTCAACCAAAAAAATTAAATTATATTACGGGGAATTCCTTTGCAAAAATGTGTATATTAGGAGAAATATACATTAAAATGGTGATAAATTTTCATGAGGACTTTGAATTTTTTTTTCAAAAGAATGCAGAAATGTGGTGAATAAACCTACAGTTGGAAAGATGAGAAAATTGATAGGTTCATCAATCCCTACTTCCAGATATGAATAACGTACAGGATTATTGCCTTTCTCAAAGTCAGGAGTGGGGAACACAAGCAAGAAGATTCCTTTTCTGTGTTTGTGAACTGTTAAGTTGTGGGCAAACATATCAGACGACACAGCGATTCTTCCAAAGCAGCTCTTTATTTGTAAGCTGGAACAGAACTGACTGAGGAGCTCAGTCAGCATGCTTATATAGAGCTCCAGAATAATGTAACTGTTGTCATTTTCTAAAACTATCCAATCACTGAACGTCACTTTCGATCCTTCATTTGCATACAAACTATCCAATCACTGAACGTCACTTTCGATCCTTCATTTGCATAACTATCTACAGTATCCCCCTGCTGACCCAGGGTGAGAACTTTTCATTGCAAATATTTTTTTTGAAAGTGTCTCACTTTTCAGTGCTGAAATGCTTTAATTTTACTTAAAGTTTCATCAGCCAGGCTAGCATCCTTCCATTTTGGCTAATGAATAACCATATTTTGAGAATATGGCTGGGAATCTGCAGAGGAGAGTTTGCAACCTCACACTTGCTTTGATATTAAATCAACTCCAAAAAATGTTTCATTGACGTTTTAGCACAGCATCTTGCTCTTAAGACACATTTGTCATTCTCAAATGTGTCTTATTCTATTCTCTTGAGAATTTGTGAGAAATTGCTTCCTCTTCAGAAGTGGATTCCGCCCAGCGCAGAAACACCTTTCTTTGGGAGGTGTAGCAGAGATCTCCCCAGTAAATGCTTGCCAGGCCTGCCAGATTACCAGCTACACAGATTTCAGAAAAGAGCCCACCCAAGGTAAATAAGGATGTGGTCAAGAAACCTCTTTATGTGAACCTGCAAGGAACCAGGGGGGTGTTAAAGTGGTATGTAGCTTGTAGACAAACTAAGTGTGATGTGGCAGATCTGTAAACAGATACTACACCTTAGAAGAAGGAACAAAACACCAAAATTGCATAAAGGGGGGATTGGCTTGAGACCATGTGGCTAGAAGAAGGGGATTAACTATCTCCATATGTGCCATTTTCCTGATTGAGGTTGCGGCCCTTCCCCAATACGGCTATTTACCCTGCAGGAGAAAACATAGAGATACCCTAAACAGAGCAAATAGCAGATTGTTTTAATTGGTAAAGCCATGCAGGCAGAAAAGTGTTACAGAATCCTTCCCCCATCACTGTGGGCCTGATTTGATGGACTTTGCAGATGCTACTTTTTTCTTTCAACTAACCTTGGAATATCTGTGATCATTTGAGTCACATCTAGAGATCTGTGATTCCTAGTATGATGTGAACATTTTGAATTTGTCCTTTAGGGCAAATAAGTATATAGATTTATTATTTCTGTGGGGCAACACCAGTGGCTTCTTCCTTACCTCCCATCATGGCACTAGCCCACTTGGTCTATCTTCCTATCTACCCCATGTTCCACTCAAGTCAGTGGACTCAACAAATTGACGAGACTGGTCAAGATCCTAAGCAGCTTTGGGTCTGGTCTATTTTATTCCTAGGGAAAATGTGCATGTTTCTTCCTCCTTATAGGTGGTCACTTCTCTTCAAATCATCCACTCAGTGGAACAAATGTTCTAGGGCTAAATTTTAGTTGGCCACTCTCGCAAATTCACTGCACCAGGAACTCACAGGGCTTGAGTTGCTGCAAGTTCTTTGATTCCCAGAGTTTTGCAAGAGGTCATAAAAAGGTCTGTATGTGAAATTCATGAGTTCTCAGTGCCGTATACAGATCAATTACTGTGGAGATCCGTATAGTTAAGGTGTCATTCCTATGTTTCAACATAGAAGTAATATAAGAAATGGGTCCCTTGTACTCTGTTGTCAATCTGGTTGATTCCAAATGGCAGCTCCTATCGTACTAATGGTTTGGCATCTGTGTTCCAAATTGGACATCCACACACTTTTTTTGGAAGGTGGGAATTAGGATCATAGTGTGGCTCTGCAGTGCAGGCATGTTCTGTACATATTCTGTCTCTATTACCATAGGCTTGGGTGTTACCAGGCAGTAAAGAAACCATCACACGTAGGGGACATGGGGATTGCACACACTACATATACCAAAGGAGTCTGTCAACATGTGTCTCGCTCACTCCACCTTTCATCCTGTCATGATATCGTTCCATTCTGGTTAACTTCTTATTCCCATTTGACAACATGGCAGAGAATGATGGCTACAGAATCTCCGTGTGTAAGATGCTATTTGTGTGGCAAGGATCACAATGTGAACTTAGGATAATTTGTATCAGGCTTTCCTCAAGGCAGAGCTTTCCAAACTTTTCATGTTAGTGACACACTTTTTAGACATGCATCATTTCGCGACACAGTAATTCAGTTTTACTAGCAAACCAGAGGTTAAAACTATCCCCTTTCCGGCCCCGGGAGGAGTGCAGGCAGCTTTTGTGCGACATAACTACACACTGCAGCTGACACACTAACGTGCTGTGACACACAGTTTGGGAAGCTCTGCCTCAAGGTGAACCACATGTTAAAGTTGCATCATCGTTTGTCCCGGTGAATTTACCTAGCCGTACGTGTGAGGTGCTAATCCTTTTTTAATGCAACACCTACATCCTTCCACTGTATGTCTAGTTTCATGACACTGAGCTGCCTGTTTCTTTTCCTTCTGACTGTATCTTAATGTACATATGCACAACCTAATCCCAGGAACATCTACTCATAGACTTTTAACTCCAATATACCATTTACTAGGATTAAGACAATCCATAATGGTTGTATCAGAGGATGCAGCAGCTAACTTAATCTGATCATAAAACTTTATTCTCATGAGCATTCTGAATGGGACTCTCTTAGCATCTTGTTTATGTTTCGTTTGTTAAGTTTCATAAGAAAATTGCACCTAATGACTACCTCCTCCCTACGATTGTCTTCTTATCATCATTTATATTGTTGCACACCACCCCAGTCTCCAAGAGGTGTGAAATTCCAGGGGTTCCAGACGCTTACCCATGTCTCGTGTTTCCTTTGGAATGAGGCATAGTACATGGTGTCTTCAGGATATATGGTTTATTGACACAGATATACAACCTGAGCCTACAATGGAGGGGTTCACAGCATTAACACCCCCAAAGGGTCTTGTTTCTGCTGCAGCCTCAGCTTGGATTCAAACAGAAATCAAATATTGTGGTCTCTGGATTTCAGCCTGCAGCTTTTCTTCTAGGCCAAATTACCGTATTTTTTGCTCTATAAGACTCACTTTTCCCCTCCTAAAAAGTAAGGGGAAATGTGTGTGCGTCTTATGGAGCAAATGCAGGCTGTGCAGCTATCACAGAAGCCAGAACAGCAAGAGGGATTGCTGCTTTCACTGCGCAGCGATCCCTCTTGCTGTTCTGGCTTCTGAGATTCAGAATATTTTTTTTCTTGTTTTGCTCCTCCAAAAACTAGGTGCATCTTGTGGTCTGGTGCCTCTTATAGAGCGAAAAATACAGTACATACAACTCTAAAACTCTGGCTTGGTCCTCCTAACTATATAAAAGCTGGAGGAGGGTCCCCATCCATTTGCTGTCTGACACAGAATACTCTCCCCTCTTTCCCTTAATGTCCCATTCCCCAGCAATCACCTCATGAGCACTTTTTTTTTTTTTTTAGCTTTTAAGTCCTTGGGCAGTAACAATGCAACACACTCCCACACAATGGTGAATTCTCAGCTGCTAAGAACATAAGAACCCTACTCGATCTGGCCAAGTGACATTTGCATTGCAATCCCCTTTGCATGTCTGTTCAGAATTAAGTCCCATGGAGTTTAAAAGGATTCACTCCCACCTTTCCTCAGCACAGCTCTGGCTGACAGCCATAAAATGAAAACAACTACGGGATGACAAATAGGAACAAAGCATTCAATAGGGCTACAGCCCTAGGGAGTTCCAATATCCGGTTCGTAACAGCAGCCAACCAGATGTTTCTGAGAAGCCCAACAGCTGGTAGTCAGGGGCTAATCCCGTGTAATCCTAAAGTGTGTGTCTGTAGGTGCTATGCCTGTCAGGTTAGAAGATGCGGACAGAACCCCTTTGTTACCCTGCCCATGTTTATCCTTTCTTTAAATTCCCCCTCCCGCTGATCATCACCATTATGAACCTGCAGAGTTCAACCCCATCCAAAAGAGGCCAAATGCCATCTCCAAATACCACCCGTCCTTGAGTTTTGATTTAAATGCTTATTATCATACTGATCATCCAATCCCTTACTGCCTCCAAGCATCTGTTCAGAGCAATCAGAGCCACACCTGGATTAGGTTAAAAAAAAATCAGGCTTGTATCGCACCCCAGTCCTCAAATGACTTCATTTCACGCAATTGATGACACCTCAAGTCAAATCCTCAGATGACCTTAATTCATGCAACAGCTAAAGAGAAGGTGTGAAATAGCGCAGGGACAAAATGCCATGGGCCAGAAAAGAGTCCCACAGCATTGCCTTCTGGAATTGTCCCCCTAGCTAGCGTAAAATGCTGTGACTAGACTGGTGATGGGCTCAACTACTGCCAACACAAGATATTTGCTTTTTCTTCCAGAGGAAGAAGGTGTAAGCAGTTCAAAGGTGATTTTAGCCTCCTGTGTGAAAATAGCCTGCCATGGTATCCAACCCATAAAATAGCAGTCCAGGTGACCAACTCACATGGTTTTTGTGAGGGTACTACTACTACTAATAATAATAATAATATGGTACCTCGGGTTAAGAACTTAATTCGTTCCAGAGGTCCGTTCTTAACCAGAAACTGTTCTTAACCTGAAGCACCACTTTAGCTAATGGGGCCTCCCGCTGCCACTGCGCCGCTGGAACACAATTTCTGTTCTCATCCTGAAGCAAAGTTCTTAACGTGAAGCACTATTTCTGGGTCAGCGGAGTCTGTAACCTGAAGCGTATGTAACCTGAGGTACCACTGTAATAGAATTGTAGAGATGGAAAGAACCACAAGGGTCATCTAGTCCAACCCCCTGCAATGCAAAAATCTTTTGCCCAATATGGGGCTTGAACTCACAACCCTGAGATTAAGGGTCTCGTGCTCTACTGACGGAGCTATCTGAGCAGATGTAAGTGGATAAGCACTTGGTAAATGAAAATCTACCCAAATAATAGTGGAAGCTAGCAAATTTTATTCGTTTGCTACACTGTTCTTAAAACAAAGTGATGGAGGTGGGCCACTGATCCAGCATTTCTTTAAAGTTACATATTGTTTATATTTATTTATTTATTAAAACAATGTATATATACAACTTTTCAGGAAAGCTCCCCTATTGACATTAGAGATGGTGCGAGCTAATCCTTCATCAGGTGATTTAATAATTACAAATACACTCGGAGCAAAGATTTAGTTGCCCCTTCACCCACCCTTACAGAGGTTATATGCCAAATTCTTCTAAAATATAACCCAGATCTATTACCTGCAAGCACTTCAATAGGTGGCCAATCGAGGACCCATTGTAAAATTTCCTGGCTGATTTATGGCTGTCTGAGGCCCAGGACAATAAATCAGGACATATATCAGAAGGAGACAACTAAAGTGGGGGGGGGAGGCATGCTGTTTGTCAACAGAAGTGATGCATGATATAACATGGGAAGGGAGTTGTTTTGCTTTGATATTGCTTCCTCCCACCACCCACTGGTCCAAAGCATTCAAAGAAAACTTCATAACTTGCCTAGACAACTCGATGTGGGCTTGATAGCAACATGCAGCCAACATGCAGTGAGTTTCTTAATCATGCCTCTTTTCTGACAGGCAGCAGGAAGATAAGGACAGAGACTGCAAGACCACATTGGCCGTTATCTGATGCAAATGAGGCAGCCAGGAAGGCCATCAAAGCAATGGATGAAAGATTTACGTCTTTTACTGGCCATCTGCAAAGCAAAACAAAACAAAAATAGCTGAAACACCAGTTTTCTGCTTTATCGGCTCTGTGAATAACCATATAAATTTCTACGACATTTCTTTAGGCTTGCTGAAGGGGAAAAATTCATCCCTCAGGACTGGGCCAGCAGCCGTAGCAGCATATGGTCTGTTGGAATCAGTCGCTGCGTGGATTTTGTGTGTGTTTGCTCTTTGAACGGGGTGTGCAGAGGCAGAGAGAGAGAGAGAGAGAGAGAGAGAGAGAGAGAGAGAGAGAGAGGTGACTTTGTGAGTAATTTGGGAAACAAGAGGACTTTATAAAAAATGAAGTTTGCTGAGTTAGCTGTTGGACATCCAATAACTCCTAGATAGGAAAGTTGAACTCCATTTCATGATTGTGAAGTGTGAAGGATGCCAAATTCATTGGCAATCTCCCTCAGGCTGGCCTGCTTGGCCTTGGAGACCAGAGGTTTTCGAGCTAACAGCTTTTTTCCAGAAGGAAAAATGGAAAATATGAACTCTGTCGTACAAACCTACAAGTTATACATGGGAGGCCCTCTTCTGGGTTCCATCTCCAAAGGAGGTTTGGATATGGGAAAGAGCCTCTTTCACTGTGGCCTCCCCTGTCTGTACAACACTCTCCCCAGTGAAGCCTGGCTAGTGCCACATTAAAACTTTTCTTTCTGCTCACAGGGGCTGGTTTTGACCTGTGAAGCCTTAAATGGTTAAGGAATACAATGCCTCAAGCACCACCTCTCTCCAGAGGAACCTACCCAGATCCTCCACGAGTGCTGTGGAGGGTGACAACACGAGAACGGCCCTTTTTAGCAGTGGCTCCCTGGTTGTGGAATGTTCTCCCCAGGGAGGTTCAGAAGTATTATACACTTTTAGGTGCCAGGTGAAAATGTTCCTCTTCATCCAGGTGTTTTCCTGATTAACATCTGCTACCCTTTTAAATGTGTTGTGGTTAGGGGAATTATTGATTTGTTTTTGTTCTTGTTTTGATTACGTATTATGTGTTTTTTATCTTGTATTTTTATGTTGTGAACTGCCTGAGATATACTAATGAAGAGCGGTATACAAATTAAATAAATAATGATAATGATAACTGGTGCCACGTGATAGGCTGTTTTCATTAATTTTCGGGGTGGGAGATTGTTTTTTCAACTGGTTCTGATTTTGTTCAGTTTTATAGGATGCATGCTTTTAGTATTATGTGGATTCATTGTTTGATTCATTGCTTTAATTGTTTGGTTTTAAAATCATATATATATCTGTAAGTCACTTTGGATTTTTTTAAATTTTTTATTTAGAAAGATGACTAAGAGAATTAATGAATGAATTAATACCACCTGGGAACATATTATAGCGTCTGGAGAAGCTCAAGAAAAACAAAGTCAATGTGTTTCCTTTTTCTTTCAGCCATGCTCACCCAGAGGTGGTGGAATGGCCTCGTAAATTCCTAGGAAGTTCACCACAGCCTCTGTAAAAGTGGGAGAATTCAAAGAGGAGCTGTGGGCTGAAAAAAAGTGCATTTCTTCCACCTCCACTTTCAGCACTGATTAAAGCCTTATGTTTGTTTTGGAAAAGATATAAGAGGCAACAATTTGCTGTGTGGATAACATCCTTATTTAGTTTAGTCACTAGGTGACACTGGACTTGTATCTTGGTGGACTCCAGAGTTTCTCTGCCGTCCTCCTTTTAGAGCAGCAATAAAGTTTTTGCCCAGCTTCCCGACTAGTGTGTCCTATAAGCCTTCTGTGACAATGCATTTCAGTACACTATATAGTATTTTAACTTTCTATGTATGGTTGTGATGTTTTCTCAGTTTTAAAGTTTTATCATTTTGAAAACTGCTTTGAGGGTTTTTTTCCCAATCAAGGAATATATGGATTTTATAAGAAAATAAAAAAGCAAACAAGCAATAGTGTTATGAGTTTGGAGCGGCATAGACTGTATGCCTGAGCTGCCTTCTAATTCCTGGATCCAGTGCAGATTCAATTCCTAAAATAGCCAGACCAGCTTCCTGGTAAGAGAAAGACCCTCTAATCAGGGGTGGCCAACTCCCAAGAGACTGTGATCTACTCACAAAGTTAAAGACTGGCAGTGACCAACCCCCTTTTGGGGCGTTCAGGTCAAAGTTGTTGAGCTTTTTTTAGGGGTGCAGGGCAAAAATGTTGAGATTTTTTTAGGGGAGCCAAGCTTGTTGAGCTTCATTGGGGGGAGCCAGTGATCTACCAATAGATCACAACCTACCTGTTGGACATGCCTGGTATAGGTCACTGAAGTAACAAAGAAAGTGGCTTTATGCCAGACAGCAAATGTGTGCCATCCCTCAACTCATTGGTAGTCAGAAAGCCAGAATGGAGAGTTGAGTTAAGCGGGCTAGAAGCTAGAAGCTGGCAGGCCACAGGCTGGGCAGCTGGGAGGCTGATTTCTGTTGGAATCCAAGGCTGTGACTATGGGAGATGCAAGACCCTCTTGGAATGTTAATGCTGTGAACATCATAGACTCAGGTTGTATATATGTGTAAATAAACTATATATCATAAAGACACTACAGTCTCCGCTGTCCATCATTCCAAAAAACCTGAACACTGGGCCTGGAACCCCTAGAATCTCGCACCACTCAGAGATTGGGGAGGCGTGCAACAAGATAGGATACCTCTGGAATTTGTCTTCTCTGGCACTGCATCAAAACCCTTTTGCAACAGAAGGCATCGCTAATTGTATCATTATTCAAGGATTAAATATGTTGTGAAATGGTTTCATTTTCCTTTGGTTGTTTGTGCATAATGAAAACGACGGTGTTCATTCATAGCTGAACTTTTAACTTGCCGGCATTTCCTTCCTCTGCCCCTGCCCCATCCACATCCTGTGTGGATAACCTTCAGTGACAGGTGCCTTATAGGATTCTCTCCCACAGGAAGTGGTGATGGCCACCAACCTAGATGGCTTTAAAAGAGGGTTAAACAAATCCATGGAGGAAAAGGTTGTCAATGGCTACTAGCCAGGATGGCTATGCTTGGCCTCTACAGTTGGAGGCAGTAATGCTTCTGAATACAAGTTGCTGGAAGCCACAGCTGGGGGAAGTTGACCACTGTGAGAACAGGATGCTGGCCTGATCCAGAAGGCTGTTCTTACACTCCCCCCCCCCAACTATCAATTCTTTATTGATTAAAAGCATGTATAGCATTATAGATTATAGATTAAAAGCATTGTATAGCATGTCTATACAAACATTATGTATTATCTCTTAACAGGTAAAAAGAGAGAGAGAGAGAAATTATATAAAACAGAAAATTTATAAAGAAAAAAAAGAAATAAAGAAGTAACAAAGATAAGAAACAAAGAAATCAATTTTTTTTAAAAAAAATTAAATTAAATAAAAATTAAATTAAAAAGTTATTTACCTAGTAAAAGCACTCATCAGCACAATCCTTCCCATCCTTCTCATTATACTGTTTGATATAACATTCTTTTTTATACAGGTTTACATTGTATAATATCATTTATTTCCGCTTTGTATACATTCCTTTGATCTTTTTCTTTACAAATATCACTCAATTTCTGCTAATATGGAGTTATTTGTACAATAAAGTTTTTTCCCACAGGCATCTGTTGACCACTGTGAGAACAGGATGCTGGCCTGATCCAGAAGGCTGTTCTTACACTCTTATGAGTGTGCAACCCTGTCAAAAAAGAAAGAAAGACAATTTTCACAAGTCAAAAGAACTGCAATTCTGGGACTTCAAGCAAATCAATAGTGCTGGCACCCAGGAACTGTGGCAGGTTGAGGGTGGAGAAGTGCCTTTAGTGGGTTTCCTTAATTTACAGGAGATTAGCCATCTATTATTTTTCTTACATGACCTTCAGTAGGCATTTTTTGGTGAAAGCAGCAACAAGATAATGCAAAGATTCCTGTCCTTCCTTCCTTTCTTTCTTTCTTTCTTTCTTTCTTTCTTTCTTTCTTTCGTGGAGGACAAGAGGTGTGTGAACAATTTGGGGGGAGGGGATTGACAGAAAGACATTCCTGTGCAGAGGTGGAACTGCTAGCACCTCCTGGACCATTCATGACAATAAACTAGCCTGGAAAGATCACGCTTGGCAGCCATCAGTCCCTGGGCTTCCTAACTTTCCACAAGCCATAAAACGGACAAAAGAAAAGTCACACTCCCCTGTTAAGTCAACATGGCATCTCAAGAGAGGTCTTTTGGGGAGGGCATCAGGGCATGCCTTAAGTCAGGCGTCTTTATGCTATGTGGCTCACCCTTCCGTATAAAACGAACATTCTGTTTTCTTTGAGGAGCAGCCTGCTTCCCGAGTTGTGAGAAAACATGAATCATCGGGTCTCCAAACAAAATTGCTTCTGGAGTCCAGAAGCATCTGGGTTGCTTTGAAATATCTCAGTGGAATAACTATAGGGCTTTGTTTTTGTCCTTTTGCAGTGGTGTTTCCTCAGCTGTAGATTGTCCTTCCCAAAGACGTTTGCCCATTATCCTTTAGGCACTGGGCCAAAACATATTTATTCACCTAGGCATTTTCATAGGCCAAAGAGTTTATTAGCCTGTTCTAAGATTTTATCTGTTGCTTTTATTTTTCTGAGTTGTTGTTCTGTTTTTCCATTGGGCTGTTATCTAGCAGATCAGCACCACACAATCTTATCCCTGTGCACCATGCAATTACACCCACAGGGTGGGGGTGTCTTACTGTGGCTTCCTGTTTCCATGTGCCAATCAGCCGGCCAGAGTGTGCACAGATCACATAAGGACAAGTTGCCTCCTTTGCTTGGCATGCAGCACAGCACTCCCTTTCCAGGGGGGTCAAAACGTGGCAAATGCAAACCATTTCAGATAACACTCGGTACCGTGTCACTGTGACTTTAATATTTGCTGCTAAACCAAGGTCGGGGGAGGGGGGAATCTCCAAGCCAGGCCTTAGAGAAAATCAAGCCCATGAACAGACTAGGATCAACTCCTTCTCCTTCAGTGCCTCAGAACAACACCCTCCCCCAAGGGTGTGATATTGCTGCAAACTGACAGTGCAAAGAGCTCGGATCTGTGGGTGCCGCTTGTTCATCCAACTGCTTGAATTAACTCTGATTTCCCTCTTTTTCATCCCCCTCTCCATGGAAAAAAAATAAAAATAAAAAAGATGGCAGCCTCTCTGAGGAGCTGTCTCCTCTCTCTCCTGACAGGCTGACAGTATGATGCTGGCGGTAATATTTGCGTCTGCCAGGGGAATGCCTGGTTCACTGCTGCCGACTTGCACATTTTAAAACTGGTCTGACACCATTCAGCAATGACAGGATTGCATTTCACTGTAGAACAGCTGTGGGAAGAGGATTCAGCCTGACTAAGGGCTTAGCCGGACAATTCAAGACGCAGCATGACCATTCATTTAGGAACAGAAGGGCTTTCTGCAAGTTGTGCACTTTTAACCTCCCGCACGGCAGCCTGCAGAGGAGGGCAAACAGACCGCACGTCCCTCCCTCACACCTAGAAAATGGCAGAGGTTGGGGAGTGAATTCAAGTCTGGTTCAAGCCCCTAAATCTCCCAGCATTTCTAAGCAAGCAGAGAAAGGAAATTGATGGACTATTCCAACATCATGGAGAAGAAAGCAGTGCCAGACAGGGATTATTTCAAGAGCAAAACCCGCTCCCTCTTCTTGGTTCTCTCTTTTCATGGAACAGAGCTGTAGAGTCAATGGCAAGAGATCTGAACTCTGCTAACAGAGTATCTCCTCCTCAGTGCGGGATTAATGCAGTTCCATTCATACTTTCCCACTTATTTATTTTTAAAGTAATTCAGGAGCAAAATAAAAAATTTCTTCTCCCCAATTTTTGAGAATTATCACCTTATTTTTTAAAAAATAAATAAAGGTGCTTTTCTTATTAATCTAATATCAAGAGTACAACAACAAAAACAACCAAAATGACATAGGAGCAGTACAGAGGTTGTATTTACCAAGCCACTAGCAGGCCAATGGATCTTGGGGTCAATGGGTGAGATTGTGAACATCTCTCCTGGTTCTTTTTAATTAAAATATGGTCTTGTGGGACATTTGCAACTGTCACAGAAAGAGGGGGTGCTTAATCTTTCCCCCTACATAATATCCCCCCTCAAAAGCACCCCCCCCCCATTTTTGGGGGTAAGGGTAGATATACAGACATCTGCTTTGTAATGCTTAGCAAGCAACAAAGTAGGACAAATGGCTCAGCAATCCATTATTATTTTGTCATGTTATGCCTTTTCCTTGTTCTCTATACATATAGGGCAGGATTCACCTTACACGTCACATCAGTGGAAGCCCCGTGCAAGGACTTCATCTTGTGAAATAGCACTTTCCCCACCTCTCCTCCCCTTTGTCCCTTGAAATTTAGGGGGGGGGTCAGGAGAGCCCACAGAACAGCACATGGGGAAGAGGGATCGCTCCATCTTGCAAGCTGCAACGCTTGCGCAGATTGAACATCTGGAAGAGCATGGTGTTGAATTTCACCCATATTAGTTAATAAAGAGTACTGCCTAAGGGTATTTATTTATTATTATTTAATTTTGTTATAGGAATTCATATCCTGTTCTTCACTGAATTCCCAGGGTAGCTTACAAGGAATCAAAATTACAGCAACAGCAAATTTAAAACAGAACAAGAAATGTTATTTTTTTAAAAAACCCCGCAATTTAGAAGAGCAGCATAAAGCCAGCCTTCAGAAATAAAACAACTTGAATTTCAAAGTTAAGGAAGATAAAGACGCCTTCCCCTGGCACAAGAATGGCATAAAAGTCAGCATCAGTTGAGGCTTCCAGGGAAGAGCTTCCCAGAGTCAGGGAGCCATCGCCAAAAAGGAAATCTGTCTTATCGAATAACTTACCTGGATTGCTATGGTTACACACCTTCTTGAAATGCAGAAGAATGTTGGCTATGAACGATATGGGTTTCTCAGACCCTAAAGCTTCCCTAGAGTACTTTTCATGCTGATAATTCAGGGTTTTTTAAAAAAACAGTGAGGAGCCTCATCAGGACCATAGCTTTAACCCAGGGGTCAGCAACCTTTTTCAGCCGTGGGCAGGTCCACCGCCCCCCAGACCATGTGGTGGGCCGGACTATCAGTGGTGGAGCTTCGTGCTCTGGCACCAGGAGCGGAGATCAGGCAAGGGCGGGGTTGGCACACATCCCAGGGGGGTGCCGCCTGCAGGGGCAGAGAGTGTGTCCTGGGGGCATCCAGCGCAGGTGGGGGGACAGCTGCGATGGCACCCTGGGGGTCGTGCTGCCAGGGGAGGGGCACTCCCCCCCCGCACTCCTCTTCCTCCGCCAGTGCGGACTATATTGGGGGGGGATGAATGAATTACTATGCCCCACAAATAACGATGCATTTTAAATAAAAGGACACATTCTACTCGTGTAAAAAAGGGCCGGATTGAGAAGGCGATTGGGCCGCATCCAGCCCCCGGGCCTTAGGTTGCCTACCACTGCTTTAACCCTTTGCCTACCCCCACCTCCACACATTCAAATTGGGCTCTTTGTGCATGAAGTTTTAATGGCCAAAGAAGGTTCCATTTCCTCTAGTCAGGCCTCACATGCTGGTGATTGGTAAACAAAAGCAAACTGCATTTCAGGGCACACCTGAGTGACTAATTTCAAAAGACGTTTGGTCCTTGGGCTTTAAGGTGGAGGGAGGGTAGCCCAAGATCTATAAGCTGCCTGTAACCCACAGATGCTCTCTTGCCAGCCTGTGCAGCCCTGTGCTGCCACCATGTGTCAACTCACCCACAGGCTGGTCATTCCCTGAGAAAGGAGGTGCACCATCACGGCAAAAATATATCTGTAGCTCAAGGTCATCCCCTGAGCACTGATGCTCCCTAACCCTGATTTAAGCCAATGCAGTTCATTTGAGGATGGCTTGCATCCAAGGTCATATGTTTGCATGTTCAACTTGATGTTCAAGGCATGTTCAAGTCCAATTCACTTTGATTTATTGTGTATTAATGAACGACACACCTTTTCAGTGTTTTGGCATGTTGTTTTAAACTCTCATAGATTCAAAAGAATGGGTACTCACCTAAGCTGTAGAAATCTGATGAGGACTTTGTTGTTGTTTAGTCGTTTAGTCATGTCCGACTCTTCGTGACCCCATGGACCAGAGCATGTCAGGCACTCCTGTCTTCCACTGCCTCCCGCAGTTTGGTCAAACTCATGCTGGTAGCTTCAACAACACTGTCCAACCATTTCGTCCTCTGCCGTCCCCTTCTCCTTGTGCCCTCCATCTTTTCCAACATCAGGGTCTTTTACAGGGAGTCTTCTCTTCTCATGAGGTGGCCAAAGTATTGGAGTCTCAGCTTCAGGATCTGTCCTTCCAGTGAGCACTCAGGGCTGATTTCCTTCAGAATGGAGAGGTTTGATCTTCTTGCAGTCCATGGGACTCTCAAGAGTCTCCTCCAGCACCATAATTCAAAAGCATCAATTCTTCGGCGATCAGCCTTCTTTATGGTCCAGCTGTCACTTCCATATATCACTACTGGGAAAACCATAGCTTTTACTATACGGACCTTTGTTGGCAAGGTGATGTCTCTGCTTTTTAAGATGCTGTCTAGGTTTGTCATTGCTTTTCTCCCAAGAAGCAGGCGTCTTTTAATTTTGTGACTGCTGTCACCATCTGCAGTGATCATGGAGCCCAAGAAAGTAAAATCTCTCACTGCCTCCATCTCTTCCCCTTCTATTTGCCAGGAGGTGATGGGCCCAGTGGCCATGACCTTCATTTTTTTGACGTTGAGCTTCAGACCATATTTTGCGCTCTCCTCTTTCACCCTTATTAAAAGGTTCTTTAATTCCTCCTCACTTTCTGCATATCTGAGGTTGTTGATATTTCTTCCGGCAATCTTAATTCCGGTCTATGATGAGGACTATGCCAGCTTAATAACTTCCCAAGACCCATGTCCTTCAATGTCTTCTTTGTGATCACAAATTATTGTTTGCATGAATTTTTCTATTGAAGAAACCATTGGAAATTGTGGACATTCATGGTGTGGGGGCTAACAGATGGACAGGAAAAGTGGGTTCTGCAAGGCCTTCATCAAGGCTGGAAGGACAAACATCCGCCATCTACGACTCAGTAGCCTGGACATCCCACTGTCCTTCCTGCGTTTGAACACATGGCTTATAATTGTCAGTCTCATTTGTAAGCCGTGGGATCACATTCATCCAGTGCTTTACCAGCTGCACTGGCTCCTGGTGGAGTACAGGGTCAGGTTTAAGGTGCTGTTGTTGACCTTTAAAGCCCTATGCGGCCTAGGACCCTCATACCTACGGGACCGCCTCTCCTGGTATGCCCCGAGGAGGACCTTATGGTCCATAAATAACAACATTTTGGAGGTCCCGAGCCTCAAGGAGGTTAGATTGGCCTCAACTAGGGCCAGGGCCTTTTCAGCACTGGCCCCAATTTGGTGGAACGCTCTGCCACAAGAGACCAGGGCCCTGCGGGATTTGACATCTTTCCTCACGGTCTGCAAGATGGAGCTGTTCCGTCTGGCCTTCGGCTTGGACTCACTCTGACCCCTTATATGGGATTTGGTATATAAATTTTTCCTTGGCTTTTTTGCTGGCCCATGTAGGACCAGCATGGCTCGGGTGAATATCTGATGTTTCCTCTCTTTATGGTCTTGATTTATGGGCTACTACTAAAATGAGGCTGCATTTTAAGCTGTATTTTAAGCAATATTTTAATTGACTGGGGTTTTTTGTTTGTTTTTTTCTCTTACGTTTTATTGTAATTTATATTTGGTGTTATGGGACACAGGTGGCACTGTGGTCTAAACCACAGAGCCTAGGGCTTGCCGATTGGAAGGTCAGCAGTTCGAATCCCTGCGACGGGGTGAGCTCCCATTGTTCAGTCCCATCTCCTGCCCACCTAGCAGTTCGAAATCACATCAAGTGCAAGTAGATAAATAGGTACCACTCCGGTGGGAAGGTAAATGGCACTTCCGTGCACTGCTCTGGTTCACCAGAAGTGGCTTAGTCATGCTGGCCACATGACCTGGAAGCTGTCTGCAGACAAACGCCGGCTCCCTTGGCCTATAGAGCGAGATGAGCGCGCAACCCCAGAGTCGTCCGCAACTGGACCTAATGGTCAGGGGTACCTTTACCTTTTTATATTTGGTGTTAGCCACCCTAAGCCTGGCCCTGGCCGGGGAGGGTGGGGTATAAATAAAAATTTATTATTATTATTATTATTATTATTATTATTATTATTATTATTTAGATATCTGTTTGGATGATGTATGGAGTATTTATATTAGTTTAGGTGTTTAAATTGGGATTCTTGGAATATTTCTATTGTTTGTGTCAGCTGGAAATGTTTTTAGTTTTCTCCTTTTTTCCATATTTAAAATTTAAATTTAAAAAAGCAAACAAACTACCCAGTGCCCAGATGCTGAGTAGTCCTATTCAGGCATTTGGGGAAAGACATGTGAGGTTAAAGTAGGAATGGAGCAGGTACACATGCACATACACACACTCCCTCCCATGTGCCAGGACCACTTCAGATTTTCCTGCATCCAGCACAAAGGCCTGAATGAGGATGTTAAGCACATTCACCTGAAGACACTTAGAATCCCACTTCAGAGCTTTGCACAGAACACAGGAAGACTTGAAGTGGAGCCAGCTGTGGGGACGTTGAGGTTGAGGCTGACACACACATACACTCTTTAAGCCCTTGGTGTGTGCTTAAAAGTAGTGTAGCAAAGCTAACCCTGGGGCAGAAGATTACCGTAAATGTGCAACAGAATGAGAAGCTGCTCTGCATCAGTTTCTCTACTCCTTGGGAGCTTATGGTGGGAACGGTGGAGCAGGAGGAATTTGAGGTTCATGTGAGCAGGTAAGAAGAGCAGTGGCAGCACAGCACGATTTCTGTTCTCACCCTGAAGCAAAGTTCTTAACCCGAGGTACTATTTCTGGGTTAGCGGAGTCTGTAACCTGAAGCGTATGTAACCTGAAGCGTATGTAACCCGAGGTACCACTGTGATTAAAACCAGATGAACACAACCTGAAGATTCCATGACTTTCACCCAGTTAATGTTAACAGTCAACATAAAAGCCATATAAACAAGCAAGAACTTCAATGACTGATAAATAAATAAAACCTTATAATTTAAGGTCTGCCTTAGGCAGTCAAAAATTTATGGTCCAGAGATATGCATTTTAAGGACTAAATCTGCAGATTTTTGCAAAATTCGCAAAATTTTGTCTAATTTAAAAGCCTGTAAGTGTGTTTTTCAACTAAATTTGCATCTGTGCATAAATTGTCATAAGCGCATTTTATGCAAATGCGTGTCTTTGACCCTCTTTTAAAGTAATCTGTAAATAGCTAACATATGTCTAATGACAGAATGATGTACATCTAAACACATTTTCATCCAGTGACAGCTTTCAAGCAATTCATAACTGTGTTTGGGGCGGGAGAGCTTCTGCATGCCCAGACAGTGATTCTTGGTGTGAAAATAACTGTCCTTATTTTCATCAGTGAAATGTTTCATTTGTATATGGCTAATGGGGACACCTTGCACACACAAAGGATTACAGCCTGGGCATACTCTTGCATGTACACCCATGTGGCTTATTGTTGAATGTGCTTCTTTGACTGCTGTTCAACCAGACATTTGAGAAAGGCATTAAATTCTTCTTGAAATCCTTGTAGAAACTAGAAGCCAAAAGCTTTGTAATCCCAGCAACATGCTGAAGATTTTTTATAAGCATTTCGAGTTTGAGTCACACACCCAAATTAGGAAGTCTTCATCCCAGGTTTGGACTTGCTGGAAAGAGGAAACTTTCCAGCTCAGCATTTCCAAATGCATGAGGTATGTAAACAGCATCTGGCTTGTATTGCTCAGTTTGGCTCTCGTTTTGCACTTAATCATATGCAATCAACCACAGCTTAACATCCAAACACTTTGCTTCCTGCTGTAAAACACCCAATATCACTATAACTAGGGGATATTTTTCATCAAACTTGTTGAGATTTTAAACAATGCATTTACATTATTAACCTGCAGCTTGGTCAGCCATGAAACCTGGACTCAACTGTATTAACCTTGAAAGCATCTAATTACCTAACAGTCATCTATATAAATGGCACTATAATGCAAGGCTTTCAAAGTGGCCAGAATGGAGTAATTTGCTTTAGCCTTTTCCTCAGCCATTTCAGCGAAGATGGGGCTTCAGCAACAACAACAACCATTTGAGAGCTGGCTGTGTTGGAAGATGGGAGTTGTGAAGGCAGTGGTGGTGGTTGTGAATCAACAGGTAAGTGGCACACCTTATTGCTTAAGTCTTCACCTGCCATAAGGGTTTGCACAGCTGATACATTTTCAGAAACATGGAAGTGCTGTCACTGTCAAGCCAACTCATAGGAATATAGGTAGCTGCCACATACCAAGTCAGAACAGACCTATCGGTCCATCTATCTCAGTGTAGTCCACAATGTCTGGCAGTGGCTTTCCAGGGATTGAACCTGGGCCATTTCGCATGCAAAACAGATGCTCTACTCCTGAGCTATAGCCCTTTCTGAATTCAGATCTCATTTCATTGAGGAATTCCACATCACAACATCATCTCCCAGAAATCTCACAAGTGATGGATGTGTGAATGGTTGCAGTGATTTTCACAGGCGCTTGCTTACTGAGCAGTGTCTCTGACATCGGTAATAATTAACTACAGACACTGCCCCCTCCATGTCAGGGCTTGCCCACCTATGAGGCAAGGTGAGGCGAGGCAAGATCTTCAGGGGCAGTAGATCTGGCCTCCAGTGCAGAGGTATAGCATGGGGGGGGGGGCTACCAGGCGATTGACCCGGCTGCAAAAAAAATTAAAAAATAGGGGTCCACCTCTGCAGCTGCCACACCGAATGGAGATGCTCCCTAATTGGATTTTCCCCCCAACTAGAAAATAGCAATATGTGTTAGTGAGATAGTAAGTATGGGCAGAACATTCAGAGTTGTGCATAGGGACTTCCCTGTGTGCAGTATTCAAATGACTATTCAAGTCACAGCCTAGTAGACATTTAGTTGCAAATAGATCTATCACATAGGCACCCAATTGAGTGTGCCTGCATTTATGGACCTGAGCTGGGTGGGCAGTTAAGAATATTGGCCTGGTCTGTGGAATTTGTCGGTAAATGTTTCAGTGTTGATGAAAGTGAACATCCCATTTTTTGAGGCACCGGCTGTGATCAAGTGAAATCATTTCCCTGCCATATAACCCTCATATTTCATGCTGAGTTAATAATAGATGGCTTTGTAATATTCAGCAAAGCACTACACTTTATAATGTTTGCATGAAAGCTTTATGCATTGGGAGGGTCCTTGGCTTCATTTCTTTCTTTCTCTCTTTTTTTTTAAAAAAGCCCAGACTTTTAAAATATATATAAGATACCCAGTTTAGACATCTGCTACCATTTTCTTGCAAGTTGCTATACCTTTGTTTTTTAGAAGAAGAAAAAAGAATCATTGACAGAAAAATTATAGAAACCAGCAAGTGTCCAGCCCTGATGTCAACATGTTGCAACAAAAACCCTTAATTACCCTTACATTCCCAGAATATGCTAGAGAGAAACATAATAATGTTCCTATTGGATTGAGAGCCATAATATCTTAATGAAAATTTGTAAATTTTTCAAAATGTCACTTCTTTCCAAAAGATGGATGATTTCTGCAAGAATTTCATCTATCTAATTATTTCTGCCTGATGACATAGCTGCTCCAGATTTTTCATCTTACTCTACTCTAATCATTTCTAGAATTCAAAAAAGAATGGAAGTGGTTTATTAGTACATAGATAAATGGATGTGTGCGCGATCTTAGTTTTCTGCTGCCTTCTGTTATTGCTTGTGTTGTTTGCCCGGCTGGAGAAAAACTGGCTGCAGGTAGAAGGATCATAAATTTACCTGTTCCTATCACTCATTCCTTTCCAAAATTCCTGGTGAGTACTAGTTCCCACCCACTCACCAGCATCTTTTCAATTAATGTCAGGCAAACAGGCAAACTGTTCCTTTAGCAATGAATTCGCTCTTTAATCACATATAATCATTAAACAGCAGCCACTTAAAAGGTTACTGCACTGCAGTTCTCTTATCAATACAGTGGTACCTCGGGTTACAGACACTTCAGGTTACAGACGCTTCAGGTTACAGACTCTGCTAACCCAGAAATAGTACCTCGGGTTAAGAACTTTGCTTCAGGATGAGAACAGAAATCGCGCAGCCGCGGCGACGCGGCGGCGGAAGGCCCCATTAGCTAAAGTGGTACCTCAGGTTAAGAACAGTTTCAGGTTAAGAACAGACCTCTAGAACGAATTAAGTTCTTAACCCATGGTACCAATTGTATAGGAAGCTGCCTTGTACCTTGTCAGACCTGGTACATCTCCTCCTCCTCCTCCTCCTCCTCCTCTTCTTCTTCTTCTTCTTCTTTGGCGATCACTCGTAGCTGAGTAAGATTGTCTTCCATAAACACGGTTTTAACAACGAATCTGTAAGTGACTGTGGAGGCCAATTCTGGATCCACACGTCCTTCCACAGTGGGGACATTGGTTTCCAGGTGGGAGCTGATCACAATGTGGATTTGCCAAGCATGCCTTCCTCCTAGCACGTTTCTCCCTTGCGTCTTGAGTTCGAGTGTCTTAAAAGCCCATGGCACCTTTGGTAAAGGCTGTTCTCCAACTGGATCACTCGCAGGCCAGTGTTCCCCAGTTGTCAGTGTTTATACTACATTTTTTTAGATCCAGCCTTTAAACCTCTTTTGTTGACCACCAGCATGACACTTTCCATTTTTAAGTTTGGAATAGACAAGTTGCTTTGGAAGACGATCATCAGGCATCCGCACAACATGACCAGTCCAATGAAGTTTATGTTGAAGAATCATTGCTTCAACACTGGTGATCTTTGCTTCTTCCAGTACACTGATATTAGTATTGGTCTACTACACTGACTGGCAGCAGCTCTCCAAGTTTCAGACAGGGGGTGGTAGTCAACTAAGTTGTACTCAGAGTAGCCCCACTGAAATTGAATTCCCATGACTGAGTTAAGTCCATTAATGTTAAAGTGTTTACTCCGAGTAAAGTTTAGTTGACGGCACACACATCAGATCTTTTCTAACTCTACCTGAGGAGTCTAAGGACGAGCTCTGGGGTCTTCTGAATGCAAAATACATGACCTGCCACTGAGCTTGGCCTTTCCCCAAGCTCTGCTCTATCCTTGAGCTACCTGGTGAGCCATAACTTATCCTGCACAGAATCTGGGGGTTTTAGGAACTAAAGTATTGCTCCTCTAGATTGGAACAAGGGTCCATGTAGTCTAGTAAGTGTGGTCAGCCAACTTGCTCGCCTGGAGACTACACAAGGTTCTCCAGGACGGCACAGCAGCAAATCAGCAACTGGTTATATCATTCTACCTACCTTAACTGAAGGTAGCTGCTGAGTCTTACAGCAAGAGAGCAACACCTCAGAGTCCAGAAATCCAGTCTGTCATCTCTCCTGACCTTTCACACTGCTTCATGTGAGGAGACCTGAAGCCTAGAAGCATAGAATTGTAGAGTTAGCCAGCCACTACGCTTAGGATTCAGGTCTTCTCATTTCCTCTTCCTCACTAAGCAGATGCTCTTCACAATTGTACTTATTCAACAAGGTTTTGTGTTCACAGCCTTAGCTGTGGTGAAAGCATGCTTCCACGCAGTTTGGAAAATAAATGACTTGAGGAAGGGATGTCCTAAAAGGGGGGGGGGGACCAGTGGCATTTGATATTTTTGTTCAGAATGGAAACCTGGTTTAGAAATGCCAACATTTTCCTACAGGATAAAGATTGCGGTTGCCAACAATTCGGCTCTTTCAAGTTCACCTCCATTGCCAACAGTTCACCTTATCATTCTTCCTGGTTTAGTGCAAGGGAGAGAGAGAGCGCCAACGCTGTCTCCTGCCTGGCGCACCTGTCAAAGCAGCATATTGTGTGAGGAGTGCCTACTGCCCTTTGGCTGATCCTGGGCCTTGGCAAAGCGCCAGGCTCTCCCTGCCGGAGCCTTTGAAACTGTGCTCTGCCGAGTGGAAGCAGCCCTTTTTTTAACCTTGACATGCTTGATGTCAGCCTTTCGTCCACAGCAGTGCAGGAAGGGATCATGAGGAGAGCATTCTCTGCTCACATGGCTGGAGGGCTAGCCGGTTCCTATTACATGGGGTTATAAAGAAGCATTTGTTAGGGACTGATGAATTGCAGCCAAAGCAGGGATTTGGCGTTTACTGCCTCTGTAGTTATCAACTTGATCAGTTTCCTCTTTTTTCTTTCCCTTTCTTTTTTTTTACTTTTTTCAGCTTGGAAAAGCAGCTCATGTGCACTAGATGTTTATTTTTCCTGACTATTTGAGTCTCAGATATAGAAACGTTTGTCCCAAAATATTTTAGTCAGCCATAACGTTCGAGTGAGTTAACACAATTTTACCGATAGGATCTAGACATTAAAAAATATTATTCCTGGGAATAAATAAACTTAACTTGGAGAAGAATTTTATGCAAAGATTCTGTGAGGAAATTGCACTTTTCTCGTTACCTTGTTTATGGAATATGTTACCTTATTGCCATGCTATGGAATAATTACCTAATTTGTGGAGCATATGGAATATGTTACTGACGAAGGAGAGGGCAGCAAAGTGTATAAATTGTCTCAAAAGAAGGAAAGTAAACAGACAGTGTTTCAAACTGGGAAGCTGAGAGAGGCAAAGCATCATCTCATTCCTTCTACCAGCCAACTCAGGTGTAGACAGGTTTGTAGCTAACATAGAACCACTGAGAATGATGAGGGAGGTATCAGCATGCTTTGGAGAATCTCATGGCTTGAAGAAGCACAAAAAGGAGGAATCTTAAGGGGGCACTGCCACAGAAAAGCCCAGGTGTCAGCAAATGTTTTCCAGCAGGGAGCTGGTCCACTGTCCCTCAGATCTTGTGGGGGGCCGGACTATATTGGGGGGGGGGATGAATGAATTCCTACGCCCCACAAATAACCATAGCTGTCAACGTTTCCCTTTTTTAAGGGAAATTCCCTTATTCGAATAGGATTCCTCGCAAGAAAAGGGAAAAGTTGACAGCTATGACAAATAACCCAGAGATGCATTTTAAATAAAAGCACACATTCTACTCATGTAGAAACATGCTGATTCCCGGACCGCCCGCAAGCCAGATTTAGAAGGCAATTGGGCCAGATCCAGCCCCTGGGCCTTAGTTTGCCTACCCATGGAAAAGCCCAATAAAGACAGCATGCTCAGTAGCCACAGAAGGACTATAAGTGAAAAAGGAAAATATGTGATGATACACTGCAACACTTTGTTGCAGCTCCCACAGCTGACACAGAAAGGATTTGAATCTCTAGGTCATGTCTTTAGACAACCCAGGCAGTTACAGGCTTCACAACCACAGCTATTATGACTTTGTAGACCTTGGAAATTGCTACTGGCAGTACAGGGTCCTCCTGACTCAGCTGTAGAGTCTGTCCCTTTTTGCTTTGATTCCCGGATGCTACCCCTATCGCTGGTCCCTTGGATCTTCCATGGCTTTTCAAAATGGGGGTTGTGTGCCGAGTTATAGTGCATGTTTTGTTCCTAGATAAAGTGAAGGATGGTTTCAGACCACACAAAATCAGCACATTTTAACAGCATACAAAACTGGTTTAATCTAAGTGCAATCCTAGGCATGTCTGGAAGTAAGCCCTATTAAGTTCAACAGAACGTACTCCCATTTAACCTGCAGTCTCAAATTATCAAGCTCTAATTGACAAGATGAGTTTGTTGACATAATTTAAGGAGGGGCTGCTGTGACTGTTTCGACCCTTTCTGGAGCTGAGAACACTCCAGGAAATTCAAAAGCTGGATATATGGGTGCCCCAAATTTGGAAGTGAGCCAATGACACACCTATATTTCCCTACATAAATCTTGTTTTCTTCCATAAGCCTGAAAAGGGGAGGATCACATCAGGTGAGATAAAGCGCTGACGCCACATCTTTCCTCGACCATGCAACAAATGGATTTCCCTGCCAGCGCACAGGCTGCCATTGTTATCATTTATGGCTACTAAATTTCATGAAAATTTCCGTTTCCAAAGGTAGGTTTCAAAAATGCATCAGTGCAGGCGTTGTCAGACACTTGAATATTGTTTCTGCTTCCTGATTGGTTGTGACTGGGGAAAAGATATATTCCGAGGTTGCCTCTTTCTTTCTTGTCAGTCCAGGTGAACCTTCTGGAAAGCTGACATCAGAATTGTTTTTGAAGAAAATGTGGTGAAATTCAAAGAAGTTACAAATTAATGGTTGTACCATCATTACTGAACGAAAGGTAAATGGATAGTAAGTGGTGCGTGTATGAAAACTGTGCCCTCTGCTGTCTGACTGCCGTTTTGTGCACCATTCATCACAACCACGGAAGGCAAATATGAATGAGTAGAAACTGGAAACCAAACAGGGGCCTCCAAACCTGGTACAAAGCTATGCATCATGAGATGGTAGATGCGGGTGAGGAATGGGTGGCTTTTTCTATTAGTCAACATGACAGTATATGCCAGAACAAAGCCTACAGATCCCCAAACCCCAGGAATATAACTCAGATTGAGCACTTGTGTGGTGGGGTGTTCATCCTCTCAATCATTTCTCAGTGAGCCTGGGAGAAAGGTGTTCATAGAAATTGCAGAGTTGGAAGGGACCCCCAAGGGTCATCCAAACCAGTCCCATGCGATACGGGAATAGTGCAGTGTCGTTCTGTGTCTATGAAGAATGAGACAAAGATGTTGGGGAGTCATTCAATAAGCATCTAGGAACCACGAGCTGGGAGTTCCAATGGAATATTTGCATCTGTGATCGTCTGCTGTGGTGTAGCTATTACAAAGGACTTTGTTCCTCTTTAATATCAAAATCTTTGTGCATACCTTGTGCTGCCTCTCTCTACACTCTCCCAAAGCACACTCTTTCCAGGCTTCCAAAATGCCATAGCTCAACATCCGCCTTTTAAATTAGCTGTCCTCACTCTGGAGTCATCAGTTAATAAAATGAAGAGATCGGCTAAATTATGTAATGGCATGCTCTCTCCCCCTTCCTCATTTTTCTTCTTCTGTTCCCTGATGTCACTGAATATACAACCATGCTGCTTCTTTCTCCCAGGGGTGCTGGGCACTGTCTGTGTGCAATTACCTGAACAATTTTCTCTGCGCCTTTGCCTCGAGACAGAGATCTTTAGAGTGGGCAATTACCGTTGCTGCTGCTAATGATGACAGCGCTTATTTATTTATTTAAAACATTTAACTCGGACTTCCAAGGGTATAGTTCTCATAATGCAACGTACAACAATGTGATAAAATACAGCAGGATGCATCAGAAGCATCTAAGTTATAAGAATACTGCATTATAAGGCAGTGTCAGCCCTGTGCTGGCATTCTGCTTGTGTCTAAACCCTGCATGTGAGCAAGAGGGCAGGGATGAGAATGGGGATCCCTCTGTCCCAACTCACAGCAAGGCAAATGTCTGAAACAAGGTTCTTCCTCTGTCCCTGGAGGCTTCCAGCATGATTTTAAATCCCAATTAGGCAGTGTTCCCGAGCACATGGAAACCCACCACAAGTACAAGAGGCTTCCCGCTTCAGATCCTGACCATGCACAAGTTGGTGGGTGATGCGATGGACAGTGGCATAGCATGGGGGCCACAGGGGCAGTTGCTCTGGGCACAAACTTGTTAGGGATGCAAAATTTCAACACCTGGTGCTGTCACAAACCCAGCTGCATGCTTCCATTGCTGGGCTCTGTTGAAAACAGCTTCTCCATGTGAACCAGGAAGTGGCCTCCCCAGACAACGGAGCGACTCTTCTCATCTCTGTGGCTGCAATCTCTTGGGTGATATGGATACCATTAGGCAGTTGAATGTGCAGGAGTACTCCATCCCTTTCCCTCCCTCCCACTCACCCACCCACCAACCCACCTACTTCCGTGCGGCCCCGAGCACTGGCAACCCATGCTACGCCATTGGATCAGTGGCACAGGCACTGGAATAAATGAGTTTTCAAGACATGCTTGAAGTTCCAGTGATTGATTGATTGATTAACTAATTAATTAAAACTACCATCGGAGGAAGAATACATAATATAATAAAGGAGTGTCAGTATTTGCACAATGCTTTTTCTAAGTGCTCAAAGGAAGCCTGGGGGACATGGTATGTGTTGGTGCTGAGAATGCAAAGTTCTCTACCACATGATGGCAATTAGATGCCATGTTGTAAGGATTCTACTTTATGAATGGTTGTAGTTGGGGCCATAATCTCTGTATGATTGGGAGCATTACTGCATACAATATTTCATTAAGAGTGTGTGTTTGTGTGTGTGTGTGTGTGTGTGTGTGTATTAAAGTTCAAATATCTTGTATTAATTCACAAAACCTAAACAACTAGGGGCTTCACCTCTATTACTGCACATCAGGATCCCCTAGTAGGCCCTGCCCTGTGGAACTCCCTGCCAGTAGAAGTTCCCCAGGAATCATTCCTCCCTTTTTTTAGACGTCCTCTAAAAATGGTGTTATTCAGACAGGTCTTTGCAACAATAAATTCTTTTCTTGCTAGCCAGCACTGATTTCTTTTTTCTTTTTCTTTTTACTGATGTGTAAATTGATTGGGTTTTTTTGCTCTTTTTGTGATTTTGCACTGCATACACCATCTTGTATTTTTACAAAGAGGCAAATTTCTAAATATCTAAACACAGGACCGCTGCCTGTAAAGGTCACTAACTTTCATATAATCAATTTTGGGGGAAAGTGCTGATAACTATCACGTTCATTTTCTAAGCATCTTGTATGCAAGGGTAAACATTCTGCCAATGTTCAAAGCAAACCGTGGGGCGTTGAGGGTGACCCAAAGAAATAACTGGTTTTGTTCTATCCCACTACGAAGAAATCATAGGTGTATTAGCAGAAGCAAGTATTAAATGGCAATGTAGTTTTAAGTGGATTCATGCTACTTTGTGTTGAGGGGGAGCGTTAACAAAATCCAAATGTTCTACATCCATCCATCACCCGTGACCTCTTTCGATTTAGTGGTTCTTGTTTTAATTTATATGCCTAAAATGAAACAGATTGAATCCCCCTACAATCTCCTTGCTTTTCTAGTTAGGAAATTTATTCACAGATTGTGTGCTGCACTCAAGGGCAGAGAACAAACAATTGTGCAAAGATATAGATCTAGATATAGATATAGATGATATAGATGATATAGATGATATAGATGATATAGATATAGATGATATAGATATAGATATATGCACACACACAAACACACATTCCCAGTGTATTTGCTTTTTACACTTTCTTCCACATTACACATTGTAAAACATTTGGAGGAAGAACATAAAGAAACGCTGAGATTTCACAAATCTTGCCCTGCTTTTATTTCCTGTCTTTCCTCTGCACCTGTTTGTTGTTTTACATGACATGAATCAGCAATAAATGTAAACCTGACCTTTCTCCGACCATGACTTTGAAGGTTAAAAAGGAAAAGGAAAAGGCACCTATCTACGCTTTTCTTTCATTTCTTTTTCTTTTAACCAGCAAGCTGACTTAAATTCACAGGCGAAGCTGTATCAGACGCCCCTCCCTACAAATATAACATTGTGGATACAGTCAAACCTTGGTTCCCAAATGCCCCTGTTTTGGAACGTTTCGGCTCCTGAACACCGAAAACCTGGAAGTAAATGCTCCAGTTTTCTAACATTTTTTGGAAGCCAAACATGCAACATGGCTTCCACTTGAGTGCAGGAAGCTCTTGCAACCAATTGGAAGCTGTGCCTCAGTTGTCGAACATTTCAGAAGCCAATCAGGCTTCCAGAATGGATTACGTTGAACAACATAGATTTGTCTGTATTGGGACCTTCACCAGGGCTGGATTAACCTTTATGCAAAATAAGTACATGCCTAGCACATCAAGGGAAGGGGCACACCACAGAAATGACCTAAGCTGAATCGTTTTGAGGATCTGATAAAAGGCTTTGCAATGAGGAAAAGTAGGAGAAAAAAATTCAAATATAAATTAAGTGGAAGTATACAAAAATAAACATTATTTTCCATCTTACTGTAGGTTTTGTTTCGTTTTGGAAAATAAAATTTTATTGAAATGGTTATTATTGGTTTTTTATTTTGAATTAGTTATATATCTTTTGCATGCTTAGGGCTTCTAAAGGCCTTAATCCAGCACTGGCCTTCACATCATGATGCCTTTGTGAAGGTGGGTGGCAAAGGCCTCATAATGCCCGGCCCAATTTCTTGGGCTCCGTAGCAGAAGAAAGGCAGGACACAAATGGGGTGTGGGGAGACCCTTGAATCATACTCCCATGGAAGTTTACAAAAAGAATACTTACAAAGAGTTGTGCAACCTGCGATAAGACTGTCTGCACTGCAAGGGGGCAATTTCAGGATTCCTTCTCCTGCACCAGACTCATCCTTCTTAAGCTCCACCTTCTCTTTCTTTCACTGAGCCATCAACAAATCCAGGTATACATTAAAATTCTCCACCCCAAGATCTTTATATCATTTTCCTGTTGAATTGTTTCTTTAAATGTAAAGGTTCATCATTGTTTCACCCGATGTGTATCTTTAAGGGGCCAGAGCAAGGGCCAGAGCAAAATAACGAGATCCAGCCTTACAGCTGTGAAACATAGCAGGTGCTGCTGAGTTGCATTGATTAAGCTGTGTCAGGAATTGGGTGTAGTATATAAGGAGCAGCACCTAGCTCTGCCTTTACCCTGGGGGATGGGTTGGTGGTTGGGTCTGGTTGGTTGTTGATGTATTTAGTGTTTAAGGAGTTTTTGTAATTAAAGCCTTGTTTAAGTTATTTTTGAGTCCCTTTTTAATGCATGGTCTCCCCAGCAAGCTCTCTGCAGCGCTTACTATACTGCAAAAAGCCAACATCTTTGGTTATGGACCCAGCTGCTGGCTCAGAGTGGCTGGGGCAACTTAATCAGATAGGCAGAGTATAAACAGTAAGATTATTATTATGGAATAGGATGTCCATATTTTTATTGGAGAAATGTTGGGGGGCATGGAGTTATGCTGTGGGCTGAAATCCTATACTCACTTCCCTGGAAGTAAGCCATACTGAATTCACAGGAACTTACTTCTGAGTAGGCATGTCTAGAATTGTACTGCTAGTCTATGAGCAACCATATCACTATTCCAGAGGTTCAGTATTTTAAGCTGTTTAAATTGCAAACAGCTTGGGGGCAGGGGCTGTTTGTATCTAGGGCATTTTGCACATGGTGACTGGTGCTAGATAAAGCCATTAGCACTGCAATGCTGTAATATGAATAACAAGCAATCATAATTTTAAAATATTTTAAACAGCCTTAGGAGCTGGCTGCAATAAAAGATCTCCAAGATTTTCCCGCCAGCAAAAACATCATAAATTATAGAAGTTATAATAAAAATATCATAACTATCCTTGCTCAGTGAAAAAACAAGAAAAGAAAGAGAATGCTAGTCTAAGAAGCAGCACAGGGACAGTTTAGAGAAAACAACAGCACTGGCAAAGCAAGGATAAAACAAAGGACAGCCCAGTTGTCAATTGTGTTGTCAATCCAGTGATTGTAGCACCCAAATCAACATTCAGAATTGGCACATACTGCAAAGGCAGGAACTATGCAATTTGATTTTGGATGGGTGCTGACGATTTCTTAGTGGGTAACTTATGAATATTATATGTAAACTTCAGGTACCATGGACAGAGGCTATCCTTGTCATTTTCCTCTATCATGGGCACAGCCTAGCCTTCCCCAACCTGGTGTTTTCCAGATGTTTTGGACTATTGCATTATCAATGGTCAGCAATGATGGAGTTGTAGTCCAAAACATCTGGAGAGCACCAGGTTGGGGAAGGCTGTCATAGACTATAGCAGGAGAATGACATCTCCCATGGTTCCTTGAACCTTCTTACCCAGCATCAAGGGAGACAGAGAAGGAAGGAGGGAGGGAAAGGAAAGTGGAAGGAATGGGAAGCATTTGAGGGGACCTTGTTAAGAACATTTTTACAGGTCCTCAGATTACTTTGGGGAAAAATGCAGATTTTGTTATTTTTTTAAAAGATCCCACATAGAATTGTAGAGTTGGAAGGGACCACGAGGGTCATCTAGTCCAACTCCCTGCAATGCAGGAATATTTTGCCCAATGTAGGGCTCAAACCCACAACCCTGAGATTAAGAGTCTCATGCTCTACTGACTGAGCTATAACATCATTTCTGAGAATCTGAAGAAATCTTGGAAGGAATCACCCATCCCTTCTTTTAACAGTTCTGCGGCATTGCTTTTCTACAATTCTCAGGAGATGAAAGGGAGGTTTCACATAGGACTTAATAATGACCTTGTTCAGCGCCAAAATCTTTCCATAAGGTCTAGCCACAAGTAAGTCACATTCATGGCAGTTGCCATCAACACATGGACAACCTAACACAAAAGAAGTAATGGGTGGATCTCAAATATAAATCCTTTGGATATCCTTTGCATCTCAGCTAATAGCATTGCACTATGGAACACAGACCATGAAAATGATCCTTTGTATCTCAGTTCTCCTGTTGTTTTTGTGTTATATTGTTGTGACCTGAAAAGGGGTAAAAAATAAAACAAAATAAGTAACTCTAGTTCAGCAAAGGTCCTTTTTAATGGTAATTGAAAGCTTCCTGTTTGCAGGCACATCCCATTTTATTGCTTCCCACGTCAACATGGTTGGGTGATAAGAGCTAAATCAACATTTAAGTTGCATATTTAGTCAGTCTCCCTGGGGTGCAGGGTATAATTATTTGTTTCTTTCCATTATGGTGCATTAGTGATATTCTTCTGTAATGGAAAGAGAAAAAATGGAAATAAAAGAGTGACTTAATACCCCTCCCCATAGGTGACAAAACCTACTAATAAGGTGATATCCAAGAATCATTTTTCTAGCTGTAATAAAGTGGGCAGAATTTGCAAACTGGGTGTTTTCAGATAAAGGAACAATTCCCATTAAAAGCTCTAGTATGTTTTCCCATGCCAATATTCTTTTGCATGTTATGGCTCTCTCACACACACACCCAGTATGACATTTTGCCAAAGATCAGGTCAAAAAAGATAGAGGACAGCAAAGAAAATGGCATTTTGCTCTCCTCCCCTCCCCCGCCTGTACAAAGCTAGTGAACAAAATTTCACTGCTAGGTGCTAGAATGAAAGCAAGCTGAGTGATCAGAGTAGGAGCAAACACATATGAGATTGAGGAGTAAGGGTGTCTGCAGACGGTCATTATTTTGTGGGAGGGATTAAAGTGTAAACTGGAAATTGAGATTTGTGCAATTGAAGTGTACTGGTGTGCTCTGTCAGCCTAGCACAACAGACTCATGTTAAAAAGAAATAAAGGATATTTTGCAGTTAGAAAAGTGACTCGGAAATGCATTGAAAATTGTGGTTTAAATAAATGATTAATGGGAAGACATATAAACACCCCTCAAGCAGCAAATCAGGAAGAATGTCATATACCCAGTAACTGTCCCTCCCCAACAAAACAAAAATCAGAGCAAATGTTCAGTAAAGGCTGAGCATAGCCTAATCTCTGCAAAGGTTTGTGCAAGTGAATCAGGATGAATTTTCAATGAACAGGTCCTCTGGGGGAGCACAAAGGCTACCAGGTCAGATGGACCCAGATTCATTTTCATTCTCAAAATTCAGCACTGCCTCAAAAGGTGGGTTGTGAACCATTACATCATGGCCACTGCACAGTTGAATGTTTCTCTGCACCATTGCTGGAGCGCAAAATGCTACAACCCAACTTCATTAGCTGCTATCAAATATTTAAATCAAAGAGAACTCACAGCCCTGAGTTGTGAACAACGGCATCCTGGGATTCGTCTGTTGCTTTCAGACAAGGGCCTACCTAAATCATGCATCCTGTGGATGACAGCAGTGTTATTTTTCCTCTGACAGGATTCAGAAACCAGGTCACTCTCATTGAAAATCTGTCTCAGATTAGCCAGGCTGTTGAAAGGTGGCACCATACGGTATTCATCAGCTGCGCCCAGAACAAACATCTCTGCATCATGCACGGCATCATGAGCTGGCGAGATATTTTTACTGGTAATCTCCCAGATGAGAAGGCTTGCTATGGCACCTCAGCAACGATAGTCAGAGAAACAGCCTGGCAACCCAGGTTACCATTTTTAAATGATAGGAATAAATGAACTTGCATTTTACCTGCGCAAACAAACCATATTGTTGGGGCTCAGAAAGACAAAACAACTGTGTTTGAATTATTATTTGGGGGGGGGATATATCCTGTATTTAACATATACTTCACTTACCAATGAAGTTCATTGGTACTAAAAAGTCTGGGGCAGGCTGGGATCCATTCATGCCATGTGTGTTCTCATACGTGATTGGCTGATTATTGCTAGCACTCTTCTCTGGCAGAGCAGGACTGTGGCAAGGATATAAAGAGTTACTTTATCAGTTCAAATCTTTTAGGTACCACGAGCTCTCTAGTCAGAGCTATTTATTTATTTATTTCATAACATTTATACCCTGCTTGTTTGTAAAAAAACCCCAAAAATCTTCAAAGTGGTTTACAAAAGATAAAACAGTAAAATAAATAAAAATTCACAACCACACTTCAAAACATACAAAAGTTAAAATACTGAAACCGCTAAAAATAACCTCAATTTTCTTAAATATCTAGGTAGGCTTGCATAAACATGAATGCTTTTAGCAGGTACTGAAAGTAATAGAGCGAAGGGACCTGCTTAATCTCAAATGGCAGGGAGTTCTTACAAATGTGCAACTGGTATTATTTTCTTCTGAATTAATTCAACAGAATTTATATACCGCTTACTCAGCAGAGACGTCTCAGTGGTTTTTATTCATTGACTTAGCAAAATTTATATACCACTGGATTGTCATAAGACCTCGAAGAGGTTTATGAGAAGTTAGAAACAGTTAAATACAATTAGTTAAAATATTTAAAAGGGAATTAAAATCAGTGGCAGACTAAAAAGAAATTAAAGCACATTAACAAAAATGTTTTAAACATGCACCCAAAGTAATCCAGAGAAGCTGCTTGATGTGACATGGCAGAGAATTCCAAAGAACGATTTTAAAAAAAATATATGATCCTACTTTAACAATCTGAAGACATCTGTATCGGGAAGTTTTTAATGTTTGACATTTTATTATGCTTTTATATGTTATGCAAGCTGCCCTGAGTGGGCAGGGTATAGATAAAATCATCATCATCATTCCTTTTAGCCAGGAATGCATTGTTTGTGAATATTGTTGATATGGCATAGAATGTGAGAGAGAGGTATCTTCAAGTCTGTATTCTTCCGGAGACTTTTTCTTCCTCTTTCCTTGGAGGATAATACAACATGTTTGAGATCAATGCCTGGGTTTCCAGACTTCCCCGTTTTTCCTTTAACAGTGGAGGGAGGGAATATCAAACCCTTTCCCCCTTACTGCTATTTTCCTAATATAAATCCAAAACTGCTGCTAGACATGCAACAGAAAAAAATAAAACCCATTTTCCATGAAGAGGATGAACGATGGGTTTTTTAAACGGTGATTTAGACAGGGAATGAAAGGGGGAGAATAGGGCTGAATACCCCTCTTCCATGCCCCAAACTGCTGTGCCAATCAAATTCAGAGCCTCAACATATATATTGAAATGAAAAAAGTCAAAATATTGGCCTGGGATCCTATTGTGGATTTCCCATCAGTTTAGCTGAGAGGATGCAACAAATTTAAAAGTGAATTTGTCACTTACAGAATTGACCAAGGGTCTTTCTAGAACCCCAGAAGAAGTCTAGCGTTGTCTGTCATGCCATCATAAGTTCCATGTGTTCTCATCCATAAAAAAGCAGTCTCCGTACTTCTTCTGCTTTCACCACAACCACCTGTTTCCCCTCTTGCATGCTTGCTCATGATTCAGCCCCGCATGCCAAATAACCCTCTCCTCACCCAGATGGTCTTGGCAGGAAGAATTGGTGCTTGTGTTCTTGAAAACTGTGGAGTCACTTTTAATTAGCATATCTGGGATCTCCTGTTTCCATCAGCAATGCCAGGAGTCGCCATAGCCTCCAGAGGAAAAAATGTGAATCCCATTCCCTCTGCCCTTAGCTATTATTTCCAATTTACATCTAAACTAGTTTTTCAAGCCACTTTAAATGCTGCTCCTTTCCACCTTTATTTCAATGCAAATGCATTAAAAACTTTATCCTTCCCATGCTTAAATCTTGCTTGCTTTCTTTTGCTTCTTGTTTCAGTCATACATTGTTTTTCAACTAAAGCTTTTCTTTCCAACCAATTATTATTTCTGGTGTGTTTTCCAGAGCATTCCAAAATTGCATCTGATTATACATAAAGCATCAGAATGGAGCTCTGTCCCCAACCCCCCCTTCATTAAGGACACAAAGGATCCCTGCGTGAGCCAAACAGCACTTTGTGATTTAATACAGCTTTATATTCTAAATCACAGCCTGGCTCTTTGCAAAGCAGATTCTGGAGTGAATCAATGCATTTTCCAGGTTGCCAGTGAGCACCCTTTGCTAACTCCAGCCAATTCTGTCACTCCACAGAATTAGCATTTGATTAAGCAGCCCCAGCACACACAGACTCCTCTCACTACCATGCGCTCCGAGTGCTATGATAATTCCTGAGTGGAAGGAGCGCAAGAAAGAATATTATTCTTCAGGAAGAAAAATTGCAGGTTCTCTATTAGTGGGAAAGAAATGTGCAGATCCTAATTATTCTAAAGGCTGCCTCTTCTCGTGGGATGTTTTACTAAAGTTTTGGGAATACTTCTGTCGTGTCTAAAAATGGAAGCACTTATATATTTATCCACATCCCAGAGAAGCAGGCATATAGCCTCATAAATCTAGAGTTGCCGGCGCTCCATGGTCATAAGCCATTTCTTTCAGAGGTTTATAGCATAGATAGGCTCTAAGAAAGGGGACTCCTATACCATCTGCTAGCATTTTGTTCATAAGCAGGGTATGGACTGTGAAGCCACATGAAGTCAGCCACTTCCTATGTAGGTCTGGGCCTAGTCAATGCCTTGAAACCCCATGGACACTGCCTTGGGTTCCATGACAGTAGAAAAACAGGGTATAGATGCTTCCATATGGGAGTTTAATATGAAATTGGGGCTATTCGTGCACTCACGTTTCTGAAGTGTCCACATGACAATGTCAGCAAAATGCTAGTCCATGCTTTAATCTGGATTTCCTCTTATCATGGAAAAGCTGGTAAGTTAAAATAAGCCATTATACATCTGCAGGCACTGCTGGTGTGACAGCTTTTTAGTGTGTGGGGGGTGTTCTTTTGGAGGGGTGACTGGTTTGTCATTTGCCTTGTGATATTTTGGTGTGTGGCCTCTAAATGTGACACCCCTACCTTCATTTGTGCCTCATCTGAACACAACCTAGGAGCTTTCCTGTTTCCATCGGTTGCCACATGTTGAAACCATATTCCAATTTCCACAGCCTAGGTAAAAGATGCTGCTGTCTCAAGATCTCTTCAGAGTACATGTAGGGGATCACCTCAGAGACTCTAATCACAATGCATACAGTGGAGAAATTTTTTTTTTTAAAAAGAAATAAATATAGGGGTCTTGTTCAAGACACCTTTACCATGCTTGGGCAAGTCTTGCTCAGGTAGATATCACTTCTGTGCAGGACCTTAAAAACAAAACTAAAATCCAAATTAAAATCCAATACAGATACCTCACCTACCCTCTCCCCCAACAGCTTCCATTTTGCCCACAAGTTAACTAAGTATAAAATAACTGGTAACCTTATTAATATTATCATTATCGTTATTAAGTACATTCTGAAATATTGGACCAGAACAGCCATTTTGCAATATTTGACCCCTCTCTAGAAGCAGCCAGGGTTGTGAGGCTGAAGGGTTTCAATCAGCAGCAATTCAAGACTGGATTCATCATAAAGATTGTGCATAGTGACTTTTCTTTGCCTAATGTCAGGATGCTGTCAGTGAATCCCAGCTGTTGCCCAGGAAAGTATAAAGACAAGGGAAGATTTCTTACTGTCCTTTTTTTATTCAGTATTTACAGAGAGAGGCTATATGTAAAACCCAGCCTCTTGGATAATGGCGTTGTCCTGAGTGAATCTCCACACACACACATACCTGTCTCTCCCACTTCTTCATTTGTCTCCTCTACAAGTGCTGCTATGTCTTTGACCTGTTTGCTTTCCTACTTTCAAGGCTCCCTGGTTCTGAGGGGGGGGGGTCTAGAATGCTTTCTAATTTCCCAACTTTTCCCCTCATCTGCCTCTGAGTTGCAACCTCCCTCAAACCCCTGTTGTAAATCTATACTGTCTTCCTCTTCCTCCTCCCTGGAGGGGTCAGGCTGGGGAGGCAGTCTCCACCGCTCCTCCTCTGCCCAGGCCCTGACACCTAAGGGAGGTATATTAGACATGCTTTACTTCCCTGTTTGAAAACATGACTTTGCAATAGTGGCTGGTGTGGTGGGGAAAAGCCACAGAATGGGCCCTGCAACACAAGTGTTGCTGCAACTTATCTGGAGGGTGCTGAAACTGAGTACTTCTGCTGGCCCACCCCAGGACTATTCAGATAAGCAAAACTGATCCCAGGAGGGCACTGCCCCACCATACCAGCCACTACCTCAAAGTCTTATTTTGCCACTTCTGTGGCTTTGTTTCCTTAGAAGCCTTAGTGATCTTCTCTAGACTATGGAAGTCTCTCCCCTGAGAAACTCATTCTTACTCCACCCGCTCTTTAAGAAAGCCTTTGATTTGATAATCGGCCCGTTTTATTTTGCTCACTGACTCGTTTTATTCTGCGACGTCTTTTATTGTTAGTGTCTCCTGCTGCTAGTTTTAATGAGGATATCTTTTCTATGCCTTTTTGTTGTTGTTGTTTTAAATTTGTTTTATGATTTATTTTTCGTCTTTCACGTATATTTTCACAACTGTGAGTCCGTTAACTGTCCTGGGCAATTGGAAAGGGGAGAGTATAAATTGGTTAAAGTAACTAACTAAATAATAATAATAATAATAATAATAATAATAATAATAATACAGACTTCCGGAAAGCAATAGAATTTGCACCGAGCATGGAACTGTCACAATATATTTCACTTCTGCAGGAGGTTTGCTGGGCTGTCTCCTGCAAAATGTAATTAATTGCTGGAAAGCATTTAAACCAAGTGACCCAAAGCTTCAGTCTCTGTAACGTTCCTTCCTGATGCAGTCAGCAGTAGAAGCGACACCCAGCCAGTCAGCCAGTCTTATACAATGTGTGAGGATCTTTGTTTTTTTCTTTATAAGAGAAGGTAGGATTCTCCCATTTTCCACGCTGCTGGAACATGCCCTCATTCTGCCTGCTGGAAGAACTGCCATTTATTTTATCTATTCATTTATTTTGATTTACAACTTTCACCATCCCACTTGCCTGGCGTGGCTACCCGAGAACTGCATATAGCTAAATGGGTTGCTTTTACTGCTGAACACACTGCATCGGTCCCCACTGCCAGTAAAATGGCACTGACTCTTTCTAGGTACCTAGTGGAGAGAGGTCTTTGTCCTTTATTATAGGCACTGTCTGCACGATAGGTTAACAGAGTCTGTGACCCTGAACCTGCCTCCTTGGGGTGGGAGTGCCATTTCAGCCAAGGGCTGAAACAATATATGCTTTCAGGTTTTTTTGTGGGGAAGGGAGTCGTTGCCAAAAGCCACATGTTGAAATGCCAAACACATGTTAATTTTTAAATATTTTATTTTTGGTGGAAAAGCAAGATCAATTGCTGCAGTGGCATTGAGCAGTTTGGCAAGAAGCGCAAGCTGCAGCTGTTAAAAGCTCCTTGCAGGTTGATCACAACTGCACAGATCCTTGGCTATTCATAAATCAGCAAGAATGTGAAATTGCTAACCTCTCCAGCACATAGATTCTAACCCTAAGCAGAGTCAGCTCACTAAGCTCTACAGAACATATTTCCTAGGTGTGTCTAGGAATGGACTGCAGCCTTTGTGTGCTTTTAGATGACCTGTATGTTGAGCATTCATCCTGGTTTGTTTGCAGAGTGATTAGACAGTGGTGGCTATTTAATGAGCATTCGCTTAGGTTTGTTTGCAGGGTGGTGAAACGACACTGAGTCAAAGCAAATGTTCCCACATTTTCCACTGCATTTCGCCTGGCACTATCCTTATCACAAAAAGTTTGACCTTTTGGAGAAGCAGACTTGTTGCACAAGAGCTCCAGATCAGCTTTCCCTGCACAGCCAACATTGTGACTGAATCCCATTGACACCACAAATCCAGCAGCAATCCAGACACAGAATAACAGGCTGCAAACACACCCAATATGGGACCTGATCAAGTTAAGGGTTCTAAAATGACCACTGGAGATAAGGAGACCAAAAGGACTATCAGCTTCCTGAAGAACCTCACAGACCATCAGAGTTTATAGGGCCAGAGCCTGGACTAGGCTCCTTCCCCTGAGGAACCAGATGCTTCCCACATTTCATTGGTCCATCAGCACAGGGAGCACATCAAAATGGAGGCTACAGAACAGAGGGGGATACCCATATTCAGACCAGCTGGCTGGTCTTTTAAAGTTCTGAAGTTCTCTACAATGGGGTAGAGCCAGGAGAAGGAAGTCTGGAGAATTCTTTATTTGCTGAATAAAACAAAACAGGGTCCATCCACAGTTTTGTTTGTCCTTTGATTTCCAGGCACAGCTCCAAGAGGTTTTCCTTTCTTCCCGCCACTTTCCCTGAGAAAACCTGCTGTTTATTGCTGAATTGGAAGAAACATCAATCTGGTTTTCTATGTGTTGACATTTGTTCTGATTCAGCAGTAAACAGTGGGTTTTCCCAGGGAAAGCTGTGGGAAGAAAGAAAAACCTCTTGGACCTGTGTCTAGAAAAAGCTTCATTAACATGTGACCCCGATATTCAGGATCCTGCCCTGCCTCCCAAACTGCTGCTAAAGTAGCTCTTAAAAATCACGGGACAAACAGAGGAAATCAGGGGATAAAGGGAGGTATGGATGAGCCTGTAGTACAGAGGCTTAAAAAGTGTTTTTTCTCACTTGGAGCTATCCATGGTCTGTTCACCTTGCCTCATGCCTCCAGACTTGCTGCTGTCTCTCTGTGGCTTCTGATATCACACCAGAATACAGTGGTACCTCAGGTTACATACGCTTCAGGTTACAGACTCCGCTAACCCAGAAATAGTGCTTCAGGTTAAGAACTTTGCTTCAGGATGAGAACAGAAATCATGCTCCAGAGGCGCGGCAGCAGCAGGAGGCCCCATTAGCTAAAGTGGTGCTTCAGGTTAAGAAAAGTTTCAGGTTAAGAACGGACCTCCAGAAGAATTACGTACTTAACCCGAGGTACCACTGTACAAGGCCCAGCTGAAAATAGTGCCAATCACATATATTTTTTCCTCTGCTCAGAATTTTTCAGGACTGATGGGTTAAAACTGAAGTAACAATTGTGCTGCTAAATACATTTGATGTTCAAGAAGTAAACAGGGCTATATTCATGCCATTCTTAGGCCATAGTCCTGAGTGAAGAAGGGGGTGCTGAAATGGCCTGCCCCCTAGTATATGCTAGAGCCCTTCACTAAGGTGCGTAGCCCTTTTATCTGTTGCAATAGAAGAGAACACATATACATGGTGTTCTCTGCAACTGCTTGGTATGAAGTAACTCTTTCCTGCCTTCAGAAATTTATGCAATGGGGGTAAAGATGGATTCTATTTCATTTGACAAAATGTCATGTTATTAATATCTTAACTGATGCCACAACACCCACCAATGCATAGACCCACTCCACACGCAATTCCTGCCTTAGACACCTGGCTCAAATGAACTAACCTAAGGCATTGTGATCAGGTCTTGAAAAAAGGTTTCAATTTCCTGTGCCTAGTGTTGCATTTTTAGATGCCAGGCATAACTAGAGATACCAAGCAAGCCCAGAGTAAACATCCACAAACACTTCAGCCCCTTACCTTAGAGCAGCAGCAGCAAGATTGCCAAATTGCCAAACATTGGAGGATTTTGAAGGCTAAATGTATGAAGGAATGGACAGCCAGATCTGGCATCTAGCCTTAATAGAAAACTCACAACTCACAAACTTAGCACTAGACAAAGTGACCATGCCATGGGCAAATTTTATACCATTCGGTCACACTTTATTTTATACACCACAAAAAAAGGAACATGGCTTCCCCTCGCCAGATTATCTATGGACCTATACAGAAAATCACTTTGAGACAATCGAAATGTTTTTGAGGGGTGATCAAGGTTTTTGGTGGGGAGGGATTTAAAATTTATTCCTTTCTTCAGTCCTTTCATATTAGCATGATCTTTTTCTAGATGGATGGGAAATCCGAACTGTGAGATTCGAGCAGCCGTAAGTTTGCATCTGAATTTCAGATTCAGTGAACAGTGGTGCACCTAGGTAATTTTAGACCCTGGCCTAAATGGCCTTATGTGGCGGCCACCATGTGTATTACTTCCGTTGTGAGGGGTGGACAGGCAAGGGCAGAGATTGGTGTGTGAATGGCACAACAAAACCTTTTAAACTGTTGTCCCTAATGAGACCTGCAAGCGGAGGAGAAGATTTGGGATCCACTTCAGGTAGCAAAATGCTTTGGGCCAGCAGTCCCGTTGGCCTTTCAGCCACTTCTCTTTTTCTTTTTGCTTTTATTTCCTCCTCCTCTGCTGCAGTGGACACAGCACCGAAAAGAGCAGCTGGTTTGCCCATCTCTTCTAGCCGTTGTTCAGCTGCATCTCTCCCTGTGCTCTGAGCCAAACAGTCTTAGTAATTGCAGGATTTCAGGGGGAAGGAGTAGCAAGTCGTGAACTGCTAATGAGTGGGTGTAGCTGGAAGGGCTGGCAGAGTCCAGCGTGAGACACTTCAGGCTGACAGGAAGATGCAGCCTGTTGGCCCTGAGAGCATCTGTGTCAGAGTCAGGGCATTGGGTTTCTGCTCCATCAAAGCTGGGGAATGCATCAGAGCTATGCCACGTGGAAGAGCAAAAGGAGAAAGAGAATCTTTGCAGCCACAAAGACCGCTGTGCGCATCTTTGCATTTGGGAGGTGATAATCTTTAATTTGTCACACCTGTTGTGCTCCTTAATTCCTTTCCCCTTTCCTCCCCCCACCCATCAGCTCTGACTTTTATTGAGTGCGACATCCTGACACTCTTGCTGTCAGTGCACCTTGTATCACTCCAATTACCGTCCGGCTTCTCCTGGTGAAGCACCCTTCATAGCCTTAAAAATACACACATACAACCTCCAGATACGGCTCTTTTGATACCTTATCAGGTGAGGAATTGTGCAGCGAAAAGAACAAAGCGGCTGTTCCGCAGTGACATTCTGCATTAATTAATGCCACCAGCTTTAAAGTCCACTATTGTCTCACCAAGAAGCGATCACTTCTATTATTAGTCTCTAAATATGAGCATAAGCAACCAAAAAGAGGATTTGGGGGGGAAACAAGACAAGGAAATGCATCAGCAATGCCTCAGAAGAAAACTGCATTCCCTTTGTGGATGCCACCACAACATTCTTAACTATCAAACAGATTACATAATATTCTGGACTTCTAGAAATTCTCTAGAAAGAGAGGTTACTCATTTTATAAATTTGATTCTGGGATATAAACCAGTTATTTGGGCGCTCCCTAAAGATAATATAGAGTGGATTCATAGTGCTGCTTTTATGGCCAAGAAGAAGCATCTTTCAGTATTGGAAATTCCATATTTTGCCTTTGATGGACCTCTATGCTGGTTTCTGTGGAAGAAAACAAATCACCCCAATACAGTCGCATTTATATTTTACTGCATGGTTTTTAAACAGTGTCTCAAAATAAACACAGTATGCTGATACATTTATTTATTTATTAAATTTCTATACCATCCTTCATCCAAAGATCACAGGACCGTTTACAATATAAAAACACAAAAATACAGATCATAATAACAAACAAAAACAGTACCGCCCAACACACCCCGTTTAAAAGGTCATACATTGTTCAATTAGCCAAAGGGCTTTTCTTTTCAATTCCTGTGACATTATGGAAACCATTTTAGGACATATGCAGTCTAAGCTTATGGGTGTTTACTAAGAAGTAGGTATTGTTGCCAAATTAAACGTGCATAGAATTTCAACCATAACATTGTCAAATAAAAATTAAAGAAATGTCAAATTAAAACATGGAATATATAGATTTGCTGAGGAAAACGTTGACTAAAATAGGTTATAGGGTTCTTTTCTTCTTTTTCCTTTTGTTTTGTTTTGTTTTAAATATAACTGAACTGGAGGCATAAACAGTCAGGCTATTATATGTCGGTCAAAGAAGCGCCATCCGGAAGCTCAACAAGACTGAAGCATTAATCCAAGTGCTAATTCAATCAATATGGATCAACTTTGCCTAGGTTGAATTCCCCCAAGGCCAGTGAAACTAAACAAGAAGCATCAAATAACTAGATCAAGAGCAACCCACAATTCACTTTAGTAGAACAAATCAAAATTTGCTGTTATTTTTTGGCTCCTTATTCATCCCTGCACAAAATTATTTACCTAGTGGGCAGGCAAAATTAGGGACCCTAACCTGGTAGTAGGAAGGCACAAAGCTCACACTTCAGACATAAAGCAGAAAGGATGTTGATCCAGTGATACATGAGAGAAATTAAAGTGAAAAATACTTTCCACCTCATGAGTCCTAAGCATGGGGAATTGCTTTAAGCAATCTACTTTGGGAGGGGAATGTCATTTGCTATGCCACCTCAGACAGCAAAATGGGGTGTGGTCCAGCCCTAGGCTTCACTGTAGGAAGTGGGAAGAGCAGCAGTGTGCCAGAACTGAGCAAGGAGGATCAGCCTCAAGTCTCTCTTGGGGTCAAAAGAGGCACAAAACCAGAAAATGGCACAAGCAAACCACATTGAAAATTGTGTACTGAGAATTTACCTGACTGAGAGGCTTTGCGCACTTTCTGAACAAGGTTACCGGTAATTTTGTTGTTGAAAAAAAGCCAAATAAACGCAAAGGTGCATGGCTCCCATGCCCTATTGGTACTTAATTGGCATAATTGAATCTACCAATAAGAAGACAAGAACAAATGCAAAAGGGGATGCCTAGTGGTATGAGCAGGAAACATCTAAGTTGCTCCTTATATACAAATTCAAACATCTACAGGAGTGAACTACTCTGATCTAATTCAAATAAGGCGAAAGTGGATTGTCAGCTAAGTAATGCTCAAATGTGGACAAGCCCAACATGTGACAGGGTTATGTAGAAGATGCAAAGGGGAGAATCATGGTTCTATGCCTGCACATATAAGTGTGTAGGTTATGGTTACCAGACATCCCTGTTTCCCAGGGACAGTCCCCGGATTTACAAATCTGTCCCCGGACAAAATCCGTCCCCAGATTTCATTTAATGTCCCCAGATTTATATTTTACGTCTTGTAGATTTATTAGTAGGGAATGAATGTTGCGTGATTGATTCAACGGCACAAGACACATCATATGGGGACTTTCGGCAAGGCAAAATGGCGGGAGCGAGCAGCTCCTGAAGCCAGCCAGAGCCAACTGCGCTACTAGGCTGGCTCTGGGCTGCTGAAACTGCTGCTGCCACTGCCGAGGGTGAACTGGGGACGCCCGGGGCGTCAACTGGGGGAACCACTGACAGACACACGCTGTGCGTGGCCCAAATCGAGCTGGGAGCGAGAGCACCTGGCCACCCAGCCGACTGCCCAGCGGTGTTCCGGGGCAGGGAAAACCCTGGAGCCGAAGCAGGGAGAAGGAGGAGAGGAGACCATAGAGAAGGAATATTGGTGCCAACTACTTGCTCATGGAATGTAGTACAGTAACGCCACATCCCCCCCCCCCATGCATGGCAACATGTGAACCTCTTTCCCAAAGAGTTAAGCCCGTGGTGCATAAGCCATTTTTTAATGTATCAGTCTTCTGATATAAGCTGCAGTCAGGGATTTCTGCTGTCTTTAAAGTAAATTGCATCCTGGTGTGTTATACCATAAAAGTTAAGATTTACATTGCTGGGACATCGAAGACCCTGCTGAAAGCAAGCATAATTAGCATGGTGCTCTTGTTGCCGACTGCTGCTGCTGCAAAAAGATTTTTTTAAACAAATCTTCTGATCTCCCCTTTGTTGCAACCTATTAGGGCTAGAAATGAACATTTGTGATCCAGCAGAGAAGAGTTTTAAAGGGATAGCACCTCAAAGTCAAAAGAAAAGACCTGCACAGAGGGTACAAAGGAGTTAAACAGCATAAAAGAATCCTCACCTGGGGCTCAAAGGCATTTGGTAGAAAACACACACACACACACACACGGGTATCAGAAGAGCACCAATGGGGAAAGCGATCTGTGGCTGCCGCTGGTTGCCTGTCTTCTTCCAACTTGCTGCTGCTGCCCCTGATACATTCTCATTAGTAGAACTCACCAGATGACATTTCTCAGTTTCCTAAACAGTATCCACATCTTCTGCAATCTTAGGCCAAATTTCATATTACAGTATCATCCTGAAATGGGATATGCTCCTACTGTTTCTGTTTACAAGGGGAAGTCGCTATTTTGCAGTACCTGCCTTTGGGGAAGATGTTCTGTCTCTAAAGTTAAATCTCTGGTGGAGAATGGCCGCCGTAGGTGCATCCTGACTGCGCATGTACGTGATTGCTCACACATGGACAGAGTGCTGGTTCTCTTCCGTCCTCAACCACAACTATAAAGTAGATGCTGTTGAGCAGGCTTCCTCAACCTTGGCCCTCCAGATGTTTTTTTGGCCTACAACTCCCATGATCCCTAGCTAGCAGGACCAGTAGTCAGGGATGCTGGGAATTGTAGTCTCAAAACATCTGGAGGGCCGAGGTTGAGCAAACCTGTTGTTGATCATGTCTGAGTAGCAAGAACAGAGCAACACAGGAATCTGCCTTATATGAAGTTAGTCCACTGTTTCATCTAGGCTCGTACTGTCCACACTGGCTAGTAGCATCTCTCCAGGTTTCAGACCAGGGTCTCTCCCTTACCCTAAATATTTCTTATTTTCATAATAATTAATTTTGGCACAGTTGCTTTTTAATGAATCTTCTCAGTATTACTATTATTTTGCATGTCCTTGGCTAGGTGGCCTATTGGAGGGAACTGTCCATACCACCCTAAATCTGGCGCTGCTTTGGCTTCCTGCTCAGTGCTTAGCAATGTGAGATTCTTTCCCCACCCACCTTGAAGTGATCTGATAGTCATAGAGGTGGGTGTTTTGTGTACGGAAATTAGAGGGTAGATTTGGGTGGAAGCACCTTCCTATATTAGGTATAAATATATTCCACTGCTGTAAACACTAGCAAAGTGAGGAAGCCATTTACTTTCCATCTGGGAGCAGCAGCCCAAAGCTGTGTTTCTGGCCGCCCACATGACGCTGGCAGGATTCCTGCTGTAAAGTGTTTGTAGGACATCAGAGATTTTTCTGCTTCCACTTTGTCTTAAATCTGCTTTGGGGTTTTTTTTTATAGATGCCTTAAATCTGGCTGTGATCTGACTGATGTTGGATTAACCGAAGGGAAAATAATCCTCACTTTTCCCACCGCCATCTCTGACCACGAGAATCCAGCCTGCTAAGTCCTGAGCTTTGACAAGATCTGCAATCTTTTCCTGAGAGAGACACTAATCAATTTGTACAGCCCCACACTGCTCCTATAAATCTAAACACACTCACTTACCCAAAGAACTAGCAATTTGAGTATATGATGGGACTTTGCCCAGAACACACAATCCCTTCAGGTGAACTTCTGTTTGCTTAAAGTTTTACAAAATGCAAGGTTTACTTACAATCCTGAATAAATATATGGTATGCACACCCACATTTGTTTCCATTCTTGACATTAATCCTTTTGATCAACATGGTAACACAGCTGGAAAGCAAGGACAAAACTAGCTTCTAATCGGGCTCTGAAGGTACCTTAACTAATATGCTTCTTCACAACTTTGCATGTCACTCGAAAAAGTGACAATCTGTAAGATGCAGACCTGCTTGTGGCAGTTGGCATAGAATCATAGGGTCACAGAATCGTAGAGTTGGAAAAGACCCCAAGGATCATCTAGTACAAACCTCTGCAATACAGGAATCACAGGTAAAGAATTACTGGTGGACCAACCTCTGCTTCAAAATGAGGGAGTCTGTTCCTCTAATGAACAGCTCTTGCCATCAGAAATTCCTTCCTAATGTTTTGTCAGAATCTCCTTTTGCAATCCAACCTTTTTCCTCAAACCACCGCCTCAGTCTCCTTGTAGAAGGTAAAATTTATTCAAGATACATGATGCTTATTTTTCAACCTCTTTGTAGTTTATTTTAAAACTGCCTTCCTCAGTGTTGTGTTGCCATTTCCACTGCCACCTGCAGTACTAGAGAAACCCACCACTAAATGGCACTGCTGTGTTCCCAATACCACCTTCAGATCAATACAAAGGAAGGATTCCATTTCTTAAGGGAAAGTTTCCATTAGGATCAATACTTCCATGATCCTTCCATAAGCCCTTTGATTGAATCCACCATGTGCACATAAAGCATACACAATGTGTGCTTTTAGGATGCCCTCTGAGGAAAAAATCCTGAAGTAATTGAAGGTTTAGGCTGCTACCCCATATTCACTTGCCAGAGACTCAGTGAATTCAATGGGGCTTCTTTCTGAATAGACATGTATAGGATGGCAATGTCAGAGGCTAGAATTCTACATCCTCAATCTGATTGCCTGAAGGGTGTTAGAAGCAACGGGCCTTTTTCCCCGTGAAGTAGAAGAAAGGTTCCTGCTTCAGTATCTACCACGTTCTAGACGTCAGCAGTCTAGATGTTATCAAGGTAACAAGAATTCCAGTGCACATTGAGTTAACCACCGTTATAACTCTGGTTGTTAAAATTCATGAGCTGTAAAAAGAGAGGGGGAGGGGAAGCAAATTGCACAGGTTACATGAGCTGTTTTCCAAGGGTATATATTGCTTCCCCTTCACCCTCCTCCTTGATTCTCCCAGTTCAAACCACTGTTGGCACATGCTAATTGGAACTCACAAAAGGGAAGGGCACTTCATAAGGCACAGATGCTGGCGGGAGGTCCTGTTCATACTCAGTCTAGACTATTTATGGATGTTTGACTGAGGGAGGCCAAGGGAAACCCTTATCACACCCAGGCATGAACAATCACAGTTCACATTCATTTCTTCCTCTTTGTGTGTGTGGTTTTTTGTTTTTTGTTTTACATTTTGAAGAGATATCTCGCTACCCTTTGAAATGTATCCTCTCTTTTTTAATTACTTCTGCAGCTCAAATTTCACAACGCTCCCTTTGAACGCCATCAACACGCTAAGTTTAAAACAATTCAATAAGGAGGGCTTTTCGTTTTTCAACTTAATATATTTTTTCTTCAGTAATTTGAATGGCTCCATTCCTTCCTGTTACAATTCCAATTGGTTTTGCTGAATTTAGATTACTGACAGAGGGAGCCAGTGTTGCACAGTGGAGAGATGGTGAGCCATGTTTATGGGAAATGCAGGCCAAATTTCATGGAGAATGAGGCTATCAGTGGCTACTGGCCCTTTTGGCTATGCTCTGCCTCCATGGTCAGGGGCAGTAATGCTTCTCAGTGCCAGTTGCTGGAAACCACAGGAGGGGAGAGTGCTCTTGGGTTTGGATCCTGCCCATCAATTTCCCACTGGAGCACTGTAGGAACAGGATGCCATTGGCCTCATCCGGCAGGCTCGTCTTATGTTTAGGGAAGTTTTTAATATTTAATGCTGTATTGTTTTTAACACTTGATTGGAAGCCGCCCAGAGTGGCTGGGGAAACTCAGCCAGATGGGCAGGGTATAAATAAATTATTATTATTATTATTATTATTATTATTATTATTATTATTATTATTATTATTTTCCTCTTCCAGCTTGGCTGTGATTTCACTTAGTGATGTCAGTAACTGCAGGGATGTTATAGGGATGTTGTTTGACTTAACTGCTTCGCTGAGGCGCTGAGAAACTCATATTATTATTATTACTATTTTATCATTTTCTGCAACAAAATGGTGCTTGTTCTTAAGTAAATGTGCTTAGCATCAGGGCAACAAAAGCAAGGTCTGTTGTTGTTTTTCTTTCAGCTATGATTTAAATGAGTTTACAATGCAAAGATGCACATGCTCAAGAGTACTTCTTCTTTCTCTGCAGGGCTGCCAAAAAGGTGGGAGGCATTGTTTTTAACTCTAAGATATTGGGAATGTAGAAGACGTTGTAAAGTATGGAATAGCAGGGGGGGGAGAAAAAAATTATAAGTATATGCTTTATAACTAAAGGAATATACACAGTAGTATGAAGGAGCCCCCTTCATGACCATGAAGTCCAGGGTCTAAAATGAAAAAATATCTTAACTGCCCCCCCATACTCAATGAGAACACTCCTTCTGAGGGAACAAAACCTGCCAAATTTCAAGAAGCTAGGCGCAGTGTTTCTCCTGAAAAGGTAGGATGGGATACGAAGAGGGGTGGGGAATGTTTCCTCTCCTAGTTGTTGTTTTTTTTTTTGAAGAATGGGGACGTGAAGGAAGTGCTCCTCCTACATAAGAAACCTGGGAAAGTTCAGGCAAAAAGGTGCAGCAGCTATTGTGCTACGTGGTTTACTTTTGTTATAAAGGCACTGGGAAAAGTCACAGTGCAGATCAACTGTCTGTAGCTTACGCTGAAATGCATGGTTTGACTCCTGTAATAAACTCATAAAGGTGGCAAACTGATAACTCAGATAATGCATAATACATAGCCTACTTACAGTGAAGTGGGGATAGGCTCTGTCGTAAACTCATAATGTAGACATTAGTTAAGCCCTAAATCTGGCTTGCATGTGTCTATTCATTTCGTTCATTCACTTTGTTTATATCCTGTCCTTTTGCAGAAGAGCTGAAAAGGATTTACGGGGTTCCCTGACGGCATCCTTTCAAGTTCCTGGTTAGGCCCAGACCTGCTTGGCTTCGGAGAGAGGAAGCTATATTATCATTCTCCAGGTTGCAAATGAGACTGTCTAAAGGCGGAGGCTGAAAGGCCTTCCTGTGTTCACCAGAGGAAGATACCTAGCATCCTTGTGTGATTCATGGATCATTTGTGCCTGAGAAAGCATTCTTCGCACACTCCCTATAGTTCAGACTAAGTACTCTTGGCACCGTGAGTCACAAGCAACAAGAGACTATTAAGCAGCTATGAGAGGCAGTGGGGAGAGATCTGTGCTGACTAAAGCTGTACAGAGGGGTTTTAAAACTCTGACTCTGAAGACTCTTTTAAAAAAGACTGTGCTCCAAAACAGTTCCTCATAAGAAACATACAGTGCATGAGCAAATAATATTTGCAGTTACGGAACACATAATTGATCTAATCCTGGTCATTTTATGTTCATTGGTCAGGTCCTTTACAAAGGGATAAGGAAGGGGAGCTGATTGCCCCCTGCCCTCGTAGCAAGACTTCAGGAGTATTAACAGCACTGTGGAAATGTGGAAATTCAGCTTTGTGGTCACTGCAGCTCTATGACCAGACAGAATTCAATCCCCTGAGTTTCTACTTATTAGACAGCTATTAAAGGTGTACTAACCCTACCGGGGAGGCAGGGGTAGTTGTTAACTGTAAGATGCATTTAAAGGGTAAACGGTAAAGTTGCAATTAATAAAATGGGCTTGTCATGGGTGCTTTCATTTATGAGAGTCTCCAGTCTGGTGGTACAATAGAAGCGACTCCGAAGATCAATGGAGGAGTTGCTTCTGTGAGAAGGAGAAAAGGATACTGTGTTATACCAAGTCAGATACAGTGGTGCCTCGCAAGACAAAATTAATTCGTTCTGCGAGTTTTTTCATCTTGCGAATTTTTCATCTTGCGAAGCACGGTTTCCCGTAGGAATGCATTGAAAATCAATTAATGTGTTCCTATGGTCAAAAAAAGTCCAAACAAAGCCAAATTTGGTACAAAAAGAGTTTATTAAGTGCTCTTTAAAGTCACACATACTGTAAAGAGCATTGCAAAAATTGAAGGAACAATAATTTAAGTTTCTAAACATGACAGAAAAGCATAACCTTCTCCTTCTTCCTCTCGCCGGTCTCTGCAGCAGCAGTCTTCTTGGGCCCCATGGCAGCACAGCTCCTACCTTCGCAAACCCCCCCCCCCAAAAAAAATCAGTGCTTCACATCCAAAAAATTCAAAAGCACCAAACCTCCCAGAAAACACACAAGCTTCCAGATTCTTGCAAACCCCTCCCCAACACCAAGTCCTTGAATTCCAAACACCCCAACCTAAAATCCAAACCCCCAAAAAAAATGTTTTAAAAGCTTAACTTACCAAATGGCTGCAAAAGAAGTTTTGGAAAAGGTTCAAAAATCACCAAAGTCTTCAAAAACCTCGAAAAAGGCTACCACACCGTGTGCTATGAGTTGCTCCTCGAAGTCAAGTCGCAACTGCACCTCTTCAAGCAATGCACCCTGGGTATCAACTGCTTTAAGAAAAAGGAAACAAACTTGCAAGACGTTTTCGTCTTGCAAAGCAAGCCCATAGGGAAATTCGTCTTGCGAAGCAACTCAAAAAACGAAAAACTCTTTCGTCTTGCGAGGCATTCGTCTTGCGAGGCATTCGTCTTGCGAGGCACCACTGTACTGGCCTGCCTTTCCCAATACGATTTACTCTGAGGCTATGTACACTCCACACATTTAAAGCACATCACTTCCCCCAAAGGTTCCTGGAGACTGTAGTTTGTTAAAGATGCTGAGAACTGTAGCTCTGGGAAGGGTAAACAACAGTTCTATTATTCTTTGGGGAAAGTAAGCCCTTTCACATCACCTGCTCCCTCGTCTTTTCCACCAGAGAGGCCAGAACTTGAACCCAGGACCTTCCACATGCAGACTTGTGCCCATTGCCCACTCCCAGTGCCTCCTCTGCCCTGTCACTGCAGCCAGAAGACCACTGCCACAGTGTCTGCCCAACTCATGCACCATAACCACACAGAAGTAGGTTACTATTAACCGCTTGTTTTCTTCATGCAAAACAAACATGCCTATTCCCCTTTTGTCACATGTGAGATGGTCACTGTGTCCATTTAAACATTACCAAAGGGGAAATGGGGGGGGGGTGCATCACCACCAAAACAGTAGACACAGATTTGCTGAACATTTGCAGGTGCTAATTTATGTGCATGGATGAAAATTTAGAAATAATGACTTCAAGGCCCTGCCTCTCCTTCCTTGTGGTTCTTTATGTGGTTCTTGGACCAAAATGACAGCCCATCAAACAGAGGACAGTGCTCCTGGCAGTCCTTCAACTAGCCTAGAGGACTTCTCTCTATCTAGTAGAATCCGGGATAGTACGGGGAGCATGTGAGCAGAGCCACCAGGCTATTGAAATGTAGTGAAAGCGAAAAGAGCAATAAGCAAATCAAAGGCGGCAATTCATTTTATGGCAAGTGATTAATTATAAATTCAAAGAGGCAGAAAGGTAAGTAAAGCTGAACTGCTTTTGATAATGTCTTCTGAAGCAATAAGCACTTTGTTTGTGTCTGTCGCCAAATAGCTGGCAAACTTAATCCCCTGAATCTCAAATTACACCCTTGGCTGATAGAGTCAGAGGAGCGGTTTCTAAAAGGATCCAGGTGACACCACAGAAGCTCTCTAAAGTGTTATCAAAACATCATCATCTATTTCCTTTTTAGCTTATTATGGGCATCTTGCCCTCTGGTAACCTTGCTTTCTCTTTCAGCAAAGCATAGCAGGCAAGCTCCTTTTTCCAAAGCCATTCCTTGGCTGTGCACATAAAATTATTTTCATTTTCTTGCTGTGTTCCTTCTGTCTGTCTGTCCGTCTGTCTCCATTTATTCATTTCTTCTAGGCTCCTTTCTACAGAAAGGCCTTGAAAGCAGCTTACAAAATACAAAACAGAGAGAAATCAAAGATTAACGTAATAGAAGGATATATACCTACAAAAATAACTAGTACAGAGGCAAAGAAAAGGAACAAAAGCAAAATAAAACACTGAAGAAGCAAAATGAGACCATTTGGAACCATACACCTAACAATACAAAACAGTTTTTTTACAGGACACTAGAATGTCAGTCTACCCTTGGGACATGTAAGGATATCCTCACCCCAAACCTGCTGAGATTTTGAGAACGAGCCAGATGCAGAAAGTGGAAAAGAAAAAAGGGAAGGTAACACCTGAGGAGTTTGAAGTGGCAAACATAAGAACAAAAACTTTATGTAGCACTTATGCTTTCGTTGCACTTTTAAGTCATTGCAAAAGGTCTTGGGGTTGTTTGGGTGATTCTGCTATTGTCTTCTCTCAGACTGTTTTATTCCTTTAATAAGCAATATGCAAATTCAGCTGGGCAAAGGAGATCTGAGCGACTGTATATATTTCAAAGGCCAGAACTTCGGTTCTGAGGTGATTAGTGTGTTCAGTGAAGTTTATCAGTATTGGCCTGAGGCCCAGGAATCCCAGACTGACCTCACATTGGCAAGTTCCTGCCAGCTGGCTGAACTGCCCTTTAAGATAAACATCACCGCTGAAATCCAGGTTTGTTAAATAAAGTCAGCTAATTAAGTACGTAAAAGGAAAAGGGGCTAGGAATTCAGGAATTTGGGGAATAGACATATGAACGTAAGAATAGCGCTGCTGGGTCTGGCCAGTGGGCCATTTAGTCCAGGATCCTACTCTCAAAGCGGCCAACCAGGTGCCTATGGGAAACCTGCAATCAGGGGCAGAGCAGTGGGTATTCAGAAGCATAGCACAACCATCGTTGCTAGTAACACTGGTAGATTTATCCTCCATAAATCTCTTTTAAAGCCATCCGAGTTGGTGGCCATTGCTGCCGCTTGTGGGAGTGAATTTCATAGTTTAACTATGTGCTTTTCTTCGACCGTCCTAGATCTTTCAACATTCCTTCTGCCGGTGTTTCTGAGAACCTGCACATACAGGACAATCACTTTGGTGAAAAACAAACGTGCTTAAAACACGATGCAAGCTTCCACATTAATCTAATCTGATGACCAAAGCAGAACACACACACACACACACACACACACAAAAACCCCTTTAGCCATTAAACAGAACATTCAGCAGTCAAAAAAGGAACGGACTCTTCACAGCTGTGCTTCAGGAGTGTCCTTTATCTGTTGTGGGTTTTTTAAGGGTCAGTCGCTTATTGGCAGATTTGCTACCAGTTTCCACAACTCCTTGTGTTTCAGATGTTCAGGAGTGAGCACCGATGTTCATGTAGCCAAAATGGCAGCACCCATGCAGAAGAAGGGAAGTATCAGCAGGCTTGGGGAAACCCAATATATGCAAAGTACAAATAAATATAGCAGGGAATATTTCCTAGGGAGGGAAAGCCCCCAAATTAGCCCAATGAGAAATGAGTGTGCTCAGTTGCGAATAGTAAAGAGAACCCACACAGGTGACGCTGACACAAAACCCCACACATACACTAAGTAGAACAGAAGCATTGCCACCCGACCCCACCCCACTCACCATTCCCCCCTCCACCTCTTTCCCCCTTTTCTTCCTAACATAACACTAATGTCTCACCACAAATGAAACTGATCTGTAGAAAAACATAACTTGAAGAAAGAGGGATTGCACATAGTTTTGTAAACCAATAAATCTTTCATTAATTTTTTTTTTTTTTAAAGACAGAAAGAAAGAAAGACAAGAAAGCTGGCTGACTGGAGGGGCCACGGGAAACAGAAAACCCAGGGCAGGGGAAATGGAATGGAGCATCTGTAACCCTGTACACTGCAACATTTTGTTGCAGATCCCACTTGGAAATTAGCTGATACTTGGTACTGAAGAAGGTTAAGAAGTTAACTTGATGGTCCAAAGTTATTTACTGGAAGAGGAAACTATTTCTAGATTGTGCATTTATATGTATAATATGATTTTCTCGCCCACACACCCATAATTTATTATAGCTGTAGGATTATTAAGGCTTTGCTTTAGAAGAGCTGAGCATTGTGTTTAAGTAGGTTAACTCATAATGGGAATGGCTGCAGCTCAGTGGGCAGAGCCAGGAGCGTAGCCAGGATTTTTGTTGGGGGGCAGAACCTGTTTGCTATGCATTTTTATTTATTTTTATTTTGTTTTTTATTGATTGGGGGGAAGATGCCCCCCCAGGCTATGCCCATGTTTCCACATGAATTTGAGGATCTAAAACAGCATCTTTTTAAAAAAATATTTGTTTCTTTGTTTTGTTTCTGGACATGTAATACTTTTGTTGGTATTTTATTTTGGCATTCCTTCTTCCGATATGTGGCGAAACAGCAGAATGCATGTTCAACTGGGTGAGAAATCCTGCCAAGGAATTTGTGACATCACTGACATTGAATAATGAGGCTATAAATAGGCATGCTGACAACAAGTGAACAGCTGCTCTTGTTTCCCCCCTTTTTCCTTGCATGAACTTGTGGCACCTTTTCAAACTTCAGCAGTATTTGAGGTTTGGCAGGAGGCGGGGAGCAGGAGAAATGCCCAGATGTTCACAGTGAATGAAACACACACACAAACACTCACAGCCTTTTCTCCCTGGCTGGAAATATGAGCGATTAGCAGAAAAAAAGTTTGATATGAAGCTTTCCTTCTAGTCTTGTTCCCGTATTTATAGATGTCCATGACTGAAAGTACAGACATTTCAGCATCTTAAAATGCAAGTCCTTCCATTGTAATCATTTCCAGGTGAGGCAGCTGTGTTAGTCTCTTCCAGCAAAAGCAACCAAGGCTATAGAGGCCCTTTAAAGACTAATACTTTCATTATGGCATAATTTGTTAATCTACAAGGTGTCACAAGACTCTTAGCTGCTGTTGTTTACAATGAAGGGTTCTCCATTATGCTGTGCTATCCATCTGATGCCTTGGGCTGGTCCTTTTGCATCCCTTGAAGCCTGGCAGACCTCTTCTGAGAGAGCTCTGGGAGGCGGACTTGTTGTTTAGGTGTTTAGTTGTTTAGTTGTTTAGTTGTTTAGTTGTTACTGACTCTTCGTGACCCCATGGACCAGAGCACGCCAGGCACTTCTGTCTTCCACTGCCTCCCGCAGTTTGGTCAGTCTCATGTTTGTAGCTTCGAGAACACTGTCCAACCATCTCGTCCTCTGTCGCCCCCTTCTCCTTGTGCCCTCCATCTTTCCCAGCATCAGGGTCTTTTCCAGTGAGTCTTCTCTTCTCATGAGGTGGCCAAAGTATTGGAGCCTCAGCTTCACAATCTGTCCTTCCAGTGAGCACCCAGGGCTGATTTCCTTAAGAATGGATTGGTTTGAGGAGGAGGACTAGGAGTGTCAAAAAAGTGCCTGATTGTGCCAAGGAGCCATCAGAATGAGCAGGTCCTACTGTTCCGCAGCCTGATGGCATGCCTGCCTATTCAGAAGCAAGTCCCACTGAAGGAGTAATACATACCCTCCAACATTTCTCTGGTGAAAATATTGGCATGCCAACATTTCGCTGATGAAAATAGGGATGTGATATAATGTAATATAAGAAAAGCCCTTCTGGATCAGACCAAAGGCCTTCTCTCTTCTGTCATCCTGGCTCCCACAGTGTCAAACCACATCCCTATGGGAAGTCCACAAACAGGACAAGAGCGCAGCAATTGATATTCAGAGCAATGCTGCCTCTGATGCTGGAGGCAGGAAATAGCATATCGAGCAGCTATTTATAGCCTTATTCTCAGCGAATTGGATTAACCTTTCAAAAGCCACCTAAGTGGGTGGCCACCGCCACATACTGAGGCTGCACATTCTAAAGTTTTGACTACGCTTCTCTGCAAATTAAGTACTTCCTTTCCGGCTGAGTTGAATCTCCCTGCTAGTCAGCTTCATTGGATGATCCTGGGTTCTAATATTATGAGAGAAGAAAAGGGGCGCTGTCTCTCTGTATCCACTTTCTCCACGTCATGCATGTCAGATCCAGACAGTTCAGTTTTGCCTACACTGACTGGCAGCAGCTCTCTAGGATTTTGAACAGAAGTTTTTCTCAGTTCTGATTGGGGATGCTGGGGCTTAAACCTGGAACCTTTAACATGCCAAAGGTGTGTTCTGCCACTGCCCTCCATCCCCTTCAATGTAACCCATCCCCTGGCACTGTATTTTTTGCTCTATAAGACGCACCCGACCATAAGACGCACCTAGTTTTTAGAGGAGGAAAACAAGAAAAGCCATCTATCTTTAAAGATAGAGCAGCTCTTGCTGGCTTTTCTGGGAGGTGGTAGAAGGGACTGACAGCTATCGCTGAAGCTAGCAGAGCAAGATCGATAGCTGCGCAGCAGCTCTTCCTCTGCTGGCTTCCCAGCGAAGCAGGATGAGGGACGGAAGGGACTCCCATTCCTCCTCCCACTTTGCTGGGAAGCCAACGGAACAAGAGGCGCTGCGCAGCTCTCCCTCTTGCTCTGCTGGCTTCAGCGATAGCTGCGCAGCCTGCATTCGCTCCATAAGACACACACACATTTCCCCTTTTTAGGAGGAAAAAAGTGTGTCTTATGGAGCGAAAAATACGGTATGTGTATATTGGATTGCAACCTTAATAGGGTTTTCATGCGTAGAGTGCCAGGCCCCAAAACTACTACCCCTAGATGATTGTTTTAATACAAGTGGATTTCAGCTTGTAGGACATGATTATGAGAATGTCTGTTTCATATTGTAGAGTTTGAAAATTAACAACATGCATGATATAATTTATAAACTTTTGCAAACAAATTCTTGGGAATAATGGCTGGTTTTGATTGTTGAATTAAAAGATGAACAGGGTTTTTTCAAGGACCTGACTCAAAAAATATGCTTATGTATGAAGCAGCAACACGTTAAAATAATAAGCATGTTTAGATTTTCTATTCTGTCCTTCTTTGAACCATTAAACATCTAAAAGGTAAAGACTACAACTCATTTTTGCCAAAATTGCTATTTTTCCAACCTTCAAAATATTTTTCCCCTCCCAAAGTCATTAAATTAAATTAATTAGTCTTTTACAGCAAGGGCGAAGCAATAATGAATGGTGTCTTGCAGCTTCTTAAATGCTGGTGGCCTAAATAAAAAAAACAAAGGAATTTTAACCAGCTAATGAGAATAGGACAAACTGCAGCTCAACTTGCTTACAAGAATCTGAAACTGACGTTAGGATTTTTCTTATTTAGAGTTTCATACAAAAATGGATATTTAAGGTAGATCTCAGGAAAGGTGCTAGCAGACTGCTATGTATTGCAGTTTGCAGTTGCCAATCTGGTAAATTATATGGCTTATAAAATGTTCTTTTAAAAAACAACTGCACTGTGGGTTGGCAGGGACACTGTATCCAGATTGATTGATTGATTGATTGGTTGATAAATAAATAAATACATCTAGTGATATAACCTACGTGAACTGGAAAGTCTATCCTATTTAAGAAAGGGTCTTGGCTGCTGGCCAAGGAGAGTCATAAGACCCAGATCTTCCTGTCCTCCCTGTTTCTGTGTTATGACATAGGAAGTCCCTTGCAGCCCTTTGCCATGGTCCTTGCCCTTAGGCTGATGCTTGTGGAAATTAGGAGTCAGTGTGCTCTGTTGCTTTCTCATACCATGCAGAACTTAGCACAGTGGTACCTCGGGTTACATACGCTTCAGGTTACAGACTCTGCTAACCCAGAAATAGTGCTTCAGGTTAAGAATTTTGCTTCAGGATGAGAACAGAAATTGTGCTCCGGGGGCACGGCAGCAACAGGAGGCCCCATTAGCTAAAGTGGTGCTTCAGGTTAAGAACAGTTTCAGGTTAAGAACAGACCTCCGGAATGAATTAAGTACTTAACCCGAGGTACCACTGTACATTGTTAATACAACCTGTTTCACCAGTGCTCTTGCAGCCTTTTTAGATTATAGGTGACAACGGATTGGTTCAAATGTATTATTAAGCCAAAGCATGCCTGAAATCTGCATCCACACACTTTATCTTCACACTGTCCCTCCTTTCTTGGTATACCACAACTGAAGACTCACTGGGTTTATTAACCATAGTTTTCTGTTACATCTGAATGAGGAAAACATGGTTACCAGGATCAGAACAAACCAGGATCTTAAACCATGGTTTTAAGTTGATCATTAAGTTTGGATGTAATGTGAAGCTAAGGTTAATTAACCCAGGATGTCCTCAGTCACAGCATGCTGAAGAATGAGGATTACAGATGGGGCTGTTCAAGGATGAAGTGTGTGGACATAAGGCCCTACATATCTTGGTCTAAGAAGCTTAGATATGTAGATCCGAAGAGGGCCAATATGGTATTCGTATAGCAGCTCCTATGACCAGGCCACCAAATACATGCAAAAGGGAATAGTGTACTTAGCTAAGAAGATAGATGAATGTTAAAATAAGAAATACTCCTAAAATGACTAGAAATACAAAGTCAGAATACAAATAAGTAAGAATAACAGAAATGAGAACCTGAGGCCATGGGCATAACCCTGCATGTTAGTACCAAGTTAATGCATTTGATACACTTGTGAATTTTGAGTGTCATGGCTATATCAATGCTAAGTATGATTATTATGATGATTAATATATATATCAAAGGAGCATTTCACCAATGCTGCCTTAACCTTCAGTCCAACAGTTTGATTGGTGAATGCACATCTTCAAACCCTCACTCTGACATATAAGTGTTCAAAGCAAAAAAACTCCTTTTGTAAAAAAAAAAAAAGCCCATTCTGTAGAAAGTGTTGTCTAGTGAGATTTCTGACCAAGGGAGTTGCTACACTCCACCAGATTCTCATAGCCCAGAGATGTGTGGATTCACTACAGACAGGCCACTCCAGCTTCTCCTCTGCTCATCATTTAGCTCTATCTGAATGTACAGCTGTCATTTCATTTGGCCTGGATGGATTGCCTGTGTCACAAGCAGTTTGTGGACTGTGCAGTCTTTATGGAAATCTTGCACCAATGTTGTATGGTGACTCACCTCGACCTCTAATCTGCGGCAGGGGTCTGCCCTTCACTACTGAGCCTGTCTGCATGCAGCAATAATTGCTTTTCTCTTTTTAGTTGGTTGTTAGCAATAAGGTATGAGCAAAGCAGCATTACTTTTAGGATGCTATTTAGGATGCTATCAGAGCCATCCCACCCATAAGGCAGGGTGAAGTACCCGCCTCAGGTGGCAGAAGCAAAAGAGGCTGCGCCCCACCTGCCCCACCAGTTCTGCTGCCAGAACGCCCTTCTATCGCTGAGTTTTGGTGACGGGGAGGTGTTGCGGTGTACAGCATTGCTGATCATCTTCCCCACCATGAAGCAGGGAAAACAAGTGGCAATGTCTCACAGAACACCAAGCTCTCACCAAGTTAGGCAAGAGCTGGGACATTCCAGTGATGGCAGAAGGTGGGGTGGCAGGGAGGGCAGGAGGCAGCACATTCTGATCTTGCCTCAGGTGGCAAAGCAGGATGAGCCACCCCAGGATGCTACTGTGCATGCAAACTGGTTATGCCATTGCCTTTTGGCTTCATTGAGCTCCTGTAGTTTTCTTCCAGTTTTCTTTCCACCCAGTTCTAGCTGCTGGTTGGAGCTTTTTCCTCAGTCCTGTTATGTTGCAATAAAGTCAGGTTCTGTACTGCTTTCTCCCTGAGAAAGGTGCAATCTTACACACATAGGGTGCCTCCGGACTGTCAGCAATTTGTGCGAAGGGTTGAAGCGCACACTGAAACTGGATTAAAGTGTTCTGTCACCTTGCTTGTCTAATTCACTGTTTTAAAAAAGTTTGCAGTTTGGAAAGGGAAAGGGAAACACACTGAAAAGTGTGGGATGAACAAATGATTAACAGGAAGACATGTAAACACTCCGCAAACAAATCAGAATAAATACAGGATGAATGCTTGACGTATAACAGCCCCAAACAGGACAAATGCCCAATTAAGATTGGATCTAGTTTATCCACCATGCATGCTTTATGCAAGCAGATCAGATGAATGCAGAATAAACAAGCCATCTGTGGGATCCCAAGCAGGCAGATGCTGAAAACCTGGGTTTCTCCTTCGGTGAGTGTATTATATTGGAATTCAGCAACTCTCCTCCTCCTCCTTCGTTTGAATTGTCTCTCTATGTCATTATTACAGAGATTACCAAATGAATCTTTTTTGCTTTTATACACACTGGGCATTCGCTGTGGGCAATCAGCTCTAATAGTTGTCATTAAGTTTGTGGTGAGGTGGGAGAAGATGTATTGACCCCATGCACTTCAGCACGGCACACAGCCCACTGATGGCTGCTGAGTAATGATTTTTTTTTCCTAATTGGTGGAGAGCAGCGGCCCTAATGGATAGAGCCTCTCTGTGCATTTTCACTGTCTCTTCGATCAATAAGCCTAGCTGTGCCTGGCACAGAGGAGTTCCTGAAAGCCCCTTTGTAATAATGGATTGCTGGAGGTTACATAAACCTCTGTCTCCTACTGAGTCAGCCCTCTGTCAGGATCCTGGCACTCTGACAATGGCTTTTTAGAAGGTCAGGTGCGGGATGCCAACAAAGCCGACTGGCCTCTGTTTGGCTGCCCAATCCTGGAGCCAAAAGGAATTTGCATGCCACAGGCCCTCGGAAGCCCTGTGGCGTCAATGGAGGAATGTGACATTTTAACCAGTGGCTGGAAATTCTGATTTGTTGCTGGATGGGATAGCATCAAGCTTCCCTCTTATCTCCCCTCCTTGGCCCCCTCCCCGAATCAAGAACAATCCTGCGCTGATGAGTATTTCAAATCACATTATTTTCATTTTTCAGAAGCCCACGTTTGAATGGGGATGACCCACTAAGGCACTTAACATCTGCACTCTGGCATTTGCTCTGACTCCCCGTTGTCTTTCGGTCACAATTCAAGGTGTTGACATATAAATCCCCGTGGAGTTTGGGTCCTGCTTATGTTTAAAAAGTGATACCCTTCCAATTCCTCATTGTAATCACTTAGATCTGCCCAAAATGCAGCGTTAAGCATTTTACTGGTGTGCCAATTTCAGAGAGCAACAGCACATTAGGGAGGTATTGACAGTGATTGCAGCATACCATAGCCTATAGCTCTGAGGCAATCTTTACCCTTGGGAACTTGCAAATGTCTGAGCCCAATCTTCCTTCAGACATAGTTTGGCTATTTTTTTTATCATCAGAAGGTTGTTGTTGTTGTTGCTGTTGTTGTTGTTGTTGTTTTCAGGCAATGAGTTTTTAGTATATTGTTTTAAAATCCTTTTTTTAAAAAATGTCTGTTTATTTATTTTTACACTGTGCCTTGCCTGCCCTACGATGAGGCAGGCTTGAGTTCCAAATAAATGAATATTGTTCACTAAGGTTCACATGCACAAAGGCCTAAGGCTTTGTTTACAAAATAAAGCAAAACACAACTGGCAATTAAAGCAAAGGTTGTAGATCCACGTCACTATTTATTTATGCCTCTTAAATTACTTTCATGCCTCTCTCCTGCTATTGGTGTGCTTTTACGAAAGACATAAATGCAATTTTTGGTGTGCTTGTACTAGGTTTTGTAGGTTGATCAACAACCACAAAGAAGGGTCAAGTTGCAGCCACATCTCAGCTTGCCTGCGTGTTTTGGGTCACCTGTGAATGGATGCATTCGGTGTGAAGTGCATTTTAGTTCCATGTCTATCTTCTCCCCACCCCCAACCATTCAGTTGTACACATTTGGGAATGACTTTTTCCTCTCTATATGAAAATGTCTCATTGGCTGGGCTACTAACAGTGCAATCCAATACAGTAGTACCTTGGTTCTCAAATGGAATCTGTTCAACTTCCAAAAATGTTCGAAAACCAAAGCAGGACTTCCAATTGGCTGCAGGAGCTTCCTGCACTCAATTGGAAGCTGCAGAAGCCGCATTGGACATTTGGCTTCCAAAAAAAGTTCGCAAACCGGAACACTCACTTCCAGGTTTGCAGTGTTTTGGAGCCAAAAGTTTGAGTTGCAAGGCATTCGAGAACCAAGGTATGACTGTACTCGGAAGTGAACTACAATGGGTTGGATCCAAAATAGGTTAGTTGCACTTTTAGTTCCTACTGAAGTCAATAAGATTCAAGTTACTCATAAACAGTGCTTTTTTTTCTGGGAGGACACAGGGGTACGTATAATCCTAAACATTTCGTGAATCTAGGTTTGGCCTCATTGAGGGGCAGTATTTCAATATGAGTTGGAAAATGAGAGTACTCCTAAACATTTGGGGGGGGGAGCACTGCTCATGATGACTAACTTTTCATATTGATTTCAGTGGTATGTGTGATTAAAAAAACGTTGTCCACATTTTTGCTTGTCCTGTGCCTAGAAAGCACACAAGCACACGTCCAAGTGGTTTTGCCTTCACCCTAATGCTTCCCCCCAGAAAACCTGCTCTACAGCACTAAATCAGAGCAAATGTCAATCCAGAGAAAACTTGACTGACATTTGCTCCTATTCAGCAATAAAGATTGGGTTTTCCGAGCAAGGGGAGTGGTGGGGCAAGCAGAAGTGTGGATGAACCCTTAGTCTGGTCCAACCCACTGAGTTTAATGGGACTCTCTTCCAGGTAGGTGTGAATTAAAATTTCTGCACCAGATGTAGGCTGAGAAATTTTTATTTTTAAAACAGGTGTGTGCAAACTATCTGTGTGCATGCCCTGTCAGTAATCAATCCACATGACAGGTTCAACAAATTAAAAGGCAAGGTAAACACCAAAGGGGAATGCCTATGGGAAACACCAAAGTTACTGCTCAGATACAGATTCAAATATGTGCAGGTGTGGACTACTCTAGCCTAATTTGAATAGGGGGGAAGTGGATTAACAGCTAAATAATGCTCAAACGTGAACAAGCCCCACCTCTCACAGCTTCCTAACCTATATCTCTTTGCTGGCACTCTCTGCTACTTGTTTTTATCAAGCAAGTCAGAACTTTCTAAGATTCAATATCATTCCAAAGCTGAGCAACTTTATCCTCAAAGTGTGTAGCCAGTTGGTCACAGTGGGTGATTGAGGGATCCAGAAGTTCCTTCCTCACAGAGGCAGTCAGTAACCTCCATACTGTTTGAAATACAGTGGTACCTCGGGTTACATACACTTCAGGTTACAGACTCCGCTAACCCAGAAATATTGCTTCAGGTTAAGAACTTTGCTTCAGGATGAGAACAGAAATTGTGCTCCGGCGGCACGGCAGCAGCAGAAGGCCCCATTAGCTAAAGTGGTGCTTCAGGTTAAGAACAGTTTCAGGTTAAGTACAGACCTCTGGAACGAATTACCATAAGTACTTAACCTGAAGTACCACTGTAACTCTGCTGGTCAGATACCAGAGGACGCAATGTGAGCTGCAAAATTACCCTTTTTCACAGCCAGCACTGCAACATGGTAGGCACAATTATGTTCCTTTACCAGTGTTCGGTCAGCTTCCAAGCACTTGAGGCTTGAGCCACTTGTACTCCAGTCTTTGTATGGCTTCTTTCATAGTCCGGAGCACCTCAGAGTACCAAGAGTTGCCTAGGCTCCAAAACACCAGAGAGGGCGCTCAAGAGCAATCACATTAACCACCTGTTTCATCTTGCCGTTCCATAGCCTTCAACAGGATCACCAGCTTCTTTCCCTGGAAACTCTCCTAGAGCATTGAGGAACACATTCGGTTCTATCAGGCTCCAAGGATGGGCCATCCGAACAGGTTCACCGTCTTCACAGGAGGGGAACCGCTGCTGTCAATTCCTCTGGATTATTTCTGTGGCAGATTTGAGGTGGTAGCTGTAAAAACTGAAGGCAAGTCTTGGTTCCTTACTCTCCAACCCTGAACATGTTAAATGTAAGAGTCACGTGTTTTAAGAAGTCAAATTTTAATATAATTTATGACTCAGTTTGTCAGTTGCAACTGTGCTTATCATCTGTTTTCAGTTTCCCTTTAAAAGTAACTTTTTGAAAGAGGCATAGCCAAGCCTTAAGTAATTATTTTTCAGAAGAGGATTCCCTAACACACAAGGAGTGCTACGGAACCCACTCCCATTATGGAAAGCTCCCACTGGCTTCAGCTGGCTCGTAGTTTCTCTTTTCCATTCCAAATACATACCATGCCATTTAAAGAGATGGCACAAAGATTAATTTATTCAGCTGCATTCACTTTGAGGAAGGAAATTGTTTTTCTTGCTGTGCTCCTAATATGGACGAGTTGTCACCGTTCCTAATTTTAGGAGCTTTGGGATCTATTTTTACACGCTGGCGCTTTTTTCTCAATGAGTCATGTCTTATTTCTGCGAGCAGTTTTGGCATCCAAAATGCAAGTGGAAATATTGAGGCCCGGTCCTCGCGAAAGAAAAACCTGCCCATTTCCTGTTGTTATTGTTGCTGTTGCTGTTGTTTCCCCTTCTCTCCCTCGACAGGAACTGCTCTATTTCAACAGCTACATCCCATTCAAGGGCTGTATCCTCTCAAACCCACTGCTTTCCGATTTTCTAGACTGGATTTCGAAGGCCCTGCAGCCAAGCGACAACCACAGTTTTGTACACATCTGACTCTCTGCCTCAGGGCAGGAGGCCAAGGCTCTATTTAATAAAGCATCAGCTTTGCCAAGAGCAGCAACAAAATGGACTGTCACCGCGGAGAAGCCAGCCAGAGCCAGCCTGCTGGCAGCGTGACAGAGGCTTCTTTCCCAGCTCAGAGCCGAGCCAGGTTCCAGGGCTTAAACATCCAGGCAGGCCTCAAGCATGCTGTTGAATCTCTCAGACATGACAAGCTCATGCTTCCCAGGGAGCTGCATACCTCTCCAACATCAGTCGCTGCCACCCAGTCTGTGAAGTGGTGCGGCATCCACTCCGGAGAAAGAGAGAGACGTTCATTCAAACTGGCAGCTGCCTTTTGTTTCACGATGGCAGCTGCCAGCAAGGGACAGGCAGGGCAAGGGGAACACACAATGGCAACATGTGAGATGCAGAGCATATTACACGCTAGATTTAAAATGAAATAGCGTGCTTTTCGGGCAGAGATGCAGGACGACACAGGGTGCCTTCGTGCCTCGTGGTGACTCCCTTGTCAACGGGACTAGAGTTGTACCGTTGAAGTTGCCCACAAAGGTACCACAAATGTAGCTGAAGTTGAAATAAGTAAAAATGAGAGGCAAGGCATTGAATGTTGTTGTTTTGGAGCTATGAAGCTAAACTGAGTTGACCCACTGTTGCCCTAATGTGAAAATTTCACCTCCCCAAAGCTCCAAAGCTCCGGGAAAAGCAAAGTGGGTTTCCCTCCATGTCTGTTTTAGATTCTGAGTCCCCCTGATGTTGACAGACTCTTCTAAACTCTTCTCTGTTCTCTTCACCATGTACAATGATGTCCCTACATAAATCTATAATGTATTATTTATTAGTATTAGTCCCAATTCTGTTTACCAATGCATAAACTTTTATTTATTTATTTATTTATTTATTTACTTACTGACTTACTTAATTACTTCCTTATAAAAAATACAGTCATACCTCAGGATGAATACACTTCAGCTTAAATATTTTTGGGTTGCGCTCTGCAGCGACCCGGAAGTAACGGAGTGCGTTACTTCCGGGTTTCGCCGCTCGCGCATGTGCAGATGCTCAAAATGACGTCACGCACATGCGTGAAAGCGGCGAAACGCCACATGTGCAGACGCGCAGACTCGTCTTACGTTCGCTTCAGGATGCGAGCGGGGCTCCTGAACGGATCCTATTCGCATCCAGAGGTACCACTATAAACCTGATACACTACCCTCTCATAAAATATCAGGACAATGTAGAGCAGTGTAAAAACATTTAAAAACCCATTAAAAGCAGTATACAACTATCATTAAAATGACTGGCTATTCAATAAAATCTTAAAGCAACTGCAAAGGCTTGTCCGCAATGAAAGCTCTTCAAGAGATGCCTAAAGGTCAAAAGTGAGGATTCCTGCCAAATCTCTGCTGTGGCAGTGTCCCACAACATAGGACTTGCTGGGCCTCAGGCACAAAACTTACAATGCCCCTCCAGAGGAGCTCAGTGATTGGGCTTTTATGTTACTCCCCTGGCTCTTTTCCCTCTACCAGACTGAGACTGCTGAGAGCCAGTCTAGCTGCAGGCTCAAATCCCACAGGCATGTGCCAGACTATGAAATCACATTAAGATAAATGCCCGTTTTCTGCCACTATCACACATTTTCTCTCCATTTCTTCACAATGGTTTCTTGGCACCAGTTTTATTTTTTCTGTCTAAAGAGAGCTGCTCACCCAAGCTGCATTTCACCATCCATCCAAGTGCAACCGTGCAAAACATGCATTTTAAGGGTGCATTTCATGCTTGTGGGGGTCTACTTGTGGTTGTTTCTACTAGAAACCCAAAATCCACCAACCACAGCACAGGGCAAAATAGCGTCAGGGAGGGGTGGAACTGAACAGAAAGTTGTGGCACCACAAGGTGTATCATGGTATGGCCTGCATGTAGAAGGACAAAATACATCTGAGTTACTATGGATCATCAGGAATTCTAGCAGCCTAGTTCGAAAGAAGAAACACGTTTTGTTGTTGCTGTTCTTAAATAATTAAGGGTTTCGTGTTTTGCCTAAAGCCAAAGTAATATAGCCAGGGAGATCTTTGGAAAAACTGGTCAGGTACTTCAGAAAGGAATAATTTCTAAGGACGTGTTTTATCATTTCATATTGTTTAATTTTTACCTCTAAAGTTTTCTTTCCCTCTTTCTGAGGGTTTAGAGCCTGTGGATCAGAGCCTATCCTGTGACACAGACGGAGGAAAAGAAGCAAGACAGACTCTGCGTCCATTAAATGTGACAATTATGTAAACGAACAGGGGCTGCCAAGGAGGACCTCGCCTTTTCCCACCTGTCCAAGGATTTGACAGATTACACCATTCAGCTTGTCAATGTCTTCGCATTTGCAACGCTATGAATATTCACAGGGTATATTCAATTAAGTCAGGTGATAAAGTGCATGGTGGGTCCTCCCCCTCCCCCTTCTTCTTCTCCTCCTTTTTTTGGCATGTTAACTCTGCGTTAACGCTGCCCCTAAGTGGTTAAGTTGGTTTATTGCAAGTTAATTACCACTCATTTTCTCCCTTTATTTATTTATATCTGCTCCTCTGTGCAGCTGGTGCTTTTCCTGCAGCATCAGCGTGTCTAAGCGAGCACGTGGGGGGGTTTTAACCACAGACGTATGCAGTGGAGTCTATGCAGTTGTGGCACCAGGCCAGAGGGGGCTTGGTGTGCTTTACTTTTAATATCCACGAATCAAGGGCACAGAGATTCATGGGCTTCCAGTATCTTTAATGGGTTTGGTGCCTTTTTGACAAAAGCATACTGAACCCTCTGACTGTGCTTAGCACCTGTCACCCACTTTCTCCTCGTTTCATTTACCACCACATCCTGATCACCATGTACAGTGGTACCTCGGGTTAAGAACTTAATTCATTCCGGATGTCCATTCTTAACCTGAAACTATTCTTAACCTGAGACTTTAGCTAATGAGGCCTCCCGCTGCCACCACACCGCCACAGCACAATTTCTGTTCTCATCCTGAAGCAAAGTTCTTAACCTGAGGTACTATTTCTGGGTTAGCGGAGTCTGTAACCTGAAGCATCTGTAACCCGAGGTACCACTGTACATCAACAGGATAGCTTCAACACACTGGTATTAATGATTAGCAAAGGCCTGGGAGAAGTTTTTAGGAAGCACTGAAAACCAAGAATACAACACACCAGAATGTTCTTCCTTAGACTTTTGTGTGTCAAATTAATTCAAAAGCCATCTCATCTGTTCACCTGGTTGGTTCCATCCTGTGGCTTTTATTGTTGCAATGATTCTTGCACAAGTAGTAGTAAGAACTGTGATGTGTTTGTGTGTGTGTTTTAATTTCCTGTGTCTGTAAGCTAAATGAAAGAGCCATGTTGACTCAAACGCGCAGTGACTTGAAGTGACTTTCTCCCACTTCTGTGTTGCATTGACAGTGTTCACAAATGACACGTTAGAAATTAAAAGGCACTCTGAGGATGGTTTCATTCATTCAAGGAACTGGGGGAAGCTGGATCCACAAGAGATATTGTCCTCTTGCTGTAACATCTGATGGGGGAACTCACACATCTGCCCCATGGGGCAATGCATCACATCTCCCTGGTGGAGACTACTTGAAATAGCATTGCTTGAAAAATGGTCACTCACATGTCACCTGTCATGTAATCAGAGAATGAAACTTTTATGAAAGGGTCCTTTTTCTTTTTTCTTTCTTTCAGGATGCTGATGGAGCCACACATTATTAAGACAAAGGGAAAGCAGGAAGGCCAGTAAAATATTCATGGGTCAGTAATGTTTATGGACTTATTTGCAAGTCTGTTAGAGTTGAAGTGTGAAAAGTAGGTGAGCCACTTTTGCTGCTTCCTGTAACATATGATGCCTCCCTAAGCATCACTGATCAAAGGCTCAAAGTGTTTGGGGATTTATAGTTTAGAAAAAAAAAGGTGACTGATTGAGAAAATTAGGCAAGGTGTGGAGAAACTGAAGAGATATTTTTGTTAAAATCCCTCTCTCATAGCATTAGAACTCATGGTTACAGTGGAACCTCAGTTTTCTAACTTAATCCGTTCCGGAAGACTGTTTGGCTTCCAAAAAGTTCAAAAACTGAGGATCAATGGGCTAGCTGCAATGTCAATGGGGAAAAAATGAAAAACGCCGTTCGGCTTCCGAAAATCGTTCGGAAACAGAAGCATTCACTTCTGGCTTCTCAGCGTTCGGGTTCCAAATCATTTAGCTTCCGAAGCGTTCAACAACCAAGGTTCCACTACAGTGGTACCCCGGGTTAAGAAATTAATTCATTCTGGAGGTCCGTTCTTAACCTGAAACTGTTCTTACCCTGGGGTGCCACTTTAGCTAATGGGGCCTCCTGCAGCTGCCATGCCACCGCCACGCAATTTCTGTTCTCATCCTGAAGCAAAGTTCTTAACCCGAGGTACTATTTCTGGGTTAGCGGAGTCTGTAAGCTGAAGCGTCTGTAACCCAAGGTACCACTGTATATTTGATTGGGGGGACATACATACAAAATAAATCACTCCACCCAGTGAAATTTATTTATGGAACTCACTGCCACAAGGTGTGATGCTGCTGACCACTGGCTTAAATAGATTTAAAAGGAGATAAGGCAAAGGTGTGTCAATGGCTATTCATCATGACAGGTTAATGGAACCTCCCTGTCCAGTGGCAGTATACCACTCAATACGCTGGAAAAAGAGGCAGCATGGGATGGGCATCCCAGAGGTGCCTGGATGGTCGCAGATGGAATCTGCATGCTGAACTATGTGAACTCTTGGACTGATCCAGAAGCACTTGTTTTGGGATGATTAAATAGATGGCACCTGGCTTCATTGACAGTTGCCCTGGGGCTGCAGAGCTCAAGAGCGGCAGACTCCGCTAGGGGATCAGGGCCCCTAGGAGGCTGCTCTTCCTGGCTCCCAGGAAGGACATCATGGCAAGAGGGAGACCAAGCCCATTTATCAGCCCTACCTGAAGCAGCTGTACAGAGTAGGCTTTCCTCCTCCCTGCCAGAAATAATTTTGTAACTGAGTGACTGCATTTGCTTTCCTCTTCCTTTTTTTGGTCATATCTTTTAGACTCTAAGCCTGAGGACAGGGGCTTTATTATTAACCACCATTAGGAACTGTTTGGGTGCCCTTTTTGGTCAAAAAAGGTAGGCAAAATCACTTTAAAACAAACAAATGAAAGTTGTTAAACAATTGCATGGTTTTAAAAGCTGCCATGTGCTTTAATTTATAATTACCTGCTTCTGGATGGCATGCATGGCACCCACCCTGTGGAATGCCCTCCCATCAGATGCCAAACAGATAAACAACTATATGACTTTTAGAAGACAATCTGGAGGCAGCTCTGTATAGGGAAGTTTTTAATGTGTGATATTTTATTGTGTTTTTATATTTTGCAGAAAGCTGTCCAGAGTAGCTGGGGCAACCCAATCAGATTGACAGCATACAAATAATAAAGTTGCTGTTGTTGTTATGCAAAGTGCTTTACAATCCTCATTAAAGTCCTCCTCACAACAGCCCAACCTGTTTTCCCGAATGTAGAGCTACAGAGACAGTGACTTGGCAAAAGAGCCTGCCTGTGACTCCACAGAAGAGTTGGAATGCCTTTCATCTTCCCATTCCAAAAGTCGTGTTTTTACTACAAGAGTAAACATTTGATTATCATTGGATAACCATGGAAACAGGAAATAATAACTGGTCTAACATATGCAGATAGCTCCAGTCAGGAGGTCTGCAGGCATATTGACACTTTTGGCAGAGTATTTCTTCCCTGTGTGGAAGAAATGCAGGGATGGAAAGTGTTCAACACGCCCCTCTAAGGCAGAGTTAGATCCCATCCATGCTATGCATCAGCCCCATCTAAGATGAAACTACTTGGTCCAGACTGTGTGCTGTGCCACCAGAGCCTGGGTCAGAAGGCTGCCACAGGCAGCACCCACAAGGGGTGGCATGCCCATTCCACCACCCGGCTCCAACTCAGTCTCCCTGGTAGGGGCAGAGAGGGACTGGCGGCAAAGCAAAGTGGAACACCTTCCTTTCTGCCAAGTGGGTGAGAGGGGAGGTGTTCTGTCACTTGGCTTTGCACCAGCTTCTTCTGAAAGGAGGAGCCAGTTCAAAACCCCATTGCCAGGCAGAAGGGGAGAAAGGCCTGGTGGGGGGAGAGACACTCCAGTTTGTGTCCTCATAGCAAGAGCAGTTACACGGCGTTACGCCCCAGGTTGCCCCTGCATGGAACAAGCACAAACATGGTTGGCCTTCACCTTGCAAGGTTGCCCACAACACATGTGGACCAAAATGTATCCCCACAAGACTACGAGGGAAAGAGCCAGAGTATACTAATTTCAGTGTTGTTCAACATAGGCTTCTACTGAAGAAACTGGAAGTGAACTACCGGAAGTGGCTCACATGAGGAGTTCTGGACTTACAGAGATATCCTAACCAGATCCACTGACTGGAAGGGGCTGAATGGGGTGATGGTGGCTCTCTTGCAACAGAAAAGTGCTCTGCAGGTGGGACATGTCTAATCTAGAGACTCCTGCTTTGCCCATGCCAGCAGTGTTTCCAGACCTTCATATGAGGGGCAGGGCTTAGGCAGCCTTGAATTCACAAGATCCAAGCTCTGCTCCTCCTCACATCCCTTATTTCCCCATGAGATCCCAGCAATGGGTCCTAGCAGAGGCAGATTTAGGGGAGCAAAACCGGTTCGCCTGCACTGGGCACCAAGCCAAGAGGGCGCCGCAACCACGATGAACAAAGGAAGTTGAGAGATGGGGCAGGGTGCCGCTGAAATTTTAAAGCCCAAAGCCTGTCACTGGTCCTGGCGTAGGAATTTCTTCCACAAGGCCCCCAAAAAACAAAAACAAAAAAACACATTGCCTGCTTCTTTTCTGGGCAATAGAAGCCAGCAGAGCCTTGGAAGCAGCAGTTCATCTGTCGCTCCACTCCCCACACAAACAGCACCACCCAGGATTGTTTTGATCGCTCTGATTCATGCTGGGTTGCCATATTTATTTATTTCTAGCATTTTTACCTTGCACTTTAGCCAAAAAGCCTCCCAGCATAGTGTACGAAAAACAGTAGTAAGACACCAGGGACAAAATGACATGATCATTAGCAAGAGGTGGCTGAGATTCTGAATTCCCATGCACAAATAAAAGTAGTGAAACTGGAGAGCAAAATACAAAAAGAAATCCCTGCCAGTGAAGGCGGGGAGAGCACTGTTTGTCTGTTTATTACATTTCTGAATTACATCTTTGATCACTGATCAAACAGCCAAAGCAATTTACAAGATACCAGTGTTTACAAGATATCCTGTTGATTTTGGATAACTTGCTTCGAATTAACCCCAAATTCTCTTTCAAGAGGCATTTCTGAATGTGTAAAAATAAGCACATTGGGATACTTCTACTACTAAAACGGGTGAAACATTCAGAACCTCATAAATGATAGCAATCACTGGAAGCAGAAAAAAGAATATGAGTTTTTAGTCTTTAACTGAAGGCATATTCATTCATTCGTTTCAAGATTTTTTGTTGTTGCAGTGAAGGTGTTGGCAATAGAATCAATTCTATGATTCTGTGATATACCGCTTATTCATTTTAGTATCTATGTCCTTCATTTATATGCCATCTTTTCCTCTAAGTAGCTCAAAGTAGTATACAGTGGTACCTCGGTTTATGAACTTAATCTGTTCCGGAAGTCCGTTCTTAAACTGAAACCATTCTTAAACCAAGGTGTGTGTTCCCTAATGAGGCCTCCCACCACCGGTGCTCTTCCACCGTTCGGATTCCATTCTTAGACTGAGGTAAAGTTCGCAAACCGGGACACTACTTCCGGTTTTGCAGAGTTCGTAAACTGAATCATTCATAAACAGGACTGTTCTTAAACCGAGGTACCACTGTGCAATGTACTCCCCTCCACAGCTTATCATCACAGCAACCCTGTGAAGTAGGTTAGGCTGAGAAACAGTGATTGGCTCAAGGTAACCCAATGAGCTTTGTGGCTGAGTGAGGATTGAAACCAAGTCATAGTCCAACCCTCTAAACATTAACACTGCGCTGGCTTTATTTAGAACTGTCTCAAAGCAGTGAGGAATGGCAGATTTAGGGGAGAGTCACCGGTTCAGTCACACTGGGCACAGAGCTTTCGGGATCCCCAACTATAATGTGGAATAGAAGGTGAGAGGCGGGGAGGGGGGCACCAAATTTTGAGACTTCAAGGTTTGCCACTGCAGTGAGATATAATACATATTTCACTTGGGGGGGGGCAACTGATGAAATGTACCTTTGCTGTGAGTCCTAAATTTAATATTTCTCTAGTCTGTACCTCGATGTATGCTGCAAAGCCTAGGGAGGCAGTTTATGCTGCTGAACTGAGTGAATGACTAAATTAACCCGTTGCAGTGATTCTGAATTCCAGCAGAGTTTCCAAATGTGAAGTTGGTCCCAGTTTGTTTTTTGCTGGAATAGCTGGAGGGAATGAAGGAAGAGGAGAGCAGCAGACTGAAAAAGAGAGTTTCATGCAGGACTCTGCGCTTGCCAGTTAAGGTGGAATGGGCTGTCCTGCAATGGGCAGCACCAAGTATCTGGGAAATTCAAAGACATCTTAAATCCGAGTCCCTGTTGGCAGATGTTATTAGACCATGCTGTTAAGGAATCCAGACAGATGAATGGCCAGGACAAATGACAGCTATTACTATATTCATGGGGGGAAACACTGCATACAAGCAAAGATTCACAAAGAAGTCTTTCTTGGGTTTATTTAATATCTGTTTCCTTGCTTTGCACCCCTTTATCTTTACTCTGCCATTATGTATCAGGGCGTAAGGACTACCTTAAGCATTCTCTACTATGCAACGTTAGATCCCCTATTAAAATACAAAAACCACAGTCACAACAGCAGGCTGACAATCTGCCCAATGGTCAAATAAATTGCAGTATTTCAGAGTTCTTGAAATGGCCATTAAAATCTGACAACCAGCCAGTGTCAAAGGCTACGCAGATCTTTTCTTCTTCTATTTTAAAGTTAGTCCAATTTGATTCCTTTGGCTGAATGGTATCAGATTGTTTATACAGAAAGCAGGAATCTGAATTTTTTATGTATCATTTTCAATAGCCTGCTGTCAAGATTATCCACCATGTCCGCTTCATTATCCATGTCAGCCTTTTCCTCAGGTCTCTCAATTGCCTTCCTCTCTCCCTTCATTTCCACCACACATGCCATTACCTACAAGGCTCTGCATTGTCTTGCTTCAACCCCAACCTTTCCCCACTAATTTATATATACCAGCCTTCCTCAATGTGTGCTGTGCAGATATTTTGGACTACAAGTCCCATCAGCCTCAGCTATTGTAGCACACAACGACCCCCTCCTCAAACAAGAACATCCACACACCCATAATGCAGGGCCAAAACGGAAGACCCATTGACACTCCCCCCCCCCACGAAGACCCATTGACACTCCCCCTCCTGATGCGTACACAGACAGACAGACAGACAGACAGACACACACACACACACACACACACCTCAACACATTTATTTGTAAAGGGCATAAAAAGTAGGCAATATATCATTTGAATACAAAGGAATCCTAAGACTGTATGATCAAAGGGAAAATGAGCATCCTTTCCAGTAAAAGCAAATTGTTTGTCAAAAGTAAAACTTCCATGTGCAGAAATTGTCTATCTGAGGTTAGGTTTTGAACTGGATTTATTTGGTCACATGAGCATTAAAAGATTGCCTTTCCATAAGATCAGCCAAGACCCTCTGGTTTCCTTTTATTAAAAAAAAAAAAATCCCATTCCTCTTTGAGGCTTTTTGCCACCCACCCCTCTTCTTGGTTCTGTGCAAATCCTTTTGACATGTAAATTTACTCCTGAATAAGCATCAACAAGATTCCTTTCCATTTTATTTTTGTTTGACTACTCATTTCAGGAAATGATAATTTTGTATACATTTTAGGTTCCATGTAAGGTGAAGAAATGCTTTTTGCGAGTCTAAAGTAGAAAGTGCCCTTCCATTACAATCCTAATGCAGCTGGAATGACCGGAGCTTGCCAGGCAACTGTCTTTGGCAGGAAAAATACGTACTCACATACCACATTTTACCAAATTCCTCGCAAGAATATCATGGGGGACTTTGTCAAAAGCCTTACTGAAAACATTTAATCCAAACAGACCCCCACACCCACAGAGAGAACACACATATTATAAGCAAGCAATACACCAAAGTGCTCATCTTGTGAACTTGCCATTTAACTTGTTCAATTCTGACAAAAGCTCCTGTTTCCAAAAAAAAAAAAAAAAGGACAGGGTGAGGAGATCTGATCTCTTCATTATCACTTTTAACTGATGTCTGAGACCTGGAGGAGAGGGGAAAGGAAAAGGAAAAAGGATATTTCCAGGGTTGGGTCCCTTCCTACTCTGCAATTCCATGATTCTCTGGCAAAACCAGCGGGGATCTTGTCTTCCGCTTCACTTGGGAGAGCCGCACAGCCTCTCCAGATTTTCCAACTCTCCCTCTCCCAGCATCGCATTGTAAATGAGCCTTTCTCCGCTTCATGGGGAAAGGGGAAGGACGGAGAGCTCAGAGCTCGCTCTCCAGCTGAAGCCCAGACATGCTGGGAGTCTGAATGCCACCCCTCTGGAGGCTTCACCCAGGGCAGAAACCCTGGCTAGAGTGACCCCGCCAACCCCCCTAGGGCTCTGCATAATGAGACTCAAATGTTAGGCTTAGGATTTGGGAGATTCTGCATACTGCCCACTTCACCAAGTGATGAAAAGTTTCAGGGGCAGCTTTTATCAGTGTTTGGCAGCCTTGATTGCTAGAAACTTGAGGCATTTTTCTAATCTTTGCATGTTCAGACCCAGAAACTTCCCCCCTAAATAAATTCACACGACTCAAATGTTGGTTTGGTTTTGGCAGAATTTAGGCCACAACTTTATTGATTACAGAAAGTGACTGGTTGCATAGGCTCTGGTTCGACTAGCTGCCTGCCATGCAGGTAGTGCTGACCCAGGGTTCTAGCATAGGTCAGCCAAGGGTGAACACCTAGATAAGCGAAAAGCTGGGAACGGGCTAACTCCGCCACCCAAATGTCCCCCTGGACTCAGGCACGGACACAACTGTCTCTCAGAGGTTGACCAAACCATTGAGTCCCTGGATTCCTTTAACAGAATACCCTTCACATAGGGATGGCGAGAGCGTTCCCCTATTCCTATCACCTGAACCAGAGGCTATCCGCAACCTTACAAATTGTGATGATTTGCTACGCAGCAGGCGAAACCCAAATGGCAACAGCCAATGAGCCAAGTGGGGGAAATTCCTGCCGTGCCCCTGTCCCAACGACAGACGATACACGATGGCATAGCGAGGTCAAGCACAAACCCTAAAAGTAGGGAGAGGTGGGTGGGTGTTCCGAATGCATGTGCCGAAAGAGGAAGATCTGGGTCACGTGCATGGGCATAAATAGGTCCCTCTAACCGTTTGGACTTTGTCCCATTGGCCAGATTGCACCCAGCTTCGAGGGACCTACCAATCAGGTGTTGTGGCTGACCATTCGTACCCACCCACAACACAGGGTGTCGGTTTTTCAGGTCTCACCGCAATACGTGCCTTTTTTAAGGGAGGACCCGATTTATTTACAAGCATACATCAGGGCTGGGGAACCTGTGGCCCTCTAGATGATGGACTACAACTCCCATCAGCCACAGCCAGAATTGCCAATTATCAGGGGTGATGGGAATTGTAGTCCAACGACATCTGAAGGCAACTACAGGTCCCCCCATAGAGAATAGATCATGGGTCGGCAAACTAAGGCCCACGGGCCGGATCAGGCCCAGTTGCCTTCTGGATCTGGCCCACGGATGATCCGGGAATCGCAGCGTGGATCGCCAGCACATGCGTTCTTTCCCTCTCCCTCACACGGCACCGGTGCCAGCGCCTCCTCCCTCCCACCTCCTGCCTTCTCCCTGCTCTGCCTAGAGAAGGAAGGGGGCTGGGCTTTGTTGGTGCCAGCAGCAGCAGTGCTCGATCGGCTGCCATTTTAAGCAGCCCCTCTCCAGAGCCCTTTCGTGCGCTGCTCATCGTCCCTCCGCTGCTGCTGCTGCTGCTGCTGCTGCTGCTGCTGCCACCCCCAGCAAGACACAGGTTCAAATCCCCACTCTGCCATGAAGCTCACTGGATGGCCTTGGGCCACTTACTACTCTCTTAGCCTAACCTACCTCTCAGCGTTGTTGTAAAAAAAAAAAAAAAGCGAGGGTGAGGGAGAACCATATACACAGCTATGTGCTCCTTGGAGAAAATGTGGGATAGAAATGTAATAATCTGAATAATTTCTGTAAGCAGCAGATCCATCCCCACAGCAGTCTCCACAGAGGCAGCTCTGCACGCAAGATGCTTTCAGTTTTCCACTTACTCTGAAACTGAAATTTCTTTCTCCCAGTCCCCTAAACCATGGGTAGGCAAACTAAGGCCCGGGGGCCGGATCTGGCCAAATCGCCTTCTCAATCCGGCCCGTGGATGGTCTGGGAATCAGTGTGTTTTTACACGAGTAGAATGTGTCCTTTTATTGAAAATGCATCTCTCGGTTATTTGTGGGGCCTGCTTGGTGTTTTTACATGTGTAGAATGTGTGCTTTTATTTAAAATGCATCTCTGGGTTATTTGTGGGCCATAGGAATTCGTTCATTATTGTATTTTCAAAATATAGTCCGGTTCCCCACAATGTCTGAGGGACAGTGGACTGGCCCCCTGCTGAAAAAGTTTGCTGACCCCTACCCTAAACACTTCTCTTGTTACCTCTATCATACAGAAACCTATCATCCCCTCACCTCAGTAGGGAATGGGAAAGGCCCCGTTTTTTTCAAGCTGAGGCTTTCATATTCCAAACAAGCAACTGAGTTTTCATATATCCCTGGCCATTAACAAGTAATTTGCCTGACAAAGGGTATGGTGGCAGCCAGCATTCATAACAATAGTTTCCATAAATCTACAAAGGAAACTCTTGACAGCCCTCAGTTTATTAATAGAAAACTAGTATATTTGTCTCCATTAGGAACCAGATCTTATTAAGCCATGTTCCAACCACTTGCAAAGACAGGTCCTTATGTGGTCTGGCTGGTACAAAATTCCCTGCTAGGCCCGTGTGTGTTGTGGGTAGACCACATTTCTCCAATAACTTAGTAGCATGATGGCAATTTCACAGGCAATGCTTCAGTTGGTGGTCCCACATTTCTGTCAAAAGTGTGTTTAGGGGTGCTTCACCTTGGCTGCATTCACACAGCTGTTTATTCCATTTCCCTCAAATATCCCTATCTGTTCATTATGCTGAGCTTTCAGACAACATAAATGCCACTTCCAAAAATCTAGCAGAAGACAGTAGAAACTCAGCTCTCGTTTCTGTGTTATTAGCTTCCAGAAGAAATCCATTTGTAATCCCAGGATACGACAGCCATGCTGCTGGCAAAGCAGTGGTACATCTGCCCCCCCCCCTTGCACTTACCACTGCTCAACCCAGCTGCTCTAGTGAATTAGATTCATTCACAGAATTGCAGAGTTGGAAGGTACCCCAGAGATCATCTAGCCCAACCCTGTGGAATGCAGGAATCTCAATTGAAGCATACATCATTCAACTAGTCAGTCATCTGCTGGAGTGTGGGGACCCAGCAAGATTCTCTTCTTCATCTTCTTTTAAGTAACTGTGAAATTAACCAAGTAGCCATATTAGCATGGGCATATGCATCTCTTGAGTTACTGGTGTTAGAACCAGTATAATTTCCATGCTCTCTACGCCGCTGTAACTGGTTCCTGTTACAGGTGTTCTTTGATGGCAGCGATAATCTATTTATGGGTCTTGTGCTTTATTTGTCCTGTTTCTCATATGACAAATAAATAAATAAAGAGCATTTATTTATAAATAAAGAGTCTATGCTAACAGGTACTTCTGATTCATCCACAACTAAACTAAAGCCCTTGACACGCAAGCAGTCCTCATGTTCATCTTCCACCATTGATCAAAAAGTTGTGCAGATGTGCTCCTTTGTGAAGGCGTCATGCCTGGTCTGTGCTATTTAAACCTTTTGCTATAATCAATGTACACATGATCATAATGGTAATCTTAGTCTATCAATATAGCCACTAGGTTGCATGACCAATGAGTGAAATTATTGGCAAAGTGCTTCTTATTTATTCTTACACTTATTTATTCAATTTACCCGTATTTTTCGCTCTGTAAGACGCACCAGATCATAAGACGCACCTAGTTTTTGGAGGAGGAAAACAAGAAAAAAAAATATTCTGAATCTCAGAAGCCAGAACAGCAGAAAGCAGCAATCCCACTTGCTGTTCTGGCTTCTGGGATAGCTGCACAGCCTGCATTCGCTCCATAAGACGCACACACATTTCCCCTTACTTTTTAGGGGGGGGGAGTGAGTCTTATAGAGCAAAAAATACGGTATATAGTGCCCTTTATCAAAAGATCCCAGGGTGGTGCACAACATTAAAGACACATTGCAGAACATCAATGATAAAAAAGCATATTGACCGACAGCCTAATAATAAAATAGTCATCATAATAACAGTCCACTTTCCCACACTTTCACAGGCCATAGATTATTTCATAGCCATAGGTCTGGGTAAAGAGGAATGTTTTTGCCTGCCTGGCACCTAAAGACATGTAATGATGGTGCCAGACAAGCCTCTCTGGGGAGAGCATTCCACAATCTGGGAGCTACCACAGAAAAAGCCTGTTCTATTGTTGCCACCCTCTGAACCTCTCTGGGATGTGGGACATAGAGAAGGGCCTCAGATGACAAGGGTCCAGGTCTGTGGAGTACAGGTTGGTATCTGTGTGTGCATAAAAAGAGCCCTTTTGCTGGATCAGAGCAAAGGCGCTTCTAGTCCAGTGGCCAACCAGATGTCTCCAGGAAGCCCACAAGGAATAGCCCACTCTTGTTGCTTGTCCTCTAACAGGTGACTTCAGTAGAGTGCCTCTGAACCTGGAAGCCCTATAGAGCTACAGCTGAGAACGACCATAGATATTATTCTCCCTCTGCATGAATTGATGTAATCCTTGTTCCAGCCTTAGGTGCTAATAGTCCTTGTCACATCTTATGCCTGTGAGTTTCATAAACCAATTAAACATTATGTGAAGAAGTCCCCATGGATGACCCAAAGTTTTAGTATTAGATGAAAAAAGCTCCTCTTCTATCTACTTTCTGTCCAAGCCCTTGATCATATTGGCTGCCTCTTTCCTGCTCCTTTCCTAGCTGTTATTATGTCATACAATTCACTTAACTGCACAGGGAATGCATGAAATGAGAGGGCTGTAGCTGCAATTGTCTATTAGGCTGCCCACATTTCTGTTCCAGCTATTCTGCAATGATACCCTTTCTTCTCCAGACACTTCCCCCCACCTCTCTCTCTCTCTCTCTCTCTCTCACACACACACACACACACACACCTCACAACATTCACATTACAGGCTTCTGTCTCACCTTCTCCCCCTTCCTCATCTCTTATAGGCTCAGGCCAGAATAGGAGAAGGAGCCAAGAAGTGACCCCAGGAAACCAGACCAGCTGTGGATTCAGGTGGGCAGGTGCCTCTTATTTTGAAGTAGGGAAGGCAGTTAGCTGGGATGACAGCTCAGGGTATAGGATGGGGGACAGCCAGGGGCATAGCTAGCTGCTCCGGCCCCTGGAGTGGTGGAACCAGGGCGATCTGCCCACGGGGGTGGTGGAGCGATCTGCCCAGGGGGACACTGCGGCGAGCTGCCCACGGAGTCTGCCTGGTGGATGCATCACTCCCAGTGGCTCAGGCGCACTGCAGGCCAGGCCCCGCAGTAAGTGCCACCCCCCATGGTGTGCCATTTTGTCACCCCCTCAGGGATGACACCCGGGCTGGGCCGCACCCCCTGCGCTCCCCTTCCTACACTCCTGGGGGCAGCTAGGAAGAAGATTTTTTTTAAAAAAAAGAGCCTGCTGAATCAGACCAAAGGCGCATCTACTCCAGCATCTGGAAACCCAGCACAATGGCCAGCCAGGTTTATGAGATCCAGTGAGGACCATATTGACTGATAAATAAGGCATTGTACAGAGAAGGGTGCAGAAAATAACCTTTTCTGTACTGCTACACATTTTAGGCTCCCATTCTGTCCATGTGGTGTATGTTTTTTCAATGATAACTACCATACAGTGCTTTTTTGCCATCTGTTAACTACTCTGTATATGTCTAATATAATGCAGACGCTTCTAACAGGTCATTCACTAGCACAAAGATTCATCTGTTTTGCGTGTCTGGCTGGACTAGAGTGTGGGAATTGGATAGACATTTTCATTCTGGACTACTCAGCAAAACCATTAAAGGGGAAATGTATGCAAGATATTTTTATTGCTTATTTAGGAAAAGTGTAGTATAAATATTAAAAATGATTATAATTATCATCACTATTATTACATATGAGAGAGCGACCCTGTTTCACATTTGGCAGCTGGTTTATGTTTCCGGTACACCTTTACATGCAAGCAAGAGTGCTGAGACAGCAGCAGCTGCACCTTATCAATTCTCCGGTGTTTAATGGTTTGTGACTTTACAATATTCCAATTCTGTCCTGTCAGAGAAATAATCAACAATATTTACCAAGGACTAAAATGTGCCTGTTCAGGAAGAAGATAATCTTAATTAACAATACTGATTATAAGCCACTGTCTTCATTTAAAATATTCTAAGTTGAAAATGCAGTCTTCAAAATCATTCTGTGACTAGGGAGAAGGAGAAGACCGAAGAGAAGACATAGGCTAGTTCAGACATAATGCTAAACCAGTGGTTACCAAACTTTTCTTCCCATGGTTGCTCAGCAGTCTTGGAGGACCCTGTAATGAGTTTTCTGCCTGATCTAGCAATTCTAATGCACTGTGCAAGCTGCTGTATGATGTTTAATTGTATTTTTGTTGCTTCTTTTATTTCTTATATTGTACTTAACAGTGTTCCAATTTGCATTCCATATGTTTCACATTGTATACAATAAAATACAATATAAGAAATAATTAGAGGTAAAGGAAATATAAAGGTGCCTTTCCAATAATCTTGAAAGAAAGAGATAGTCAAGTGTGAACTAATTTAGGATTTAAGGCACAAAAGCTTTAAAACTTTCCTGGTTCTTATGCAACTACATGGAAATCTCATAAGAATCCTGTGATCCTATAACATTTTTTATTCTTAGGCTGCAATCCTATGCACCCTTATCTGAGACTTAATCCCACTAAACTTAATGGGACTTACTTCTGAGTAAACACACATAGAATTGGACTGCATAGCTCCTATATCTCTATGCCTTAGATCCAATTCACATCACCTTGTTCTGGAATATAGGAAGGTGCTTTTTGCTAGCTCAGACTATGTGTCCAGCATTGACCAGACTCTGACTGGCAGCTGTTCTCCAGGATCTTACATCACCTGTGCATTTAACCGGAGATGCCAGGAATTGAACCTTGAACCTTCAACATAATTTCCTGGTAATCTTATGATTGATATTATAATTTTTTGGAAATGGGCTGACGTGACTTTGGCTCAACTGAAAACCAACATGAATCTAAGCCTTTGCGGCTTATTCCAACTTCAGCCTCAAACCCCAAATCAAACTATTGCATGACAGCTTGTCCAGCAGACATTCTACCATAATCTTCTCTCTGTAGGCCAGTGAATGATTTTCTGGAGAAGAATTTTTTGGCACATCACGTGTCACATTTTCCTGTAGTGGTGGCAGAAAAGACCACAAAGCTATCAATTTACTTCTAAATCCATTATAAACCACAAGCTTTAGAGAAACAAAGCGTTGTTCCAGTGAAGCCAGGCAAAAGAGGCAGGCCATTTTATTTATGGCTTTAAGCTGAACGTACATTGAAATAATTACAATGTGCATTGAACGTGTTGCTTTCTTTTAGTATCTGTTTGCTTACTTCCAAACACACGTGGCATTGGGATTCAAAATAAAAAGATAACAATTGTGACCATCTGCATGAGGCGTGGGTGTCAGATTTCCGACCCGCTGCTAATTGTAAATCATTGTTATTTATTCAGTGCAATAAGTGTGCATCCGTTAGTCGTGATTGCAATACATTTAAGAAGAGTGATCGTTCCCAGCAAGTGACGTTTTTATGGTTAGCAAGCAGGGGGAGGGAGGAAAAACATCGGACTATTTGCTTGGGGAAAGCCACAAATAGGGTTGCATTTCAGACTCGACAATACATTACGTTAGTTTAGAAATAGATCAAATGCAATAACGTTCTCAACGTTTAATCATGATATATAGTTGTTTAGAACTGGAAGATCTGTAGGACTATAGCAATGTCAAAAGTTGACATTATAACCATTGCATTTTATTTGTTTGTTTGTTTGTTTACCCAGAGCAGCTTGCATAAGATAATAACAAACGAGGCTCCCCCTGTCCTTGCATTTACTATCCAAAATAAGATTGGTGTGATTGCTTTGTGGTGCCACCTGTATTGTTTGATGTGCATTCTTGGGCTTGTTTTACACTGTTTTATTGGTTTTTAATATTATATTATGATATAGTTGTAACCCACCCTGGAATCTTCTGCTGAAGTGTGGGTAAGAAATATCTTAAATTAAAATAAATAAATGATACAACATAAAAGGAAATGGCCAAAAAAACCTTGAGAACTGCTGTTTGTTAAGGGTGCTGGGAACTATAGCTCTGTTAGGAGACCTCCTAACATCTGTCAGCATCTTTAACAAACTACAGGCCCCAAGATTGTGAAATGATGTTTTTTGCATGTCTTTATTTGCTATTACATTGTAGTTTTATTATGTGACTAAGGAATTGTTTTTGAGGTGTTTTCCTGTTTTCTTTACTGTAAGCAACTTTGAAAGTGATTCTTTTTGTGGAAGAGTGGCATACAACCAGAATTATGAATGAATGAATGGCTGTTAAAGTGGTGTAGGATTGATTTAAATGCATGGTGGGGGTGGGGACACTCTTTCTCTGTGCCAGCCAGTGGTGGCTGCTCCTCATAGGATGGAAGGCAGGGAGACCAACAGCAGGTGGAGCCAGAGCTAACAACATGCAGAGCCAATTCCTTCCAGTTTTTAACTTGTGCTCCTCTTTGCTGAGTTCTATAATGGGGCGCGGGTGGCGCTGTGGTCTAAATCACCGAGCCTAGGGCTTGCCGACTGGAAAGTTGGCGGTTCAAATCCTCACGACTGGGTGAGCTCCCATTGCTCAGTCCCTGCTCCTGCCAACCTAGCAGTTCAAAAGCATGTCAAAGTACAAGTAGATAAATAGGTACCGCTCCAACGGCATTTCCATGTGCTGCTCTGGTTCGCCAGAAGCCTCTTAGTCATGCTGGCCACATGACCCGGAAACTGTACACTTCCTCCCTCGGCCTATAGAGCAAGATGAGCCCCGCAACCCCAGAGTTGTCCGCAACTGGACCCTAATGATCAGGGGTCCCTTTACAAGGGCAACACCCAGACTAAAGGAGGAGGCAGCTGACAAGCAGTGGCACCCTCTGTGCAAGTTGTAAGTCGGAAAGCAGGCAGGTGGGCCCTGGCTGAGGGCAGACTGAGATTGGTGGAGAGCACTCCATTCACCCGATTGGAGGATCCTCCAGTGCTAGCAAACTATCTCTCTGTGTGTGTGTGTGCTCCCACCCTCCCATTTCTCCCATGAATACAGGTGAGAACCGCATTCCCCCTTCTTCCCAGTTTACAGGTGAAACCTTCAAAAAGTACTTATTCATTCTGTGCATGTATGTTTGTGAAAGTGCAAATCATAACATTTCCTCACATTCTTAAAGCTCATGCACTTACTGATCCCTGTATCCATGTGCTTTGACTATTTTGAATGACTTTTTTTAAAAAAGGAAGAGCATTCTTTTAGGTATTTTCCACAAATGCAGAGACACCAGCAGAATTTTATCTCAAAGGGGCGCAACCACAGCTATTAGCTTTGGCTTTGGACTATACTAGATTTGATGTTCAATGTGTTATTTAATTTAATAGGCATTTTTTTAAAAATGAAAATCGCCCCAGTGGGGAAACCTTTCCCACTGCCATAATCCTAACAAAAACCCCTCCCCCAAAATCACTATTTGAATTTGGAGTAAAGCTCTCATTAGTGCTTGACCTTGAGGGATCAGGGTGCCCTGCCCATGCATTATCTGAGGCCAGTTCAAACTAAATTGTCTGTAGCAGAAACTCTCTATATTTGGGGTGAGAATTAGGTTATTGCTTAAGGAACATTTGCCCAGAAATGGCTATTGTGCCTCTGTGCCTGGCTTATTGCATGCTATAAAGATGTAGAGAACCCTCTAAGTGCTCCTTCTTTGCTAGCACTGCCAAAACGTGCAGTTTTAGGCAGGGCTTGTGCTGCATGATTAACAAACTGGGCTTGCCAACCTAGGGTTGTTGCCGTTGTTTGTTTTATGAGGCAAATCTTCTTAATATTATGACTGGTGCTGGGTCCCAAACACAAGTCTTCAACCAGCAGCTTCATCCAGCCAGTCCACAGCAGCCAAGCAGCCAATCGCTGCCCTTTACAGCAAAAGGCTTGACCATGATGTTTGCAGCAACAGCAGAGGTCCAGCGTTTTCAAAGCAGGTGTGTATTTGTGAGGGACTGACTGCAGTAGGAAACAAGCCGATGGCACAGAAACGGGGGGGGGGGGGATTGCTGAGGGAGGCAAAAGTGAAAAGTGTGTGTATGTGTGTCAGTTTACAGACTAAAGTACTGAATTTGGGTCTAGTAGCCAGATGCAGAGACAGGGAGACATCTAGAAAGAACGGTTGCCAGGAGACAGGAGAAAACCCCATGCAGACAGCAACTTTTGTCTTCAGCCTGGCCCAGTTGTGGTTACTCCTCTGTCGCACACCAAGCGCACTGTCTGGCTCATTCACCACAAGCAGAACCTCACAGTCTTGTACACCATCTACATTGCCGTGGGATGGTGGCAGCATGCACAGCCAACACCTTCAGCTTCTGACAAATGTGTTAGATTTCCATTCGTCACAAGCAGGGACCCTCAGCACACTGAAGAGAGAAGTAGAAGCAGCTGCCACACAGAGAGAGAGAGAGAGAGAGCGCTGCCACATGAATCGGCTTTGAAAAGCATTACTCACAGTACACAGAACTGTTTCATAAGATGAATAAGTCTTCGGTCTCATTGCCAAACTGTTAAGAGGAGGGATGGCGGTCTATGGTTTGTTTATTTATAAGTTAGAAAACTCTCGCAAAAAGCGGAAAGTTCTGAGGCGTGCAGGGAGGGTTGCACAATTACCAAGGCCTAATTCTCGCAGCCACAAGACCAAACCACACGGCGCAGAGCAGGGCAGAGGGAGGATAGAAGTATGAGCACAATTAATTTAGGTATGACAAGAAAGATGAACCAGACAGTACATGGAGCGAGCCAGCAGTCATTTCTGTAGTTGCATTTCCGCATCCTTAACCAAGAAAGCATCATTACAGGACTAGCAGCGGCTGAATCTGTGCAGAGTTAGATGCACACTAGCATTCCTCACCCCCACCCCCAAAAAATGCATAGTGATGCAGTCAGGTAATTTTAGACTCTGGACTTAATGTTCTTATGGGAGGGTGGAGGGGGCTCATTAGATTGCAGTTGTGTGCCTTCACTTACTTCAAAAATGTGGTGAGTTGGTTTTGCTGCATCTGGGGAGTCCTCATGCTCATTCTGCTGGACCTCTGCCCTAAGGGCATCGTGGCAGATGCGTGGCAAAGGGGCGGAGTGGGGCGGGGGGACAACGACATAGTGTACATCAGGGATTCTCCTGCTTATTGGGACTGTGGACCCACACCAAGTTAGAAAAAGCCTGCCTGCCCGCCCTGTGCTCTTCTTCCCAAAGACACAGCTAGGCTGAACTACTTGGAGAAGACCAAAATAATGTATTTTAATTTAAGCCTTTAAGCCACAAGTACGGTATGTTTGTTTGCAGCTTTCAGTCAGGTCCTCAATGGGACCCAGTATGTCAACTAGATGACTCTAAGATTTGTTTTAGGAAGCCAATGGCGCCACAATGGCCTTTTGAATCACCACTCTTTCTGCTTCTTCCTTGAGCTGCAAAAAGCTGCCCGTCTCCTGGAATAAATTACCCACTGTTTCTACTCTCCGAACGCTCCTTAGCTATTTCTGCTCTGGTGGGGAGGTGCAGCCAGTTGAGTCACATAGACCTGACACATTGCTAACAAAGGACCTGCAGAATACATAGAGGCCATTGGTCCGCCTTCCATTTGTCTGTGTGATCCAATTGTGAAGCATACAGTTTCTCATGACCTGGTTAGCAATGATTGTTGATCCATCTGAAACCGAAAAGAATCAGGCATAAGCAATATTGTTTAACCTGTAAGAAGTTTTACTATCCTACTGTGGTACAGAGACAGTAATCATTTCTGGAACACAAGTAGAGATGCTATACAGAATCCAGAAGTATCCCCAAATTCTGAACAACAAAAAGAAGCTTACTCACTATTCCAGAGCTTGTCTCTTTCTAACGAAGGACATCTCTGTCTCACCTGGATTAAATTAGGCTATAAAACACTAGGCCCATGATTGGTTTTTGATGTGTGTTTATCAGACACTTGTTGTCAATTCTGCCTTTTTTTGTGGTAGCTTTCTGATAATAGGCTAATGAAATCATGAAGAGTGCTTTTAAAATACCCATAATGGAAAACTGATATATCTTTGTTAACCCCAGAAATGAAGTGTGAGATCTAAACCTGCCTGTTTGGGAGTTTCAAATATTGACCATTTTAGTATGAATGATTTTTTCCAATTACTAAACCTTTTGCCCATTTTCCTGTTTGTTTTTGCCAGGTGTGAAAACCAGTCCCCCTTTTTTAAATTTCCCCCAGCTCCCTTTCAAAATGGTCATCTAGACTTGTTTCCAACTCTATGATTCTATGTAAGAGTTTAGTATTTAGCCTGGAGAATATCAAATGGTGGTGGCAAGGTGAGGGACAGATGGGCATGCAAGACAGCAGTCCTCGAAAATCTGAAGAGAAGTCATGCAGAAGATAGAACAGGCTTATCTTATGTCGCTCAGGACTAGAAGCAGTTGGTGAGCATTGTCAGAAAACAGATTTTGTCTAAACATCAGAAGAAACTTACTAATGGCAAGAGTATAACAAGGGATCCAAATGCCTTGGGAGATGGTGGGCTCTCATTTGCCAGAGATATTAGCAGAGAGAGGGGAAGCCATCTGTCAGACATGCCGTAGTTGCATCCTGCATTGCATGGGGTTGGAGTCAATGATCCCCAGTATATTTCCCAACTCTTGTGTTTCCCTGATTCCATGAAACTGGTGTATGCCATCAATCTGGCAATGAAACAATGTGGAGCAAACTGAAAACTGTATAATAAACATACAGTCCCTGCATATTTTCCGATTGCCTTGATTCACATGACTTTGGTTCACCACACATGGTTACATTGTATATTATCATGAGGAATCAATTATAGAATCAACCAGTTGCATATTACTGCATGACATTATACACCAAGGTCATTTCCAGTCATGAAAACAATGAGCACTGTGGAAATTGTAGGTGTGGTCATTGTTGTTTTCTTAAAAGTGCCAACTATGTAAACCAATACCAAACTTTTCAACACAAAAGGTCAATATTTTGTTATTCACTTTTTATTGAAGGTTTCTCATAGTAACAAATAAGATTTATTAACCATTCAATAAATTATGTTCATCAGGTTTTTGCATGCTGTGATTAATACCAGTCAAACAATAGGCCTTAAATTCTTTTTTATGCAACCATGGGTATACTGTAACATTACCCACAATCCCATTGTCCCTGGGAGATAACAGTTGTTTTTCAATAGGAGCACAAGACATTCACAAACACACACATGAATGTATTTTTCAAGGGATGAATTTTCATACGGAAAGCAAATCATTATGAAAATTGGCACAAGGTCTTTATTAACATGTTCCAGTTCCACATTTTTGTATCTATTGCTGCTCATATATACACCCTGGTTCACAATTGGATATTAATTAGTATAGTATTATTTACTTATTCTGTTACTTAATTAAAACAACAAATGTCTCAGACACGGCCACAGTTCTGGTATTCTTCTTAGGTACAAGGGTTCTGTAGCTATCTGACTTTCTCAGTAATCCTCCTCAGTAACAATATAAAATGAAACTATTTAAAAATAAAGGGACATTTACATTTGCCAAAGATTATTGATATAAGCGCAACAACACTGCATACTAAAGTTAACATTCTGTTTCATCCTGGGTTCAAAAACTGCTTTATAGTCACAATTATCAGTCTAATATAGTCTAGGCCAGAGACCACACTGCTGCGTATGTAAAGACCAGCTTTTGTGCTGACTAGAGGGAAAGCAGAATCATTATTCCATTTGAAACTTTGCTGGAGAGGGGAAGGGTTAGTTGTCTCTCACTGACAGACTGATGAAAAACATAAACATATCTGAGGTTGTTTCTAGACCCCTGCCCGTGGTTAATTGGCGGGTTTGTGCCTGAATTAATAAACGTACCTAACCATTTCACAGTGTTAAGAATCCACAGGCCTTTCTCCTGGTGGGCACAGCGTGTGCTAACCAAGTGTGGATTTTATTAATTCCCATATGCAATCAGTTGGCATCCCAAGCCCCTTGAATCCGGCAAGTTTATCTGATTGGAGTGCAGCGCATCCGAATGTACCCTTCATCCTGCTTCTTCATGCTGTGCATGTTCAGAGCGCTTTGCAGTAATACCATAAGCCCCTGCAAACTCGCAGCGTGATAGGAAGGAGCAGAGTAAGAAGCGCTCCCTCGTGTGCCACGTCGCTTGGAGCAAGGTGCTGAATTTGAATTGCTCCTGCCCACTGACCCAGAATCGGAATGAGAGCTTATTTTCATTTTCTTAAAGCATTCTGCTGAATAAACTGATACTAAATCACCAGAGAACTTCTGAATGAGGCCACACATTATCAAAAACGCTGGCAAGTTATAACACGGGGGGGCGGAGAGGCATCTTTCACCCGTGGGGTAAATGCCTATCAGTTCTTACCTGACCACACACCCAGTGGGGTTACTCACAGGTAGCCAGAATTATCAGGGCCCATCAGCAGGTCTCTGTGGCCAAGTGGGTAGCCCCCAGCGGTAAGGGCACAGCTCTATAGACACTACCAACTGAGCTTAATTAACTTTGGTATTATATAATTGCTGGTAATAATTCCTGCAAGATACTTAATGACCCATGCATCTCATTATCACTGGAGGTAATGTTACTCCTGTGTGTCGGGGGGGGGGGGATTGTATTCTCCCTGAGCAGCTCTGTTCAAAGTGCATGCAGGCTGAAATAAGAAAGAACGCTGGTGCTGTTCTCTCAAGTTACCAGCAGGGATAGTTTGGCCAGCCATAAGCAACTGTGCCTGCCATCATGTTTCAGTTTCCAGGATAACAAACAGTAAAGGTTAAAAAAAAAAAAAGGTAAAGAACCCCTGGACAGTTAAGTCCAGTCAAAGGCGACTATGGGGTTGCAGCGCTCATCTTGCTTTCAGGCCAAGGGAGCCGTCATTTGTCCGCAGACAGCTTTCTGGGTCATGTTGCCAGCAGGACTAAACCACTTCTGGCGCACTGGAACACCATGATGGAAGCCAGAGCGCATGGAAACACCACAGCAGTACCTATTTATTTTTTTGGACTGGCACGCTTTAAAACGGCTAGGTTGGCAGGAGCTGGAACAGAGCAACAGGAGATTCAAACCGCTGACCTTCCGATTGGCAAGCCCAAGAGGCTCAGTGGCATGCTCACTCACTTCCCAACATTATCTCCTCACAATGTTTTGGAAAGCTTCAGTAGAAACACTTTCACACACAAAAACCCCCCATTTTTACTGTACCATTTTAGTTTTGACAGAAGGTGAAAGAAAGTACACTAAGATCTGCAAACTCAGTTTTTCTAGTCAGCTTCAGTTTTGCTATGGGCTGGGAAGGAAGGAGCATAGTGGGGGGGGGGTTCCTGTTGAGCACTGGAAGCCATACAGAGCTTTGGCTCCAGTTTCAAAACCTGCAGCATGCATACACTGCTTCTAGTGTGCTTGCTTCAGGTTGTTTCGCTGCAGCCACGAGAGCTGATGTTCTCATGCTCCTGCTATGCACAGGGCATAGATTTTGTTTCTCCTGTGAGCATGGCTACAGCCTTGACTCAAAAAAACTTTTTGATGCAACATATTGGCCATATGCCAGCATCTTTCCACTGGAAACCTGGGCTCTGTGTTTTAGGGCACCATCTAGGCTTCAGTACCACCTCCTTGAGCACTTGGTCCGCTGGTCCCAAAGGCCAACCAATCCCTTTCCAGTAGACTCTATAAAGCCCCAGGATCAGAGGGTGCTCCAACCTGTCTCTTGTGTAAGGCTGCTTGAGCTCCTGTTGTCTTGCCCTGATTGCTTCCTCTCCTGAGCCAGAAACAGGCAGGCCCTCAACCCCCTGCTTGGTTTTAACTATGCCCCTCTTCTGGCTTCATTGGACTGACACCCAGTTCCCTTCCCCAGTTCCAGATCCTGACTGCCTAGGACCAACAGGCACATAAGGGCTAGTTAACCTTGCATTTGAGAAACTGCAGCTCTTGGGACAGAGGCCTCAATTCCAAGGTGCACACACATACACGCGCACACACTTTGGAATAGCCCAAAGGCTTTCACAGTCCACTGGGAAGCTGGAGCTCTTAGGAACATTCACTTGCATGCCAGACCCCAAATTCCACACTGCCCTTTTCTTCTGCATTGTATGGCTCCCTCAAATACTATGTCAATGTGTACACTGCATCCTGCTATTAATTCTAGTTTGCAGGTCCTATGTTCTTTAAATAATGTAAACTGGTGGTATTCAAATCAGATTTTCGCAAAAGTGGTCTCTTTTCATGGCCTTAACACCAAATCCTTTTTTACTTTAAAAGCCACAAATACAAACCTTGTTTGTATGCTAAACACTTTCCTAGCATCTCAAGCCCCTGGTTGAATTCACTCTGAACTTTACCCTGCCCTTGGTGATTTTTGACATTCGTAAGTATTCCTACAGTATCGCTAAGTATACACTGCTTAGCAGTCATGATAACCAGCAAGTTATTTGCTTTCAGCAAGGACCACAAATGATCCCCATAAGCAAAGTGCTATAAAAGCAGTGATCACAGGTGGTACATGCCCCTCAGAATATTTATAGGCTCTCTAGATGCAATCCTACTTGGCTATTCTGGGGAAATACCTGGGCCACAATAATAACTGGGTTTTCCCTTGCCTATGCAGTTGCTGCTCATCCTTTGCACAGGATCAAGGTATCTTCCCTCAAAAAAATATTTGTAATTATGTGTCCTTTGTATTTCTCCAACATTCAAATCACACTATATTGGTGCAAAACAAGTTTGGCCCTAGAATCACTGCAATTTGGAGTGTTGCCTTAAATGTGGTTATGTTCTACTCCAAAAGACACATTCGCCACCTTCCCCTGCTATGACCTTAACAGGTCCTGTAAAAATGGAACTTGTTCAGGAGCTGAAATCTTCTTACGTCAAGGCAAAGTTTACAGGTGTCTGTTGTCCTAGGCACAGCAGCCTGTGAAGAGCCCTAATGTACTTAGAAGCCTCCGAGTGCCTGTAGCAGCTCTTGGCTCTGTCAGCTACTACATGCACCTCTGAAGAGAACTCTCAGAGCAGACACAGCGTTGTTTTCACTCACCCACTCATCTTCTAGGATTCACTCACCCACACATCTTCCAGCGTTGCCTTTCTTAAAGCACCAGAAAGAAACAGATTGCAGAAAAAGGAAAGTATTCAGGGATATTTAGAGAAGCCTTTTTCCCATTGCAGGGTGTCATTTTCAGTCTACATGTGAATGAATTGCCCCCCACCACTGAGTTGCTCAAAGTCAGAGATTATTAAGCACTGGGCATCTATGGCAGGCAACAGTTGCACAAGGACTCTACTAGTCAAAGAAAAGCCTGGATTATCTGAATTCACCTTCAGGTGGCATTAGGCAGGCATGGTTCTGTCTTTTCGCAATCAATTCTTGAAAAACTCTCAGCCTAAGAGTTGCATATCTAAAATCTCCTATCTCCTTTTCCTTTTTCCTTCCTTCCTTCCTTTTTCCTTCCTTCCTTCCTTCCTTCCTTCCTTCCTTCTTCTTTTTTTGCAACTGACAAATTCTGTAGCTGTAGCACAAAGTGGAATCCAACCTGCAGGTAACCATATCCAGAAACACATATGGCCTTTTATAGTTCACATTGATCCTGCCAAATTTTACAACCCGCAATGCCTCCTCACTGTCATAGGCATCAGGTGGTATTTATTTATTAGCTTTCGCCATCTTCCCTCAGCATTTTTGTCATGTTAATCCAGTGGTAAACCTCCTCTAGATCCTTAAACACTAGTAAATGTCTCGTTCAATACAGATCTCAAGGATCTTGAATATTATTTTTTTAAGTTAACATGCACTGATTTGTAAGAGCATTATGACTGTTTAGCACACACAGAAGTGTAATAACAGCCTTCTAACTTGGCTTCCACTAAAGTATTTTCAAGTAAAGGGATGTGTAGTAAAGGCTAAAGATAGCTTTAAAATTGCTCACTCCTGCGAATTTTCACAAAAATACAATTTAGGATTTAAGGGAAATTATAAGTTACTTTAATAATCATTCTATTAAATAGTAAATTGTACAGGAAGTTTCCGACAGTTTCCCTCTGCAGAGAACTGCCCATTTAACTACAGTCTATTTAGAAGAGTTTGCAGTTATGCTAGAAGGAAGTAAAGGTGAAATTATCCTTGCAGTGGAAGAGGTAACAATTCTAACTGTATGATGGGAGTATGAGAACTATCCAGACCAATGAACATCTTGGTACTTTGCACACATTCCAGCTTGCCAACATCCTTCTTAAACTGTGGTGCCCAGAACTGGACACAATATTCCAGGTGTGGCCTGACCCAAGTCAGAATACAGTAGTACTGTTACTTCCCTTGATCTGGACACTTCTGTTGATGCAGCCTAGAAAAGCATTAGCTTTTCTTTGCAGCTGCATCACAATGTAAATTGCAGATATAGGGTGTAGAAACCTGTGGCTTTTGTGTGGCTGTTGCACCAACCTGTAAGCCTGCTCACCTGGGCCTCTGACCCCACCCACCACTGGCACATGGTGCCTCAGAAGGTGGCTTGTGAAGGAATGCAGCTGTTAGGCTGAAAAACTTTCCCCATCCCTGTCTATAGGGGGAATTATACTGCCAATGACACAGTGGTGTTCAGCTGCTACTGGACCTGGAGGTGTGATATTAAAACATGGTCTGAATGCAGTTGTATCAACCGCTGAGCTTAAGCTGGTTCACCTTCACCATTCTTGGCAGCTGCCATAATAATCAGGGCTAATAATTCTAGTGAGAAAGAAAAGTGTGGCTTTGCGTTCTTCGGGGGGGGGAGGGGAAAACAGCATTTCATGGTTCGTTTCTATAAAGCTCAATGCATAATGCATTATCTCATTCAAAGGTAAATAGAGGATATACACAGGGATGAAAGATTAAATCCTGGAAATTCTAAACAATTGAAGGGAAGCATAACCATAGCAAATTGATTCTGCTAGCTGTCTACAAGAAGAAATTGGGGAGTGGGGGAGTGTTTGTGTATTATTTAATCACAGGTAAGATTTAAAGTGCAAGTAGATAAATAGGTACCGCTCCAGCGGGAAGGTAAACGGCATTTCCATGCGCTGCTCTGGTTCGCCAGAAGCAGCTTAGTCATGCTGGCCACATGACCTGGAAGCTGTACGCCAGCTCCCTCGGCCAATAAAGCGAGATGAGCGCCACAACCCCAGAGTCGTCCACGGCTGGACCTAATGGTCAGGGGTTCCTTTACCTTTACCTTTAAGATTTAAAGAAAGCCTTTAGAAAGCTAGGCCATAGCAACATATTTTGACCATTGGAAAGTTAGGTAGGTTAAGCAGGTTTTTAAAAAAACAACATGCAGTTGTGTGTATGTGTGTGTGTGTGTGTGTGATGTCTTTCGTTGTCTGCATAATAGCAGTGGCGATCGCAGTGGGGAAACGGAGTACCTGCCATCACAATACCCTTCTCAATAGCACTGATGTAAGAGAAGGAAAACAGACAGCACATGGAGTGCTGTTCAAGGGAAAAGAAATCCTTGAAGAAAATTGTATTCCCCCTTCATGGGGGGGGGGGAGAAAGATTAATTTAAATACCTAGGTGGTCTTGGTTGATTGGTTGGTTTTATGTCAGCATTGACCCTACAGTAACCCCAGTCTTGCTGATCAAAGGGATTATACTACAGACTCCAGGGTCGAGTTTGTTGTCTATGAGGTTTTGCCAGCTCTCCATTGGCTCACAGAGAACTGCTGTTCGCCTCCCTTTTGAGGGCATGAGCGCTCATTACCTGCTGGCTTTTATTGACCTTCATTTAGAGTCAAAGAGAGGTTTTGGCTGTTGATTTACAGGCAGGGATCATCAATAAACTAAATATTCTTTTGTGACAAACAGCCAGTGGGAACAGGACGTCACGAGCAACAATAATACCGTTGAATGCACACAGCGCCAGGCGAAAAAGTAACGGCCGTGGAAAGCAAGGGGAGTCATTATTTTGGCACCAGCACAGATTTTAATGTCAGATTGATCAAGCAGGCAGCCTCGGAAAACTGGCCTTCCCTCTCCTACTAGAAGGTCTTGTGAATCTTGTGCTGTCCGTCTATGAGCAGAAGCCACAGCTTCGTGGCAGCATGCTCTGGTGGTGGAAGCCTGAACTGGATCCAGGAGACCTCTGCTGTCGATTAGTACGTAGAGGTCTTTGGTACGTCACCCCAATGAGGCTCGCTTTCACATCTGTGTGCAAAGTAGAAATCTTCTACATCCTAGTGTTCTTGGGAGATACATTTCCTCAGGACTGAGAGAACTTGAGGCATTAAAAGTGCTACAGAATTTGGTATTGGTTGTTATTACTGTAAGAACTGCAGTTTGCCTGTTTGCTTCCAGGCTCAGGTCAAGGTGCTTTCCTTGAAAGCTTTCCTGGGTGGAAAATACCATTTTGGCCCAGAAGGCAGAATCACATTGTGGTCAACCTGCCCAAGTGATATCAATAGGACCTCTGGCCAAAACCAGTGCAGCTTGCATTCCATGCCAAATTTAAACAGTGCCAAATGCAAACTCCTGATTGTTCCCTTGCAGCCATGGCTTTATCTGTTGCTCTGCTGACATCATATGACATCAGGCAAATGACAGCTGGGCATGGTCTGAATAAAATAGCCTGATGGGCCAAATTGGGAGGCCAGGTGAGCCTAATTTTATTTATTATGATGATTTATTGATTAAATTTGTATACCTCCCTATAACTGCAGGTCTCATGATGGTTACAACATAAAATCACAATATAGAAGCACAAAATACATAATAAAAACAAGCACAACCCAATAATCCACTCCCCAAAAATCAATACTGTAACTTGATTTGTGGGTCAGAGCCTCCTCAAGCATTCCCTGCATGGTTCAGAACCCAAAACACCTGAAGAACACATCTTCCTAAACTGACTGGCTCATGTCTTCAGACCTTCTGCTGAGGCCATGTTCCAAATGTCTTCCATACTGGACAGACACTATATATTTTTTAAAAGGATAGGACTTTTTCAGTGGTGGCACCCCAGCTTCAGATCACTCTCCCTAAGGAGGCATGCTTGATAACTACTTTACCAGTGTTTGAATGTCAAATGAAGCTATTTTTATTTACCCAAGCACAGAATAGCTCAGCACTGTTTTGTGATTTCATTGTTGTCTTCTTATGATTCTGATCATTCTGTTTTATTCCACTGTGATCTGCATATGTTCTACACCACCCTGGAGTATGATTTGATGAAGCGCAACATATACATGTTTAAAGCAAACAAATAAATTAGTGGAGACCCACAACAAAATGCGACAGTCTGTCCCAAAGCCCCTAAGAGCAGGGCTGCTATTCAGGGCTTTAGCCAGGCTTGAACATGAGACTGGCAGTATTATATGGGGCTCATAAAAGAAGAGAGGGGGGAGGTTTGCACATGGAAGGGGGACACACATTTTTTTCTTTGTCACCCTCCTAAACCCTTCCTCCACTGTGTTCCAGTGCTCAGTTTCAGATGGGCTGACAGCCCCAAACCTGAGTGCTTGACTGTTTTATATAATGGGTAGCAAGTAGTTTCTGAGAAGCAGGAAAGTAAAAAAGGCTTGATTGTTGTTTGGTTTGCTAAGTTTGTATTCCACCTTTCCACCCAAAGGGTTCAAGGTGGCTAATACCGATAGGAAAAATACAATGAAAATTAATTCACCCCCTGACTACATTCTGAGAAACAGACAAAAATGGTGAGCTGATTCTTGTTTTATTATTTATACTCAAGCAAGGTACAGTACAAAATACATTAGGTTGTTATCTAGAATGAAGGGCGTGTGCATGTAAAATTGGTGTTAACCCTGTAAAATACTCAGAGGCTGTTGTCCTTTTTCTGCACCCTACTCTCTTCTGAAATTTCCTGATATAGCATGGGGAAGAATATTTCGGCCTTGTTGCAAGTATCACTCCACACACCTAATCTCCCCCTCCAAGTTTACTGAAAGATGTTGGCTGCTCAAGCCCCCAATTCTATTTTCCTCCGCTCCACACACTTTCCAGCTGACATCCTCAACTTTCTGTGGTTCAGCTGTCCTTAGCAATCAGTAGATCCTGAAAATAGGTTGTCATCAGCTCCACATGGTAGGTATTTTAAAAATCAATTTACAAATTAATATATTTCTGCATGGATGTGAAGGCTTTGGAGAATGCAGAAACCACTATCTTGTTTTGAGTAGTACCTCTCCCCTTCCAAACTGAGAGGCACAGAGGACTACCAAAATCCAGCATTAAGATGGAACAATTATTGTTAATGCAGCTGTTAGGAGATGAAAGATGAATTCCTCTCTTGTTCTTTCAGAGTTCAATATACAATCTGTGAGTTTTTCAGCCGTCTCTCTTACCATGATGGAGAACTGCATGTTATTTGTCTCTTACTCATCTCCACCATCTCCATAGTAGGTAGATCACTGAGAAGGGGGTCATTGAGTTCACCACCATCACCACCCACAGGACTGACCTAAAAAAGAATAAATGCATCTGCAAAAGAGAGAGAAGAGAGAGAACAAGAGGGCACAGATTTGCATTCAATTTGAACCGGGCAATTTCTATGTATAGATGCAGCATTTGGGGGGAAGACTATAATTTAAATAGGGCTACATCCAGGGGAGGCTGGCCCATTAAGGTGAATGGAGAACTGCCCCGCCTGTCTGCCTGCTTTCTTACTTACAACAACCAGTCCAGGAGATGGCACTGCCTGCCAGCTTCCTCCTCCTTAGTCTTCTTCTTGCCCTTGTGGAACTCAGCAGGGAAGAGGAGGATGGGACAAAAGTAGAATCAGTTGGCTCAGCTTCCACTTAGTGTCGGCCAGCATGCCCTCTGCCCTGCCACTCCCAGTGGGCACCAGTCACCACTTAATACATCTCACAGTAGTCATGAGCAGGTGGTCTGTGAACCTGCTCAGTCTGCTGCCCAGGTGCTTTCCACCAGCAATTTCAAAGCCTCCAACTCTTCCTGCCGGTAGTTCTTTGTTATATTTAAACCAATCAGCCCTTCAAATAGAGGGTGCCTTTCAAAGGAAAGGCTGCATGGCCATCCTAGCTGAGGCTCTGCATCCTGATCATGGCAGAATGGAAGTGGACAGAGATGGAGCAAAATGTAAGCCAACCCAGTGCATGGCCAGATCAGAAAGGCTATTGCCCTATGACTGTGTGCTCCCCTCTCTGGTTGGCTGTCACACTGTAGCCTCAGGAAGGGAGGGAGATTACAGTAAGTGATTGGATGAGGGGACCCCACTTGGGCAAGTCTGTTTTTCCACAACAGTCAAGCTTTTCAGCAAGTTCCTTTTCTAGTGGCTGGGATCCTGGGTATGATGCATGGGACTGGGTAGAAGAAGCAAATTGTATCCTGTGCCTGACCTACAAGAGGCCTACTAAAGCCTCGTCACGGGTCTTCCTTTTTTCACTTATATAAGTAAGGTGTTGTTCCATGGAGCAAAATTTCAGGTGGTCTTCCTACTGGAAAACATGAAAAATGCGGTGGGTGTTTGGGGGAGGTTGAGTCTCAGTGGTGGTGGTGGTTTTTAAAGAAAGCACTGTTGTTGTTTAGTCGTTTAGTCGTGTCCAACTCTTCGTGACCCCATGGACCAGAGCACACCAGGCCCTCCTGTCTTCCACTGCCTCCCACAGTTTGGTCAAACTCATGTTGGTAGCTTTGAGAACACTATCCAACCATCTCGTCCTCTGTCGTCCCCTTCTCCTTGTGCCCTCCATCTTTCCCAACATCAGGGTCTTTTCCAGGGAGTCTTCTCTTCTCATGAGGTGGCCAAAGTACTGGAGCCTCAGCTTCAGGATCTGTCCTTCCAGTGAGCACTCAGGGCTGATTTCCTTAAGAATGGATAGGTTTGATCTTCTTGCAGTCCATGGGACTCTCAAGAGTCTCCTAGATAACCCCAATGCTTTCTTGTTGTTTTTTTTATAAAAAGGAATTAAAACGTAGAGATGCATTTAGTCTATGAGTGGACTAAGGGTCAGAACTGTTGCTGCTATTATTTTACTGCATCTATCTCAACACTTCCTCCTCCCCCCCCCCTCACAGAGCTGGGCTTTGAAATTAAAAGCAGTGACTCCTCCTGCCCCAAGAATGTGGAACAACTGGCGTGCCAGACCTTGACCTCTCCATCTCTCCTCCCTCTACTCAGTCACTAATTTAGTGAAATTCTTTCAAGCACATGGTTAATGCACTTAGTTTATTGGAGCCCTAGCAAACAAAACCTCCATGGTGGCGGTCACACAATTTTAAGAAAATTGCTGCTTCAGCTAAGTTGGTTGGCTGCTACAAGCATTCACTGTGCATGAGGGAGGCTACAAGGCCAGCTGGGAGAACGGACGTTTAAAGACAAAGCAATTGAGAGGTATGATATTCTGCCTTTAGTCAAGAGTGCAATGTAATTGTGCAGACTGTAAATGTCATGACACTTCAATCTGACGAACAGAACCTAGAACTCTTCCCACAAATCAGCACAGGTTTGGAGTATCACTTATGTCTGCATTGTTATGATAATGTAGCATAGCATCTGAATCATTCCATTATTGTAGCTCAGTGATAAGCAACACACAACAAGCAACATAAAGAAAGAAAAAAACTAATTATTTCAGCTGATGTGTCTCTATTGACAGGTTTTAATGGCTGGTTGGTACCCTAAATAAATAATGAACAGCATTTATTGTTTTTGTTGCTGCTAAAAAAAAATTTTTTTTCAATGAAGAGATGCAATCAATCCTTTTTCCAACATAAGGTAACTTTCAGGAAGTGGGACACATTGGGATTCTGTTCACGACAGGAAAGGTGCCGCATAGATTTCTATGACAAGGTAACTGCTTGAAAGACACCTTGTGGTAGAAAATGTATCAGCTCAGCCTCATTTGTTGTGTCATTTAGAACTCCTATGAGTACAATTGCTGCAAAAATGAAACCACTGGTGGCCAATCTATGCAGTCATCTTGATATGTGGAAAGATACCAATGACTGCCTGGCTAGAATTGGGTGTGATTTTTGCCAACAACAACAAAAAAAAGGTTAGGGAGTGGACAGCTCCAACGGCTCCTAACTTAGCGGGCCTCCAGCTACCAGCACCAACATCCACATTGTCAACAATAATGTGATAGAAAAAGAGTAGAGCAGTTGGGTTTCACAACTGAGTTTCAGCAGCTGCAACAGCAGCCCATGCAGCTCAAGCAGAATGATCAAAGACAAGTTGGAAGGAAACCACAAGAAGTGGCAGTTGAGCCTGATTAGTGCTATAAATCATCAAACTGGCTTCAATTCCAGAAGGTCCCTTTCTGGCTGGCGATGTGCCTGCCTCTGGCCTACTTAGCTCAAAGATTCTGAAAAGCTTCTGGCGCATGCGTGGGAACACCCGTCCCCATGCACCGAGAGAAGAATTTATTAAAACAAATACAACTTACAAAGCAAACTTTAATTCTTTTCCATTTAAGTACTTTCCTTGGCTCTTTGAACTTTGAAGAGCAGAATAATAACATGCAGCCGAAGCTGGAGGGGTAATGGCCTTTTAAAAATACACTGCTACTCTCTAAAATGGCTAAACGTTCATTTGCATTTGAATCAGAATAAATCACAAGCAGGTTATTTTGTAAAATGACTGCATACTTCTGAACTATAGGCAATCCTTGTTTTTGCATGGTGATTATGTTCCGGACCCCAATGCATGACCCCGGGGCCTGCATAAAGTGTTCCATTCCAGCCCATCCCAATTCCATCCTTTTACTGATATTTTAGTGATGTTTTGGGGTCACTTCCGGGTTTGGCACCATGCTCACATGAGCAATTACGCATCAATCAGACATTCATAAATCTGGATCTGAAACACAGTATTCTGGCTACGGAAGTCAGTTTCTTTCAAAATTGTTCAAGACAACCTTTCTAGGATGCAATTAAGCCAATTCATGGAAGACTGATGGATCAACAGCTATTAGCTTTGACATACAGATGAAACTGCCATAGATTTAGAGTCAGGTAATCTCTAAATATGTGGACTGCTTTGGTTTGCTGTGCATTGCTCTGATTTGCCAGAAGCAGCTTAGTCATGCTGGCCACATGACCTGGAAGCTTACACCAGCTCCCTCAGCCAGTAAAGTGAGATGAGCGCTGCAACCCCCGAGTCGTCCGTGACTGGACCTAACGGTCAGGGGTCCCTTTACCTTTACCTTTAATCTCTAAATTGTAGCCTTGAAAACCTGATGCTGCCGGGACAGAGGGTTGTTTTGGCTGTCCACTGCTAGAAACAGGGGACTGGACTCAATAGACTTTTCATCTGATCCAGCAAAGTTCTTTTCTTACAGGGGAACATTTGCTTCAACTTGCTGGGGTTTCCCCTCTGCTGTTAACACTGTGACTCTGAGGAGAGATACCTATGGGATTTTTTAATGTATAAATCAAATCAAAAGGGAGGGAGGGAGGTGGAAGCAGAAAGGGACAGGGAAACCAATTTCTCTGAGTAGATTCTATGTGTCCACCTTAATCAATAGGTAGCTGTGGTCTTTCGTCATTCCAGAAAACGCTCAAGAGCCGTAATCAGACGGACTGGCATATCTGCTTCAGAGAGCTGACAGAGATGCCAACCGCCATGCTTCCTCCCAAAGAGTTCAGCCCACACAATGGCAGTCAAATACTAAGCGGGCTCAGAGGAGAGAAAAGATAAAATGCACTTGGAATAAGAGATTTCTTGTGGCCAAAGTAGACAGTACAGCAAATCCCTAGCTGCCCCTGAAAGCAGCAGCAGCCTTTCATCTCTTTCCCAAGGTATCATTCAGTGTAGGAGTAGAGGGCCACATTCCCGCCTGGGCAATTTCCAAGGGCCACATGCCAGTGGTGGGCGCGGCAAGAGGCAAAAGTGGGAGGGGCAACACATGTAGATTTTACCTACTGTAGCACAGGCTAGTTTTTACAGACTAACACAGGGCTCTGTCCTCCATCCAAGAGCATACCTTCTAACATTCCTGATATGAAATTAGGGACATATCTCACTCCCCCACAACTGACCCTCCTCAAACCCCCATTTTTTGACCCCCTGCCCACAGAGCATTTCCTATCAGAAGAAGAGCTAGTGCCACCACCACTCCATCAATGGGACACAGCAGACACACAACAATCCAGGTTCAAGTACATAAACACAAAGCAAAATAAGAGATAACTGATTATTTGGGCACTGGTCTTCCTGCCTGGCCTGGCTTAAATACAGTTCAGAAGGGAGCAGCTGTAAGTATCCTTATTGCAAATGGGGCAAGCGTCCTAAATTCTCAGGCTGTTCTAAGCCATATATATATATATATATATATATATTTGCTTTCGTAGATTTTCACGGGTACAGGAATGCAGGTTTTGGTGTCCTCGGGTGTCTTCCCGTGTAAAAGTTGGGGTGTCTAGGCGACGTTTCGACGAGGTCTCACTCGTCATCTTCAGGCTGGTGCTTTCGGCTTCTTGTTACTGGAACAGAGCAGGATCTCAGTGTTTGAGTTCCTATAAATACTGTTGAGGAGGTGTGGTGTATAGCCTCCAATGTTCTGGGCAGAGAGGAGGTTCCCAGGCTAGTGTGCCTTTTCTTCTTTTGTTCCTTAATTACTTGAGGGATATCTTGAGTGATTTCTTGAGTGATTTCCTGAATCCCACTTAGGTGGGTCATTAGGTGTGGATTAGTTGCTAAAGCCTTCGTGTCTTGAACTCTTGAACTTTGTGAAGAGTTTTTCTGAGAAGATGGCTGTACTGCACTTGGTTGTGCTCTGGCTTGGCTTCGTGTATAGGGGCGAGCTGTGGTTTTGTGGCCTGTGCCAGCCAGATCTGTGTAGGGATTGCACCTCCGGATGCTGCACCCCCCTGCAATCCCTACACAGATCTGGCTGGCACAGGCCACAAAACCACAGCTCGCCCCTATACACGAAGCCAAGCCAGAGCACAACCAAGTGCAGTACAGCCATCTTCTCAGAAAAACTCTTCACAAAGTTCAAGAGTTCAAGACACGAAGGCTTTAGCAACTAATCCACACCTAATGACCCACCTAAGTGGGATTCAGGAAATCACTCAAGAAATCACTCAAGATATCCCTCAAGTAATTAAGGAACAAAAGAAGAAAAGGCACACTAGCCTGGGAACCTCCTCTCTGCCCAGAACATTGGAGGCTATACACCACACCTCCTCAACAGTATTTATAGGAACTCAAACACTGAGATCCTGCTCTGTTCCAGTAACAAGAAGCCGAAAGCACCAGCCTGAAGATGACGAGTGAGACCTCGTCGAAACGTCGCCTAGACACCCCAACTTTTACACGGGAAGACACCCGAGGACACCAAAACCTGCATATATATATATATATATATATACACTTCTGTTTTACAATTTAAAATACTCATTTAAACATTATTAAAATATCAGTGACTTCCCTACTTCTCTTTCCATGCTTCATTTTGCATATCATAAATGCCTGCATATTTTACAAAAACTAAACCATTCAGTATTCCATTATTGCATCCATCAAAACTTATTTACACTGTTGAATTTATCTTAATGCTTAATTTTTTTCCAAGTGTACACAATTTCCCTCCGTATATGCAATAAACGTTTTTCAGTCTTCTCTAAACCTATGTTCTTCTTGTTCTCTTATTCTGTATGTTAATGTTCCAAGCCTTTAAGCTCCTGTCTGCAGCTTTTGTCCCAGACTCGCAGACTGGACTCTTCCCACAGGCTCAGGCATGCCGTTTCAAGTCATACCTCACACCCTGCCTGGCGTTTGCTTCAGCAAATGCTCACCTTGCCTTAAGAGGTAAATAGTCTCATCACTTCCAGCAGACAAGCCAGGTAACCCCTGGCGGAGGCATGGCGACTCTCAACTCTCAGCAGCGTTTTGTGGCATCTGTGTGGCAAACGTAGCTTTTGGATAGCTCTGAGCTACTGACCATCAACTCTCATAGCAACAAAATTTCAGAGTCTACCATGCATTTTCACCCACCATGTTTAAACGCACAACACTGACTGACCTGCATATTATGCAAACGAACATTGTAATGCATCCTGCTGCCTTCCAGGCATTTTGACTACAACTCCCATCAGCAGGCTGGCTGGGACTGATTGGAGTTGTGGTCCAAAACATCCAGAGGGCAGGGGAGAAACTAGGCTTTATTTCACCCGGGTCTACGACAGTTTGGCACCACCCCATGCACATTTGCATACACACACACAGAGGCTGGGAGCCTCAAAGGTACCCCTCTGGAGGCTTCACCTGGGTGGGGGGGGGGAACCCCAGCTATCCGCCCCCACCCCACCCCCCGTAGCTACAGCTCTGCAGAGGGCACCAGCTGGAAATGTTCTGTTAAGTAATCAGAGCCCAATAAATGCTAGTTTTACAAGTTTGTGGAAAACCTAATGCCTGGCCCTTTGTGCATCTTCTCCGTGCATTAAATCAAATGGAGTTCCTTTGGGGAAGAAACGACAAGTGGTCTTGTAATTAAAGATGGTATCATAAAGTATATGCATTAAAGTGGCGCAAGTAAGGTTGCAGGCAATTCTAATTTTGGCATTTAGTAATTTTTTATTGGAAGACTTTGCAGCCTAAAGATCATACATTTTTTTTATTTTTAAAAAAGTGTGCACGTGTGCATCATTCTTTACCAAGATTTTAAATTAGAAAAATAATGTCTAAAAAGAGGGGGTTGGGGTGGAATGCCTGTCATATTAGGTGCAACTGTTAAACCACCTAACCCATTAGTTAGCCAGCAGCAGGAGCTGAACTCTAAATCTTCTGGCATCTCCATCAATGTGTAAATGACAGAAGCTGCTTGTATTCTCTAGTAGCAGAAAGCTGTTTCTACAGACGGTGAAAATAACAAATGGGTGGTCAGAGGTTGGCATTGGCTTCATTTCCACTTTGGGGAGCTTGAGAAACCAACATGCTCTTAAGCAAAACGAGGAATGAAAGAGCTACCAAGTTCACGCGTAAGGCCTAGTTATTTATGAAAAGCTCGTGTATTCTCATGATTTGGCTTCGAATACTGCAAGTCTCCGGACAGATCTAATGTAACACCCTACACATGCCAACTTCATCACAGTTCTTCTGGCATGTTAAATCACAGCGGCCTATCCCCAGATTCAGGCTTGGTTTCAACATCTAACACTCACAGGCTGTATAGACTCGGTAAGGTAAGGTAAGGTAAGGTAAGGTAAGGTAAGGTAAGGTAAGGTAAGGTAAGGTAAGGGACCCCCGGACAGCTAAGTCCAGTCAAAGGCAACTATGGTGTGCGGCACTTGTAACCTCTAGGGTAATGTGTTATATGTTGGACTACTTTTGAAGACAGTTCAGAAAACACAACTAATACAGAATTTAGCAGTCAGATTATTGGCTGGCACCAGACGGTCCTATACAAACCAGCCTGGACCCTGCAGTCTTCATCAGAGGCCCTTCTCTATGTGTCCCATCCAAAGGAGGTGTAGAGATGCAAACAGGCTTTCTCTCTCTCTCTCTCTCTCTCACACACACACACACACACACGGAGGAATTCTCCGCTAGCAATGCTGAAAACACTGCCCACCTGACAGATTAACCCCAGGGGAACTCATCCCTCAACTTTCGTCATCCCTATCTTAGACGCTGTTTGGACAAGCACTCTCACCCACCCTCCAGGGTACAGGTGGCCCAATTTACTCCTCTCACAGACACCACAAGAATGCTTGCAATTTTTGCTGCAGCACAAGCAAAAGGAGCTTCCAGACAGGGCTTAATTTGCCAATGGGTCGTAGGCAGGTTTTTGGCTTTTTTTAACTGATCATATCTCTCTCCACTCACAAAAACACCGTATATATGCAGACTGACTTTTGATGTCAATGGCATTGCATGGATGCTATAAAAAATAAAAACTTGGGTCTGCATGAGGAACACAGATCCCAAAATAAGCACCCATCTGGAAGCACCCAGCACTGCAACCTTGCTGGGAATTGTTTTCATAGTAATTGCTGGATAGAGTTGGATAGAACCTTCCAATCCCTCCCCCACCAACAACCCCCCCCCCCAAAAAACCCAGGTGCCCCATTTTAGGAAACCATGCATGAAGGCACCTGGCCAGTCTAACAAAACAATCAGCTGTGCTTTTCTCACCTCGTCTATAAATATTCCTGTATTTTTATTTTTATGCAGGTGTTGGCTGCTTGGAAGAAAAAGCAGTGCCTTCAAACCTTGGTGTTTTGCCTTGTTCACACTACTGTATTGTTTTCAAAGGACCCCGTTTTGCTGTCACCCACTGAGTAGAACCAGAAATCAGCATTATAGGTTTTAAGGGTACCATATATACAGCCCCTTTGCTATTCACAGCAGAGAGGGGAAATAGATTTCTGGCTCTTAAACCTTGCATGCCTTTTGTGAGCCACTAATAATCTTGCTGTTTTCCTGACATGAAGCTCACTTGGCACCATTTTCAAGGTTTACAAAAGGATTGTCTATTAACGGTCTTGTGAAAACAGTAGGGGGAACTATGCATCTAAGGAGGGGGGGAACAGTCCTGGTTGGAAGATGCAATTTCATTAGAAGGCACTTATTTGTAAAGCTTTATGAAGGTGGGAGCCCCAAAATAGAATTACATTATTACACTTCCCCAATGCAATGAGAGATGGACATTTTTGCTTCTCCCCACCTTCCACACATCATTTAAATCTAAACTACTGCAGTCCTCATTGATTTTCTTCTTTTTGCTATAGTTAACAGATCCAATGCATGTGAATTGCAGTCCAAATGACCAATATGGCAAAATCATCAAAGAACGTGTTAAGAATATATGTTATATATTATTACAGCACGCACACACACATATATACATGCTGCTTGTGAGATCTGTTAGATCTTCAGACACAAGAAATGGGGGTGCTTTGTAGCAGTAGTCCTGAGCTGCTGGAATTCCATCCCTAGAGATACACTGGCATTTAAACAGACCCTCAAAGATTTTTATTATTATTATTATTCAAACTGTTCGGTTTTTTAAAAAAAAAATGATGATGATGTGCTATTCTGTATTGTTTTCAACTGCAGCTGTTTTAATGTCATTTGGTTTTATTTTTATGTTGTGGTTTTATTGATCTACCATGTTGTGGTTCTTCAAGCCAACTTGAAGAAAAATTTGCCCTGAAAGCTGGCATATATTTATCTATTTCTGACATTCGTTGGCATCCATCTATCTCAAGAAACAATGGAGGTTTTTGGGGGTGAAATTAAATAAATAGCTGTGCACAGAGAAGTTAGGTTGGCATTTATAAACTGTACTATAATGGAACGGCAGTGCAATGTTTCTGTAGACTGCCTCAGCATGTTATGAAAATTACAGACCCTAAGGCAGGGCTTTGTTACCCTGTTCGATAATCTAGTCGTAGCCTCAATTTCTTTCATGGGGTGTGGGGACAGGGAATCAAGTGAAGGACCAAGTACAGATACACTTCAATGTTTCACATCTTTCTACAGACTGCAAGGTAGGAACTTCTGCTGGGGAATTTCTGTGCTGTCCCTGAAACTTACCTTTAACCAGGGCTTTCCTGAGGCCCAGTAGAGTAGGAGGAAGCTTTTTAAGTTCCTACACTTTCTCCAGCACCCATTGGGGTGAGCTCCCGTTGCTCGGTCCCTGCTCCTGCCAACCTAACAGTTTGAAAGCACGTCAAAGTGTAAGTAGATAAATAGGTACCCCTCCAGTGGGAAGGTAAGCGGCATTTCCGTGCACTGCTCTGGTTCGCCAGAAGCGGCTTAGTCATGCTGGCCACATGACCCGGAATCTGTATGCCGGCTCCCTCGGCCAATAAAGCGAGATGAGCGCCGCAACCCCAGAGTCGGCCACGACTGGACCTGATGGTCAGGGGTCCCTTTACCTTTTAAATAAATTGATTTTCCAATTCAAAGTTACAGGTTATGAGGAGCAAAGGCAGGGGGTATTTCCCCCCCCCAAAAAAAAAACACTTCCTTGCTCTAATCTGACAGTCCTAGCAAGAAAATGTTTATCTTCACTATTTAAGGTGGTGTCCCTAGAAGATGGCATTACCTGAATGAGAAACTGGGCCTTCTAAGCACATTTAGACTCTAGACCCATTAGCAGGGCAAAAACCACAGCATAGGGAACGCTTTGCACAGCTCAAGCCAATCTGCAGAGGCCAAACTGTAAGGAAATAGGGAAACTGTTTGTCATGCAGAGTACAGTCCAGGGCAAGTTTCTGAAGTGGGCCTGAGGCAACATGAGGCCCAGACAGGGCAAGACTGAAATTGAGAGTCAAATATTCGTGCCAGATGAGGAGGTGTCAGGACCCAGACTTGCTGCAAGTGGGGGGCAGGGAAATCAAGCTAGATTTAGTCACCAAAGTGTCAAGCTAAGGGGGCAAAGAACAGGATATGGCTCCCCCAAGAAGAGGCTAAGCCCATGAAAAGGAGCAGGACAGATGGAACAAATAAGTTAGGAGGAAAAGGGTGTCAATTTCACACTCAATCCAGGAAGCATCCTGTGGTGGAGTAATAGCTTTGCCTTGCAGCCTGCATTCCTGCATCCATGGCTAGTCAAAGGAATACAACCAGTCTCAACACAAGAGGAGGAAGTCTAGTAACTGCTTACTAGTGCAATGGATTATCAGTAACCCATTCCTGCTGTCTCTGTGGCAATGGGGATGTTAGGGGTGTTGTTCAGGCCGTGGCCTTAGGCCCTTCTAGTGGGCCCGATTCCCTGCCCCTTCCTCTCCTCTGTAAAACTTGGTTGCTTTTTTTTTTTTACTTTGCTTACAGGTATAGCAGATGCACTATAAAGCACAGCTCCTGTAAGACCCTGACACATTTCATCTTTATTTGCCCAGGCACAGTTGTTTTAAGCTTTTAATATACACAAGGTCCACATAAGTGCACTCAGCTCAAACAAAAAATAAATCCTGTTGATACCCCATTGTTCAGAATAAGCTCTATCAACCACAGATCCCTCCCCACAACTTGAAAATTCAGCCTTAAATTTGCATCTATAAATTAGCCTATGCCAAATTTATGCAAAGTTTTACCATGGCCCTGTACCCCCATGTCTTTGAAGTACACCCCTAGCAAAACCCTGCTATATGGCATCCTGCTTTCAGTCTGGAGGTGGGCATGGCTTCAGGCTCCAATACGATCAGACGTTGTACATATCAGGCTGGAGAGCTGGAACAGTGTAGTGGCTAAGACACTAGGCTGTCCATCAGGCAAATTCTGATTTGAGTATTAGCTCTGCTGTGAAATCCCTAGGCTGATGCAGAAAAGCCACACTCAGTGCTTTTTTAAAGAGAACAAAACAGTGCTTTTTTCATTTTTAAAAAAGGTGCTCGTACTACTATGAAGTTGTTACAGTAAGTGCTATACTACTTTTAACATTGGGGGGGTAGAAGGTGCTGCTACTATGTACCCCTGAGTACCCCCAGAAGAAAGCACAGTTCAAAAATATGTATTATAATGCAAAGCCTGCTATATGAATGGGCGATTTTCAAAATGTTAGTTGAAGTTGTACGTTGTTGGCAGAGTTTCTGACTAACGCAATGAGTTTGTTTTTAGCTTTTTAATGGTTTTTGTTATATGGCATTGTGTTTTCGTTGCTGTAAACTGCTTTGATATATTTTTAGTGACACAAAAGTATAGAAATGTTTTTACAAATTGTTATAAGAAAAAACTGCTCCTTTTCCCTTATGGGGTACCCAAGAGCCCGTATAGAGTCCTTATGTAGGTTCTCTATTGGTAGGAGAAAATAACAGAGGTAACCAGAGAATATTGAGAAGCAAAGCAGCTAGTAAGCCTGATCTTTATTAAACTGTTGCAACAGGGTGCTCACACACCCCCACGCAGGAGGAGGAACCCAGAGCAATGGTGTGCAAGCCCTTATACAGACTATTGAAATTGCCACCCTGTAGCTCAAGACCCCCCCCCCAAATACATCATGTTTTTTCTTATAACAAAATAAATATTGGGATCCAGGACTGCCTGTGTAAGTGCTTGGCTGTTCAGTCTGAGTATTTGTAAACAGATATTACAACAAATAAACTGCCTGGGATTCTCATACTTACACACACACACACACACACACACACACACACACACTACAGGCCAAACTAGAGAAACCTTTCTCCTCACCACATCACATTTCTGAAATATTTTCGTAAGGACAGCGGCAGTGGGGGGAATTAAACTTCCCCTCCCCCGACCCTGGAAGAGTGGAGAATGAAGCTTATGGACTATGCAGAGTTGGACAAACTAACTGGGAAGATTAGATACCAACGGGATCACAAGTTCATTGAGGACTGGGGAAAATTCACAGAATATCTGAAAAGTATATGTGATGAACAAACAACGCTAGTGGGATTTAAAGAAGTTTTGTGAAAGTCAGAGAAATATTGTTTAAAAGAAACAGGATAGTAAGGGTATGCTAAAAGGCAATATTATATATTGGAAATGCGTAAAGTATGTAAAAATATGGATGATTTGCAGAGAAGCTGATGGAAGTCTAAAAAGTTGAAATTTGTGAAAAATTTGTAATATGCTAAATTTGTATAATGGAAATTTGAATAAAAATTATTATATATAAAAAAATAAACTTCTCCTCCCCATCCCCTGTGCAGGTTTCTCCTGTTTACATATCAAAAAATGTGCATTGACACAAATAGTGCCACATCTAGTTCTCTCTTCCTCTTTCTGAATCTCTCTGCCAAACAAAACTAGCCCTGCCCATTTGCCCTCGACAAAAGAGCAACTCAGGGGAGCGCATATGAGTATTTAAGATGCCAAAACTAGCTTTCCAGATTGCTGCCACATACACAATAGCTAAAGTGCATTACCCACAGTCCTCTGGGCTGCTGAAAGCTGCCCTGAAGGCCAATTTGGCCACTGGCGATATTGGAAGGGGCAGAGCGGAAGGAAGCCAAAAAACAAAGCGGATTACGCTCCTTTTTTTGCAACCAACGACTGGGCTGTGAGGTGGGCCGGCCCCTGGTCCACGATCAACAGCCCTGGCTGACCCGAGGTCCCGCTTGCTCGTCGGAAAAGCCGCCGGCTAGGCCTGAATTTCCATCCGAAGCGGCAATGGAAGCTATTTTCATCTTCAGCTGCTACAGATTTGTTCCTGCGATGTTGGGCGCGCTGAGCGGCTGACACAGACCTGGGAATCAATCAAAAGTAATTGAAACAGAAGAGGCTTCGCAATCAACCAATTAGGTTGCTGGAGCCAGAAGAAACGGAGGGAGGGTGGACGGGGACTAACACACGCACACAAACCGTATAATGTATATATAAATATATAGAACTTTCTTCCTGCCAACTTGATGCAGGAAGGACGCTTTTGTTATTCCTTCCGAGGCGGTAGGAGGGCTGATTAGCTTTCCTTCTGTGACGAGGAACAAAGGGAAAAGGCGGCCCATTAGCGCGCACCGTCGCCAATCAACATAATCTGATTTGCTCGTCTCTCGCCTGCGAGCGAGTCTCGGCGTCTGCTCAGAGAAGCCTCTGGAGGTGCTGCCTTTTGTTTTCTCCTCCCTCTCCACCTCGCTGCTCCTCGGTAGCGGAACCCGGCAATTTGGAGCAACCCCGTCCAGTCCGCTCTGCCGCCGCCGCCGCCACAGTTTGGCTGCTTCCTTGCCCCGCTGCCAATCCGCTAGAACGCGAGCCAAACCCGGGAGCCCAGGCGCAGCAGGGAAGCCGCGAGGCCGAGGTAGGCGACGGCAGCCTTTCTCGGCTTGCTCGATCTCGGCCACGCTTGCGCCCTGCCTCCCTGGTTTCTGCCTCTCACTCTCTGCAGCTACGCAACCTCGTGGCTGCAACTTCGAGGGGATTTACGCAGGAGACCTTACATATTTCACCACCTCAATCATTAGAGGGATCAAAGTTGGTCTGTTGCCATGGGAGGGAAGGGAAACTCCACGTCGAAACTCTACGCGTCTCTGAGAAGGAGCACACAAGCCGCGCAAAGTGGTTTGGGGCGCGGGGGGGGGGGGAGAAGCCCTTTCCATTTTTAATTGGTGAAAGGGTTTGGTGCGCTTCGATAGGCAGCCGCTTATCCGACTGTATTTGGAGGGGTGTCAAAAGCTCCTCCCCACCCGCCCCCTCGAGGACGTGGGCCACGTGAGCTGCTCCTTGTAGGGTGTCAGATGCGGAGAAGAGCCCAGCACCACCACCCAGGCTGGTCGAGGCAGAAATTCCCGACGACCTGTTCTCGGTGGCTCAAAACTAAAAACAACATATTGCCATTTCCGTCTCTTAAATGGCACCCCAGTTTGCCACCTCGAGCTTTGCCCCCACAAATCCAAGAGACTGATCTCTCTCTTTGGTAGTCTGCATACCAGCCATGGAGGAGTGGGAGAGTGCTTTGCAGGGGGTGGGCTAGATGATCCTTGGGGTCCTTCCCAACCCTACAATTCTAGGAGTGTCTGTGCTTGGGCCAGATCTTGAGCTTTTTTTGCACTGGAGCAGAAAAGTCAAAACGATGCCACTCCACTGTTGTTATGCAATAGTGTAATGGTAAATGAAGGGGACGCGGGTGGTGCTGTGGGTTAAACCACAGAGCCTAGGGCTTGCGGATCAGAAGGTCAGCGGTTTGAATCCCCATGACGATTCAAAAGCAAGTAGTGCAAGTAGATAAATAGGTACCGCTCTGGCAGGAAGGTAAATGACATTTCCGTGAGCTGCTCTGGTTCGCCAGAAGCAGCTTAGTCATGCTGGCCACATGACCTGGAAGCTGTACGCCGGCTCCCTCGGCCAGTAAAGCGAGATGAGCACCGCAACCCCAGAGTCGTCTGCGACTGGACCTAACGGTCAGGGATCCCTTGGTAAATGAAGTGCCAAGAACTCATCATGATCGCCCCCACAGGAAAGTAAAAAATGCAGGCAGCTGTGCTGATCTGCTGTACGCACTCATGTATAGTGTAGGTACTTGCTGGACTAGGAGTTGGGAGGCCACGGTTCAAGGCCCCACTCCAACATGAAGCTCGCTGCATGACCTTGGACCAGCCATTGTTGCTCTCAGCTGAACAGGGTTGTTGTGAGGATAAAATGGGAAGGGGAACCATGTAAATAAAAACACATCCCAAGCACTATATAGCATAATACTCCATTTATTAGGGTTCATGTGCCTGCAAACCTGTGCACAGTTTCTTGAAGAAGCAGCTCTTCCAGAGACCACAGTGACCTGCTTTATAAGGGACAAGGCAGTCTCAGGTTATGTATTGTGTGTCACTTGTTCCTGTTCTGAAAAGAGCTCAGTAGCTGCACCTCCACTGCCCTGACTAGATTATTGGGAGTAGAATTTTAGTTAAAAATGACCCTGGAGGACATCTAGCCTGACCCCCTGTTGAATGCAGGAATGTTGCAACTGGAGCATCCTGGCAGATGGCCACTCAGCACTGAATGCCGCCAGTGGAGGAGAGGCCCCTCTGCTACACTGCTCTTTTGGAAGCCACTGCTTAAAACACTACTTGACAGGTCAGGGCTTGCTTGAGGGTTTTTTGTGGGGGCCTGGGCAACAGGTCGGTTTCATTGCCAGTGAGAGTGTGCCAGTCACTTGCTTCTGTACCTTTTGATCCGCCTTATCCACTGATCTTCCAAGCACCACAAGAATTGTGAAGCATGTGGATTAGAACAGTGCATGGTCCAGAGATTGGTACCTGGGCCTTTCGAAAATCCACAGGCCAGAAACATGCACACAGAGCTTCACACAATTTGGCTTCCTTTTTCCTGCCATTGCTTCTAAGATGAAAGTGAAGAGAATGGGGCGATACTGTGCAGACACACCAGCGGATTCATTCTACTACTGAACAGCTCTCATCAGACACGCTGAGCCAATCTGATACGATATTTCTGAGTGAGTGACTAGCCTATAATCTTCAGTGTAGGAGAGAATAAAAAATTGTAATTAAACCTTATCAATTTTAGCTGTGGTGCTTAGTAAGTTCCGTTGAAAGCGATGAGATGTACTTCCAAGGTAATGTGTTTAGGGGTTGGACTGTGTGTCTGTTTTTAATTGCTTTGGGAGCATTTGAATTTGTCTTCCCTTCCAAAAATAGTCATCTGAAGACACGTTTATAAGAGTTTCCAGCATATGTCAAGTAAGCATGATGAGATTTTATTAGGGTATTTTCAGCAATTTCTCCCGACTCAGAAATTGAAACTCTCTCAAGAAATTCCCAAACCCAGTGATGTGCATTTTATGGACATCTAGGCTAACTCCAAGAAAAGGGTGGAAAATGTGCTGTTGTGTTCACTTTCATAATATTATCCCAGACTATATCCAGGAACAACTTTTTGTTGGCTGCCAACACTAATACTGCACCTGATCTTTTCCAGGAACAACTCTCTGAGAGACTTGGCTTGAGCTAAGAGTTCCTCCTCCCCATTGGTGCGGAAATATATTTAACTTTGTGCTTAGGACTTGCTTTTTAAACCATGGCACACATTGGCTGCAGCCCTAAGAGTTATCGTTTAAAGCTGTTTAAACTCGAGATTCCTCAATGAGCTTCTTATTCTGTCCTAAAACCATGGAGATGATTGACATAGTTTACTATGAAGACTACTTTGTTATATATGTAATGTATTCTGACTATTAGTGTCTGTTTGGGCAGAATGGGGGGATGACTTTTGTGGCCTTAGCAAAAATTAAACGTGTTGGCTGCTCTTTCTCAGTCCTTCCATACAACATTCTTAGCTGTAGTTTTATTTGTCATAGCTCTGCATAGGCTTCCTGCTGCTGCTGCTGCAGCAAACAACCTGCCTTGATATGTCAAGTCATAGGAGAGGCATTCTTGAAGGACTTACAGAAACCTTCCAGTGAAACATCCATCCTCTGGAGAAGGCGACAGATGAGGAGGCGCTTGAAAAGATGGGTTGGCATTGCATTTTTCACACCACCACCACTACCACACTTAGCAAAGATTTAAAAGCAGAGTAAAACATGTTTCTATAAGATGGTAAATGTCTGTATCTCCCCACCGGACAGAATATGACTGGTCAAAATGTACAGGGTTCTTTCATCAGAAGTGCAAAAACAAAAAACCCCAAGCTTTTTTAAGATTAAAATTTCTTCTCGCTCTCCTCACAACAAAGATAACTTTCTTTTGTGGTGCCAAAAACTTCTGCCAAAGTTCTAGATGATCCTGGGGGTGCCTTCACAAGACTAAGATTCTACAGTACAATTTGCCTATTTCACACACAGCCCTCAAGAACTTTCTATACAATACAGATAAAGAGACAGGAGGGAAATCTTTGAGAAACATCTAACTTACATACGTATGTTTAATCCCTCTATTTTAAGTACAATGCAACACTCTTCTTTCTTCTGGCATTGCTAAAGTTCTTGTTAACTCCCTCATAATATCTCACCGTCTCTATTGTAACATCCTGTTATTTCTTGGTCTTCCTGCTTCTTTCCTTAAATGTCTTCTGCTTTGAACTCATCTGCATGCTGGATCTATCATGCTCATCACTTTGATCACCTTTCTTCTCTCTTTTTGTTCTCCTCATCTGCTTTCTCTTTCTTCTGGCACCCTCCTTTTGTTCGGCTTCAAATGCCCCTATTGAATCTAGAATCACATCTTCTGTCTCTTGATTGTATGAGCCTTTCCTGTTCCTGGCATCCAGCAATAGAGGCAAGAAGCACACACATACTCCCTTTCCAAGCCAGGTAAGGGCAAAGAGACTTAAGGAACAACCCAACCCACCCAACTCCTGCCCAGAACAAGCGGGGGGGGGGGTGTTGCACCAGATCCCACTCTTTTCCCCAGTGCCTCTAGGGGTGGTGCAAAAAATCAGGCCGGCTAATAATTTTGGTGATCAGTAGGCAACAGAGTCAAGGGACGCGGGTGGCGCTGTGGGTTAAACCACAGAGCCTAAGACTTGCCGATCAGAAGGCTGGCGGTTCGAATCCCTGTGACGGGGTGAGCTCCTGTTGCTCGGTCCCTGCTCCTGCCAACCTAGCAGTTCGAAAGCACATCAAAGTGCAAGTAGATAAATAGGTACCGCTCCGGTGGGAAGGTAAACAGCGTTTCCGTGCACTGCTCTGGTCCGCCAGAAGCAGCTTAGTCATGCTGGCCTCATGACCCGGAAGCTGTACACCGGCTCTCTTCGCCAATAAAGCGAGATGAGCACTGCAACCCTAGAGTCAGCCACAACTGGACCTAATGGTCAGGGGTCCCTTTACCTTTAGGCAACAGAGTCATCCCTAAAAAAGAGCCCTCCTTGGTGCAACATTTGGTAAGCAGACCACAAAAAGTCCTGTACTGGCATAATGATGGACAGAGCCATGATTCTTCTTTCCAGGGGTTGCTGCTTTGGGGCATTTAAAAAAGTTTTTTAGTAGTAGATTTAAGAAAATGCAGCTCAGGAAGCTGAAATCAAGAACAGAGGGGTGGTGTAGTTTAATATAGTCCCTTGCTACCATTTGTTCACTCTACACCAGCCCCTCCGCTGCTTTCCCACATATATGGGGAAGATAGGGGGACCACATCCTTCTTCCATAAGGAACAAAGCAGCTGAGAGGTGAGTTTGAGCATAAAGAAAAAGCAGGTGCAGGAGGTTACTTGTTAATACAGGTGTCATCCCCAACATGTCACCCATGGGCATGCATGTGCCCTCAGATTCTCCCTGGCACCTCTGGGATCCCCTCCCTGAAACTGGAAGAGACTTGGAAGACGTACAGTGGGCGCTTGGGTTGCGAACATGATCCGGTGCTTCTGCGCATGCACAAAACGTGATTTAGTGCTTCACATGCGCAAGCACCAAAACCCAGAAGTAACCCATTCCGGTACGTTCGGGTTCAGCATGGTGCGCAACCCAAAAACACACAACCTGAAGCGTCTGTAACCCAAGGTATGACTGTATTCTACTGTATCCTGTAGAAAAAGGTGGGGTGGGCATGGCAGTTTTTCCAGTTTGCAAATGGGGCAAAAAAAGTTGGCGACCTCTGTGTTAACAGATAGCAAAAAGCAATCCAAAAACAACACTGCTTAGATAGCACCCTATAGCTGGCATGCTACAGACTGACATCAGCAAAACCCACAACAAATAAGAACCTTCCCCAAAGAGCTTACAATCTGAATTTTACCAATTAGAACGACAACAGAAGGAAAGGACGGTGGGGTTAGCACAGGAGAAAATTATAAGGGCTGCACTATTGATTTTAACAAAATGACCTTGTGTTTATTGGCTATTGTGGTATATTCAACACTCTATTTGAGCACGCTTGCTACATTCTAATAACGTAGCTGTTTTATTGCTCCGCGGTCACTTCCAGCAGCTTTTCACAGGCTGCAGAACGGGGCTCGTGGTCATGAGTTCAAGACAAGACTAGTTCCTTTAACCTCAGGCCACCTGATCTGAGCCACAGACATGATACTCAGCTGCAGCAACGCTGAGGATAGGAGGAAGGCGAGGGCAATCTGCCTTGTGCATTACTGTCCCCGGTAAATTATCCAACGAACAAGAGTGATAGAGCTGCAGACAGAAGCTGTGTCTCCGCTAACATTTGCGACCCACGTAATGCGGCAACTGATGAACGGAAAGCAAAGCATCTATGGGTGGGAAGCTTTGGGGATTTTGTGGGAAACCCAAATTGGAAGCTGTTGTTTCTTTCCAGTTGCCTGAGTTTGCATGGTTGCACAGAATATGAGAACCTTTTATTCTTCTTTCAGGGTGGGGGAGGCCTGCATTTTCTCTGTTGCCATGCCTTTTTTTTTATTAGCATCGTACATTATCTCTGCCTTTCTTTTCCTTTCGCAATAAATTGCTTTTCCCCAATCTAATCTGCGACAAGGCAGAGGGAGACAGACCGCACATCGCAGGGGCTCCACAACAGACGAATCCCATTCACACAGATGACACCACTGTGTTGTTTTTCATACCTCCCCTGACCTTAAAGATCAGAGGGCCTTGACCACACTGCTTAGGCAGGGAAAAAGCACCAGTCCTGCTGGACTTGCAGACTGGAAGAGAGAGACAACCACAGGCACTGGGAAAGGAGCTGTCAGCCTTCATTATTAATATCCCACTGTTAATATTTAATGTCATAAAACTGCAGCTCCCTCTGCGGCAGAATCATCAGACATGCAGGGGTCATACCAACCAGAATTCTTTAGACGGAAAATTCAGCGTCCCTGTTCTGTTGCTTCATGCTGGGACTACTAAAGATGCTCTAGATGGAGATGGTGCGGTGGGTAGCTTAATAAAGCTCTCTTTAAAAAAATAAAAAAGGGGGAGGGGAGATAGAGAAGAAAAAGAAACCTTTTTGCCACGTGTACTTGGCACTCTCCCTTTATTGTTATCTCTGTTTTCAATTATACTTTTCAGTAAACAAAGTGCTCTGCAATTTTTGTCCCATTTATCTTCACAGCACTCTGGGCAGTAGAAAAGGGCCACAGCCCTTTGCACACCAGGCTAGGGTGCATTTTCAAGCATGGTTGGTGATGGTCTGATATTGTGCACGGCTGCTTGTCAGTTTCGCTAATGCCAGTTTTCTTCATTCTTTTGTCTCTGGAGGAACTGACAAGCCTTATCAATTTCACCGATGCTTTCTTTGAATATCACTACGTGCATCAGCTCTAGAAGAGGACGCTATTCTTAGACTGTGTACACACAACATATGGCTTTGGAATCAATGAGGACTGTGTACTTGGGGGTTTTTTTCTATGTAGTCTACCCACAATCTAGATCGTTGCATGTATATTTTTCTCCTGAAAAGTGTTTCTTGATTAACTAGTGCCTGAAAACAAAATCTCATTGCAGATTGATTCTGCATTAACCCGCAGTGTGGCCAGATGCATCCAGATGTGGGCAGCCACAGCAATAGTGGGTGTATCCAAACTTGCCCAATGGCATTTTAGGGTAACATGTACCAAGATCTCAATCACCGTTTCCTTTTTCATTCACCTGGGCATGTGCAGGGAGGAAGAGGTATGGCTAACCTAAGCAAGGAGAGGGGTTTCAAATGCTCACCAGGTGTTATGGAGAGCAGGCTGTAGAATCAATCTGGGCTGGAAACCAGCATATTGAGGACAATAGCGAATTAACTTGGATTGAGAGAAACTACATTTTTGTACTACAGGCAGGTTACTGTGCATGCAGCCTTAGTCTTTTCATACCAGTGAAATTGGCAAGACTTTGTGAATTTCACCAGAGAGAGTGGAAAAGTAAAAATAAATGACTGTATAGCAGATTCCAAAAAGAATGGAAGAATCAGGTAAGGGAGCCATGACGCGGGTGGCGCTGTGGGTTAAAGCCTCAGCACCTAGGGCTTGCCGATCGAAAGGTCGGCGGTTCGAATCCCCGCGGCGGGGTGCACTCCCGTTGTTCGGTCCCAGTGCCTGCCAACCTAGCAGTTCGAAAGCACTCCTGGGTGCAAGTAGATAGATAGGGACCGCTTACTAGCGGGAAGGTAAACGGTGTGTCCGTGTGCGGCTCTGGCTCGCCAGAGCAGCGATGTCACGCTGGCCACGTGACCCGGAAGTGTCTTCAGACAGCGCTGGCCCCCAGCCTCTTGAGTGAGATGGGCGCACAACCCTAGAGTCTGTCAAGACTGGCCCGTACAGGCAGGGGTACCTTTACCTTTACCTATAGCAGATTCCAAAAAGAATGGAAGAATCAGGTAAGGGAGCCATGTCTAGTAATAGTGGTCAAAAATACACTTCTGCACTGGGAGGAATGTGTAAAATGTAAAAAGCCATTCCAAATATATATACAACTCTATGGAGAAAAACATGGAAGGAGAAGTAAAATTGTGCTTCGGACAGACTGCATCTATTCACAAAAGAAAATACAGGAGGTTGAAATGCAGTTGTCAACACAAGAAGGTGAATATACACCACACACTCAATGCAAAAGTGCATTTTAAACTGCATTTCTGTCTTTCACGTCTGAGCACCAGCGGTGGGTGAGAGGCCCAAAAGCACTTTTAAGTGTTACGTGTGAAATCTCTCAAGGACTGAGTCCAACTGAAATCAGTGGGGCTTCCTTAGGAAGCATGGTTAGGATTAAGGATACCAAGGATACTAGCAAGTCATGTTGATTTGGATCTAGGCCTCCAACATCTACACCCATGCTGTCTGACTCCCTTATCTATGACGATAGAAATTGCATGCAACAACAACTCATTTATTCCCCGCCCATCTGGCTGGGTTTCCCCAGCCACTCTGGGTGGCTACCAACAGATTATTAAAAACGTGATAAAACATCAAACATTAAAAACTTTCCTAAACAGGGCTGCCCACGGATGTCTTCTAAAAGTCAGATAGTTGTTTATTTCCTTGACATTTGATGGGAGAGCATTCCATGGGGTGGGTGCCACTATCGAGAAGGCCCTCTGCCTGGTTTCCTGTAACCTCACCTCTGGCAGGGAGGGAACCGCCAGAAGGCCCTCGGCGCTGGACCTCAGTGTCCAGGCTGAACGATGGGGGTGGAGATGCTCCTTCAGATATACTGGGCCGAGGCCATTTAGGACTTTAGAGAACTCTGAGGGTACCAGATACATCAGGGTGGCACTGACACAGTAAAGCAGGCATTAACACAAATCCAATATCAGTTTAGAATCCCAAATTGTGCACAGAGGAAAGCAACATTTCCATGCCAAACACAATAAAGAGGAAATAATAACAATTGCCTGGAGTGTGGTGATGCAGGAAAAAATGTGGTCTTTTAAAAAAAACCCAGCTGATTGATGTATTCAGTTTTGGCATCAGCAGAACACTGCAAAGCCTCCTTTACTCTCCAGCTGATCCTTTTGTGTTGCAAGCAGGGAGGAGAGGGAAATGCATTTGTTTCTACCTGGGTGGGTGCCGGGAGTGCGCCTTTGAAGAGCTGCTGCTGTTTCTGCTTCACAGAAAGGTCACACACAAGTGCTGTTAGCGCAGGGCAAGTTGCTTCCCTCTAGCCAGCAGACTTAGCAGCACATCACCTCACTTGGCTCCCTGCCCAGGATCCTGAGTCCACTTCACAGGAACGGGTCTTTCCTGTTTGCAGCGTGCTTTGCCTTGCCAATGTGCCGCTAAGCTGCCTTACAGCACTTGCTCTTTTCAGGCATTCTCTCCTCTGGGCATAGATTCAGCTTCAGCTCCAAAAAACCCCCCACAAAAAAAAACCCTTGCACAGTAGTTTCAGAGGAAGCATTAAATGGCAAGGAAAATGGCATGAAAACGATGAACACACGTGGCATCCCCAGCCTGTCACTTTAAGGTTGCCCAGTTTCTCAAGTTCTCCATCATGTCCAGGCAAAGAAGTCTGTACCATCCTGCAATTTCCTGGGCATAGCAACCTGCCGCTCTGAGCCACTTGGCCACAAAAGACCATAAATATTGATACGGTCCCTGTATTTTGCTGTCCATCTAGACTCCCTCCCCCCAAAGCTATCATCACCAGAGGTGACCAAGGAGAGCAAGTTTTGCTACATTAGTTTTGCCTGGTGTGGGATCAGATCAGGGACCTGCCACCGCCACCAGCGGTGCCTCTCTTACTTGCATTGTGCAGTGACACCCATGAAACAGCAGCAGGGGTGCCAACGTCCGGTGAGATCTGCCAAGATTTTTGTGAGATCTTGGTGGAAACCAGAGGTGCTGCCAGCACCACTTCTCCACTAGTGAGGCAGGTCACCTCTTGGACTTCTGCCACTCAAGGCAGAAGTCTGCCACTCAACCTTCCTCATCAGTGGGCCAGGCCTGGATCAGTTGGACCAATGTTCTGCTTCAGTGGACTGGTTTCTGGACACACTCAAGGGCTGGTTGTCCCCATCCCCACCCCACTGTCTATGTTGCTGGGACCTTCTGGGCTAAGCTACTGGTGGCTGAAGTACCTGGGATTGCTGAAGTTACCAAGCCTGAATTCCGCCATTTCCCTTCCCCTGAATATACCACTGCAAGGTAGTGGAAATAGCATGTTCTTTGCCTTGGATGACATTTATGCAGGTAGTAGCAAGCAGACAGAAAAATAGCATAGGGCATCTGTCGCTGCTGGGCTACACTACAAGGGTGGTGCCGGAGCAGGCTGGCACTGCCCACAACAATGCACCATAGTGTTGTGACATGCAATTATTGTGATACAATTTCCATCATACTACTAACCCTGGTCTTATTTTGGCTCCAGACAGAGTGAATCATGGTAATTTTAAAACAAGCAACATGTTTTGCAGGCCTTAACGCTTTTGCTTCGTCACAATCTACTGTTTATTTGTTGTGATTCCTATTTTTAAGACTAGGCAACTTCGTCTGAGATTCAGGTATTTGCCCCATGTTATTCAGTGAGAGTCAGCGGACATGGTTAGTTTAGGGATTGGTAGCTCAGTAGAAAGCAGTGTCCTTGTTCCTAGAGGGGGACTGAGCAAGAATTGGATTTCAGATTGTCGCTGCTCATATCCGGCATCATGCATTATAATCATGATAAAATGTGTCATGAATTGGTACACTAAAAATGATTTGTCTGTGTTAAATGGGAGGAGGTATTGGTTCCTTCACAACAAATGACACCCATCTCCTAACCCCTACCTGACCCTTGATGTAGAAGATGTGTTAATTAAACCTATTGCAGCTTATGGAAACTAGCAAGTTCTGATCAGAGCTACAAACTAGGCCAACAGGAGTACTTCACCAGTTAATTATAGTAAATATTTACATAATGGCAGGGCCCCTCAAATTTAGAAGGAAGAGTTAATGCAAGGACGTGCCCTTTAACTATCCCATTTTATTGCCTGAACCACTAGGGAGCCTGGCATACCAAGATTTGCAAATGAAGTGTTTGATATTGGCTGAGACATTAAATTACTTATCCAGTGCTATAAAATGCATAGGTCTAGTATATCATCCTTGCACAGAAATTTCATCTCCACATTTCCCAGTTAACTCTTCCCCGGCACTGCTCCACATTGTATCTCCACATTGTGCTCTCTCCCACACTTGGCGGAGGGGGTGGGGAGGCACCCACTAGGGCTTGCCTCATATCAGTCTGCAGCGGTGCCCTCTCAGGAATATTTCCTGGTTTGTGTTGCTTCCTGAAAGGTTGTCTATCATCCTTCTGGAGACATCACAATAGGTAAAGTAATGTTATTGTATTGGGTTGTATGCAAAGGAATGCAGTCTTTCAAATTTTGTATAACTCAAAAGCCTTTGTGGTTTTAAATATTTTCAAGCTGGTCTACTAGGAACTGATTTTTATGTTACACTGCCCTTGAGCGGCAATGGCTGATGTTTTTTTAGACTGGTAGGCATAGCTGTCAAGTGTCCCTTATTTGAAGGGACAGTCCCTTATTCCAGCACCATGTCCCGCTGCTGTCCCTTATTGATGGATGCCCCTTAAATGATGTCCCTTAAATTTCAAAGGAAGCAGCTCCTCTTCCTCCCTCCCTGCCAGCCAGGGAGGAGGGAGGCTCCAACTGTGTTGCTTGGCTGTGTTGTTCACCCAATAAGAAGTCTAAGAATGACTGGGGGGTGGAGCTTGCATGCCTTGTGTGTGGCTAGTTAATGCAAGCTGAGGGAGTTTTTGAATGCTGGACGCCATTTTGTTGCATGTGCTGCTGCAAACTTTGCAGTGCAAAGCCAGGCCGGGGAGCCATCTTAAGTTGAGGCTGCATAGGCCTTGTGGTGCATGCGATTCAGATTCTATTCAGTTGAACCTCTGGTTACAAAGTTGGTTGAACAGTGTTCTCGAAGCAACCAGCATGAGTTTGACCAGACTGCAGGAGGACAGGAAGACTGGAGTGCCTGGAACAGGTGAGGCTGCGGGTCCCTTATTTTCAAGGCTGCTGGTCCCTTATTTTCAAGGCTGCTGGTCCCTTATTTTCAAATCTGTAAGTTGACAGCTATGCTGGTAGGGTGGAAAGGAGAGACGCCAGCAGAAGCCAGAGGCAGACCCAATGAGTGGCAGAGCCAACAAATGCTAGTCCCACCCCCCTCGAATTCTATGAGAGGCAACACTGAGGAGGAGGGCAGGCAGGCAGGTGGCTGACTGCTGGCAGATTGAGGCTAGTGGCGCAGTCACCCATTTGTCCTAATGGACCAGCCACCACTGGGTTGAGGCTGCTCCTGAAAACACAAACCAGGAAGGTTTGTAAGCACCTGAAAGACCTGCTCCATGGGATTGAACAATTTCAAACACACCAGTCAAATACTTTGGGGAGTGGGGGCAGTGGGGAGCTGATTTTGCTGGCATCGTACACTGACACAAGTCTCATGGGAGTAATGTTCTTAGTGGCAACCACATCAACATAATATAAGAATGAAGGCAACAACAAAAAAGTTTTGGTCAGGTCTTGGGGAACTGCTACAGCAGCAATGCTATTGTCTCAAAGGAATTGACAGTTTCAAAGGAAATTGGAGCAGCCTCAAAATTCCATCTTAGAATCATGAGTTGTGACAAAAATCCCACAAGTCACTCCTGTGATGAACACAAGAACACAACTGGAATCATCTCGGGAGCCTGATGATTAAGTATGACAATATTTTTCTCAGATCTCTGCAGGGCTTGGCTAGCTCCTCAACATTTGAAATATTTTCCAGCCCTACTTTGAGAATTTATACCTGTAACTTCTCGCACATCAGGAATGGCTCTTCCAAGTCACTTCTACACTCTTGACTTACTAACCAAACTTGCCCCAGAAACCAATACAGGCATGATTCCTTCCTCATTAATAACTCTTATTATAATAAACAACAATAATATTTCCTGCTACTGTCATCACACAATATTACAGGACTACACTTACAACCAACCACAGAACTGTCTTCCCAGCAAGAGTCCTAAATTTTTTCTTAAATGCAGTAGCTTGTTAAGGTGCTCAGAGGAGGCTACCCTAGATGGCTTGAACACATTGCAAAATCTGTCAAATCTGTCAAACAGTTCAGGGCTGACAGATTTTTAGTATACTGCATCCAAAATATTCTGCAGGACTCTTATAGAACTATAAAACTGTAGAGTTGGAAGGGACCCAGAGGGTCATCCCATCCAACCACCTGCAATTATTGTGGGTGCAAGGGAGAGCAGTTCTAAGATGGCCCCATGCATGTGTGTTGCACACATTTCCTAGGGTACAACAGCATCTCTAGAGGAAAGGCACCTTACAGCTGTTCTAAGGTGGTGTATTTTGCACCTTCTTGGAGATATGAATGTGTCTTATACAAAATCAGACAACTGGTCCATCTGGATCAGTGTTATGACAGTGCTGACTAGCAGATGATCTCCAGGGTTTCAGATAAGGACTTTTCCCATCTGGAGATGCTGAAGATTGAACCAAGGACCTTTTGTACCCACCACATGTGCTCTTCTACTGATCTCTACCCCTTCAAGTTATCAGTGGAAGAGGAAGCCAATGCAGTACAGGGACCAAGGGAAATGTAACTAGCTAAGGTAGGTCAGCAATTTAGCCTTTTCACCTGTGGCAGTGAAAAGACTTAGGCATGGAAGCGTATGCAAGCAAAGCATCACTGAACACTGAATAAAGCAGGCTGTTTTTGGCACTGTAGAACAGACCTGGGAGTGGGGCTGGTTCCCTAGGTAAAAGCAGCTGCCTTCTTTCCTGGAGCACCTCACATACTGATTGCAAGGAGCTAGTGCTACACAGCCCAGCCTGTTTCTGTCTCTTTTACAAGCTTGTGGGGGTCTGAAACACAGCGGAGCAGCTCTGGACTGTGGGGATGAGGAACACTGAAGTGGAAACTGCACAGCAAAAATGTGTGACAAAAGTCAAGCACTGAGAGGACTAGAACATACTGTATTTTCCCGTGTATAACATGCCCCCGTGTATAAGACGACCCCCATTTTTGGGGACTCTAAATGGGAGGAGATTGACCAGAGTTGTTAAGCTTTTTGGGGGGTATTGCCTAGAGTTGTGGAGCTTTTTTGGGGGGGGGGGAATCACTCACCCACCTGATCGACACTGCCAATACCACATGTCGCAGAAGCCACCAATCATCCGCCCGGTCGCAGCAAGCAGCCACCAATCAAACACACTCTTGCAACAGCGGCAGCCAAACAGCAGCAGCCCTTGCCGCAGCCACCAATCACACGCCAAATCGCCGCTGACAATTGCCTGCTGAAACCAATCACCCATCTACCCTATGCACTCTCCGTGTATAAAACAACCACCAATTTTTTACATACTTTAAACAAAAAAAGAATCATCTTATACACAGAAAAATAAGGTATATGAACAGTCAGAGCCACATCAAATTAAGCAAAGAATAAAAGACAGCTTAGAAAAATAAACAAATATAAGGTGTCCTTTCCTTTAAAGCACACTTGACAGGTATGCCTGGGGTAATAATTCCATGCTTTTCTTGTTATAACTCTCCCGATTTAATTAAAATTTTACTGGTAGCATCTCCACTGAGGAAAGTATTTCAACTCCCATTTGAAAACACTACTGGTTGAATTTCCTCCCCTTGTATATCAGTTTTTACTCATCAAGAGGCAGTGCCTGTGCTGAGGCAACTAGCACCCCGACCCCAAATACAGTTCATAGAAGTAAGTTCTGTTGAAATTACTGAAGACATATTTCTATGGCATGTTTTTTGGATGGGGGTGTAAGGCTCTTCCTTCCTCTGAAGGAAAAAAAATTCCCCTGCAGTAAACTATGCTTGGCACCCAAGCCTGGATCCCTATATTATAGCACTGGCCTAGCCACCTATTATTTCCTAACATAAATTTATTTTATGGAGGAATAAAACCTGCCATTCCGAAAAGGTGGGGGAGTCTTTTCATACACCTGCTTCTCATCGAAAAGAGCCATGATTTGGCATCTCAGGTTAGAGTAGGAAATTATGACACCAGAATTGACTTTAGGTGTTTCTGATGCCTCCTTGGATGATTGCGTCTATAACTTATAGAGACAGTGGAGCTTTTGTATACAAGTGAGCACATAAATTAATATCCATATATGAGAATGATGCACTGCGAGCCAGGCTGGTTTGAAGAATGGCTTTTGTGCTCAACACTTGTATAAGTTGTGCCCAACCCAGTTCGCCCGGTCTACTGAATGTGTTCCAAAGGGGAAGGTATTTTTGACTTTGAAAACACATTAGCGAGGTGCTTAGGGCAGCACTGGGGGAAGAGATCAAACTGGTGGAAACAATGGTCATTTCTGCAGTAGACAGAGACAGATAAACAACAATACTCACTGCTGCATAGTGCAGAACTCTGTCTACATCCTCATAGAATTTAATTAACTGGGAGTATGTCCATCCTGCTCCCTGAACTCTGAATACGGCCATGGTTCCAGCTTCTCATGAAAAGGGAATGGTGTAATGGCCATATTCCCAGCTTCAGGGAAATTTAACACCCTGGAAACCTTCCAAGCATCATAGCACAAGGAGCAGAATGGCCTGTAACCATGCTGCTGATTAATGTGTCGTATGAAATGCTTGTTTGACGTGCTAAATGCATTGGGATTCAGCCACTGCCTACGTGACATGGTGACTTAAGTATATTCACAAGTATGATTTTTTTTTCAATGTTTTTTTTTCAATGTTTACAGCTGAAAATGCTTCTTTTCCATTCTGCCTGATGAAGAGATCTGCGTAAATCAAAAGCTTGCACGCTCTACTTCAAAGAGCAATTAGCCTAATTAAAGGACTTTGACTTTATTAAGTTGTCCAAAGCAGCTGGACGTATAGCTCGAGAGGACAATTCCAGTCTCTTGACAGGATTTCACTTATTTTCTGCATCTGTAACTTGAGTAGAATGTACACTGGATTTTAAAATGGATCTCATTGGCTATCTATCACAACACTTGAAACATTCATACCACGCCCAAAAACAGTAGAAGAGAGGTTTGAAGGAAGGTGCTTTTCAATATCATGTGAAAAGGCCTGTACAGTATTGTCAGCGATAGTCACCATCTCATCCTGTATCATTCTTTAATCCCTTTTTGAGCTTTTACACAATATCACTATGGGGCAGAATTTGCAGATTGTTTGGTAGACTTTTCTAAACAGCGAGTCTACTGTTTGGTTGTTCCTGTTGCCAAACCTCAGCACAAAATGGGTTTTGGCTCTCATCTGAGAGTGTAATTAAATTTATTAACCTTACCACCCCAATTCTCTACAGGTTTCCTCTGTTAATTGTAGCAGAGTGGAATGTTATCAATGGCTCCATATAATCGCATCTTTCCCTGTTAAAGAAGCTTATGAAACAACCGTGAAAAGATGATAGATAGTTGTAGGGAAGGAGAAATTCTCAGCCTCTGGATGAAAAACCTCTCCTATAAATTTAGTCAGCCTGTTAAAAGACAAAAGAAAATTGAGAACCACGTGAAGTTCATTATGATCATTGTTTTTCTTATTGTGTTTTATTTATTTTGATTCACATGCCTGGCCTTACCAGGAATGAACTTGAAGCAGTTGCTTTAGGCAGCATATTTCAGAACAGTGTCATTTCCCCATTTCCCTGCCTCTCATTCCTGTGTGTCATTATAAAAATTGAACTCCCATTGGGAGGGGGAAGAATGAAAAGAGGTAATTTTTACTTTTTGCTTCAAGGGCAGAAGTGTAGAAGACTAGTATTATTGATTCATATTGTGTCCTGCCCCAAAGATCTAGGAGTCCATACCACAGCATTTTAAAAAACAGTTATGTTTGTTGTTTAGTCATTTAGTCGTGTCCAACTCTTCGTGACCCCATGGACCAGAGCACACCAGGCACTCCTGTCTTCCACTGCCTCTCGCAGTTTGGTCAAACTCATGCTGGTAGCTTCAAGAACACTGTGCAACCATCTTGTCCTCTGTCATCCCCTTCTCCTTGTGCCCTCCATCTTTCCCAACATCAGGGTCTTTTCCAGGGAGTCTTCTCTTCTCATGAGGTGGCCAAAGTATTGGAGCCTCAGCTTCAGGATCTGTCCTTCCAGTGAGCACTCAGGGCTGATTGCAAAAGCCAATACTTTCCTCCAGATGCCCAGCTAGTGCGGCAATATACATGTGTGGGTTTTGGTGTGGTTGTCATGCGTGCCTGAGAGATCAAGCTCAATACAGACAGCACATTCCCCAGTCTCTATAGAGGTATAGGGATGAAGCTTTTAAAAAGACGGGCATTTTAGTATCTAAATGAGTACATTCTTTCTTATCGCAAAAGCACTTGTTCAGCTGCCAACCTTTATCAGCAATTTCCCACCATTCAATAATATGCTCTTTTTCTTTCCTTCTTTCTTTCAAGTGTCATGGAGGAGTGAAATTGACTAGGCAAGGGGTGGCTTAGTCAATATACACTCCACTGACCTGTAAAGGACAGGGGGCATGGCTGCAATTAAGGAAAAAGGAAAAATTAAAAAAAGCAAACTGACTCCCACCCCCACAGCAAGGCTCCCTTTTCCCTCTTCAGTTACATTTGTTCAGGACTGGGGCTTACTAATCAGTAAACACCATTCCAATTGGGTTTTTCAAAATAAATAAATAAACTTAATTTGTACCCAGATACTAAAATACCCAGCTAAAGCAAGGATGACCAACATGGGTGCCCTTCAGATGTTGTTGAACTCTAACTTCCATCAGCTCCAGCCAGTCTGGCCAGTGATCAGGGATGATGGGAGTTGTAGACCAACAACATCTGGCAGGCTAACCCTGAGTTAGGGCATGGCTACACACAAGGACTTTCTACATTCCAGTTTGGTGCTTTAGTACTAAACTGAAATATTGGATAAATCCCTGAACAGCAGAAATAATATGGCATAGTGGAAAGAAAATAAGGCTGATAACGTTTTTTTGATGGTACAAACTGTGCTGTCCAAGATCTCTTAGTAATACTTTGGCCACCCCACCTGTCCACATTACTGAAAGGTGTTTGATGATGGGCCAAGAAGATTTGCTGGAGGTTTCCATGGTCTACCCCACCCAGCTGCTGGAAAAAATCACATGTACCATTAGGATTTATCCCTAAGCTCTTATCACGATGAGCTTTCAGCCCATTTGCTCTCAGAAAGACAATCAAAGCTGCATAACACACTTTCAGTCTTGCGGTGCTGTTAGGTGCTTCATGAAGAATGGAAAACAGATGAAAGGCTGTCATGTTGGCAATAGGTTGTTGACAGGGATGGCAAGAGCAAGAGACGGGGGGGGGGGGAGCCTTCTCCATTTTCCACCGGCAACATCTAGCCTTAGCTGTGCATGAGCAGCGTGAGAAGGCTGACAGGCCGCAGCTACTCTTCTCTCAGCCCACATATTCCCAGATGAGGGAAGGAGAGGACAGGAGTGTTCCACAAAGGCTTCTTCTCCATGATCCTGTTCCTACATAATTGTTTTATTTGTATGCCATCTTTTCAAAATTAATACCATGCTCAAGGCGGCTTAAAACATACTACAAAATTACATAACTGAAAATCTAACAAAAGTAGCCATAAACAAAACATCAACAAGTACACAATCAAACTGAACAATTGCCACATAAATTATAAGGTCCAGAATAAAGGTGCAAAAAAACTAACAACAGCAGCAACAAACCCCCTGCCAACAAAACTTCGTGATTCTGTTCAGCAGCCTCCATTTTTGTAGCTGGAGTCAGTCAGGCCCTGCCCTCCCAGGCCAGGTGGAAAAAGGCAGGAAGCAGGTCTTCCAGGACTCACAGCAAGATGAAATAGTGGCGCTCTGGAATGGGATCTCTTCTTCATTAGGGGTACTACTACCATTTTAAACATTTTTTGCAAGAGCACCAGAGGGAGGGAATCACAATTAATGCAATTAACATTTTTCAACCACATATTTTAAAAAGCAAAACCAGGCTTCACAAAATGGCAGAGTCATACTGTAAATCAGCCAGAGGGGTTAGTGCAGGCTGCAACATCAACCACAATTTATTATTATTTATACCCCGCCAATCTGGCTGGGTTTCTCCAGCCACTCTGGGCGGCTTCCAACAAAATATTAAAAATACAATAAAACATCAAACATTAAAAACTTCCCTAAACAGGGCTGCCTTCAGATGTCTTCTAAAAGTCAGATAGTTGTTTATTTCCTTGACATCTGATGGGAGGGCGTTCCACAGGGCGGATGCCCTCTGCCTGGTTCCCTGTAACCTCACTTCTCGCAGGGAGGGAACCGCCAGAATGCCCTTGGAGCTGGACGTCAGTGTCTGGGCAGAACGATGGGGGTGGAGACGCTCCTTCAGCAATGAATGGGGCAGCACCTGCCGCTATTCACCAGGGTTGTGGTTTTGTCCGTCTGGATGCAATTGCAAGGAATTGTGATGGACGGCTAACCTGAGCACTCCTATCGGCTTCATACTGCTAAAGTCAGAAAAACAAATCTTAAAATGTTTGAAAGCCCTTGAGGCCCTTTTTCTGTTTCAAAGCCCGGATGAGCCCAGATGGAGAGGGGAGTGTGTTACTAATGACAAGGAATGCCACGGGCACAACCTGGAAGCGACTGCCACTCTGCTCCTACAGCTGCATTCACATAGAAGTCCGATCAGCAATGCCAATACCAGCTGGGAGGAGGGAGAGAGTCACATTTCCCCAGAAACAGCAAGCTGCACTTTTGAGTGCGACATGAAAAGAAAAACGGAAACGCAACAACATCAAGACTAGTTGTTCAAAGAAAGCTATCAGAATTCATTGCATAGACTAGGGAGATCAGATTCGTCCTGGAGTATTTACGAGCATAAGCCGAAGGCCGGTAGGGCAGAGGGGCGGAGAGAGAGACCAGTCACTATAATTCTTTTCCTTTGTATCATGAATGCAAATTCTTTCTTGACTAAGGTAATAAAATAAAGCCCAGGTATGTCCCACGAAGCATATCCATCCCCCACTGGTGTCACCAGGGCAGGACTTTGGGGCAAATGTTTTGGGCCTCGCTCAGCAGAATGAACAGAAGGACCCTCAAACCATACCTTCCAACATTTCTCCAATGAAAATAGGGACGTCCCATTCCATAATTATAATTTTACTATTTATACCCCACACATCTTACTGGGTTGCCCCAGCCACTCTGGGTGGCTTCCAACATATATATAAACAGTAAACATAAAAAACCCCAACTTTCCTATACAGCAGAGCTTTCCAAACTTTTCACATTGGTGACATACTTTTTAGACATGCATCATTCTGCGACACAGTGGTTCAGTTTTACCAGCAAACTAGAGGTTAAACTAACCCCTTTCCAACCCTGGGAGGAGCATGGGAAATGTTCACACTACACACTGCAGCCGACACACTAACGTGTCGCAACACATAGTTTGGAAAGCTGTGCTATATAGGATTGCCTCCAGATGGCTCAGGGGTTAGTTAACTCCATACCCTCCAACAGTTCTCCAATGAAAATAGGGACATCCCAAGGAAAAGCGGGACATTCTGGGATGAAATCAGCAACCCATACAGCTTCTCTAAATCATGGATATCCCTGGAAAATAGGGACACTTGGAGGGTCTGTCGAGCTAGTGAGGCAGACACAGCACATTTTGAAATAAGAAGTCATACATGTTACCAGCTAAGGAAGAACACATCCACCCACCCAATAAAACTATTAAGTGTGGAGTCCAAAATTACCTGGGTGACAGCTGTCTTTACCAGCTCTGTAATCCATTCTCTGCAGGTGTTTTAACCCTGTGGTCCCCAACATGGTGCCCATGGGTGCCAAGGTGCTCCCAGGCATCCCCCTAGTCATGCAAAGAGGTCCCTCCCCTTTTAAAAAAAACTATTTGAAAATGTATTTTTTTCTTTCTTTTACCTTGGATGGTCCAAGGACACCCAATGAACTTCATGGCCAAGTGGGGATTTGAACCCTGCTCTCCCAGGTCCTGGTCTGCCACTCCGACCACCGTGCCACACATTCGGAAAGCTCAGGACCAAGAGCATATTTTAAAACAGATGTTAAACCATAGGTTAAAAGTGCACATGACAAACTAAGCTCACCCATCTCCATTGCCTCTTTGCCCAATTAAGAAAAATCTAGTCTTCAGAGCTCTTTCCTTCTGGTGGTTTCTTATTGGTGGGTCTGTCTCTTTGTAGAGTATGGAGGACGTAGCAGAGGAGCGGTGCTTTGTAAATTACAGACACAAAACAGCTGCTCAATAGATTGAAGGCCTTCCATTTGCTGTAGGCTCTGCTACATAAAACAGTGGTAGTAAACTGGGGAACGAACCCAGGTACCTTTGAGGTGCACATGGAGGAACCATAGCACTGGAAGGTCCTGGCTGTGCTTTCTAGTCGAAACCGGCTGAGCTGAGAATCCTCCTCCTGTTTCGCAGATGTGCTTTGGAGTCCTGACAACATGTGGGAACTGAGATTCTTGGAAATTTCTTAGTAAGGAGGGAAGGTGCTTCTTCCTAAAGGCTGCTAATAGAAGTGTTTCGCAAAGTTCACCTCTATTAATGTGAATGCAGCCACAGTTAAAGGGAGAGGGGGTGCAGAGAGATGCCAAATCATGTTTCAAATCAGTCCTGGAATTGCAGTTACCTTATTTGTGGGAGGAGCGGGTATTACCAAAGTCAGTTTGCTCTTTTACACTGGGGTGAACCCCTAATAAATCTTCCACACAGATCTGGAGAGAGTCACAAGTGTTGTCAGCTGGCAGCCGCCAGAACTCTGGTTGCCTTGTCTATTGGACATAATCGAATTATTTTAAGCTGAGAGAAAAGGACGTGGTGTGATCAAGTAATTCCTATCTGAACACAAGATGGCAGCCTTAAATACATGCAGCCCCACACAGCTTTTAATCTTACACATCATTAAATTCCTAATTTACACATTATGTTTTCGTGGGCCTGCCCATAACTCATTAGCGTTGAACTCACGAGTTGTAAAGATCAGCACACATGACAGGTGCTGGTTTCTCTACCTGTTTTCACCTTCGATGGTGCCTTGTCTTGCAAAAGGAATGCTGCTTTTAATTTAGCCGGAGGTGGGTTTTCACATTCAACAGCATTTTATTTTTTTTAACTTGTTCCTTTGTATTTTGCACAGCACTTTAAACAAATGTAAACATTTCTGTTTGGTTTAAATTACCCATGAATTTTACTGACGGTACTAAAATGGAGACTATGGTAACTAGCAAGCTTTTTATTCTGCTTAGTTCTGGGTTTTCTTGAAAGGCAGCATTCAGCTGGATAATTTCAAATATGGAATGAAGATGGGAACTAAATAGACAAGTAATGGACAATGCCTAAATTGTTTAATTTCTTCATTCACTTTAATGTATCACTTGAATGTAAGATTAAGTTCATTCACCACATTCTTATACCCAACTTTAATCCAAGGAGCTCTGTGGGTGAAAACTGACATTGTCCCATTTTATTTCCACAACAACCCTGTGAGGTAGGCCAAGCTGCAAGACTATTGTCAGATGCCACCTAAAGACTTATGTGTGTATGTGCAACAGCAGACCCTCCAAGTGTCCCTATTCTCCAGGGATGTCCCTGATTTAGTGAAGCCGTCCCGGTTTCTGATTTGATTCCAGAATGCCCCACTTTTCCTTAGGATGTCCCAATTTTTATTGGAGAAATGTTGGAGGGTGCACAACAGCTTGGGAGCTACACTGCAGACTGTAGCACAGCTGCATCACATACGGCTGCTTTATGTTTTGGAATTTATTCTCACCACCACCATTATTAAGTTTATTTGTTTTTCAAGAGCCTATTCGGGAAATGTAGAATTCCCCGAGCCCAAAAGTCATATACCTGAAAGCGCAGACTGCAAATTCAGAAGGATTAACCAAAAGGCAGTTTGGTATATTTTTGTGTAGATTATCTAATCGTTAATGCAGGGCCCAGAACCATTGAACCTGTATGATGTTTTCGGCGAAACTTCATGCTGTTCTTTGGAGCAGCATGAAAAATGAGCATTAGAAATGGAGCAATTTGCCCTTCAGCAGACAAATAAGAAGGTTGGGGAGTGAGCAAAAGCAGTAGAGACAAGAGTGACAGCACCAGTCCTCTTAGACTTAGACTAAACTCAGGGATTGTATGCAATGCCATTGGGTGGCGAGTGAGGGCTAATTCCCTTCTGGAAACCTGCTTTGCCCATCCTTTGCCCTCCTTAGCTGGCAGAAATCCATGGCAAAGACAGATTCCCAGCCATGCTGCTTGTCTTGGCGGCGGCTGGCTGGAACTTAGGACTCTGGCAGAATATATTAAATAGTTTATGAGCTCGTTCTTTCGAGCCCCTTTGCAGATAAATGACTTGGAACATTCTGCCTGTGTTCCAGCCAGTTGCAACAGCTTCCTCCAGGCGCTGCGCAGATTTGTGCAGAAAGGGCGTTCGAGAAAAGGGGCCAAGCCACTTCCTCATCGGATGCTTGGCACAGTCTGCGCGAGGAAAAGGCGGGAGAAGGAAGCACAGATGAGCTGGAAGCAGCAAGGAACAGAAACGTCTCAGTTGCCAGCAAGGTAATAATATCCCAAACTGAGATCCCAGGGACTGTCTCCCCTGCTGCAGCTGTGGTTTAAGATTACCTTGCTTTGCTTCGGTTTATTGGTAGCTTGCCTTGGAGGCTGCCTTATCATCAGTCCAAGGGCAAGACAAAGGGGCCTGGAGGGGCCACATTGGGCTCCTGGACCTGAGATTCCCCAGCTCTGAACATCAGCAAACTGTTGCAGGGAACCCCCCTGCCCCCAATCATTTAGTTTGTACAAACTCGACACACACACACAACATACGCGATGTTTCTGTTATAAATTCTTAGAAAATCAACCGTACATCGCATTTACACCGGTCCACTTTTATTTTGCTCCATGAAGGAAGGACTATCAAATGGGGATGGTTTGATACAGGAAGGCCATAATCCCTTGAGCGTACCGACACGTGGCATGCCAACCTTGATGATCCTAGACAGAAGACCATCAAGGACACAAAGAACTTGCATATGGGAGTGGATTCAACATGGACTGAAACAAAGGACAGTGATCAGCTCTTCCCTCTGGGGGCAGGAAACTGCTAGCTCCCCTTTGTCCTCTGGAAAATACTCATGGGGAGGGGGGAAAGGAGGGACCAGCCAGGTGACAAGATACTCAGGTTACCTCCACAAACCCCTCCCACAGCCCCTCCTTTTTGTGATGTATCAGTGATATAGTCATGATGGAGTTGTGATGTAGTTCTAGGGGTTTAGCTTGGGGAATTAGTAGCTAATAAAAGTTGGGGTCTTCTTTTGTTCTGGGCTTCCATATTGTTTCACCTGATGGCAGGTGGGAGTCCTGTCGCAACAGTCTTCAATAAAGACCAAGCCTACTGGCTGCTGTTTTGCTCTGGTATTCCTGGCTGGTGTCCTTGTTTTATTTTTCCAAGGGAGCCCTCAGATTTCTCCGTTAACATACAACTCTAGCCATCGTAACCATATATGCAAAATCAGTTTTCCATCATGCATAGGGTTTGCTGCCATCAACATACTTTAAAGCGGCTCTCCAACCTCTTGCACTGCCAACAAAAACAGTCAAATAAAGAGCCAATTCTCATGATGATGGCACAAAAACTTTACACATGCACTATGACAGGCATATCCAACAGGTAGACCGCGATCTACTGGTAGATCGCAGAGTGTTCCTGGTAGATCTCTGGCCCCTCGGTGATCTCCTTCTCCCCCCACCCTGGAAAAAGCTCAACAACCTTGCCTTTCCAAAAAAAAGCAGCATCTCACACCGAATGTAACTGACTTGTAAGTACCTTTGTTATCCATGAAAATCTTTCAATAAAACAAATTACACACACACATATGCACACTTTAAAGGGAATAAAAGGTATAAACCTGACCACTCTTTGAATCCAGCCTCAGAGCTTCTACTTGTGTGCCAGAGAGAGCAATTAGATTGGAAGGCATGTGGGGCAGAGCCTTTTCACCTGTGGCCCCACAATTGTGGAATGGTTTCCTGACTCAAATCTGTAAAGACTTACCAATTATCCCGAAACAGACCAAAGGTTCATATAACTTCTGAATACACTGACTGGAAGCAGGCCACTGAAAAGCAGATTTTTCAGAGAGGGTCCTCACCCCCGCAAGTACTACCTGAAGAATCCAGGGATTGAATGTGGTCATGCTCTGCTACTGAGCTACAGTACAGCCCTTCTGGACTCAGATGTTTATTGGGAGAAAACACAAAGGGCACTTCCAGACTGTCACTATTTTCAAGTGGGATTTAATCACATACTGTACTGGCAAGTTCAGCCTGCACAATTATAGTTGATTGGGAGGTCCTGCACAGCAAAGCTGCTTCCCCGAAATATCAGACTTTTTACCATAAGGAAAGTCACCTAACCAGACCTTGGCATCTCAAATTTCAGCAGTGCCTTTTGTGACACCTCTCCCCTTCTGTTTGATGCCATTGCTGCAGCCCCTGATGCAGCACCCCAAAAGCTCTGCGCTCGGTGCAACCGAACCAGCCACACTCCCCTGGATCTGCCTTTGACCTCACCTGCCCACAAACAAATCAGAATGAATGTTAAGTCAATACTCAACATTGTCTATTCTCCCTGCAAACAAATCAGGATGAATGTTCAATAAACAGATCACCTGGAAGCATCCAAAGTCTCAAGTTGTTCCAGGCTGAATACAGACTAGTGAAGGGCGCAGTCTTGCATATATGGCTGTGTAGATGAATGTTTATCAACCTTTCCTCTCCACATGGCCCCTGAGAGTCTAGTTTGCCCCTTCTTTGTCCACGCAAATATAACTGAAGAGGATGTGCTGCTTGAGAGACTTCTCTTAGCAATGTGAGCGGCAAGAATGAATGAACTTCCCACTGCACTAAACATATAAAGCATCAGCATGCCACTTTGGGTAGTCACAACTGCCTCCAAAGAATCCTGGGAACTGTAGTCCGTTAGGGGGGCTGAGCATTGTTAGGAAAGCCCTGTTCCCCTCACAGAACTACCATTCCCAGAGTTCCCTAGGAAGAAGGGTTTATTGTTTAAATAGTTCTGAGAATCATAGCTCTGTGAAAGTCTCCTAACAGCTCTCAGCATCCTTAACAAATTACAGTTCCCAGGATTATTTGGAGGAAGCTGTGACTGTTTAAAGTGGTATGACTCTGCTTTCAATGTTTAGTGCAGGTGGAGCCTCAGATTCTTGCAGATAATAGCAAATAATGAGTTCAGAGACAGTGAAGAGGGAAAGGAAACCCTGAACAACCAATCTGCCAGCAAACATTCAGTTCAGCTGATGATCAGTCTTTCCTGCTGTATAATTTTTCTGCTAATGGTTGTTGGAGAAAGAGTATTTTAAATAATTTTAACACAATGTTATTTTAAATCTGTTATAAACTGGCCTGATAACTTGGCTATGAACAATAACCGTGATGTACTGTTTCTGCCACCTGTGAACCCGCACAGTCTTAGGCTGGCACACAAACCCTATTTCTATATATCAGATGTTGCTGAACTACAACTCCCATCAGCCCCAGCAAGCATGGCCAATAGCCAGGGGTGGTGGGAGTTGCAGTTCAGCAACATCAGGCGGGGCAAAATTTCCTCACACCTGCTAAAAATGAAACATCCGACTCTATGCTTTAGTGTGTGGTGTCTTCCAATCTGAAACACACAGGTAAGGAGGAAGGAGGGGACTAATAGTAAGGAGTTGATTGCGAACACCAGCCTTTTTACATCATCATGAAGGCACCTTACATTTTAAAAGCAGCTTCTGTGTCACCTGTGAAGGCTCCCTCAGCCACTTGAAAACAAACAAAAAAGACTTCTCATCTATCAGCTTTGGAGAACATGCTCTGCTTTAAGCACAGCCATGCAGGAGAACAAGAAAGGTGTCTTGGTGGTTGTCACTCAAAGAAGACCCACCTCCCTGGGCATTTTTGACCCCAAACCGCAGCAGCAGCAAAAACCAGACAGGCATGATGCGCTGGACTTATGGTGTTGCAGTGACAGGGGAAGAGAACTCTGCTTGGAGCTGTCAGCAGAAGGACATGATGGGTAGGAGAGGGCAAATGCGGGAAGGAAATTCTGAAGGTAGAGGACCATGTCAAGAAGAGAGGGAAGCAAATGGCAGGAAGTGAAAAATGTTTCTCCCTCCTCCCCACGGTGACAGCATAGATACCTGGCAGCCAGTTACGTGATTTAAGGAGGAAGAGAAACCCCAATTCTTCGCAGCACCAGGGGATATCTAGGCTTAGCTGAAGGTGGGAAATGACACCTGAGAGTGGGGGAAATTGCTGGTGAGCAATTGGATCTGCTAGGCTCATCTTTCTAATTAATGAGCCCATTTGACCTGGAGAGTGGAAATAATAGTGGAAACAATGGCCTTAGCACAGGGGTGACTGTGGCACTGAGTAGGGGGCTTCCCTACAAAATGTAATGGCACTTTGAGGAATGTGGCTGCTGTTTGCCCCGGAGACCAGCAGCGTGTTAACGGTGGCATCTAGCCTTCAGCAACTTGAGGAATTGGTTGCTTAGCTGGTTCAGGTGGGTTATTATTTTGCAAACTGGAAACATTTGCAAGCGCTGATATTTTCCTCCTGCACGGTGAAAACAGCTCAGCCTACTCTGGCAGAGTTCTTCTCTTAGAAATAGATATGCATAAATTGTTTCTAATGAGACCATCTGCCTTTTATAGCCCCCTTGGAAATAAACAGTACCCAAAGACCACTCTGTCTTGTACAGATCGATGGCCCAAAAGCCTGCTCTTGCCGGTGGGGGGAGGGGAAGGGGGAGACATGAATTGGATTTGCTGAGAGGGAACACGTTTTGATTACTGCCATGCAGAATGGCTGGACTGCAGCGCATGGAACAGTGGGAGGGAATTGCTAAACATCACTGGACATCCGCTCTCGAGAAACAACATCTGGTGAGTCTTCTTCAAAATTAGACAGTGTCATTAATTTATAGCAAGTGGAGGAAAATAAAACATCGTATTGTTCAATGTTTCCCCCTTAAAATAAAATAAAGGGGTTTTGAAAGAACATTTGAAATATATTCTGTTTCTTATTAATGGCTCAAATGTTTAACATAAGTACCTTTAACATGGGTTTTTCTGGGCTTTCAAAGCCCCCATAGTGTACTGCAATGCTTCATAGGAGATTAAGGATGCAAAGCTTTAGACCAGTGGTTTCCCTAAGTGGGTGTTACTGCCATCTGAGGGCAGTGAGATTACTGGGGGGGGGAGACGCTGAGGGGCAAGGGGGTAGTAGGGGTGTGCTGAAGGTTGGTAAAGCATGAGACTCTTAATCTTAGGGTTGTGGGTTCAAGCCACATGTTGGGCTAAAGATTCCTGCATTGCAGGAGGTTGGAACAGATGAGACTCAGGGTCCCTTCCAACTCTACAGTTCTATGATTCTATTTTCTTGAATTCATCGAACTAAATAGTTCTAACTGAATTTTGAATAAATGGGCAATTAATTGTTAATACTTTGAATTTTAATGTGTTATTATCTTCCTTAGTGTGCAAACCGCTGTTCTGAATAATTCTTTGTATCGAGTAAGGTAGGAGCCACTGGGAATGAGTTTATAGAACCAGGGGGCCAGTAGCCCGCAAAAGTTGGGGAACTATTGCTACAGTGGAACCTTGGTTTTCGAGGGTTTCGGAAGCCGAACAATTTGGTTCCCGAACTCTGAAAAACCAGAAGCAATTGTTTCCGTTTTTTGGAAGTCAAATGGCTTCCAGTGAGTTTTTCCTTCTTTTCTCACCATTGACTTCGCAGCCAGCCCATTGATTCTCCGTCTTCGAATGTTTCGGAAGCCGAACGGTCTTCTGGAAAAGATTAAGTGTGAAAACCGAGGTTCCACTGTACTCACCTGAGATTAAGTCCCATTGAACACAGTGGGCTTACTTCTAGTAAATATGCAGAGGGTTGCATTGTAAAGCAGAGAAGTCCCTTCCCAGAGGATCGTTGTTGCATATGAGGAATTTCAGGGTACAATTTCCAGTCACCATCTCTTGTTTTTAGATAGTGAGTGTATAAATACCTTCTTAGCTTTAGGCATGTGCCAGAACTTTCTAGCTACACTACCAGTGATCTATGAGGAGATGGGATAAAGAAGAGAATCAGAGAAGAACATTCCAGGAAGCTGGGTGGTGTTTTCGGAGGCTGCAGGGAGGTTAAGCACCACAACTCCGTGCCGTATTAATTCTCTTCCTCACAGTCCATTGTGCTGGATGATCGCGAAAGCCTCTCCAGAGAAATGGAATTGCACAGAATCTATTCCCACTCACGCAACTCTGGCAAAGGGAAGCCTTACACAAGCACTCCAAGATTAATGAGATTAATGATAAAAATAAAAGCACCATGCACCATACTGAAGATTTTAGGATTTATAAATTTTTATTTTAGTTAACGAAGCAAATCCTGTAAGGCACATGAGTTTTACACACAAATGTATCCCACTTGCTTTATCCCATCATATTAGAAGGTGAGCCAAAAAAATGGTGACAATGAAAGGAAAGGTGCAACCACAGTGCAGCTTCGCATGTTGTTCATTCTCGTATGACCTAGAATGATTTTTCTCAACAAAACGCTTTGCATGTGAGAGAATTTTTTCCCCCGGGTATAAGACAACTCCTATTTTTTGGGAACCCAAATTAAGGAAATGGGGGAGATTGCCCAGAGTTGTTGAGCTTTGGGGGGGGAGGCATTGCCAACAATCGCTCACCCGCCTGGTCGCCACTGCCAGTCGCATGCCTCACTGAAGCTAACAATCGCCTGTCCATTCACTGCCAGCAGCCGGCAATTGCCTGCCCAATTGCCACAGCAGCAGCCAATCGCCAGCAGGCCTTGCCGCAGCCACCAATCACCCACCCAATTGCCACTGACCGTCTCGTGCTCACAGCTGCCACCAATCGCCAGTCCCCCCTCTGCACTATCCGTGTATAAGACAACCCCCCCAAATTTTAACATTTATAATAATAATAATAATAATAATAATAATAATAATAAATAAATGATCTTATACATGGAAAAATACGGTAACTTGTATTGGTCATTAGAGACCAACTAATGGAATAAAAGAATGCACAGAGATAATTGCCATCTCTTGGCAGGAGTATCAATATTCTACACTGGAATATGCTCTGCCACCAACATTTCACACAGGAAAACATTAAGTGGAGTGTACTTAATAATGAGCTATTTGTGTAAGTTTGTATCTTATATAGAAAACAAAATAATATTTGGCTTATAGCCTGAGAGATGATTCAGTACACAGTGGTACCTTGGGTTACAGATGCTTCAGGTTACAGACACCGCTAACCCAGAAATAGTACCTTGGGTTAAGAACTTTGCTTCAGGATGAGAATTGAAATCGCATGGCGGTGGCGCAGTGGGATGCCCCATTAGCTAAAGTGGTACCTCAGGTTAAGAACAGTTTCAGGTTAAGAACGGACCTCCAGAAAAAATTACGTTCTTAACCCAAGGTACCACTGTAAAGGACTTTGACCAGGGAGACCTAGGCTCAAATCCCTGCTTGCTCTCCTGGCGGGTCTTTTCATGTTCATTCGGGATAATTTGTAGTCTTGACAAAATCAGGAGAATCATACACACTCCCTCATCCAAGCGAATTGGCATACTGAAAACTTTAAGGGCAGCCACATGGCATCATTGGCAATCGCTGCATAGCTTCCTGCTGAAATCCTGTAGCTTTTCATACATGAAATACTATATAGTGCTAGGGTGCCCTGGCAGTGTGGCAAATTAATTTGGCTTCTTTGTGATGTAGTCACTCACACATACTTTATCTTTTTGTAGAAATGAGCAAAAGTGCAGTGCGGCAAGTACAGCCTGGACGTTAAAAGTTGAAATAGGGTGATGGTGGGAAAGTGCAAATAACTTATGCTTGGGGGGAAAGAGGGAAGAGCTTGTGCTAAATTCCCTGGCAGTTTTGCAGACTTAAAATGGCTGCATTGCTGCTGGGCATGCTGGGCCAATATATTTCGCTGCTGGGTTTTCAGGCACTTGTGGAGCTGGCTAGCAGGTGGGTGGGAGGGCAACAAGGAAGGGCCCTGCAGAGGAAGGCACAGCAAGGGTTGTCTGTGTGCAGGTAGTGGAGTGTCAGAAGAAATCAAGTGAGTAGTGTTATGTACTGAAGTTCTCACCCTGGGCCAGCAGGGGGATACTATAGATAGTTTTCACTCAGGTCCGCATATGCAAATAAGGAATTGAAAGTGACATTCAGTGATTGCATAGTTACAGAAAGTTGTTACTGTTGCTTTGTAGTTGAACGCTATATAAGCAGGTTGGTTGAACCCTTCAGCCCAGTTCCGTTCTGGCCTGCGAATAAACAAGAGCTGTTTGAAGAATCGCTGTGTTGTCTGATATGTTCACCCACAACTTAACAAGTAGCAGGGACCAACCAGGTAGCTTCTCCCCATGCTTTCTTCCTCCCTTTCCTCTACGCAGGACTGGAATGATATGTGCTAAGGCCCTGAACTACGTCAGATTTAATGGAAAGTACAAAGAAAAATGGAAATAATGAAATTTTATATTTGCACGTATGCTGATAGATAGGCAAGGACGCAACTAAGAACTTAAGAATCTAACAAGTTAACATACAACTTGCAATACACCTATTTGCATATGAAATATTTTTCAAATGAAAATACCCTACGAATTCTCACTTAGCGTAAATGAAAACTATATTATAGTTATCTCTGCACAGATTTACAAACAACATGACAGATAATTGTGCAGCCATTGGGTGTATTTTTGTCATATCAGAATGATAACATCTGTTTTAGAGTCTGTTTCCCCTTTATTTTTTAACCAATTATGTAAAGCTCGAAATTTATTTATTTATTTTCTTGTATTTTGAGGCCCTTCGTAATTGGAGGCCCTGAATTGTAGCTTACTCAGCTTGTGCAGAAAGCTGGCACGGCCTCCTGGAGGGGCGCCAACTATAGTGGGCTCTGGGTGCCCAAGCACCCACAAAAACATTGTTGTAAGTGCTCACCACCCACATCGCAAGGCCCCCGCACAACTTCCAAGGTCTCGCAAGGCCTTGGACAGCATCTCTTGGGCCTCAAGAGACCTCAGAGATGCTTTCCATGGTCCAGGAACCTGACTTCCGGTGGCATCGGAAGTCAAGTTCCGAGGCCGGGGGGGTGCGTGTAATGTCATGATGTCACATCACAACATGATGTCATGCTCACTGGGCACCCATAACTTGGGGCCCAAATGGGCTCCCCTGGCCTCCTGGGTCTGGGTCTGCATCTTTGCAGGCTGGGGTGGGAGCAACCAGGCTGAGATTGCTCAGTAGGTAGAGCTTGATAGGGCAGCCGCATGAATTCACTTATGAAGCTTTCAGAAATTTCTGCTATTCCAGCTGGGCTAGGATAAAAATGGTTAAAGCAAAGGAGCAGCATGAATTAAATTGAGGGAAGGGAACCTGGTGCTGTACACTCCCCTGAGCACTTCTTCATTTGTAACAAATAAACCCACCCCTGCTTTATATGCAGAGAGGGCAGAAATGTCGATGGCTTCCTTGCTGGCCCCTGACCTCTCTCGTTTGGCCCTGAGTGTGCCTTAGCCAGCAATGCTTCTCTTAGACCTGTTTCCAGACCCCTGTTGTCTGCCTCCAGCCTGATTTCATGAGGGGGGTTGTTGTTGTTGTTGTTATCTTCTTAACTGGGCATGAATAATACAAAGTTGTATGCAAAATGTTATGTCAGAGGATGGAGTGAGAGCTAAAGCAAAAAAATCTAATCTAAAACCAAGCAAGGAAACAGAGAGAGGGAGTATCTGGAGAAGAAATTTTGTCACTGCGAACATCTCCAAGATGAAAAACTATACACACAACAAGCAAACGCATTTGAATTCACAGCAGGTCTCCCGAGATCAAGTTGTGAATTTCTGAAAGCGAACGCCTGATCAAAATTTTAAATATGGTAATAAAGAAGACACTCATAATTAAGAAGGCAAAAACAATTAGAGGATCTTTGTTTTATGGAAGTTAGAAGTTTTCACAGTAACATCATCATTCTTCACCCCCCAAAATTATTGACACTCCACATTCAGTTGTATTAAAATGAACTAAGGGCAGCAATAGGCTGAGTTGTAGCTGTTTTTCTTTTCTTTTTTTCTTTATTTTATTTCCTTTTCAGTTCTAACTTAGTTCAAGATGAGCTCAGTTAGGCCAGTGCTTCCTCACAAACACTTGTGCTCCAATGAAGATTGAGATATACAGTAAATACTTTAAATATTGCCTTTCGCGGGGGCACAGGACTCCCATGCTTGAAACAAGAGGAATGTTCAGCTGGCCAGTATTTTCGAATTATAACGCAAGCCTCATAAAAGCTGCGCCTACTGAAATTCCCGCTTTTACGCTGGAGCCTTTTAATCATTTAAGGCTTCTTCATTTGGTGAGTGTCAGTTCTTTTGAGGAGCTGGCCCCCCCTCTCCCTTTCCCTCCCCCAATCTCCTCTAGGCCCTCCTTGAATCTTGCTCAGCATGATCCTGCCTTCCCAGGAAGAAGCTGCTTTGCTTTTGCTGTGATAAGGGTTGTTTTCTGCTCAAACATTCCACGGGCAACTACTATACTGCTGATTTCCCCACCCCTACTCCCAGTTTTGATAATGTGCATCGACTCTCTGAGATTCCTCTCTCCTAAAGTCCTGCGGTCCTTCATTTTTCACCTGGAGTGACTCAGAAAAGTTCAAGCCTGATTCAATATTTTGACAGGGAGGGGGGGAATCTTGAGATTTTAAAAGGAGCCCAGGCTCAATTTACTTTTCGTTGGAAGCCATTGAAAAGTTAACATTGGCAGAAATATCTATCTGAGATTTACTAGTGCCTATATTTGCATAAGTGGCTTCCTCGACTAAGATGTCAAGAAAATCTGTAACCTGGGAAAGTCAACTGTTTGTCTGACACATCTGATTCTATTAGCAAATAGTTTTCACATATATGCTTTTGCTTCAAATACTATGTCCACTGTCTGAGGGCACTTCCAGGCTGTCACTGTTTTCAAGTGGGATTCAATTATATACTGGCAAATTTAAATTTCACAGAGTGGAAAATTTCCAGCTAAAAAAATAATAAAATTAAAATAACGGCTTCCAAGAGGAAACAGCTTGAAATGAATGGGTCTTTGGAGTGTGTTGAAGGCCTGAATTGATTATACATATTGGAGTTGTGGGGCTAAACCTTAAAAGGCTCTGCCACGCATGTCTGCCAGTCTAGTTGCTCTCTCTGGCAGGCACACAAATAGGAGATTAAAAGCTGTTTTCAAAAGTGTAATCGTGCTTTTTCCTTTAAAGTATATTGCTGATAGTGTACCTACGCAACATGCAAAACTATATATGCATGGTTACTGGGGCTAGAGTTGAATGCACTAGATCAGAGGTAGGGAATCTCAGATCTAAGAGACAAATTGGGCCTACCAGGCTTCTCTATCCGGCTCTGAAATCTTTCCTCAGGCCACACACCGTCCTAAGCCACATGTCTAGTTTGTGATGCATCACATCTACCTTGAGTGTTTTTGTCTGCCTAAAATGTGTCACTGAACACTCATAATGCCTTTGTTTGCTAGGACGGATGACAGAAGCTGCATACACACCATACATTTTTAAAAAAACACACCCCCCCCCCAAGAAAAAAAATCTGGGCACTGTAGTTTGTCCCTCAGAAAACTACAATCCCCGGCACCCTTAACAAATCACAGTTCCCAGGATTCATGGTCGGGGTGCTTTAAATATATGGGATGAAAATTTGTGTTGAAGCTACCCTACTGTACAAATATAAATATTACATTTTCTGCCCCACCTCCTTTTGTCTCTGGCTCTGCCCACTGCTAGATACCAAAAGCAAACACAAATGCAAACAAAGGGATGCTAAGACAAAATGTGAGAGCATGTGGCAATGTAAAAAAAACAAAGTTGTGTTGAAGAAATGAGATAAAGCTGGTGTGGTGGTGGTGGTGATATAGTCTACCTTTCTTTATAAATGTGTTTTAACTGTTTTTGATTCTTAATTTTAAATTGTTGCAACCTGCCCTGGGACCTGCTGGTGAAAATAAAATAAAAATACTAATAAGACATGCAACAAGTTAAACAGATTAGCAAATAATGAAACAAAACATATAATAACAGTGGGAAGAAGCATGGGAAATAGAAATACCCACAAAATACAAGTTTCCCCCTGGTGCTGGAAGACATGGAGTGCTGAGAGTAGGCAGTGCCACCATTGAGAAAACATCTCTCCTGGGGACAGGAGGACTTCAGGTGTTAATTGGGCACTCAAGGGTATGACACTCAGGGAGAGACAGCTCTTCCAAGTTTGTTGTTTAGTCGTGTCTGACTCTTTGTGACCCCATGGACCAGAGCACGCCAGGCACTTCTGTCTTCCACTGCCTCCCGCAGTTTAACTCATGCTGGTAGCTTCGAGAACACTATCTAACTATCTCGTCCTCTGTCATCCCCTTCTCCTTGTGCCCTCCATCTTTCCCAGCATCAGGGTCTTTTCCAGGGAGTCTTCTCTTCTCATCAGGTGGCCAAAGTATTGGAGCCTCAGCTTCAGGATCTGTCCTTCCAGTGAGCACTCAGGGCTGATTTCCTTAAGAATGGATACGTTTGATCTTCTTGCAGTCCATGGGACTCTCAAGAGTCTCCTCCAGCACCATAATTCAAAAGCATCAATTCTTTGGCGATCAGCCTTTTTTAGGGTCCAGCTCTCACTTCCATACATCACTACTGGGAAAACCATAGCTTTAACTATACGGACTTTTGTTGGCAAGGTGATGTCTGACCAGGACTTTATAGGTAAAATCCACCATCCTGAACTGAGCCTGAAAACTAATAGATAACCGCTACAAGTATTTTGGAACAGCTGAGGTTCCTGGGTGTGTCTCAAGGGTAGCAGCATGAAGAGTGCATTGCAATACTCAAGGCAGGAAGCTACTAAGACATGGGTAAGTGCGAACAGATCTGACCTATCCAAGAAGGATGCAGCTGGCATGCCAACTGCAATGGAATCCAAAGCATGAACCCTCTTTTCACTATATCTGTCCTTCCATAACAACAAGGCGTCCAAGTCATGTGGCCTGAGCTTTATATAAATCCTTTAGATAGTGCTTTCCTTGGGCTGATCCTGTCTGGCAGGATAGCAAACATCTCCTGAAGTTTACACCTTTGAAAGTTACTTCCACAGGGGAAACAATGTGTGAAGTACCACTATGCTGTGTATGCATGAAACACAAGGAAACCCAGAACACACACACAGAGAGAGAGAGAGAGAGAGAGAGAGCGCACTGGCTGGTTGCTCACATGCTTTCTACCCTGTCATTACCCCGGAACGCAACATAAAAATGGACAGTTTGGGACATGCTTTTGTCTGGGTAATCTCTGCCTGTTACCTTCCAGAATGGAACCTGCTCCATTGGCATGTAGAATAATGCTATGCTCTTTATATGTAAGTTACTGAAATGGGTTTTAGTATGTATATCATCAAATGTAAAAGCTAATTAGAATATACTGGTAGCTGTAAAAGCTTATTTCTCTCGCTTGCTTTATGTTGAACCATTTAATAAAGTTGACTGGCTTGGTGCTAGCTTAGGATTGGTCTCACCCATGCAGCTAACCAGCTTGTATTTGTGCTATAGATTTGTAAGAAGCAATAAATGGGAATAACAAGGCTGAGTATGGCTGACAGCAGCAACAGGCTTGAAAAATGTTATTTCCCTATATTCAGAAAGCCCCATAGATCTGAAGAGCTTTGGGCTTCAAAGCCAGGGAGAGCTCAGAGTGGTGGCAGCAGTTGAATATTAAAGAGATATTCTACCCGGGATAACCTACCCGTTTTTCACACCAGTTTAAGCTGGTAAAAGACATTCCTAGTCACTGCTGCCATCTGAGTTTCTAGAGGAAGAGTGGAGAATCTGTAGACCTCCAGAAGTTGTTAGGCTCCAATCAGCCCATCAGTTGTAGTCCAACAGCATTGGGAGGGCCTAAGCATCCCCATCCCCATACAAGAAGCAGTGCCATATTAAGGAGAACCCGCAGGCTGTAAAACTGGTTATTCAGGAAGAATGCAGCCCCATTCAGTTTGATGCCACATTCTGGAACCAGAAACTCCCACCAAGATCAGTACTTCCATGTTATCTGTTTGTTGCTCCCCATCTAGTCCCTCAATGCCCTCTCACAACTATTCAGGCTTCCACTACCTCCCTAAATTCAGCTGAAAATGAGAGATATTGCTGAGTGTTATCTGCATACCAATGACTCTTCAGACCAAACTGCCTGATTATTTCAATCAAAAGCTGTCTGGAGAGACATCTGTGGTACCCCATTGGCCAAAAGGCAGAGTTGTAGTCCCTCAACACCACTTTCTGGGAACTATGGTCACAGAAGAACTAGAGCCATGTCAACATAGTGACCTAAATCCCATCCTCATCACATGGTCCAGAAGGATACCATGGTTGATGCCCCTGAGAGATCTAGGAGAATCAACATGGTCCCACACTCCCTGTTCATCTCAAAGCACGAGTTATTGACTAGGGCAGCCAAGGCGGTTTCTGTTCCAAAACTGGGCCTAAAAGCTGACTGGAATTGTGCCACCATTATATGCTTAAGCATATTGCCCAAGAATTGAATAGTAACTATTTGGTAGTAATTCACCAATTCAGAAGGGTCCAAAAATGTGTTGTCCCCCCCTTTTCTTAAATTCTGCTGTAATCTCCCCAACTCCCTCTACCACCTCTGAACTTAAAAGCAGCACTGTGCAGCTGCCTCTTTCTCTTTTTCTGGGAAGTTACATAAGTAACCATTTAATTTCTGTTTGTTATACTCTTCCAATACAACGTTTATCTTCTGAGAAATAAGCTTGTCTTGGTTGCTTTCTGAGTACCTTACTAGAGCATTCTTGTACCCAAACGAAGCATTATTAATGCTTAAAAATGCTAGCTGAGCCATGATAAAAGGAAGTTGTAGACAACTTAAGTCCATGTCAGCAATTTTATCTGTAAAGTGTTTTGAAAATTGGTTGAAGCTAGCTTCCAGGAATTCCATCATCTCCTGTTGAGGCCCAGCTCTAAAATAGGTTTCTCACTGCTTAGAATAGCTCTGCTGGATGACACTGAGCAAATGGGATGGTTGGAGGAAACTGTTTGCTGCCATTTCATTGCAAAGACGTTCTAGTCTGTGTTTGGTCCTCCACTGTCATTTGTCCAATACCACTCTAACCCTTGGCTCTCTTCTACAACACTTCTAGCTCCATAGTAAACCAAAGAGCCATTTGTTTGAACTCTACTAAAAATGAGAGATATTTAGGAGATATGGTGTTGGCTGTCCAAGTCTTCTGTGCCTTCCAGAGACTAACAAGATCATCGACAGAAGAGTCGGTCATGGTGGTAGGAAATTCTCTTAGCAGTGGCGGACTTTGGGCTCACGAATTTCAGTAGCAACTTGTGCAACACTAGAATTCGGTCCGCCTTCCCCGGCCTCTCACGCTCCATTCTACAGCATGGTTGTGGCACCCCCTGCAGCAAGGCTCTGTACCAGTTGTACTACCCTAAACCCACCTCTGCTCTTAGCACCATTAAGAAGCTATTTGATTCTATCAGTTTCTGGGAGTCGACAGTTCTAACTGGTTTCTCACCACTGGCAGAGGTGGCTCATCAGTGAAAGCTGCAGTGATCACATCAAGGGAATCAAACCAACAGTCCAGACAACCAGATAATTCTCTCTCTCTTTCCCCCCCTGCCATATCATTTTTATTAATTTTACAATAATGCTTTCCATTACAACCTCTTCTCTTATATTATACAATTTGGCTTTTTAGGGCCATGACTTCTTTCAAACCTTCCTTATGATTTTCTACCTTTCATTTAAAATTTCTGCATTTTCACTACTTAACCATTGCTTTCAAATCAAAAACATCAAAGCATCATATTTTCTTCTTCTTCTTCTCTGCAGTGATTTTTATACCTTTCCTTACAAAGCTTCTTGCAATCCTACCAACGTGTTTGATTGACTACAATTGTTTGGACAACCAGATAATTCTCATCCTGCCCATCCCATACAAAAAACAAACAAACACACAAATCAATCAAGGGTATGACCTGCCATATATGTGGAACTATGTATCTGTTGGCAAAGGGTCATGGCTGTCATGGGAGCCTTGAAATACTGAGTAACACCAGACTAGTGGGGCATTTCCATGAATGCTGGCATCTCCTGCGACAATAAGTCTTGGGGGTTCCAATACTGCAGCTGAGATTACCTGAATCAATGGCACCAGGTACATATACTTCAAAATGGCAGGCTCTGGGACAAACTTTTACCTGAAAAGCCAAAGTTGAAGCCCTTTAAAAGGTAACAAAATCTGGATACTTTTTGTTAACTTTATAACGTTGATATTCTACAGACAAATGTACAGTGGTGTCTTTGTGTGCTATCATTACCAAGGTATGATTAATGATTTAACGTTTTAAACTTTTAAAAATGCATAGACCACAAAGGGAAAATGGTGCAGCATAGAATCAGCATGATAAAAATAGATCATGCCACACTAACGTGATATCTATTTGCAGGGAAGGTATTAGAGGTGAAGCGGATACAAAGTGACTTGTCAGCCAGAGAGATCAGGCTTGCATGCCAAGGTTCTTGTCACTCACTGAACTCCTTATCTGAAATGGAAAGGAAAGTTTCTTCAGTGGATCACATTGGCCACTGTGGCCTGCGAGTCTGTGTGTTTCTCACCTTCCTTCCTTCCTTCCTTCCTTCCTTCCTTCCTTCCTCCTTCCTTCAGCATGTGGCATAACACATTTGCTTGAGCCATCTGGATTCATTTTACTATTCCTATACTGTATCTCGTTTTACAGGTATTTCATTTCCCTTTGCTCTCTTTGCAGGACTCTGTGATCAGAATGAGCCAGACTAGGCTGTGTTCTATTAGGTGGGCTCAATCTCTTAGGAGTGTGTGCGTATGTTTGCGTACTTGTGTGTACCCTTTATCAATAGGTGCTGTGTGAGCCACATCAGTGCCACCATCCCTCTCCAACTAAACCCCTGAGTTTACACCTCTTGCCCTCCCAGCTCCCATAGCCCCCACATCTTTTGCTGGTCCCCATCCTGCCAACTCCTATCCCTCGCATATTTCACTAATGCAAATAATTGATTTATTTACTGCCTTTATACCTCCTCACCAAGGAACTCAGGGTGGTATACATGGTTCTCCCCCTCTTCATTAAATCCCCACAACAACCCTATGAGGTGGGTTAGACTGAGAAGCAGTGACTGGCCCAAGGTCACCCAATGAGCTTCATGGACCAAGTGGGGATTTGAACCCTGATTTCCCAGGTCCTAGTCTGACGGTCCTTGCACTACATCACGCTGTCTCTCTATGTATGGTATCAAAGCCAGTGGCAGAGCTTCGTGCTCCGGCACTTGGGGGCGGAGATAGAATTCATAGAATAGAATTCATAGAATAATAGAGTTGGAAGGGACCCTGAGGATCATCTAGTCCAACCCCCTGCAAGGCAGGAATATACAGCTGTCCCATACAGGGATCGAACCTGCAACCTTGGCGTTATCAGCACCACACTCTAACCAACTGCGCTATTTGTGGGAGTAAGGCAGGTGGGACTGGCACGCGGCCTGCGGGCGTGGTGCCCATCGCAGGCAGGGGGGCAGCCACGATGGCACCCCACCGGGATCACGCTGCCAGGGCCGGTGCTCTCACCCCCGCACTCCTCTTCCTCCGCTAGTGATCAAAGTGACTATGCTGGCTGGGACTCGGCTTGTAGCAGCCATCATGGCGAGCAGGTGCACAGGGCAGGTGGCAGCTTTTGCAAAAGCAGGTGAGGCTAGTTCAGCCCACAACTGAAAGGTACCACAGTAGTGCATACTCCTTTCAGATGGTTGAGCTGAATCACCTTCAGACTCACTATATCACTGTTTTGACATTTTGTGGTTAATGCTGATCAAAGACTGAAAGGGGGAAAGGTTAAATCACTGTTCATCTGAGCTCCCTTTGCCCCATCCTCAATTGCAGCGACACACTTTGTCCCACAACAACCCAGTCCAGATGGTAAAATGCTTGTCATTCTAACCATTTTTCAGATTTTATGCAGCTGCTACCTGGCACTAAACCAGAGACCTGCTAAGCCTCTTCTGCACCTAAACACCATCTGAAACAAATACATTTTTTATGCCCCAAAGTCAAATATTTTATGGCTTTTGAATCCCATACCAAAAAAGAAGTCATTTCAGCAGACATGTGGCCTGCAACTGGTGCAGAAAATAGCTGCAGATGTCTCTTGACACAGATTCATATTTTTATACTAAGGAAGGTATCCCAAACATTTTATTTTTTAAAAAGATTTATACAATGTCCTACAACAAAATAAACCAAGGGCTCTGTGTTAAATTTTTGTTTTGTTTAACTCTGCCAGCTTCTAGCACAACTTCTCAAGCACCCAGAAGTTTTCAGAGAACATTTAACTAAAGTCAGAGGAATACCTGTACTCCCTCACTGAACCACCCTCTAATTCTTCTTCCGGTTTTTTGTTTTGTTTTTAATCTTCGTTGAATTACTACCAAATGCTCTTGAGTTTTCTGAAGCTCTCTGTCTCTCTGGCTACTGTTGCACAACCACGCTTACAGTCTCTTTACTTCCCCCATTCAACTGTTGCATGTTCCCTAAAATACTCCCACAAGAGGAACCGCCTTAGATCTTTGTGCAGGCTTGAAGAAGAGGTCAGCAAAGGTCACAAAACTGTGCCTCTGGTGTTAATTTGCAGATTGGCACAGGATAACTGTTGCTTCATCATTATTGCTATTCTAGTAATATTGTTGTGCCTTTATATAGAGCTTTAGTGTTCAAATCACATGCATTGCATGAAGCAACTGATCAAATGATGCAACTGATCTTATCACCCTAGAAATTGCCCCTGTGGGGGTTGTTATGGGGTGCTGATGTCAGTTTATTTTCTGTCTTACCTGTACTTTGTTGTCTTATGTAGAAACCTTCACTGAATCTGTAATGTTGCCCTATGCCCTGCAGTGCCAGGAGACACCACAATGCCCACAGCGGCCTCTGGGAAAATCGGGACATCCCGGATTGGGATCAGAAGCTGGGGCAACTTCTGTAAATTTGGGACGTCCCAATTAAATTGGAACAATTGAGGAGTCTGCAGCTGTGTTTCAGCATTTGGGGGAATAGCTTGATGTTGTTATGATCTGGTTCTGTACCTTCTAATGCCTGTTTAACTTGGGCCAAATCCACACCATACATTTAAAGTATTTCCAAGGCACATTTACAGCATATTACTTCCCCATAAAGAATCCTAGGAACTGCAGTTTCACCCACAATTTCCAGCACCCTTAACAAACTGCAGTTCTCAGGATTCTTTAAATGTACTGTACATTGGATGTACTTTAACTGTAGGGTGTGGATCTGCCCAAAGTCGTTCAACAAAAGAATACAAAGACTGGACACCATGACCACAATCCAGTACGGAATTAAATGCACAGAAGCCCATTTATTTCCTTGAGCTGGATCTATCCTTCTCACAGAAGAAGCTTCCTTGTATGGAAGAATACTTCTGTGAACTGAAAGGGTTTCTCAGTGGACAGAAGGGTCCCTTCCATGATTGGAAGCCGCTTGAGTAGAATGCAGCCTTTGGGCCCAAGCCACCAAGTTTAAGTGGGTCTAGCTCTATGTGGAATTTGTCATGAAATTCTACTCAGTATTGATCCAGAGTAGATTCCAATGTATAGTTAGCAGAGTAAAAACTTAAACACATTGCAGGATATCCCCCCGCCACCGGGGGGAAAAATAGATCAGAGACCATTGTATTTCATCCAGCAGAGTTTTATTGATACTGAAGGCAAATGAGCATAATGGTCACAAATCCAATGCATTCAGGATTGGCACTGTCCATAAGAAATCCAATTGCAGTAAACTTAACTTAAACCTACAATAACTTGTAATAAGTCTAAACCTTAACAGTAAGCATACTATTTACAGAACACCACACCAGAAGGAAAAGAGATAGAGAAAGTGAAACCCAGGCTTCTTCTGACCTTACTTTTATAGTCAACATGACCTTGACAAAACAGATAACAGAACCAGTTTAAACCAGCTGTACTCAGCTTCTCTGAAGGTATATAACCCAAACATCATGAACCTTCTGCTTGTTTCACACAGAGAAGCTTCCAGAACCCTCTTGAATTAAGTAGTTCTCTGCACATCAGATCAATACTTTCTGCACTAAGAAATGCAACTAACAGAATTATGGCCTGCATGTCTCCAGCAATCTCTCCTACAGAGGTGCTCACAAGCCCTGTGGATGGCTCAGTTGGCAGAGCATGAGACTCTTAATCTCAGGGTCATGGGCCCCAAGTTAGGCAAAATATTCCTGCATTGCAGGAGGTTGGACCCTTGTGGTCCCTTCCAACTCTACTATTCTAATGGAGATCCCTTAGGTCGGAAAATGTGTTTCAGTTTACTCTCTGGCAAGGATGTGCCATGAGATGATCATTCAGAAGGCTTATTGAGTTGATATTCATCAACATTTCATACCAGGGCCATTTGGGGCCTCCTTGGGGCAGGAAATGTGGTGGCACTGCCCCAAGCACCAGCCTTTTTAAAGGGGTATGCTAATACATAGGGACAGATATTATGCCAGAGCATGTTCTTGGCAGTGGGCCACTGTGCCAGAAGAATTTCCTAGAAATAGCATGCATCTGCCAGCCTCCTGTTCAAACTGTAGAGCCTGAAAATCACACTCAGTATCCATCCATTCATCAGTGGCTCTGGGAATCTCTTCAGCCTTAGTCAGTCCCTACCATGCAGCAGGGTGAAGCACATTGCTTTGGCAGCAGGAAGTTTGGGGGAGATGATAGTGACAGGAACCAGTGTCTGACTGGTGTAGTGAGATTCTCTAAGTTGTTGCCTATAGCACACAGGGCTCTGATTTAAGCAGTGAAACATATTGAGCCAGTACTCAATACCTTTGTGAAAATCAAGAAGGAATGGCAGTTACGGTAATTATTCTTTTTTTAAAGCATTCACAGTTCTAAGCTGACAGGGGACTTTTGGCTCTCCAGAAGTTGTTGGATTCCCACTCCCATCTGCCACAACTACTACGGCCACTAGTCTGGAAGATGGGAGTTGTAGTCCAACAACATCCAGAGGGTCACAGATTTCCCATCACCACTTTGTGGACCGCAGTCCTACTCTCTTAGCATGCATGGAAATGTTATTGGTTTTTATAGGATTCGGGTTGTGGCAATGGCCATGGATTAAATGGCTTTCCAGTTCTGCACAAGCTATCCTTAAGATAAAAGGGATTCATAAGTTGGCAGTCAACTTTAGGATGGACAATGATAGCAAAAATATTATTGACCTACTTGAGTGAAATACATTTCTCTTAATTTTTTTAAGGGAAATAAAAGAAGTCTAGCAAGTGATCCCAAGTGGTAAGAGGATAAGAGTGTTGCATTTGGCCAAGGGGAATGGAATTCAGGTGCTGCTCACTCCCATTACTAACTGGTTGACCTTGGGTTATCCAGGCTGCCTTTGCCACACCTTCCTCACAGGTTGTTAAGGGGATAAATGAGATTAGAATGATAAAGCACCTCAGGCTGAGATAAAGTGACACAGAAATGATTAATAACAATAAAGGAGGCAACCTCTCTTTCAGTGGAATATGGTTACCATGCTAGAGTTTTATCACACTGCTGTTACTATTATCATACACCAAATCATTAAGTGCCCATCCATAGTTTGTAAATACATCTAATTTTAATTACAGTGATTTATGATTTAAATATTAATTTGCATTTGATGAGCCAGCAGCACTGCAAACCTCAAGGCATGTGGAATAAGAAATGCTGTTTAACTAAGGCGTTTGTGTTCCCTGTCCCCAGTGGACCCGGGCATCCTATTGGAAGCAGTTTCTTTAACCCTATGCTGTTCAGAGTCCCTTGGAATGAGGGGGAAGGTAGATGGGTAAATGAATTCAAAAGGACCCTCAATAAATAAATAATAAAAAGTAGTTGTTTAGCGCCATAAGTCATTCCATGCAAAAGAAAAAGAAAGTGCTGGATTTCACCCAATTTAATTAATAACATTTGATAAAATGTATTGTCCAATGATATTATCATCTAGGCATGCTGCCTGCATATGTGGGTCTTTTCTTTTTAATTCTCTGTGGGGTAGGTTAGGCTGAGAGAGAGATGCCCAAGGCCACCAGCTTTATGACCGGGTGAAAATTTTGAACCAAGTCTCCCCAGTCAACTTCCAGTTCCAGTTCCACTGTGACACAGGTGGGAAAGGTGACCCTCCAGGCCTTGTTATCTGGCTCTTGGAACTCTTCCCAGGCCAGTCAGCGGCCCCACTTCTGACTCAGAGTGTTTTTACCTGGCTGGAGAGTGCTCTTCAGTTCTGACAATGCCTTTTGAATGGCTGGATAGAGGAAGGGTGTGTGTGTGTGTGTGTGTGTGTGTGTAGAAACTAGTCTCCTGTGCAACAGTAGAATCTCCATCCTTTCCTTTGTCCACATTTGCCTCTGGCATGTGGCCCCTAGAAGGCTGCCTAGAATTGAATGTGGCCCTTGGGAGGAAAAAAAGGTTTCCTACTCCAACTCTACATGAAAAGTAGCTTAGGATGCTGCAACTCTGCAGGTATTTCTAACGGGAAGGCATAAATAAACCTAAAACCCTGAGGTCAACAACTTCTGGTCTGTAGTATTAGCAGGGAAGAGGAATCTAGGCTTCTAGCTCAGTTCCTGGAAGTTAGCCCTCCTGGTATTGTGGGGTTAAACAAATACCTGATAAAGAAATAAACCTGTCAAATAAATTTTATTTTACAGAAGCCCTGGGCATTGGAGAGGTCTATGGTGTGCATTGAAAATAATCTCTTACAGGTTTGTTCACATGAAACACTCTATATCACTTTGGGATGCTTGTGACAGTGACAAGAAGTTTAGTACAAGAACTGGCCACAAATCGCCAGTGAAACTTCTTTCATCCAAATGGCTTGAGAGACTTCGTTTCAACTACTCAATAGTTGGAGAGGAGCTATTGACATGATTTCCACATGACTAGATCCCTGTATTCGGGAATATGAAAGAACATGTGAGGCACAAATTGTGTGCAGTGTGTGGGGTTGTATGGAGGGGTGGCTTACACTCCAAATCATTGTGCATTGAGTGTGAGGGTCTACAGGGGTATTCTAAGTACTGTCTATAGGGGTATTCTAAGTACTGTACTAAGTACTAAGTATGAGCGGGACATGGGTGGCGCTGGCCACATGACCCGGAAGCTGTACGCCGGCTCCCTCAGCCAATAAAGCGAGATAAGCACCGCAACCCCAGAGTCGGCCACGACTGGACCTAATGGTCAGGGGTACCTTTACCTTTACCCTTTAAGTATATGCGAACAGGAAACAAGCAAGTTCACTTCATTATAAAAATGAAGTCCTTTATCTTCTTCAAACATGGTAGCAGACACATTTCCTTTCTTCACTGGGCACTGTAGTTTGTTAAGGATGCTGAGAGTTGTTTGGAGACCCTTTTTCCCCTCAGAGAACTACAATTCCCAAGCAACCGGAATTGATTGTTGAACCACTCTGAAAATTGTGGGGGCTTCCTAACAACTCCCTTTAACACCTTTAACAAAATACAGTACCCAGGATTTGCAGGAAGCCATGGCTGCTTAAAATTGTATTATGCTGCTTTAAATGGTTAGTGCAGACAGGCCTAGGTCTATAAAGTAACACTATAGATAACACCTTTGCCTTCACTTGTATCAGCTGGTCTTGAAGTGATTCTTTTACATAGCTCTGGGCCCAGGGCTTTTTCAACAAACCACAGACTGAGAGGCAAAATGCATATGGGATTTAGTTGGGTCCAGATCTGGGGAACATGGCCCAGCAAAGATTTACCCAACTGCTCTGCTTAGTAATATTTAGCAGGAGAAGCTGGAAGTGATTTTATTCTGTGAACTGCCCTGAAACCTGTGGGTATAGGAAGGTAGATAAATTCAATAAATAAAAATAAATAATAGTAATTTTACTCTCTGTACTAACATTTTCAATATTATACTTAATTTAAAAAAAAAAAAAAAATTGCTGCAAGAGCAGCTTTACAGTGTTATAATCCAACCAACTTCTCCATGCTGCTGGGCTTATAGCTCTTTTCTAAGAAAGGGTAGCTTCCAGGACCCTTGCATACACAGCCCTATCTTGGTAATAAAGTTTTCTAATCACCTCCTAATCTTGCCAATGTTTTTTAATCCCTGCTGCAACTGCAACAGAGGCTGTAAATTAGCACAGAAGCACAAATATTTTAACAGCCCGAGGCTCAGATGGATATATTTTTATTTCATTCCAGTGTAATTTGTTTATTTTTCTTGACAAACCATAGCGGCAGATAAACAATTTTGTGTGGCTGGCCTGAGTTACCATTGTTTCTAGATTAAAACTAGGGCTGTTGTGATATTCCAGGTATAAATTCCAAAACTGTGTTTTTTCAGCTGTGAATTTGTCCATGCAAATCCTTTGGTAGGTGTCCAGTCTCCTTTCAATATCCTTTCAATATCTCCCATACAGAGAAGAGATAGGATTTTGAAGCAAGCAATAAAAGTGATTAAATGAGCTTTTTATAAAAAAAATTAAAATTTCTCGCTGCAAACTGCAAACAAATTAGCTGCTGGGTAAATTTCTTTCCCTATTTTCAGCCCAGTATATGTGTAATTGGACATGAAGAGAGGGAGGTGTCCAGCTATTTCTGAAACTGTGATTTAACTCTCTCATTCAAAACAATGATGATACGCTTTTCTTTTGGCTCTTGGGAGGAAGGAAGGAAAACAGGCTTCTAAAATAAATCTCATAGGATACTGCCCAAACAGTCCATTTCCATCTTGCATACACCAGAAGTTTTCAAACTGTAGCCGGTGAGTCACTGGCTAGGGTTCCATGGGATTCATTGGGACAGTCTGTGGAAAGGATTTGGAGCAGGCAAGAATATCCTGGGAATGAAGCACAACAATGGCATAGTGCTTCTATGCCATTCTAGCTAATGGAGACAGTAATCCTGGGCTAGCCTCCTTACTGGGCTGTTGCAAGCAAGACTGAGATAATGTAAGTGAATCATTCATATATATATATGAATGAATATATATATATTTAAAGATTTCTTGGTTTACAAAAGTATATGCAAGTTACGTTTTCTACAGATCAGTTTCATTTGTTGTGAGACATTAGTGTTACGTTAGGAAGAAAAGGGGGAAAGAGGTGGAGGGGGGAATGGTGAGTGGGGTGAGGTTGGGTGGCAATGCTTCTGTTCTACTTAGTGTATGTGTGTGGTTTCGTGTCAGCGTCACTTGTGTGGGTTCTCTTTACTATTCACTTGTATTTCTTTGGTGGTGAGAGAGGTTGGGGTGGTCTAGGGCGTGGTTGGTTGTCTTTGATTGGCTGTAGTGAAATATGTTTTCATGTGTAAGGGGGGAGTGTTTGAATCAGGTTAGCCATACTGATTTGAATGCTGTTGTTGTCATCTTGTTGGGCTGTGTATGTGATAAAAGGGAGCCATACCGGGGTGAAGGCGGCATCTTCTATTGGTCCCCATGTCAGTTTCAGTTTGTTGGTTAGTTTTTCTAATAAGGCTGTTTCCCATACAGTGGGCACTTGGGTTATGAACGTGATCCGTGTGGGAGGCATGTTCACAACCTGCAGCGTTCGCAACTCACAGTGCCATGTCTGCGCATGCGCAGGTTGCGATTCAGTGCTTCTGCGCATGTGTGACTGCCGAAACCCAGGAGTGGCCTGTTCCAGTACTTCCGGCTTTTGGTGGGTCCGTAACCCAAAAAAACGCGACCTGAAGCGTCTGTAACCTGAGGTATGGCTGTACTATTTGATACCATTGGTCTATGCTTGCTCCTGACAGGTCTCTCCAGTGTCTGCCTATGATGTTTCTGGCTGCTGAAAGTAGGTGGGTTATGAGCTCTTTGTGATGTGAGTGGGCATTATTGTCTTGGAAGATGTTTAGCAGGTCCAGTTCTGGGGTGACTTCTAAAACTTTTTGCATATTTCTTGTATATAAGTGAATCATTTTGAATGTTCAAAAGCCACATAGAATCACAGAATTGTAGAGTTGGAAGGGACCCTGAGGATCATCTAGTTGAACCCCCCTGCAATGCAGGAATATGCAGCTGTTCCATATTGGAATCGAACCTGCAACCTTGGCACTATCAGCACCACGCTCTAACCAACTGAGCTATCCACACAGGCACACAGCAGTACAGTGGTACCTCGGGTTAAGAACTTAATTTGTTCCGGAGGTCCATTCTTAACCTGAAACTGTTCTTAACCTGAGGTATCACTTTAGCTAATGGGGCCTCCTGCTGCCACCACACAATTTCTGTTCTCATCCTGAAGCAAAGTTCTTAACCTGAGGTACTATTTCTCGGTTAACGGAGTCTGTAACCTGAAGCATCTGTAACCCGAGGTACCACTGTATTGTTGTTTCTATGCTCTGGCAGCTTGCAACAGAATTCCCTATGAAAGAGCAGCATTTTATTCCTGCCTTTGTTTCAACTCCTTGCTCTGACTCTCCCCTCCGCTCTTGCTCTTGCCGTGCCACCTCACGGCCAGATGTTGCAGAACCCATCCCGAAGCTCTCTTTTTATCACCCTGAGCCCTCCGCTCTCGGTTTTGGTGGCTGCGCTTGTTCAGCTGCCGTCAGCAGCCTAGGAGTGCTGATCCACACACGGCTACTTCAAAGGCTGCAGGCTCCGGCAATCTAAAATAGAAAAGAGCACACACGTTTGTCAGGGGGAGTCTAAAAATAGGCGCTGATAAAAACGAAAGGCCTTTATGAGGTGAGGTCGTTTGGAAACTCTCTTCGAAGAGTTGATCCTGTATCATTTGACAGCTCGGCCAAAAAGGAAAGGATCAGTGAGAGGAGTTTTGCAAGGTGCCTTCTGTGGGCTGGGAAGGATGAAAAGAATGCTTAGCAGCCCTGTTCCTGCTTGGGTCCAGGTTCAAAGAGAAATAGCTACAAGATAATTTGAAGAGACGCCAAACAGATTATGACTTGGGACTGGGCCCTCTTGAATAACTGTGGGCCTTAGCTGGCATGTTGGGGGAGATCCATGCTTGGATAACCTAGTATCCCAACACTTAAAAACAGCTCCAGCCAGGGATTGAGGTGCGGGGACCAGAGATATTTCAATCAGGGCTGTGGTCCTTTCCCTCCTGCTGCTGCATTTTCTCAGTTCTGACAAAGGGTGCTGTATACCTTTTAAAATAAAATAAAGCTCCCTTGAAGCTTTGCCATAGAAGAGGGAATCCTTTTCTCCACTCTGTGGCTATTAGCTTTTAAGTTTTTCAAATTGGTGCAGGGGAAAGGATAACCCTCTCTCTGCTCAGCACTGGGCACTTGGTCCAGTTTCGGGGCCCCAGGACTTATGATATTGGATCTCCTGCATTGTATCTTGCCTGACCCTTAGTGTCAAACTCCAGGTCCTAAGACTGAATGTGCAGTGGGTAGTTCATTAGGGTTTTAACCCTTATATACTTATGGACTAGACCAGGGGTGGCCAACTCCCGAGAGACTGCGATCTACTCATAGAGTTAAAAACTGGCAGTGATCTACCCCCTTTTGGGGGGTTCAGGTCAAAGTTGCTGAGTTTTTTCAGGGAGGAGGTAAAATGTTGAGCTTTTTTAAGGGGAGCCACAGTTGTTCAGCTTCTTTGGGGGGAGCCAATAATCTACCAGTGATCTACCATAGACGTCCATTGATCTACTGGTAGATCACAATCTACCTGTTGGACATGCAGCAGATATAACTATTGGAAAGATTTTGTGACCATATAACTTTATCTCAATTAATCAGACATGGGGACAATTTTAAATCTGAACTCTTGCAACCTGAATTCAATTTTCTGTCAGGGTCTGGTGGGCTGATAAATATGCCCCTGAAATTTGTGGGGCTTCAGAATACTGCCCTCTTTTTCTCTCTCCTTCTCTCTTGAAATGCTTTCAGATCCTACAATATTAATGTACAATTTATTAGAAAACAAACTACTGGTATGTACAACTTACTATCTACAGAACCACTGGACTTTGCAATTAACTATTCCAGTTCAGAAGACTGCAGAACATTTTCCCACTGAATCTATAAAATTAATGACCCTAGATTTGAATTTCAAAGTTTATCCACCCCAAAATGGCATTCCAGATACATTGGGGCCTATTAAATTAAACCAGCTGAGCAATAAAGATTATTAGAGTTGCTGTGAAGATTAATAATGGCCATTTGGTTCACTTGTTTGGGGGGGGGCATCCTAAAGTAGTACAGTTTTGGTCCTAAATTAGTACTACGTTCTTTGGCGAGCCTTCTCTTTGTAAACCTGGGATATCTTTCTGTTTAGAGAGCATCAGATTCAAAGGTGGCCAAAATGATCATTTTGCAGTCCGGAAGTCCCATGTTTCCCCTTTGGCGGTACTCTGTGTTAGTGGTATGCTCAATGCTTTTGCCAAGGTAAGCATCAGCTAGAACAGGGAACCTAAGGCCCAGGGACGGATGTGGCCTAATTGCCTTCTCAGTCCGGGAATCAGTGTGTTTTTACAGGAGTAGAATGTGTCCTTTTATTTAAAATGCATCTCTGGGTTATTTGTGGGGCCTGCCTGGTGTTTTTACATGAGTAGAATGTGTCCTTTTATTTAAAATGCATCTCTGGGTTATTTGTGGGGCCTGCCTGGTGTTTTTACATGAGTAGAATGTGTCCTTTTATTTAAAATGCACCTCTGGGGTTATTTGTGGGGCATAGGAATTCGTTCCCTTCCCCCCAAAAAATATAGTCTGGCCCACCACATGGTCTGAGGGATGGTGGACCGGCCCATGGCTGGAAAAGGTTGCTGAACCCTGGGCTAGAATCAAGGGACACCTCAGCACCTTCCTCTGCACATGGCAAGAGATATATATTCTCTGTCTCCATGTGCTGCTATTGTACTTCCCTTCTGCCTTTCTCTCTTCTTACCTTGTTTCCCTGATTTGTACAAGATCAGTACAAACCTTAATGAAAGACCATTTTTCTGTGTGCCTTTAAAGAAAAAGAGAAGCAGATATTCTTATTCCCGGAAGGAACGCCTCACATAATGATCCTTTCTTCTGTATAGATATCCTATAGTTTTTCTACGTGGAGATCAGTTGCGTATAGGAAATAAGATGAGCAATGCATGTATGCCATGCATGAAGAACGCACACGCAACTATTTTACTATGTGCATTATTTATTCATTCATTCACTTAATTATTTAATGTAGGCATTTATATCCCACCTTCAAATTAATTCTGAGGATGACTAGGAATGTGTACACATTTTGGGAAGCTATGGTCAGTCATGTCAACTGGATTGTTTAAATGATTCTGAATTTTTAAATCACAGGTTATTTACTTTTTTTCTTTAAACCAGATGCATCTATTAACATAATAAAGAGAGAATGAACCATCCAAGGCTGTGTGATGTACTGTGAAGCATTACTTTGGGCACTTCCTAAGGCCAGGGAGATCTTGTTTGTTTAATAAGTTACTCATGAATATGCAAATTTGCATCAGCACAGCACCTCAGTTCTGTCACAATTAATGAGTTGCAAATTAATGTGACAACAAAAGGAAAATCTATTTAGTGGCAGAACTGTGGTTCATACCTAATGCAGTGATTGTGGGTGGCTCTTGCCATAGGAAATACCTGGGCATTCTGCAATTTCTTCCTTTCTCATTACTGCTGCTCGACATTCTCCATAGCTAATCTTCTACAATGCTCCTACAATTGCGTAGGTTAAAAAAGGTAAAGGGCAAAGGACTGGATGGTTAAGTCCAGTCAAAGGTGACTATGGGGTGCAGAGCTCATCTCACTTTAGGCCAAGGGAGCCAGCGTTTCTCCACAGACAGCTTTCCGGGTCATATGGCCAGCATGACTAAACCGCTTCTGGCGCAACGGGATACCGTGATGGAAGCCAGAGCGCACAGAAACGCCATTTACCTTCCCGCTGCAGTGGTAAATCTAAAAAATGTAGTATAAACACCGACAACTGGGAAACACTGGCTTGCGAGCGCTCCAATTGGAGAACAGCCTTTACCAAAGGTGTCATGGGCTTTGAAGACACTCAAACACAGGACGCAAGGGAGAAACGTGCCAAGAGGAAGGCATGCTTGGCAAATCCACACCGTAAACAACTCCTGCCCAGAAAACAAAGTCCCCACTGTGGAAGGACGTGTGGATCCAGAATTGGCCTCCACAGTCACTTACGGACTCATTGTTAAGACCGAGTTTATGGAAGACAATCTTACTCGGCTACGAGTGATTGCCAAAGAAGAACCACCTATTTATCTACTTGCACTGGTGTGCTTTCAAATTCCTAGGTTGGCAGGAGCTGGGACAGAGCAACAGGAGCTCACCCTGTAGAGCGGATTCGAACCGCTGTTTCTGCAATTGCGTACTAAGTTGTAGAAAAATAATACTCTAGGTCAAATAGCCAATGTGGTGCCCTCCCAATGGTGTGAACTCACACATAGTTCCCTACCATTGACCAGCCGGGCTGGGGGTTCTGGGGGTTGTAGTTCACATTTATTCCTGCACCGCAGGGTGTTGGGACTAAATGACCCTTGGGGTTCCTTCCAGCTCTACAATTCAGGGGTGCCAACTTGAATAAAATCTTGGGGGAGGCCTAAGTAAGCCCCACCTCACATAATCACATGACACAGTGCATGCTCACCATTTGAATGACAATGCCATCAGGTTTGGGAGGCTGTCCCCCTCAAATATTTTGTGGGTGGCAAAGCCCTCCAAAGCCCCTAGGGGCTGGCTCCTATGCTACAATTCTATGATCTGGAGAGCAACACAATGGCTACCTCTGCTCTAACACTGCAGCAACCAAGCCGTACATTAATCTGAAATAAATACAGCAAAGTCACTGGGACTAGTCTACAGCCAATTGCGTGGTTTTCTTAACTTAAGCCCTGCTTCAATGGAAATACCCAATAATCCAGGTAAAGTTTCCCGTTAGCTTAAGTTTAGCCTGAATTAGTACATTGTAAAACAGAGAAGCACATGTTTACATCCTAGATAACCTGTACCATTTAGGAAGGCAACCCTGCAAGCAACTAGTTGGGGAAGGGCTGCCGCTCAGGGGCTCCTGCTGCCAAAAACTCCCCCCTTGGTCTCTAAGGACTCCCAGAGCAATGCAAAGAGCTGAACGGAAGACAGAGGTGCACAGACACAGTTTTGAGGCTGCTTGGGAAACATCCAGGAGAGGAGGAGGCTTAGAGAGGTGTGGAAGTTGAGGACCTTCAGTCCTGGCAACTGGTCTGTAGGGGCAAGGCCTGTTGGGAAGTGCTGCTGAGGCTACTAGGCTGAGTGTATGTTCATTTCCTTGAACAGTTAAAAAACTTCACTGACAACAGAGATCTGCTTCCTTTATTGCTAACCTGCATCTGACTCCAGCCCTGGCAGCGTGGCCCTGGGGGCAGCACTTCCTGTCTCCGCTGCTGCCTTTTGACAACGAAGGCTAAAAGGTACCTCTCCTTCTGTCACTGCACTGTGACCACCAGCAGTTTTGAAATTGCAACACTGCCCAGTTCTGCTCTATTCAAAATGGTGACAAGGTGTTTTTAGAAGACAAACCTGTACCATAAGGAGCAGCTAGGGGGATATGGGAAATTTCTGGTGCAGCTTTACTCCTATGAAGGCATGGGTGGCGGCTGGGGTTGGATAGGGCCCCTAGTTCACTTGAGGGTCATGCACAAAACCAAGTTACATCAATATAGTTTTCAACAGTTTTATTGCCTTTAAGGGTTTTTTTTGTAAAATATAAATACAAAGGCAGAAGAATTTACTTACAAAGTTAAAACACGGATCTCAAACATAAACACACAATTCAGAAAAGATTTAGCTTCTGTACAGTTTTAACCTCAACATATGTTAGTTTTCAATATTTTACAAGATACAGAAAAAATAGTTCAAAGTCTTCTTTTAAATAAAGAGCATCAAATGTTTAAACATACATATATATATATAAACAATCCAGTTTGCCTTGTGAAAACTAAATTTCACATCTTTTAAATTAAGATATAAAAGTTCACACAACTAGCTGATGCGCATGGATATGTTTTAAATTTATATTACAGTCTATTGAATTATATTCAATAGGGTTTACCTGGCCAAAGCAGGCAACTTTGTAAACAAAAATGAAAATTTTATGAAGTGCCTTACCCAATACAGTCTCCCAAGACAACCATATGACTTTGATCACACTGCCTGTCACAGGCATCTCCTGTGAAACCAAAGCTTTGTGTGAAGCAAAACCACTTCCTTTATTTAAAAAAAAAGTCCCAAGTAAAAACAAATTTATACCAAAGTTTGTGTGCATTTGAAGGAATATTATATAACAATTTGTAAAAACTGAATGACATCTCTAAAAAAAAAGAAAAAGAAATCTTCCAAAAGTCCACCCATCTGGAATTTATTTATATATTTATAATATGTATATAAAGGAAAGGTATCTTATTTAACAGTGTCCTTTATTTACAGAACTGGTGGCATTAACACATATACATAAAGACATAACTTTACAGAGAACTGTACATTAAAGCGGCCTGGAAGTTCACCAATGATCCATATCCTCATCTGGATGCAACCACTCGAGTGAAGCTCCCAGCAAAGTCCGTAGCTCACTTGTATATTCCACCAAGTCCAGCATTTCCTTGCCTTCCGGGTTGAAAGCTTCTAGATCCTTTTGGCAAGAGAACAGCTGACTCAAAGATACCTGTTTGAAAAATTCCGCCTCCATGATGCTGACAACTTCCACGCTTGGGAAACTGCTACGAAATATCCGGGGCGACATTTTCAGCCTCTTTGCTGCATCAGAAAGCAGCAACCAATTCCGTGGTCTATAGAACAAAGTAAAGAAAGAAGTTCAAATTACCAGTAAGATGGCACAAAGGCTTCAGCCATTTCAATTATGTCAGTAATAACTGCGTAACTGGCCACATTCCCTTTTTTTGTGATATTGACGAGAAAGAGCTCTACGTCAGGCAGCCAATGCTGTATACTTTACTTGGACCTTGCAAAAATGTGAAAAGAACTCTTAAGTAGCCAGTTGACAGGAATGGGGACATTTAATAACAGTTCGAAATACAGGAGTGGATTTTGTTCTGCATGTAGCTCTAAATCAGCACACAATCCATGCAGATACAGACACACAAAATCATCACAAACAATTTCAATGGGTGGATTGTACCCTCCCAGAAGCTGAATATAAATAAAAAATGCAAGCCAATGCCCATTTCCGCCAAAACCAATGACAAAAGAATCACAAAGCTCATTTAGAGAAGCTACATGAAAATTACAAGACTTCACAACTACCTCAAATATTTATACCATCTCCATTTCCTTACCCTTGAGAAAGAGACACTTGGATGTTATAGCATGGCAACAGAGGTACATCTGAAAATTCAAACTCAAAGATGTCACTGAGACCATCTTCATCCTCATCACTTGAGCCAGGTGGATTAGATAGGATGTCAAAACCTGTTTCCCCCTTTGGCTCTATTTAAAAGAAAAAGAGAAAAAGAAATGAGAACCAGCGTGAAACATACAGTAAAATGTGCATCTTGCGTGGCTTTCCACCTGCACCTCCTATACACCCACCCACACAAAAAACCCCATGCATAATACAAAAAAGGAATGTTTGCTCACCGCACACAGAGCTGCCATAGAAGTCCCAGGACAAGCCAGGGTCATCGACACTTCGACCTTGCAGGTCAGTCAAGTACTCTAGGGGCAGCAACAATAACAACAAATTTAGTCAAAACAAAATGTCGGCAAGTTTTGCAGACAATCTTGTCATAAAGCGTCACAATATTCATACTCTAAGAAGTTTTGCTTTTGCAAAGCTCTCGAATACAATGCAATCTGTTTTATTGATCAGACCACTACAGATGCCCAAATGAGACATTATCTCTCATCTTACTTCCTTTCTAAAACCCTTCTCCTGTTTCCACCTACTTATCTCTTCTGTCCTTTTCCATTCCTGTCCTCGGCATTCTCATTTGGCACATTCCTATAACAGCCTCTGAACACAGAGGCTACAATGACCTTAGATTAATCTTGCTATAGATTACATGTGCTCTATATGAACTCACCCAGCCTCAAAGACACTTTTCCAGACATCCCTACATTATTCTGAGGTTAGAGGAGTAGCTACCAGAGAGGGGACCTTTTCAGTGGCTGTGCCCAAACTTTGCAAGTCCCTCCCCAGCACATGTGCTTAACATCTTCCTTATTATCTTTTAGGTACCAGGCAATATCAAGTCATGTTCCTTAGGCTTTTGAACAGCATCTGATCTGACCTTTCAGAGTATCAAGTCCTTCTGCTTGTACCTTGTTTTATTGCTCCAGGCCTGCTTTTCTTTGATTTTATACTGCTTGTTATTTATTTATTTATCATTGCTGGTTTTGATTAGGTTTTATTATTTTGTTTTGTTTTAATTCTTAACTGCCTCAAAAGTAACCCTTGGAACCCTAAAAGTAACCCTTTAAATAGGCAGGATTTTATTTTATTTTTTAAAAAAGGAAAGGAAACAAAGCCTATTACAGTGAGCTGGGCTGCTCTGTAGAAAACGGTTCAAATACTCCCAGCTGCATGAAGCTTTGCTAGGCAGGAAGGAAAAGAAGCATATGGACCATAGTAAATCTCTGCCTTCTTGCTGTAAACTCCCCTGAATTTTGCATTTCATCCCACCAGAGCCCCAAAGGATTGTAATTTTACCCTCACCACTTTTGCCAGATGGGTGGGAAAGACCCTTTGACCTGCTAGCAAGACCAAGTTGTTGATACTGCATCTTTTAATGCAGCTAACAGCACAATCCTGGGTCTGGCTCTCTCATAAATGTATTGATGGTTGCAGCCTAAATCCAATGGCATATTATTATATAACATAGTGGTTATGTTTTCATAACAGTGCTTCTGAAGTCCTAAAAGACCTGTATTTCTGTTCTAAACTAGCCAATTAATGGACTAAATTTTACAGCCTGAGTTTGTATTGCTGTTCCCTAAGATGAGTCATCGACTTTGGTAGAAAATTATTTATTTACCTGTTGCATTTATTAGTTGCGTTTTTCACCAAAAAAATGACCCAAAGGGACTCACATCGCAAAGCAAACATTAAAACAAAGTAGAAATAAAAACCTAAAGAGCACACCATGTATGTGGCAGATGAACTCAATCCACTAAGATGAGCAAAAAAGAGAGATATACTTAATACCCTCCATATTAAGAGGCAAAAAGCTTGAGTGAATAGAAATGTTTTTGCCTAGCATCTAAAAATGGATACTGACAGCATCAGGCAGGCCTCCCTTATGACAGCATTCCACAAGCAGGGAGCCACCAATGAAAAGGCCCATTCCCGTGCTGCTACCCTCCACACCTCCCTCAGAGGTTTGCCTCAAATGTCAAACACAGGCCCAGGTAAGTTCCTCTACAGAGAAGCAGCAATTTGGGTACCGGGATCTTGAGTAAAAACAAGCACTTTGAACTGAACCCAGAAACTAATTGGTATCCACTGCAGTCATACCAGAATTGCTTTTATAGGCTTCAACTGTCTTGCCCTGGTCAGTAGTCTGACCGATGACTTCCATAAACAAAGAAACAAAGTAATAGTGTTGCACACCTGTTAGAAACGTTTCCATTAGTTCGCTGTGTGTCATTTTCACAATCGTTCGACCAGAGTACGTTGCAAGCGTTGGATCAGCACCATACGAAAGTAGTAATCGGACAATTTCCAGGTGATCATTTTCCACAGCATCATGAACAGGCCTGGGGGCAGGAAGGGGGAAAGGAGACCTTCATTTAAATTCACATACTGTACCAAGACACGTTTTGTTTCCATCTGAAGCAAAAACACCATTATCTTTATCATAAGGTATGGTGGGTGACCATCTACTAATTGCTTGTCTCAACATTTTAAAATGAAATGTTAACTTCAGGAAGTAAACAAAGCTTACATGGCAAATGAATACACATACTATATTAAATGGCATGCTCCCTTAAAGATAGGCACCAGAGATGAATCCCTACTGTGATCACTTTGACCAAGTAACTTCAATCTCATCTTTTAAACAAACTCCAATTTTTAACAACCACCGAATTCTATTCAGCTTCCATGTTTGGTACCTTGAGGTCACTTAATAAAATTGTTGTACAGGGCTATGCAAGGTGGTCTGGGTGTGGGTGTATGTGTGTACAGGGTGCATTTGTGTATGTGTGTATGTATATGGCCATGATCATCAGTGTTAGACTTGGATATGAAGCTGGCTGTGATGATACAAATGCAAGGGGAAACACTTTCAACACTCAAAAAAACTTTTCTTAGTTTTCCCCATATGTCTGATAACAAAATAGGACTGGAAGGCTCTACTGCCAGCCTCCTTCCTGCACATAAAAACCTGGAGCTAGCTTAGGAGAGCAACATTCCTGAATTCATAGAAACATAAGAGTTGGAAGGGACTACAAGTGTCATCTAGTCAAACCCCTTGCAATGCAGGAATCTTTTGCCTAACATGGGCCTAACTTATGACCCTGAAACTAAGAGTCTCATGCTCTACCAGCTGAGCTATTTCAGAACATAATGTGCCAACTCTAAATGCACAATAATTCCTAAGATTTTCACACACACACTTTTATTTAGGGCTGAGGTCTTAAGCTTCAAATGCACAGAAAGTAGGAAGTTATGAGCTATATACAGATTTGCTATAAGCAGAGCAGCACAGGTTTTGAAAGCCACCAACTAGGGAGACAATAAAATTCCTGCTCTTGCTGTTTGCCTAGGATAGTAAAAACGGGATTGTGAAGAACTTGGCAGGCAGCATGCAGAGCTGGGGGGCTGCATTTGTTTGGGAATGGCAAATTGTTCAGGGCTGCTGTGCACTGAATATACAACTGTCTTCCACACATTTGCTGTATAGGAGGCAAACGCAGCAGCACAGGGAGCTAAGCAGACAACCTTAATGGCCTGGCAAAGCATCTACACCAGTGCAATGAAGCAGCAACACACGTATTTTGCACAAATTCCCCCCAGAAGTGCATATGGGCATCATGCCATTCAGAGACAGAGAGATGCCTGCAACCTTTAGATTGGTGACCAGCAAAACAAGGCCGACGAAAGCAAAAACTGGATGCCCCTATGAACTGGGGAAACGCTTTAGAAATCCCAGTCCTTGCCACTTCTAGAAAGGGCAAAATTTATCCAGCAAATCTGTGCAACTCTGATCTAGCGAGTGCTTTCTCCCAGTTTTAAACGAGAGAGCAGGTTTTTTTCTGGTACAGAAAACAGGAGTACCTCAAGACCACAAGGCATGCACACCTGCTCAGGCTTAAGAGAGGGGGAGATACTGAAAGACCCCGCTGTGCTCATGGTAATTCCTCTGGGGGAAGACTTGGCCTGAGTTCCCATTATGGCTGCGGCACACAGAGTCGGTTCTACTGCAGTCGCTCCCCGGCTCCCTGCCTATAGAGATCACATCACTCTCAACAGCAGCTGCCTTTCCTAGGCTGTAGCTTCATTCATCCTCCCACCAGCCTCACGACCTGCAAGAACTGCTTCCTATCTCAGCTGTTGCAGGCAGCCAGCACAGGAAGCAGCTGCTCTTCAGGCCTCATAACCCAATCTCTCTTAACACACACACACCAACCAGTGGCTAACCAAGTTGTCTGGGTTTCCTGACCCCATTGACAGGCTCCATCTTAGTGTATGAGAGCCAGAGGACAGGAAAGAGGCTACGTAAAACTGAATGGGGAGCAAACTTAGAAGTAATGGAAAGCGACAACAGGAGCAAGGAGGCAAGGGAGAGATTATACTAGCAAACATTTTATATATCCAGCAAGTAATAATAAAGCCACCCTAAAGTAAATATAAGACTAGTTAATATTGGACCACATAGCTAGGTAAACTCATTTTAAGTTTCTTAGTGGTTGAGATTACATGCACAACACCATCTTTTGGTTCATTTAATCTACAGCAGCTACCAAGCACCAAAGAAGCACAGTGGTATTTTGGGGCATCAAACAGGACAGGGCAGCTTCAGTATCAGGTTGCAGAGAAGTTAAATATCCATACAGAAACAGAAATTGAGCAATGGTTGTGCGAGTGGGATGCAGTTCACCATAGTTTAAGCTGTGGGGAAGCTGAACCTTTTGATCTAGAATCCAAATATATATAGTGGGAGAGGGAAGTCACGGAGTGCTAAGGGAAAGGCACTCTGCATATGCTCAGATGCCATACCTTTAATTACAACTTCCCATGCCCCTGGCATCCAAAACAAGTTTATCAAGCTAGGCCCTTCCCATGAAGCTCTACACACACCACTAGCTAAATTGCCCTGGTCCATTTACCGGACAAGATATTTCACATGACATAAGTGACCTCTTGATTTGGTTGGCGGTTTTTAATATCTCAGTGCAAGGCTTCCCCTGAAGAACATTAGGTTAGGTGTAACCTAGTGGCAATGTCCCACCCCGCTCCTCTCATAAAAATTAGCTGTTACAGGATGTCAGCTCATGAGCCAGCAGACCTACAGTAAGAAAAAAACACGAAGGTGTTTTGCCATGTTCCTCTCTTAAAGGAAAATGGGCTAAATCTATCTGCCATCATGATTGCTGTGCAGAGATAGTAACATGGAAGGTCAGGGCAACAGGATAAGATAAGATAAGATAAGATAAGATAAGATAAGATAAGATAAGATAAGATAAGAATATAATATAATATAATTATGAGAGGCATAATAAATGGAAGAGTATTGCCTAGAAAAAATATATACCAATATATAAAACAAGTCATACATAGTTGTAAGTAAATAGAGTATGTATACTTTCCTGTGAAAAAGTCTAGTTCCTTGGGGTGGCGTGGGGTGAATTGAAGACACTTTTATGATGCCCAACTTTTAAGGTGAGACCTGCCCCCCACAAGCTGCTTGAAAACTGCCCATTTAAAAAATCACATTCATCTTCCTAACCCTTAACACACACAGCTGCCAATCACAATGTGAAAATGGCAAGATGGAGGCTGAAGAGGGAAGCAGTCCCTGACTCTTAAGATTTTTTCCAAAACGTGCTGCTGGGTTTTTGCTTTGGGTAGATTTTGTTTTATATGGCACTGTGTTGTTGTTTTGTATTGTATAAATACTAGTTTTTCCCAGGTTCGTTGTTTGTTATATATATACATGCTGTCATTTGTTATTTTGTAAACTGCTTAGAAACTGATTTACTATTAAGCAGTATGCAAATATATGAATTGATAACAATAGGTTATTTCACTGATGAAATGGGAAAGGAGAGAAGGAGAAGCCGGTGGGTCAAATGCAGCCAAAGCAGCTCCCCTCCAGATGTGTTTGGCAGCTGCAAGAGGGAGGGACAAGGCGGCAGGGGAGCTCAGTGCGGATGCAGATGTTCCTGATGCTGCAGCCCACACCACACACACATACACACACGCCTTGCCGCTCCTCTTCTCAGTAACTGGCAGTGAAGTGCAGGGTTTGGAAGCAACACAGCCCTGTCCTGCCAGCCACAAATGTGTTTTGGACTACAACTTCTGGCTGGGGCTAATGAGTTTTAATTCAAAACATCTGGAGGGCACCAGGTTGGGGGAAATGAAAGGCATAAGTGGCCTGGCATGATGAGTCGTGGCTTTTCAGCATCTGTAGCCACATCAATGTGAATCTGAGTGAGATGGTAGCTCATTCAAGCACATGCATTTGTTACTGTGAAGGGAATTAGGAATTTCATAAAAACAAATGCATCTCAGCAGCAAATTTTAAAACCGCACGGAAGGGGAGTGGGATTGTGAAAGTAGGGAATGAGAAGCTGGGGTCCTTCCACTTCCCACTCTGATAAGTGCACGAAAGGTTCAAGATTACAGATAAATAGAAAGACATCCGATGAGAACTCTCAAAACTCTCAAGGACACTTACAGAGGACAGATCAAGTTGCACGTCAGATGGAACAGGGCAGAAAACCCTACTGGATTTTCTCCCAGCTCCTATATGTGGATGATTTGGGGATGCAATCCTACACACGCTGTTCAACACACCAACCATTTTGGGGCTTATCCAGACAACAAGCCACGTCTCACTAGGAACATGGGAGGGTGTTTCTGCTTCAGCATATCCTTGGGGCAGTGACAAATTGTTGCGAGGAGCCTGAATTTATTTCCTGTTTCTTTAAAATTCAGAACAGTCAAGGACCCGATAGATTCTGATTGTATTTTATATACATAATCTCTGTTGAACGAGTGAATCTGATTGCATTTTATATATATAATCTCTGTTGAATGAGTGAATTTGTACTATCTAAAAACAATCGAAGTGCAACAAAAGCCATACTTGGAAGACCTGTCTCTAAAGAAAGAAGACAGCCTTGATCTGCTCCTTCACAGACATTCCCCCTTGAAATGATACTAGCTTTTTAGTAGGGTGGGGCCTCTTTGGCAAATCTTGAGAGAGAGAGAGGAGTGTTTGATGGGCCTGCTGGGCCCAAGACAAAGAGGACTTAATAGGTCAAGATAAACTGACTACTAGCAGCTGTTTGAAGGCTAATACCGATGCCTTTCTGTGCTACACTGCTACACACTTAAGTCACAAATATGAGGAGAGGTGCCAGCCTGGAGACCATAACATGCTTGCTAGGCTCATTCTCAGGAGACGGCAGCTCCCAGAATACTATAGTTCCAGGAGAGTAGCTGTTGTGGGGATGGCATGTGAATCATGGAAGACAAACTCTCACCACTGAAAACAGCGCATGGACACAGGATTTCTATACCACAGCTGGTGAACGTACAAAACCTTGCAATGTGGTTTGCACCAAGTGGTCCCATTGCATGGATTCTACAGCAGGCTTCCTCAAACTCGGCCCTCCAGATGTTTTGACACTACAATTCCCAGCATCCCTGACCACTGGTCCTGCTAGCTAGGGATCATGGGAGTTGTAGGCCAAAAACATATGGAGGGCCGAGTTTGAGGAAGCCTGTTCTACAGAGTTGTGCTGAGATCTCAAAGTACCCTCTCCCCCTGTTTTAAATTCTGTGGTTGCTGGGATCCCCAATTCAAACATGCCCACTGATAATTTGCATTTCCTTTCCTTGTCAACATCAAATTACAGAGTTTGCACAACCTCGTTCTATGCAATGCTAGCACTGCTGATGCCATATTCACTTTGCCATAGGATGGTTCATACATTGGTTTTCCATAGCAAAGCATTGATTTACGGTAAAAAAAAAAAAAACAGTAATGCAGAATACCATTGCATTGCTGCTTGGGGGCTCTGAATCTGCGCCTGCTACCTTGATAAGAGCACCGTTAAACCCAGACATACACGTGCACTTCCTTCCTGCTGTCGCCTGTGTCACTTTCGTGATGGAGTGGGGAGCCATGGAAGTCACGTTCAAATACATGGGAGAGGAAAATGTAGAGGCAGAACATTGCGGATTTGATTCTCCGGTCCAGCAGGAAAGGGAGACAAATGCATCTGCTGAGCTCCACTTCACAGCACATCATGCGGCAGCAAAGGATGGAAATGGAAGGCCCATGCAAGGAGGGTGGTGGGTGTGTACTTAATCCAGTGGTTGCTGCTCCTACATCGTGGGAGGGCAGGTAGAGGGCACCCTAGCACTAAGCAATGAGAGATTCTGGTGCTTGGTAGGTGAAAGGGTATGTCAACCTTCAGCCATGTAAGAAATGCTCAGGAAGCTGGTGTTAAGAAACAGTGCTAATGTAGAAGCATAAGAACCCGCTGCCTTACCCAAAGTCAGGCCATTGGGCCTATCTAGTTCTGTATGGTCTATGTGATGACCAGCAGAAGCTCTCTGGGGTCTGAGACAGGAGGACATTCCCCGTCCTACCCGGGGGGTTGAACCTGAGACTTTCTGCATGCAAAACAGGTGCTGTCTACCGCTGAATTATGGTCCTGGAGCTTTGCACATTATAGAAAAGAAGCGGCTGCCGAATCTCCAGTTTTCAAGGAGATACAAGCACCTTCTTTTTATGGTGCTAAGGAGGTCTGAGTGGCTTGACCCGCTCAATAAAAAACCCCACACAGGGGGGGGGGCTGCCCAGCCTCAGAGATTTAGTTAGATGGGGAGAAGGGACAATGCCACCCACCTGCTTGGGCAGGCCTTTGACCCACCCTAGGCCAGAGAGGACAATGGATGGATGGCCAGGGGGTGGGCCTAAGACCAAAGGAAAGAGGCTGACCCCCTTGTCCAAGCCTCTTTCACTGTTCTTCCTTCCAGGAAGCATGTTCCTATAGACCTGATAAGGTGATAATGACAGAGTGCTCAAGAGTAATAGGCCACCTTAACCAAGATTAAATCTTTGGTGTGTTTCTTGAAATCTTTTGACTATTGCAAGTTGATAGGCAAAGACCAATAACTTAAGAGCTCTTGGCTCACAGACATGCTAATTTAATGTCCTTGGGCTATCAGGTTTGGTGGTAAATGATAAAACATTAACATGGAAGAACTCTAAAAGGCACCCTTCATCTTGTATCTTAGTACAGTAATTTAAAAGCAACAATTATTTAAAAGCAACAATTATCAACATTATGCACAGAAATGTTTAGTGAATCAAAAAGAAAAAGAGGAAGGACTTAATAATTAGAAAAAGACATCGCCATTTGAGGGCAGGGGTAGAAGGATAAAAAGTTGAAGAAAGTGATTTGCCTGCATATCACTAAGAATGAGTAAAATTAAGCAATGTTGTACACTAAATTATAAGGTGTGTGTACAAATTACTTGCACTTTTGACCAGTTTGATATTTTAAAAGATATTTAGAAGTATAAGTAAGATATAAACAGGACTAAAAAGTAGTATCTTACAACTGTTCAGTAAAACTGCAAGAGATCCTATTCCTATAACAATTATAGCCACAAACAGTTTCCTAATGGAAAAAGAGTTAGGCACATAACAAAGAGAATTAACACAGAAAATTAAAGCGTACAAGGTAGGGTGAGGGGAGGAATATATCAGAAATTCTTAGCAGAATGCTATTGTCCAGTATAGTTTCTCGAATACCAGAACAAGAATTGTGAGTGACTAGCCACCTGGACCTCCCACAAAACCAGGCTATATTGTTTCCAGTAGGATTTAAATGTGGATAGATATGCAGCCTAAATTTGCAAAAGGAGGACACAGCATTTTTTGAGGAACCCAATTTTATGCAGTAGAATGCAATTAGCAAGTTCCGGAAGTTTGAGAGACTCCAGGCCTCAACTGTTGGAGAAAAGCGACATTTCTTTTAAACATAATTTCAAAGCCATTGGTGACATCAACCCAGCTGTGTATTAATGCGGGACAAAAGCAGTGGCCATTTACTCTTAGTAACTGAAGTGTTGCTAACCTAGTTCCATCCTGAGCGCTGCAGTTCACATCGGCTCCATATTCTAGGAGATGTCGCACAATGCTCAGCCAGCCTCTGGCACAGGCCTCATGCAGGGCACAATAACCAGCATTGTCACGATGATTTACATCACAGACTTTGTTTTCCAAACAATACAGAACCACTTCCTGGAAAAGAGAAGCAAGAGAAAACAGACCATGTTGTTTGTTGCTGTGGAGACATGCATACCTTTACTTTAACATGCTGGGAATACCCTTCTCATTGGGCTATTAAGGAGTAACAAAAGGAAGAAGGGAAGAAACCATACAGCTCTTCTCCCCGCTGAAGAAGTCGAAACTTAGAAAAACAAAACAAGCCACTAGCCCCCAAAGGAAGATTCAGAGAACCAAAACAGCTCCGCATCTCAAGCCATTTATTTATAAGCAAGTCTCAGGAGCAGAATGAATATGCAAATAACATACTTAAGATTGTGATGTAGGGTGTCCACATACTACAAGTAACTTTCCAAACTAACAGAAGGGTGCCTTGGCGATGCCAACATTTTACAGCTGCTATTGTAACCCTGAATATTTCCCCTATGGAAGAATGGAACGTTGTTAGCCGCTGAAAGTATAATGATAAACCTTTCTCTTCTTTTAGATTCTGAAGAAAACAGGTCAGCTTCTACTTTTGTTCGACTAAACCTCTTTGCAGCATCCTGTATATTAACTACTGAAATCTTAATTCCTTCCAAATAATGTTAGAGCTGATCTATACTTTAACTTATCTGTGCCTCAACTGCTCCCTGGGGTCACTAGTTTCACCCCAGAGCCACAATGTGTACAAACACCATGAAGACATGGAGCAGCCATCATGTTGTGAGTTTCCCTGCCTCTGCTCCATGCCAATGGCAGCCACTAGCATGAACAAAGAAACACAACATCATGATGCTGGACTACACAGGGTATGGTCTGTGCACATTGCAGTGCCAGATGGAAATTTGCCATGAGGTAAGGTAAGGAGTAAAGGTAAAGGGACCCCTGACCATTAGGTCCAGTCGTGGATGACTCTGGGGTTGCGGCGCTCATCTCTCTTTATTGGCTGAGGGAGCCGGCGTACAGCTTCCGGGTCATGTGGCCAGCATGACTAAGCTGCTTCTGGTGAACCAGAGCAGTGTACGGAAACACCATTTACCTTCCCGTCAGAGCGGTACCTATTTATCTACTTGCCCTTTGATGAGCTTTCAAACTGCTAGGTGGGCAGGAGCAGGGACCGAGCAACGGGAGTTCACCCTGTCGCGAGGATTCAAACCACCTACCTTCTGATCGGCAAGCCCTAGGCTCTGTGGTTTAGACCACAGCGCCACCAAGGTAAGGTAAGGACTAGTCTAAATACTGTGGCCTTTGTATACATTTTTATCACTGATTTGAGATGCCTTTATGGAAACAAGAACGACCAAGATAATTGATTGGGAGTGTGTGTCTCACATACACACTCCTTACATTTTCATAGGAATGTAGAGTTGGGAGGGATCCCAAGGGTCATCTAGCCCAACCCCAGGATTTATATCTTTCCTTTCTTGCACCATGGAACCCAAGGTAGTGCTTTGGCAATAGTGATAACACAATCAAGCTCACAGGCAAATTTCCCAAGCTCTTGACAGTCATGGAAACATTTCATTAGTTCTTTTATTAAATAAAACGTGTATACCGCATGACTGTAAGGGGGGGTGGGGACCAAAGCGGTTTTGCAAAAATGAGACTGTGATCCTTCAGTCACCTGGAACAAAGGCCTGGGGTAGCAGATCCTGTTCTATTGGCCCTCAGTAGGTGACAAAGTGCTGTGAAAGGAACCCGATACAAATGCTGTCAATTTAGCAGGACCCTTCACAAGTTCAGTTAACCATTTTGTTCTCAAGTAAAGGCAGAGAGAAGAAAAGAGAATAAAGAGCATTGTGGCGCCTATTTTATTACGGCATAAGCTTCCACGGACTAGAGTCCACTTTGTGAAATGCAGGAAGCCCATTTCCCCAGCGCCGCAGACTTATCCTTGCAGTTCCAAATCTGCCGGAAAGCCCACAGTAATCTGCACTCTTCACATACCCGACCTGAGGAGTTGGTAGCTAGGATACAGCATGAAGCTGTTCGTGTAGCAGGCCTTTGCTAACCAGGTTAAAGTGGATCGCAGGAATCTAATGAACTGGCTGTCCAAGCTAAAGAAAGAAGTCCAGTCATATGACTTTTAGGATTACTAAGTGCTTCAGCCACATACTATGAACAAGGTCTGTCTTGTCAAAATGGGGAAGACTTAAAAGGCTCTCCCAGATAGTGTTCCCTGCCCACCCCACCCCACCCCAATGCCAGCCATGATGGAATCTGTCAGTCTGGTACCCAGGCTTTTCTCTGCTGGTCCAAACAGCAGGCTGGGATTAACAGCACCGACATGAGCAATATAATTCAATTAAAATATAAAAATCTGGGGAAAGTTGTTTCATACATTTCCTTCCATTTCTGGCTTGCAGAAACAGTACCAAATCATCTGTGAGTGGGCAGTTTGTTAGTACAAACAACTGCCACTTGTTTAATTTTAAACTGAACTAAAAAAAGGGTGCTTTTAAACATATGAAACTGCCTTGTAATGAATCAGGCCATTGGTCCAGCTAGCTTGCATCATCTACTCTGGCTGGCAGAGACTCTGCAACAGAGCTAAGCTCGACAACTAGCTCTTTCTCAGCCTTGCAACCCCAAATCCATTGCCTGGAAATCCCAGGGACTGACAGTGTTGTGGGATCAATGGAGCTCATCCATGCAAGCAATTCACAGAGGCCACACAATGTCATTGGCATCTAATTGTTCAGCCCTTATTTTTCTCCATTTAAGCTGGATTTATCCCTTCTGCAGAAAATTCATTAAGGTTGCAAATGAACCATTTGCATGTCTAAATGATCCATTTGAGATTGCAAGACCTTATCTAGATGCACCCTGGGCCTCTTTCTGTGCCCAATCTATGCATTGTGCCACACTGAGCTGTGGACCATCCAGAGTTTTGGCTTTCAAACAAAAAACATTAGCACAGAAAACTCGGGACTAATTCCGAGTTTTAAATCAACAGGCAATAAGCATTTGCCTATATTTAAGTGACACGTACGTCAGAAATTGTCAGGGCTAGTTGTCATTCCCCCAACCCCACCCCATAAACCCCCAGCACATGCCTTTGCTTAACTCCCATTCATTCAATCTGCACGAAGATCCCTGAAGGAGGGCACCCATTCTGCATACACTCAGCCTCTTGCCACAGAACTAGAGAAGTTCCCAGTGGATTTCATCCAGTGTCATTAACCATGAGATGTAACAATGTAGAGTTTTATGGTTAATTAATTAAATGCCTCATTAACTCTTTAAACATGATTTATTCAATTCATAGAAATCTCAGCCTTCTCTGTCGAATTCCACAACATGTGGCTGATAGCACATGACTAGTTTGGATCTGAAATTGGGAATCCTGGAAAAAACACATTGCAGAAGCTTGTGTAGAACAATTAAGATTGATGAATATAAATATGGGTGTAGCCAGGATTTATTTTAGAGGGGCAGGCTTTATGTTTGTGGGGGCGGGCAGAACAGAATTTTCTGTGATGCAATTGGCCAGCTAGTTAAGTATTTCTATTTATTTACCTGGTTTATTTACTCCCTTGGCTATGCCCATTAATTCCCCAATTCCCCATTGTGATGCCCTCAGGCACCATGATGCCCACTTGGTGACCACCATTGCACCCGACTCTCCTAATTTTTTCTATTAAAAAAAAAAGCCTTTTTCATTACCATTGGTGATGCTAAACTGACTGGAAAGCCACCCTACCCTGGCTCTTTTACCTCCCTTTCCACTAGGAAAGCCTCTGGGTCCCAAATGGTGGCACTTTGCCAGAATTTTTTTTTTGTTTCTTGGTGTGTGTTTCACCTGATTTCTGTGTTTGTATGTTGGGGTTATCTGCTTTTTGGAGGGGACTCTGTGTGTTTGTGGTACGGACTCATTGTTAAAACCGTGTTAATGGAAGACAATATTACTCAGCTATGAGTGATCACCAAAGAGAGAGAGAGAGAGAAAGAGAAAGAGAGAGAACTGATTTTTCTTTTGCTTGGATGCAGATTGCCTTGCCTGGTTTTGCCGTTGGATTGTGAGCATTTTGCTTGGGAGAGGGAGATCTCAGCTTTTTGTGTTTTATTTGTTTTAGGAAGTATGTGGGTTATTTGTCGGGTTTTGGTGCATCACCAGCTTTTCTTCTGCAACACGTGTATTTTGTCATCACGTGGCAGTTTCTAACATTTTCCAAATGTGCCCCTGAGCCCAAAAGGGTTGGAAACCCCAATATAGAGAATTTAAAACTGCATTCACCATGACACCTACTGGCCAGTTCTAGCCCATATGCCATTTTCATGCAACCGTGCGTTGTTATTTATAAGATGCATAGTTATTTATAAAGTCATCTCAGTTTCCACCAACCAAAGCACAGAATTATTTTCAATGCTTCCGTGACAGCTAGAAAGTGATGCATTCTAGCCTAGTACAAATGTGAATCCTATTTAATGTGTGTGTCTGCGTGTGAGAGGGGTGTGTGCATGTCTCATTTGCTGCTTTAGTACGTGTGGCAGGCTGCCTCTCTAGATCCATGTTCCATGAGTACGGATCCACAGAGCATTCTGTGCATCATCCTCCGTCCAAGCCAGCAAAGGAAATCACTGAAAGAATAATGTGCCTAAAGTCTCTTTACAACGCAACAGCCAGCCCTGTCATAGTGATTTACATCACAGACCTTGTTTTCCAAACAATGCAGAACCACTTCCTGGAGAAAGGCAGGAAGGGTGGAGAAAAGAAACTGTTTGTTGCTATGGAGATATCTTTAACACCAGAGGTTATCACTTAAAGAAAACAGGAGGGAGGGGCACAATTCATCTGGGAAGTGTTTCAATTGGGGAGGGGGAAGAGAAGAGGAATGTTCCAGGGGGAGTCCTTCTATAAAGCAGTCAGATAAGAAGGGCATTTGGAAACGCAACGCGTATGAGCAAATATCCCTCGCAGCCAAAGTATCATGGCAGACAACAGACTTTCCTAGGCTGAGGCCTGCAACACATTCTACCAGCAAAACCCCATTCCTCTGGGGAAACCATGAAGAAAACCTCGGATTTCCTGTCTACAACCCTATCCACAATGCACACACCCGCCCCCTCACCACCGCTCCCAAATTCACTGACTTTTCTAGCATGTTCCTGTACAATAACAGAGGGGAAATGTTGAGAGCACACACTTGGGTGAGAAATTTTATTTTTAAAAAAAACAACAAAAAAAAACTAGAAAGGTCATACAAAAACCACCACAAAAAAAACAAGTTATTTTAACATCCCTCAAGATAATATATTCCCTGTCAATTTATATTTAAGAGATGAAGAAAACAAGTTTGTCAACAAACAAATCTCAAAACTTTGTTGTATTGTGGGTCTGAGACACTTTTCTGGCTGTCTTATGGACTACAGCATTTCAGCTGATTATGCCTGTCACATGAGAGAGGTCATTTGAAAGGTTGACAGCTGCACACCAGTGCAGGGCCAATCTAGTCCTGACAACAGTTGTGCGTGTTGTAAACACGTAAACTGTCCAAATCACAGAGAGAGAAAAGAGTGTGCATGCCTGACTTTAAACAATGTACAGGTGTTGAGTACAGACTTTCCCTCACCTATGGCTTATCTGCCATTAACTTCTGCCTACACATCTGCAAGGTGATGGGTGGGAGGCGGGGGAGAGAGTGTTAATTTATTACTCCAAAGAAATAAATAAAACATAGCTAGCATCAAACTAGATCTGTTGACTGAGTAGTGGCAAAGAGACCTGGGTAGATATGGCCTCTGGGAAAACTGGGCTCCAGGTCTATTTCTCTGTTGTTTTTCAATTTATACATCCGACTTTCTTCTAGGCAACATCTTTCCACTCAATGCTGAAACCTGCAATTCTTTCCCTACTCCTTTCACACACCTCCAGCCCTTAATGAATGGCACTGCTGCTATAATCAATTTCACAACCCTCCCTGCCAGCTGCATCTCTCTCTAAAAAAATAAACCGCACACACCAGGATAGCACTGGACAACATTTGAGGGTTGACGTGCACTACACAAAATCCCTCCAAAATAAGTGCAACAACACTTTATTCCCCAATCACAGCTACACACAAATGCTGAATAAACGCATTGTTTTCTATAGGGCAGCAACCCCTTCTCCACCAAAATAAAAGGTGGAAAAGTGAAAAGCAAGCGAAGGTGTTTCTTCTCTAGAGTTTCCACAATCGGGCTGCACATTTTGCTTCACAGCTTGGGTTCTAAAAGTGCCATAAACTTTCTTTTTCTTTTTTTCCTTAATGAAAGTTGGTGATCTGGGCATTACGGTGCATCTCTTGCCCGCCCCAGCCCCACAGCCAAGCTCTGAAACACAACCAAGCAAAAAGCTTCTGGAGAGAAGGTCCACGAAGAGGTAAGCAATAGGCACATAGTGGAGTCGGCACCCAACCTACTACACTCACATTGCTATTAAAATCCTCCTCCTACAGAGTGTTTCAATACACAAAACTGAGCTGAAACAATCACATCTCATTTGGCCCTGAGCAGACATGATGAAGGGAAAGGAGACATGTAACTGATATCTCCGAGTCAAGACACAGAGAGTACCACCTAGGAATGCCTCTCCCTTTCCCCCTCAAACTGTGCATTCAGTACAGCTGTTTCAGGAGGAGTTTTAATCTGGTATTTGCCGCTGTTTACTCTGGAAAGGGCCTTCAGCACTGTCCTTATTTGTTTTCCTTGAAGCCTCGTGGAATACAGTTGGAATTAATTAAGCTATGGGACACCTCGTCAAAGTCAGAGGCAAGATTCCCAGTGGCATGTGGTAGCTATAAAAGCAGAACGTTTCCAAGGGCGTCTCATGTAAAATGTTGTTACATATATAAATAAGGTGGTGCTGAACTCTTGTTGTTCGTTCTCAATGTCCATCCTCAGAAGCCCAATGTGGCTGAAGAACAGAGGTTCAGAACTGTCTCCACTACTAACAGCTATAGATCCTACAGAGACAAGTGGGTCCTGCAACAAAATGCTGCAGCATGGGAGTGCTCCTAGTCAGCCAACCATTCCTTTTCTATTCTGTTCCTACACACCCCATCGACACTCAGCAGACACAACTAACATACATAAAAACAGCTCCAGATCCACCACACCCTGCTAAAATTAAGATCCCAAGGCCTAGGTGAATAAGAATGGCTCTGCCTGGTACCTAGAAACAGGCACGGGTGTGCCTCCCTGGAGAGAGCACTCCACTTACAGGGGAGAGGGGCCACCATGGAAAAGGCTCCTTCTCCTGTTGCCACCCTCCACACCTCCCACAGGAGGTCACACAGAGTAGGGTCTGGGTTGCTTCATGTGGGGAGAAGAGGCCCTTGAGGAATTGGGGTGCTGAGCCACATAGGTCAAAGCCACATAGGTCAAAATCAGCACACGCCACCCTCTGAAAACAACCATCCAAGTCAGATTGGTAGTGGTGCTACCTAACCCCAGCTCAGACAGTCATTCCAGAAGCATAGAATGACCAATGGTGTCAAAAGCCCTTGAGAAATAAATTAGCGGCAACAGGAATACACTCTTCTGTCTCTCTCCTAACAGGGTCGCCCAAAGCAAGCCTACATCCCAACTGAAATGGAACTAAAAGATTGGTTTCACCCAGGATACCCAAGATCTGTCCTGCAACCCCACAAGAACCTTGCCCAAGAAGGAAACATTAGTGACTGACCAATTTCTATTTAGATTTTCTGAATCCACAGAGTGTTTCTTAAGGAGTGGTCTTAACACTATCTCCTTTTGACAGGTGGGGGGCCCACCCCCTCTTGCAAGGAGGCTTTAATCACCTCTCTGATGTGGTCAACCCTGCTGTTTTAAAAAACCATGAGCATCAAGGGAGAAGAGCAGAAGTAGTTGCCCAAAGCAAGTCAAGCACCTTGTCCATGTCCATAAGTCTTGCTAACTGAAACTCATCCAACACAACAAGACTAGAAAGTGCTCCATGATGCATTGGAGAATGAAATTGTCTGTTGTGACTTTAATCACTGGACTTTTCCCATATACAAGATGCCACATTGCCCTACCACACAAGAAGTTAAATATATCACCACTACCCGTATTTCAGTTGCCACATTGCTATCTAGCCCCTCAACAAAGGCTTCAACATACTGAACTGATTCTCTTCTCTTTTTCATCAAGGAAAAGGGGTACAGCAAATTGACTACTTCTTGATTAAGGATCAGAACAGGTAAAGTTCTGATTGACTTGTGCTTGACTAAGCTCTATAACCACCACTGGAAGCAAGTCATTCCCATCATCCCTGCAGTTTATGGGAGCTGGAGTCCAGCAACATATGGAGGGCACCGGTTCCCCAGTCCACACCCCTGCTTTTGAAGATCTCACATTTTATTGCTACAGGTAGAAGTAAACAAAACCTTTCCATAGAACAAAATCAACAGAAGGATTCGTCAGGACCCATCCCCCGCCCTCTTTCTCTCTCTATATATAGCATTTTAAGGATGGCAGCATTCTTACAAGCAATGTCTAAAAATGTAGAAAGGAAAATAAACCCAAAGACACAGGCACCTATAGAGCTGCTTTGCTAATAAGTCTGATCTCCAAACTATTTGTACATATGACTATTTTCACCTGAAGTCTGTAAGTCCCAGTGATTTACCAGCTCTAAATGCCAGTTTGTTTTTCAAATATGGGAATGCATCACAAAATATATATTCATAACATTAAAATGCGAAGTTCAAAAGCAGCCCTGAAATGAAGCGTGTCCACACTCTGACGCTGCCAAAGCTGTGCCGGTAATTAACCTTCCTGAAATGTAGCATATATGTTAACTTTGGCTGTGTATCGGGGTATCTCTCCCCATCCCCCACTACTTACTCACGATCCCCATCCTGCAAAGCACATCAAGAACTGATTTCTTATTGAAAATGACTGGCGCCTATTCAGGCTCAAGGTTATTAACTTACAGGGGTTTATATTGTTTCTTTCCTAGCCCTGCTCACAAAATATACTAATTGCACGCTTGAATAAAGAAACAGAACAGAGAGCCTGGAGATATTTCGACATGTTGAGAAGGAACACAAAGAGAGACTCCAACCACGTGCACAGTTAGAATTATGTGTGACACCAAGCATCTTCCACATTGTAATTCAGAGTAGTGAACTTCAGAAACAATGCTTGCCTCGTATCCCAGTCGGGCTGCCCTTTGCAGAAGAGTTTCTCCAGCATTCTTATTGACAATAAGCCTTCGGGCTTCTGGCGGCATGGGACGACTTGGGGGAGTCTCCTGAGGGGCACTTGCAATCTGCAGCTGTGAGGGCTGAAGAGACAGGCAATAATGAGGGACTCTGCTGCTGCAGGCGATTGTACAATGCCTGCTCATGTGATTTGACTGGCGAAGAGTCACAGTCTGAAGGAGCCTCTGGTCGCTTCCAGATTCTCCTCATTAACTATGACCTGTCAAAATCATTACTGGATTCCACACCCCACCCATCCATCCTTAATAATTCATTGAAAATCCATTTTCCTTTCTCTCTCTTTTTAAAAGTGTAGTAGTGTCGGCTTCTAGATTTATACCATCTAAAAGTTTTAAGATCAAAATCCTGAAAGAATCTGAGGAGCCCTCACAGATTTGTCCTGGAGTAAAGTGGATTGAGCACTGCAGAACAATACAATGTGTTTTAAAGTAAACAGAAAGGGCTTGGAAGGGCCACTACATAAGACAACAAGCTAAGCGTTTAAAGTGGCTGATATTAGCCAAACCTGAAATATTAGTGGGACAACTGGGTTAGAATAAAGATACCTTCTCCTCAGCACTTTCGAGATCAGTGACATCATCTCCTGTCAGGGATGACCTCCTTCTCCTCTCCTGCAGTGCCAAATGTTTTGTTTTACACTGACGTTTCCCTGGTGGCTTCTCACAGTCGCCATGTTTCTGCAGCAGGGATGCAGCTTGAAAATCTTCTTCCTCGTCTGTGCACAGCACATCTGTCTTCCAGTTTTCTTTAATTTTCTGCTGCTTGGCAGCCAACCTTGAAACTGGAGTACAGCTTGGCTGGGCTTGCCTTTTGCTGTTTATATTGGTAGATGAAAGGGTCTTCATGTGCGGAGATGCTGGGAATGGAGGGATACCTAAATGGGGAGGAAAGGCATCGTACATTGCATAGTGTGTTGAAAGGAAAGAGAACACACACACACACACCTAACACATGACACATTATTTTAAAACTTTTACATTTGCATTAAGCAATTCCACATTTGGACTATAAGCGATAAAAACTAATTGTAATGGGCGGGTACATCTGCTAAACAAAGTTTGCTGTTCCGAGATCTAAGCACAGTAAACAACCAAACAGTCTAACACTGCACCATCTAAGCATAGTAGCAAAGTAGATATGAATCAGGCCTCCTTCTCAGTGTACTTGTTTATATGGATGCAGATGAGAGAAGAGGCTTCCTTACCTGTAATGACATGCTAGCAAAGTGGGAATATACTGCTCTTTCAGGTATAGAACTGCTGAAACCTTTCCACCTCAGGAAACCCATTTTTGCTTTTTGTAGAGCAGAGTGGAGTGTAAAATTCAAAGGACACAGCAACGGCTTCCATAATCAGAAACGCTGGTTGAGTGCCCAATTTCCCATTTCTGCCTTTGAAAAAGTCTCCCTTTGTGCACCAAAAATGAGGAAAGCATTGGGTCTGTTTCTTGCAGCATTCTGAAAAAGGGATTCATAGATCCAAACAGCAATTTCTCAGTGTTGTATGGCTCTTAACCATTAAGCAGCTGTCTCTCCTGTTTGCTGCATTGCAAGGACCTAACTTTCAAGAGTTGCCTTTTGCAAGGATGTCGTGTACAGAAACAGGATATATTGACCCTAAGTGACCTTTTCAGCATCTCTAAAATACCAACAATGCATTTCTCATAGCTTCAATGTTCATTCCACTTTTGTAACATTCTACTGACCATGCCTGAAGAGAGAAAAGGATTCCCTAAGACATGAAGGAAATGTAAAGAAAGCAAAGAGGTTCATGATGAGTTTGTTTACATGACAATTTTCAGGTAAGAGGAATCAGAACTAAACTTCTTCAGAACCCAAAAGGGACCAACAGAACAACTAAAATGAATAAAAATGAATGACTAGCTGTGGTTTTAAAGTAAGAACAGTACAGTGGTACCCCAGGATGCGAACGGGATCCGTTCCGGAGCCCCGTTCGCATCCTGAATGGAACACAAAAGACGTGACGGCGCGTCTGCGCATGTTACGTTTTGCCGCTAACGTGCATGCGCGTGATGTCATTTTGAGCATCTGTGCATGCGCGAGCGGCAAAACCCGGAAGTAACACGAAGTGCATTCAACTCAAGGCATGACTGTATCTGAATTCACAGTGCATCAGATCAAGGTTTCTTAAATTCTGTTTCTGTAAGATCAAGCAATGTCTGAATGGAATAGAAACCAAGGGCTTGACTCATGAGTCTGATCTGTCTATCTAATGAAGGATTCTCTCTCTTGTCTTAAAAAAACTTTTTAAAAAACGTATAAGAAAGTGGTGAATCCTCTAGCTGTTGTAGACTTAGGCCTAGTTTTCACAAGGGTGAAACTTGTGGCTGGACTTTTCAGGCAGGAAGTAGGGGCTTGCACTTCCATGCTCCTCTGTTCCAAAAATAAATAAATATCCCCATACCTGGAAAACTAGCATGTTGCAAAGAAGGCTCATTTTCCATATGATTGCTTTCCGGGCGCAGGGAGTCTTTTTGTATGGGAGAACATTCAACGATTCAGATCTCTGCTCTCAATAACAGAATTTTCTCCCATATAAAAACAAAAAACCAAAACTCTGCCTATCACGGTCTGAAATGGTAGAGGCAAGCTATGTGTTACATTAAATGCATGATTTGATTTAATATGTTTCAGGTTTTGTTTTTATTTTAAGACACAGCAGCTGCGATCTGGAGTACAGCACATGGGAAGGGCATTGACCCTTTCCCCCTGCACCACGGTCCTGATTAAAATCCCTCCCTTCTCCAGCTGCTATTTGCTCTTACAGGGAACCTGCTGTTGGTACCTATAGCAGCTCTGAGGAGTGATGTTAGTCAGAACAACAGTGCAAGGAGAAAGGGTTAAACAAGAATTTAACATAACATATAATTTGACCCTCAGAAGCTCTTTCCCAAAGACCTGCTCCCAGTTGGAGATGAAATCTTATATTCCAATGTTATAGTGGGTTTCTATAGACTTTTATTGTGTATGACAGCTACGTTGCTTGTCGTTATATTTAAATTGTCATTTTATTTCCTGTGAACTGGTTTCCAGTACAATCTATGTGTAGAAGATGCATTATATACAAAAGTGACGACGACTAATTAGGAAAGAGAAGAAAGAAGTGGTAAAGCAGGCTAGGTAGAAGAACTCAGCTAGTCTGCATTTAACCACAAAGCAGAAAAGATTTGGGGAAAGACACCTGTGCACCTTTCCTGGCATAAAGAGAATGGAACACAAGGAGGCCTCTTCCGTCCCTCCAGCTTTCCAGAGGAGGGAAAAATTAACTCAGAAGTTCAAACCTAATGGAGCAGTGAATTCCCACACGTGGTTAAAAGACGCAGTACTCTTCATACTATCTTCCTTAATCTACACTCATTCATACGTGTCAAAAATTGTTATGAAATCAAAATCATTCCTGACTGGTAAAGATGAGGGGGGGGGGACTGTTATGAAGTCAAAAACTGTTAAGAATATCAAAAAGCAAAAATGACCAAAAAGAACCTACAGACAAAAATATTTTAGGTTTTTGGTATTCTCTTCCCCGCCCCCCCAATTTGTAGCGGGGAGGGAATCACACGACACAGACAGCACACACATCTAGGATGTGGCATTAAAACACAATTAGCACCACACACTACAGATTTGGCAAAACAAGCATAAGTGGTTTAATAGTGGCACTTTAAGTCCTTTATATGATCATAGTAAAATTTTATATTATATATAATATAATATAAAACTTCTACCCAAAAAACTACTGACAGCTTCTTAGCACTGGTGGCAGCATGCGTCACTAAGTAATGCTAGATTTCCCTAGTAATCTCTGCATACCTTGTTCATTGTCACTTGTTTTGAGGGACTCTTCAGACCAACTTCTATTGCTTTTGACCTCTGACCTTTTCTTGGTGTGCCTTTCTTCTGTGCAGTCTTTGACCTTTGCAGTGGCCTCTGGCTGAACAGCCTCAGCTAAATCTTTCCTGCTTTGCCGGCCCAACTTGCCGGGTGGGGATCTCTCTGGTGACACCTGCTGCTCCCACAGTTCCCTAAGATGCTGCAGGTGACGCTGCTTTTTGGGATGGAGCCCTGTTAATTCAATGCACACCTTCAGGTTGGTCACCTCATTACAATTGGGCTCTTCTAAGTGGTTAGAGGAATTGTTTGTCATTTCCCTCTCAGGCCAGTCATCTAATGGAAAAATAACTAAAAATTAATCAAAAGGCCCTCAACTTGAAACAAAAGCTATAGTTCACTTGTGGGGCAGATTGTTTCAGCTTCACCACCACACTATGCATTTTTAAAAGATTAGCTCAGGAGGGGTTTGCATGCACTACAGCAATTTGCATTGGCCAAAGATTACGTTGTCCAATGACTATTCTTGTACCTTGTAGGTACCCAAACATAATTCAGGCGAGGATTTGGGATTGGCACAACACAGGTCATAAATGGACATAGGTTAATCCAAAGAGTGTTCACTTCACAAGCCATGCCTTAAAGAGTGACCAACTTGGCCGGGTTACCTTTGGAGTTCTTCCTCTTTTTTGCTTTTGATGCAAATTCATCTTCCTGCTCCTCTACAAAGCTTTCTTTAAGGCTTCCATCGTTCTGCATTTTCTCACCAGAATGTTTACGCTTCCTGTCCTGTTGGGGGCACAGGGCCTGGTTGACATCTTCTGCGGACTGGTCGCTGGCCTTTTCATATACAGTAAGTCTTTCCACACAACTGTCTGCTGGAGGACATTTCTCCTCAGGAACTTCAAAACCGTGGTCCTGGGTGCTCTCTGTACTGTGAAAATCACCTTCATTTAAAACAAAACAAAACAAAACAAAAAGGGTTACCACATCACTAACTCAACGGGCATCTCGCACAATTGCTTCCATCTCTTCAGAGCAATTGTAGCACCAAGTGCATGCTTGTAAAGAGAATTTACGAAGTAGATGAAAAAGTTTAGACACAACTATGGATTTTTGTAAGGATGAATATTATTACATCAAGGACTAATAGGAAAACTAGACATACACTAATATTGCTGGTATTTTACTAGGAAAAGAAGGTATGATGCAAAATATTGTTTTTCTCATCATGCAAAATAACCAGTAGCCATGAATTAATTCTAGTGGCTCCAAGTCAAATTTGCAAACCCAGGGAATGAAAGGCTACAGAGTGTGACGATACACCATAACCTGAACTGCTGGAAACACTTATTGCAGGGATGGGAAACCCTTTTCTGTTGAGAGTCACGTTCCCTAGAGAGTAATTAATCAGGGGCCACATACTGAGGGCCAGAGTGAAAAGGGAGAAGGGCCAATCTGATTTGCTCACTCTCTCTGCTTCTCGCCCCTGAAACCTGCATGAAATTAGGCAGACGTTGAAGGTGGCCCTTTCTGACCTATGACACCACCATTATCCACGTATTCGGGGATTTAGTAGTGCAGTTAACATATTGCAATGCCACTCGTCTTCAAAAAGTCTACAACTTTCTTCCTTTTGTGCAGCAGGCCTTGAAAACCTGGCTGACATTTTGTATCCTCAAGGTTATGCTTAACCTTAGTCAAGGATATATACAATATAACAAAAACCAGTCTTCAACCAACAGACAAACATTTCTGAACTAGACCTAAAAAAAATCAAAGTTGTATATCAACAATGCATAAGGATCCCACGCCTTGAACCTGAAATTTTTAAAATTTTTAAACTCCCCCCCCCCAATGCAATCCTGTTAAAGCTTCTTTGCCCTTCCCACATTATCTTTCTCTGCAGATAAGGACTTTTTTAAAGGATGCAGCCGGAGCCCTCTTCTCATGTATCTGCCTCTGGTCTCCTTTGTTCCCACCCTCCCGCACATTCCTCCTCTAATTTATCCCATCAATCTTATCACCCGCTTAACTTCCTCCTCTTCCATTTTGCTGCCTGCCTTATCTTCTCCTTCCATCAGCCCCCTTCTTAAAAGTTTGCCTGACACCTGCTACTTCAAAAAGCAGACTGAAATGAGTTTTGAAACCCAGCAAAGGAAGATTATAAAACAGTGAGGGTTAAACTGAGCCAATTTACAGGAGCTGCTCGTTTACATTGAAACTTGATGATGTCAAAGCACAAGAATCTACACAATATTTAGTGTTGTTGCCATTATTACGAGTTAGATTTACATGCAGATAAAACTGACAGCAGATTAATAGGACTAGGTTACCCTCCTATCATAATATTTTTAGTTACATTGAAACAAGTTTTGCCTGGGACTGGTTTATAGGACGGGTTCAACATGTATTGAGATTATAGGGTGAAGAGAACAACATCATGCTCCAAACATTAGCTTTGATGAACTCATGATGACCAGCAATCTAAACAGGTGTTTCCCTTAACAGAGTTCTAGGCGGTTCTTAGTGTGATTTATTTTTTTAAAGGGGGTGTATATCTCAATATGACACACATGAGACTTCCTATTTTAGCATGTGTGATTTTGCTGAAATATATGATCTCTTACAGATAATGAAGAAAATGAGGTATAGAAATTTGTTTGAATTCAAAAATGATTAGCAAGGCACACAACACTGGATCAAATCTACAAAACGTTTGGATTTGCAAACTTGGAAAGAAGGAAAATACTACAACTTATTTTTCCTCTGGTATAAAGACTTGACTGGTGGTGTTTCATAGTCTTTATTATTTGATGCTCTATTGACTGGATGCTGGAAGAAAGCATCCGCTCTAATTTTGTATAAAGCTTCATTAGTGAATACTAGCAAGGTTCTTGCAAATATTTAGAGGATTGGGATGTTGCTAGCCCAGAGAAAAGTCCTTGTTTTGAAGATTATAAGTATACCTGAAATATGACTCTAGAGCAGGGGTCAGCAAACTTTTTCAGCAGGAGGCTGGGTCCACTGTCCCTCAGACCTTGTGGGGGGGCGGACTATATTTGGGGGTGGGATGAACGAATTCCTATGCCCCACAAATAACCCAGAGATGCATTTTAAATAAAAGGACACATTCTACTCAGGTAAAAACACACTGATTCCTGGACCGTCCATGGGCTGGATTTAGAAGGTGATTGGGCTGGATCCGGCCCCCGGGCCTTAGTTCTGGAGCTTATTCTTATTCATAGTTAAATAAGAATTTTGCAAACGAAGCTTAAACCAATAGACCAACCATTTAAAGGAAACACTAAGGCATACAACCATCAAGCACAGCTCCCATATAACCATCATTAGTTCCAATGGGCCTAGAATAACAAGAGCTCCAGTGGACCTCAGATGGATTACACTCCAGGCTGTTAACCTGCTTTTGACCTGAACCATAACAAAAATCTGCTGAATAGGTTCTCTACCATTTCCTCTGATGCCACCACCTTCTCACTTAGGCTGATTCACATCTCTAACCCAAATCCTAAGTCCAGTTTCTAAAACAAGTTCAGGTGTTTGGACCAACCCCTAACCCCCATTCTATCAGCAGTGGATTTTTAAAAAACACATTATGCCCACATGTATGCTACACTTGCAGTTCAGAATCAGCAGTAACAGAAGGGCCCAGAGGGAGTGGGGGGGGGGGCAGGAATACACACAGGGATTTGGTCAACAAACCAGTCTCTATGTGAAATTGAAACAGGGCTAAAAACAAAACAAAACCCAACTGACTGATAAGTCCAGCAACTAAGAAGTCAAATATAGGGGGAAAGTTTCTGCTCTACCACAAGAGCCTGATAGAAGATGACTTCACTAAACTTTTTTATTAGCATTCCGTACCAGTTTGCTACCTACTGAGAATCTGTTTGGGGAGGGAAGGAGCTTTAAATCAAAGACAGTTCTTCTTGCAGATAAGAAAGCACACAGGAATATCAGCCTACAACAAGGTCATTTCCCTCCTTTAACAATCTGGGAATTCCCTACATCTAAAAATCAGGCAAAAAGGAGACCCTGAATTTACAGAGATGGTGAAGTCAAGTAACCATCCGCTGCATGTGTGTGTTTTATGCAAGCTTTCCTTACAACTCCTCAGGATAAGGCCATTTCAGGTCTTTCTTGCATTCCAAATCTACCACCACAAAATTGCATGAATCTTCCAGCTTCAGTCCAACCATGATAACACAGAAACTAAAATATGACCTTGCATTCCACAGCAAGAATGAAAATAGTCTACTTCAAGGACTATTTGTTGCCCACAGTACACTTATCATACTTGGAGCAACAAATAATTTTTAACTTTGCCTTAAGTATACGTGAAGGGGACGTGGGTGGCGCTGTGGTCTAAACCACAGAGCCTAGAGCTTGCCAATCAGAAGGTCGGCGGTTTGAATCCCCACGACAGGGTGAGCTCCCGTTGTTCGGTCCCAGCTCTGCCCACCTAGCAGTTCGAAAGCACATCAAAGTGCAAGTAGATAAATAGGTACCACTCCAGCAGGATGATAAACAGTGTTTCCGTGCGCTGCTCTAGTTTCGCCAGAAGCAGCTTAGTCATGCCGGCCACATGACCCGGAAGCTGTCTGCGGACAAACGCCGGCTCCCTCGGCTTATAGAACGAGATGAGTGCCGCAACCCCAGAGTCGTTCACGACTGGACCTAATGGTCAGGGGTACCTTTACCTTTACCTTTACCTTTCAAGTATATGCGAACAGGAAACAAGCAAGTTCACTTCATTATAAAAATGAAGTCCTTTATCTTCTTCAAACATGGTAGCAGACACGTTTCCTTTCTTCAGTTTAGTTCTGACCCGGGGAACTTCTTTAGGAAATGTTATTAGACCACCCAGACTCTAAAATTATCCAGTGTCCTCATCCAAAAGTATATCACAATTGGCAAAAGCCAGCCTATGTTAGTCACAGCTAAGCCCAACTTAGACTACATTCCTATGGGTCTGAATTTAATGGAAGTTACTTCTCAGGGAAACTTACACCAGAGTAAATACCCTAGGACTATACACCATTCACATGCACTCTTACCTGCACTGGAAATAAACGGGACCCAAACTGCAAGCCTATGACACTTACCTAGAAGTAAGCCCCATTGAACTCAATTGGGTTTACATCAGAGTATGCACTGAAAGTCACGTCTTATCTATCAAATAGTTATAATAAATATATTACCCAAGTCTAGGGAAAGGGGAGAAATTTGTTTGGTAATTTTCACTTCCTGAATCCGTATGAAAACCAAAGCACAACTACTCATCAAATTTCATGCTTTTCTGAATTTTACAGTGCAGCTCTCCAACCAAAATATGCATACAAAAATGTGTATTGAGAAAAGCACAAAGAAAAATGCTTATGTTAGTGAAGATAACATTAAAAATGTATTACCTATGGGAAAAGTGCTTGCAAAAAATATGTATAGTAAGATAACTTATTTCTTGCAAATTAAAAAAACACACATGAATGACAACAGAAATTGGCCAAACAGAATTTAAGACTGGAAAAATAAGAAATCGAAATTGACAGAGTAATACATCCCTATTCCAAGCCCTACATGAAGGGATACAAACTATCAGCTATCCTTTACTTCTGCCACATGCAGGATGTTTCCACCTTTGTTTATTTCTTCCTCCACAACAAATCATGGATTTGGCTTTTTTTATCACTGGCAAGCATGCAAGACAAATAAATGTTTGTCACTTTGCATTTTCATTGTGCTTAACAGTCTTGTTCATTCTGAGCAATCTCCCCAAAATGGCCTTGATCTTCCCAAAATGAGATAAATGAAAAGTATCTGTCAGAGCAATGGAGAAACACTGAATTAGTCTGTTCCTCCCAAAAGAATGAACAACTTCTGTGTATGTCTCTTCCTCATGAACCTTATAAAGCAGCAGAAAGAGAATGCCAGCCCTGGAAAAATATTCCTAGACAGGTTGAACTTATTGTAGAATGAATGGAAAATATCAGAGGCACAATGTCAAATGTAAAGATCATAATTTAGTTCCCACCCACTCACCCAAATCTCCTAAATTCTTGGGTTAAAAATAAAGAAGTTTGGTTTGAGGAATCCAGATATTTCCAACATGCTACGGATTCATTCTCAATATAATTCCTAACAGCCTGACAGATATAAGCATTTCTCTTCTGCTTGTCGTACATTATACCCACTGTTCATAAATTCATTTTAAACAACAAGTGCATTTTAAAATCATCTACTCCAATGTTTTCTTACATTCTGGTAGTTGAACAACACTTATCTCTTGAATTAAAGTTGATATACATCACCCTTATACCTGAAAAATGTAGAGGTTGAAGGCAGGAGTAACAATTATCCCCCTCACTGGAAACTATGCCTTTGTCTCAACAGGGTCATGAAGCCAGCGGTGTTTCTTGACCAGAAGGGCCAGCTTAGAGCAGCAACTCTTGCAAAGATGCAATTGGCAGCCTCCTCTTGAGCTTGAGTAATGCTGCTGAATTTCTGCATGAGGAATGATTGGAAGATCCAATGACATCTGAAGCAGAGGTGCAAGAGGATCACTTGCCAATCAGCAGAGGCTGATTGGAAGGAGGCAAGTCCACAGCAGGGAATCATGCAGAGACCCAGCCAGAGCTTCCTCTGCAAATGAGCACTTGGTACTTGCAAGAGCTTTTTAATTGGTTAATTTATTTCTTGCAGCAGACAGGTAGTTTAGGAATCATCCTATACTTCAGCACTCTGCTTTCCAAAACAAATAGGAAAAGGGTTATGGATCTCACTGCTTTTGCTACATGGCCTGCGGGGAAGATTCATTGTTCCACTAGTTGTCCCACTTTAGGTTTCTTTGGTGCAGAACGGTGGTCATGCTGCAGCAGCTAAAGCCTTAAAAAGGGTCAGGTTGCCTAAAAATTATAGTATTTATCAAAGAACGAATGACACTTCCTTTTAGCACTATTAAGCCGCCATGCCCATTTCAAATGGATCCATATACCAGGCTGCTTAAATCATTCCTCTGCTGAACACATCCCATAATTTATCACATTTGTGGGAAAGAAGCTCTCCATAGCAACGTTTACAAGTCTCCTTGGCAACAAAGCAGTTTTTGCTATGGCTCTCCCCGTTCCTCCTGATTTTTAAACTCCCTGGAAAAAAGAATACAGAGGCTTGCCTCTCATTTCGGTTTTCGCATTTTCAGGTTGGATGTACCTGGCACCGTTTGGCCCTCTACCAACCCCCCCCCCCAAATTATGCAATTCACCGGTAGAGAATTGCTACGCATTTTCAAATGCAGTGGAAATATCCTGGGGGTCAGATGAATCATTGGTTTTAGGAAACTTTCTCTCTGTGCCTCAATTCTAAGTCTGCTTCAGTACAGGTCGATGCATGGATAAAAATTATTTAAAATGAAATAAATTTGCACCAATCCGTCTGCAGGCAGCACAATGAACATTGCTGTAATTTGTTTTGCACCACTGCACCAGAAAAAACATTCAGAGCACACTTATGAGAATGAAAATAATTAGCTGATTATTAAGGACGAATCTAGAAAACAGAAATTAATACTTTGACCAATCCTATGAGAGCCACTGCTTTTATTCAGACCATTTAAACTTAGCAACCAGACCTAGTAGTTGGGCATTGCAGAAACTTGACTCAAACTGCCGGCAAGTGTTACAGCCTTTCTTCCACTATATTAGGCATGTTCTAGGCTGCACTTGAGCAGGCAGATGCTTCTACCTCCCCAGCATTTTGCTTGCTTGAATGAGACTCTACCTGAGTGTGGCAGTTCCATATGCACACCACAAAAGACTCCACTCATATAAATCCACAGTAGCCCAACTACTCTTGCTATAAGGAAGAGAAGTACAGACAGTTACCTGCAGACATGCAATCTCTTCCTAGCCTAGACTTTCCCTCTCACCATTTCAGGTCTGCTGCAGTGACCCAGGTGGCTGGCCTCTAGCACCACCTAATCCTAGATGCTTGAGCAAGTGGCTCCCCAAAGGGTTTACTCAGCCAGCACAACTCTGCACTGACAAAAGGGTTCCTATGGAGTTTTTTAAAAACCACCCGGACCTCATAGGTTCCCCGCCCCACTCACTAATAACTCACGTGGCTGCATGTATGGAGTGGGCCCACAAAAGGGGGGGGGGACTACCTTTGTTCAGATAATTAGCAGCACTGAGAACCAATAGGGCATCTTACTTCTCCACAGACTTCCTGCTTTGGCAAGAACCTTCCCTCAGAGAACTTAAGACATGCCAAAGCCTTTCATGGCCTCAGCTAATTCCACTTCGGTCAGAGATAAGGAAAATCACCAGTACTCAGTCTTTTACTATCACATCTAACTTTGTTTTGCTGGTATTTGGGGGGGAAAGGTGAAGAAAAGAATGCTTTTTACCAGGATTTTTTTTATTTTTAACTTGGGTTTTTTTAAAGTAATGATAATAAAAGTTTGCCATAGGTATGTAAGAGCCCCAAAGGAGGCAGCTAACAGTTCCCATAAGGGCCTGAGAACATTCTGTCCAATCTCAGATCTATAAACGAAAAAAGCAAAGCAAAGAAATCTACCAATCCAGAAGGTAACAGGCAGCAGAATTAAGTGGTAAAGTGGACTATAATATAGCACTTCAGATGGCAGGTGAGGTTACCATTTGTAAATGCCCCCACCTCACGGGGGGGGGGGACACTAACATAGTAGAGAGAAAGGATCTCACTGGCCTCTATAGTTTTCTAATTGTAGACGGTTGTATTTGAGGGTCTTTTTACACATAGAAAAACCTTCAAAAAAGAAACCTCACCTCACTATAGTCTGTGTACAATCCATTCTGTTGTATGTGTAAACCCCTTTTCCAAGTCACATTGTACATAAGAATAGTGAACTCTCAGGACCCGTCCTTAAGTTGCCAAAAAGAACCACCATCCACACACAAGAGGGAAGTATCAAAAGGCTTGTGGAAGCCCCAAGATTTGTGGACATATAACAAAAAATATTTAGGGGGTGGGTGAGGAAGCGAATGGAAAACCACCCAACAATGAATGTCTGGCGAGAGGCAGAAAATTGGGGAACAGCCAGAATGGAGACCATTGGGAGAGACATGGCTGGCTGGAATCCTGAATAGGAATACTCCACACTGCAATGTTTTGTTAAGCTCCCAGCTATGCTACTAAAGATCAAAATGTTATCCAGATTTAAGGCTCTCAAGACTGACTATAAACGTGGTAACATTAGATGTAAGATACTGATCAACTGAATAACAGCAACTCTCCATGGGAAAAGCTGAACCTGAAAACTTTCTGACCACATCAGGTACTTATGCCAATTGGCATGATGAATGTCAGGTGCTTAGGTTCAAAATGCCCTGAAGTACCAAAAACCTAATGCTAAAGGCTGTCTGCTCAGCTGTCTTTACTAGCTGCTGTTGCAAGGAGCAAAAAGTGAATAGACGTGGCAAATTTTGTAGTGATGCTGTGAAAACTTTCCGTGCTTTGCAGGCATAGTAGCCATAGACATCACCACATCAAAGAAAAATGCACTTTTAAGCATCTCGTCTACCACATTGGTATTAATTTGTTTAATAATTTTTAAAAACTTTATGCAATCAGCCTTCCTTTGCCACCTTCAGACGGCTTAGTCTGCAGTAGTCTCATTCTTTCGTTTTGCTGAAATCAATACAGTCATACCTTGGTTCACAAATGCCTTGTGAGTCAAACGCTTTGGCTCCCAAACGCCGCAAACCCAGAAGTAAGTGTTCTGGTTTGCAAATGTTTTTTGGAACCCGAATGTCCAATGTGGCTTCTGCGGCTTCCGGATGGCTGCAAGAGCTTCCTGCAGCCAATCAGAAGCCGTGCTTTGGTTTTCGAACGTATTGGAAGTCGAATGGACTTCCGGAACAGATTCCATTCAACTTCTGAGGTACCACTGTATGTCTATTCCCTAAGGCCTAAGCTGAACAGAATTGACAAGATTCCAGCCTTTGTGTGTTGAAACTTTTTTGCAAAGCTAAGCCCTGTGATGTGCACAAAACTTTTATTTTGTAAACACCTTATCAGTCCACACATAAACAAAAATCACAAACTGCCACGTCAAAGTAACCTGAAGTTAATCACATTACACGCAAGTTAAGAACCGAGCTATATAGGACAGTCACTGTGGGGATCAACAACCCTATGGCACCTTTGCCTCCCTGCAGAGATAACATTTGATAGTATTTACTGTGTGCATCAAGATAATCAGGTAGTGAGTTGTCCTGCCCCTCCCCCTTCAATGGCCACCAATTGTGTGGAGCTGAAGCAGGAAAATTCTCCTGATGGCCCTGATTGATGCAGTGAGTAAAGCTGAATCTAATAGCCACAGGAAATGAAAACCTTGCCACAGGATGCCAATCCCCTGGCAACAGCAATATGTAATCTGGCTCCAAGACATAGTGTAATCCATTTTATCAACTATTTGTTTCTTGCGCACAGGTGTTCTAAATACTGCAAATTTTAAAGAACTGATAAAATCCTGTTAGTTCAGCAAACCTAAAAGTGCAGATACTCCACCCCGCTCACCTTTTGCAAAAGCAAATGAAAATAACAGAAAACATACAATGCCCATTTTCATTTTCAGGGACCCTGTTGTACGCTCCATCCTCAAGAGAGGCTAGATTGGTGCATCCTATTTGTGGCACTCACTCCCTAGTTTTAGGCAGGCTATAAAAACTGTTTATACTGCCTGGTGTTCATTGAGTTTGAATTCCACTGATTTTGTTTTGGCCACTCCTTTTTTTTTAGAGAAACCACTCAATAATAAAAAATAATAGTAATAGCAACTACTGAAATCTTTGAGATGTTGTTGGTGTTGTCAATAATAAAAAATAATTTTAATAACAACAACATCCCAAAGATTTCAGTGCCTTTGAAACAACGGTGCCTTGAAGAATGAGGCATCATAGCAGGGAGTAAATGTCAACTTGGAAGAAAAAAATGCCACTGCTGGATAACGTAAAGTGTCAAGTTACGCTCAATCTTACATAAAGCTTGACACTTGCATGCATACAAGAACAGTTGCAGTGGAGTAAATAACCTGAATTGTGTTCCTAGATAACCCATTCCAACAGAATTCGTCCTCACATCCGCACCCGCAGGATCACAGCAACGTGGTGCTCCCTTCACAAAACTTGTGTTTGCCTCCCTGCAGCATGCTATGCACCCAATCAACCTCCATGTTGAGAGACCTTTTTGTCTCCTTCCTTCTTTTATTCAAACCCTGATTTGTCCTTCCCTCCCTTCCTCACACCATTAGTTTCTTGGGCTGCAGCTGCCTCTGAAAAAGACAGCTCTTCCCTTCACCCTATTGCTTGATGAGGATGTGTATGAATCGCCCCTCCACCCACCGTATCAGCTGGGGGAATAGACACAGACTGCAACTGCTTTCCTTTTAACTGAACAGCACTTTTGAGTTTTCAGGGCTCATGGGGAGTGCACTGAAACACAAGCAGTTACTGAAACTGAAGGAAGCCACAGAAAGGAGGAGGAGGAGCAAGCAGAATGGGGCATCAGGTCTCCAGGTTCAGAAGGAAGCCTAGGATGCATTCTTCAACTACCTGAACTCTGCTGAGCATAGCTGAGAAGAGAAGACTCTCTTCAAGAGTCTTAGCCTAGCCAAGCGCTCCCCAACCTTGTTCTATGCTGGATTAACAGTGTTTATCAAATACAGGCAACAAAAGGGGTTACGTTCCTGCCTGCCCCCCCACACACATTGCTGAAGCGCACATAAGCCCGCTCCACTCTGTTATGCCCCCACCCTGCCCCCTTTTCCCAGGCACGCATGCGCAGTTGTGCGCCAATTGGAAGCGCACAAATCATTGCCTGTAGATCTGAATTTTATAGATGAATATATGAATTTGTGGCTAACCCATTATGAGATGGCAACTTAGCAACTTGTAACTAACATCTCTTATTGACTCAGTTTACCAGCCATGGCAGACCAGCCCAAACAAAGTTACACACACTCTAAAGAACACCCATTTTTCTATTAGCAAGTTTGTGGGAAGGGAGAAGTAATAGGTTATCACATCTGAAGAGGTTTGGATACACTGAGGTGACAAACCCTCCAATCTTTTTGTTCATTGCACACTTACTGCTGCTGAAATTACTAGAAATTAGCAGGTACTTCTTCCTTTCTAATGGTGGGAAGAATACAGCCAAAATAAAGAACAAACCACTCCCAATTTTACAAGGTAATGGGCAGCTGTTGGGGCACTAGATTGGCTCCACCAGTATGGCCAGGCTGCGTTGGCGTCACCACTGCCCAGCTCCCACATCACCCTGGTAAGCAGCAAGCAGCAGTGCTGGCAGGAGTTCAGAACTACGGTGCTGCCACACCAGCTGGCCCTGTTGATTCATGGCATAGTTTTATTCTTTACTGGTCTGATGGAAGTTGACAAGCCTATGAATGGAAAATATGTGCACAGAACAGTTTGCTGATATGGAGGGAGAGGGCAGGCTTCTACTACACAATACAGATCACCACATTGCAGTGGCTTTCTGCAAAAAAAAGCAACAACACACACACAATGTTAACGTTCACACTCTTCAAATAACTAAATGGAAGGTTTTCTGATTATATGACTTAGCTCAACCCTCCCATTTCCTGTCTTCCTTTCTCCCTGCTTAAGACAACAGAGAACCCACACTAAGACTAACACAACTTTCAAGCTACACAAAGGACGAGCTGCAGTTGACAAATGTTTACATGAAAGAAACTTGTTTTCACTTCTTGTCAAGGGAAACTTAGTAGGCGATATGCAACATTAGTCATATTCAGAGAAGACCCACTGACATCTACTGTTATCAAATGGTCTACTCTATGACTAATGTTGTATATCACCCAGTAGGTATTGCTATGACTGTGCAGCAGCTTTTTGGAGCTGAATGCTTTAACATCTACGTACAGTGGTACCTCGGATTAAGTACTTAATTCATTCCGGAGGTCCGTTCTTAACCTGAAACTGTTCTTAACCTGAAGCACCACTTTAGCTAATGGGGCCTCCTGCTGCTGCTGCACCGCCGCCACAGTGTTCTGTTCTCATCCTGAAGCAAAGTTCTTAATCCAAGGTAATATTTCTGGGTTAGCGGAGCCTGTAACCTGAAGCGTATGTAACCCGAGGTACCACTGTAATGGCATCGCCATGTTTTGCTCTAAATGACTACAGGAGGCACACAGAAATTTCAAAAAGGCATATAAAAACTTTGCTTACATCTGTCATTGTCATTTTGCCCAGCAATGGCATCTTCCAAAGTGACAGACTTAGGTTTCTTTTCATTATTTCCTTTCAAGTTTTCCCAGTCTGCTTGGTTGAATCTGCAGACCTCCGGGTCTTTGGTTGCTACGTGGCCTTCTCTCTCTTTCATCTCCAACTCTGAGAAGCGCATCATTGCACGCTAGAAAGAGAATTGATATGGGGAAGAAAGACACCTCACAATAAGAGCTACTTCATTTAGCTTACCTTCTATGAAAAGTATTTCCAAAAGAAAATATCTGCTCAAACCCAAGGTTTTGAGATACACGCAATTCTATATAAAGTTTTAAAATGCCATGTGTTCAATATGCAAGGCATGTAGTATCTATGCACAAATGATATACAGTTCTTCCATATATAAAAGTAAATAACATTATATATATATATATTTATTTATATATGTGTATTAAAAAGCATTGTCTTTTGAGAGGTATAACAAAGAAACAAAACATAAACTGCACAATGAATAAAGACGACCATGGCCCACAACTTCCCTTTGTGTACTTGGAAATGAAATTTTAACTCAAAGGTTTATGCAAGATTCTAGTAATAAAAATTTGAAGAACTGACCTCACAGTAAGCAGCAGGTAGACATAAAATACTGTCCTCTTGTAATCCTTCCATCTATGTAATTAAAATGGGCACTCAATGGATCATTTAAATTTTAGATAATTTCATCCATTTTTATAAGCATCAACTAATTCTTTCTTTTTTTAACAACGCAAAACAATTTGGCTTAACTCATTCTTTCACAAATCTAAAAAATAACCTACAATACTTGCCATCATTCAACGTCAAATTCACTACAGCTTCTATTCCTTTAAGCTACATTTCTGCTTGGTAAAGACGTTGCATTAAACCCGCTAACATATGGCTGCTACTCCTTTTTAATCAAATGTCCTGTATGAAATAATCATCAGAACTTCTGCCTTTCCTTTGGTATTTAATAGTGCTAGCCAAACACAGGCAAGCTATAGCAAACTACCTTTAAAAACAAACATGTCATGCATTCTTCAGCTTGCTTTCACTACTATATGCTATGCTTATGAGATTAAATTATTTGTTACACCAATTAACTACATATAATTCTTATCTATTAATGCTCCAATACCCCTGGCTTCATAGCAGAACCCGAATATACACAAGATTACCACTGCTAGTTAAGTTCAAGATAGACTTATAGAGTTGTACATATTTCATTCTCAACTGTGAACTGTGTTTTTTAAAAAACTGCTTTGGTAGTTAAGCCTCAGAACTCACCTGCAGAGCCCGCTGTTCTCGACTAAGTTGGCTAGAATCTGCATACAGTTCTGTCGTAACACACTTGAATCGATCACCTACATAACCAGCAGAGTTTGCGATTCTCTTTGCCAGGTTAGATGGCTTAGGTTTCAGGAATTTGCCATCATTAGGTTCCGTGCCCTCAGTTCCCTCTTTGGCGTATGCCTGACTGACTTCCATACTTGACTGCGTGTTTCCCATACAAAGCTGTTTAGCATCATCTGGCATTTTGCAAAAGGACATAGCTAGACCATCGTTTCCGTGAGCAGCCTCCAAGAACACAGAGGAAGTGGGAACCGTTAACCTCTCCCTATTCTGGCTTAAGGAAAGGTCCTCTTTCCTTAAGTTGAACATCGATGGGTGTGGGCTCTGGGCTTGCTTGAAGTTATAAACTTCATGGAAATTGCTTCTCCCACAGTCTTCTCTCATCACAATGAAGTCTCTGTGGGGGAAGCCTTGTTCTACCTTGTGCTTTGTGGGGTCGCTTGCTTGATTACTGCTTTCAACAGGAAAGCTAGGTTTCGTCAGGTTCGTTTCACCTTTCACATCTTGCTCCTCTCTCGGTTCTGCAAACAGGTGCTTGTCACTTTTGGTAGTATTTTTACCATGACTTGAACTTTGGTGCAATTTCGCGTTTCTGTCTGCAGGTACTTCAAAATGTAGTTTTGTGCTGGTTTCCAGCATCTCGGGCAATCGGTTTCTCAAGGCAGGGTCTTCGTAACGGAGCCGTTCATGCGATCTAGACCTCCTTTCCGATTTCTCATCTTTCAGCTCCAAAGCTGTATGGGGTAAGAGCATTGGGTGCACCATGCCCATACCCAAAGCATCCTGGTAGGTCATGAACTCACCTCTGCTGGCTGGCAGGCTGTATGGAATGGTAGGTTTGGGAGCTAGATGTCCAGGGAAAAGACTCCCATTGGGTAACAGAACAGGGTGAGGATATACAGGTCCTTTCCCATGTAGAGACAAAGGGCCTATAGCTAAGCCTTCTGGAACTGGATATGGGAGATAGCTTCTCGGATAGGGCAATGGTGGAGATCGGAATGCATCATTGGGAGGGAAAAATATGGAAGTTGGTGCAAGGGTGTTCTCATTTGCTTTGAAGATAGGTTCTGGATTATTGCATTTAGCTGCCTTATTACTATGCTTTGAAGATGCTGCTGCTGCTAAAGGTTGTCCTATGTGCTGTATGACAGATGCAGTGGTCTCTACTGAGCTAGTCGTCTTAGGGCAATCGACATTGGCATTTGGGGCAGGAGAAGCAGATGCTGGGCGACCTCCGCTTGATACAGACCCGGAAATATTACTGACAACTGCTTCTGTACCCCCCATCCTAGGGCAAGAAGAACTCCGCTGTTGTGGCGTCACCCAGTCCAATGCTTTGTTTTTCAACTGCATGTTTTTACCACCGTTATCTTCATTGGGTCCTGGACCAGGAACAACCCAGGAGGAAGGCGCCGTGCTGATGATTTCAGGTCTATAGACAGGGCAACCGCTTCCAGGAGAAATGGTTTCTTTTGGAAGATCACCTCCGGGTAAAACCAAGCCACTTCCGGCCCTGCTATGAACCAGCACAGTTGGCGCCATTTTCTTAACATGATCAGATTTGGTTGTCTCCATGTCAACAACTTTTGATGACAAATCCAATGGTTTGTCTATAATCTCTTTGGTAACAGTTTGTTGTTTTTCTAACAGCGGAGGGGATCTGCTGTCCTTCCTGTCGTGACCTGTTTTCCTTGCATGCACTGTAGGCTGCTGAGAGATTTCGCCTGTCTCGTGTGTTTTAGGAGCTTTCCCCCCAGAGACTCTTGGAGGAAACTCATTGCTTACATTCACGTATGGCTTTGGGAGTGTAACTGAAGAAGGAGACGTCGAAATCCTGGAAAAGTGTTTCTGAAACTCCGAGTAAGCGTCCCCAACCTGCGTCGGGAGGTGAACTCTAGGTGATGGTCTCGGTGAATGAGACAAGAGAACAGTGGGGTCTGTTGGCATATTACTAGCCGCTGGCTTTGCAGAAGGGACTCTGGGAGGCTTGCTATTCTGGATATGTGGATAGGCATGAGAGTCCACAGGAGTTCCGGGACCGACTCCCATCTTCCAAGACAAGCTCTTTTCTGGACAGTGTCCTAGAGGGGGAATAGCTGGAGCTGCGGTTGCAGCAGAGATCCTCATTGGTGAAGCTAACGATGACGGAATGTGGGGAGAAACGTAATGAGAAGGTGGCAAGTATAAAAAACGTTCACCATTTGTACATACAGGCGAGTAGGTCAGATGCTGTGGCAAGCTGTAATTGGACTGCTGAGGTAGCAAGGCCTTATACATGTTCAACGAATACTTATTTGGTGATTCGAGAAAAGGATAAATAGCACCCTCCATGTAAGGATTTACCCAGGGTAGCCTTAGGTAACTAGCACCATTGACATTGAGAGGACTCGGTTTGTCGCTTGAGCTTCTGTCCAAGCCTAAGGTCTCCCCAGTCGGAAGCGAACTTTTTTGTATTCCAGGTGGCGTTTTGTACATAGCACTGAAGCCATTTGGGGGTTTTCCAGCTGCATTTTCAATTGCTTCAGTGGGATTAGACTTGAACTGCATCTCTGGATTTCTTTCAGGAGCAAATCCAAGGCCAGCAATAGCACTTGTAGTGTCCCGGGGCTTGTCTGAGCCAAGTCCACATAAACTGGAATAGACAATACTGCTGGGGACTCTAAGCCCTTCCCGCATAAGTCCAGACCGGTCCATGCTCAGAGCTGCAAGGCTGTCAATGCGATGCACTGCCGTGGCATCCACCTTTGTGAAATAAGAGAGAGGTGACTTTGGCATTTAGTCAAGTACTATTCAAGACTACAGGTACTTAAAAAAAAAACATTGTGGGAAACAAAAGGAAGCAAATACATTGTTTTCATTGTGAAAAACTAATGTGGGCTGATTAAACTGATAAATGCAGAGGAATAAAGTAAATCAAATTTTAAAATTTTAGCCTGCTTCATTCTTCTGTCTGTGGAGTCTGAGTCCTGCCAAGTTTGATTATTATTTTTTAAGTAAGATTAGTTTAATAGGTCTCTAGATCCTTTCATACCTAGCAAAACATCTACATGGATTTTAGGATAATATCCTTAAATCTTTGCTACTCAACCAACTGTCCCATTTTAAAAAATTGATTTCCAGAACCATGTGTGTACTCGCTTCCAACAAGGGACATTTCATAAGGTATGCTTCCGGGGGGGGGGGGGGACCCTCAGATGCAAAGTTATTTATATTCCAAAAATCATTTAAATCAAATAATGACACTGAGTCTTTTTTTTTACTTCTGTTCCTCTGCTTATTGATAGCCAAAATAAGTGATATTTAGGCTGCAATCCTATATATACTTACCTGGGCGAAAGTCCCACTGAACTCCATGGGGCTGACTTCCAAGTAGACACATATAGCATTGTGCGTTAATAACTTTCACAGGCCAGCAGAGGAGCTAAACTACTGCCTTTCCCAGCATCCTCATATGAACAAAGAGGAGCTTGCGGGAAAGGAGATCGCGTCATGTAGTTGTATTACAGGAGACCTCTGGGTATAGGGTGGTGTATAAGTTGGAAGAAGAAGAAGAAGAAGAAGAAGAAGAAGAAGAAGAAGAAGAAGAAGAAGAAGAAGAAGGGGGGAGGAGGAGGAAGAAGAAGAAGAAACAGAAACACTGGTCTCTCCTCTGTTCCAAATGTTTGCTCCTACACAAGATGAGAGAAAGTAGGCTACCCAATTCTAAGAAGCAAAACACTACAGTGAAAGCAGGCAAAGGCCTTGCCTCCACAGTCCTTCTAAGCCCCAAGAAAAAACAGCAGCCCTGGGCAGTGCTTTTTCCCGGGGTACTCAGGGGTACGCAGCCCCAACACCCTTTTTTTCTAGAATAAAAGCATTGGCCCTGGGGCACTTTCTCTCCAATCTCATTCCTAAACACTCAGCCAGCCCTAAACTGCAGATTGTACTACTTCTAGTTCTTCCAATTTTCTTATATTTATATCCCACCATTCTTTCAAGAAGCCTGTGACATCTTTAGGATCATCTTTAGGTGGTTCCTCTCTAGACACTGAAACTATAGCAAAGGCTCACACACCCCATTCTGTCCACCCAAGGCTACCAGCTGTCAGTCACTGAAATTCTCAAAAGGCTAACTGAAATATGCCAAGCAATGTTATTTAGAGCAATCATGACTTAGAGTGTTCATGATGTGCTGTTAAGCATATGACGAAGTAAAAAAATGCTTAAGACTCAGATACTAGAAATATATACAAAAGGATGCAACCGTAACCCGATATTTGAATGCCACCTCTGGTTTAACAGCAACTTTCATTAGTCCCAAATAGTTATTTGAAACTGAAGCCATAGCACAAAAATCCAGTGAAAAGCCAGTGTCATCAAAACGGAACTATCAGTTTCTTACCACACTGTGGTTCAGGTGATTTTCTTCCCTTAATTCCAACCTGCTTTTCGAAGCATCTCCATCATTAACTGGGATTTTCCTATTTTCAAGAGATATTTTTAAAAAGTGACTTACAGACACAATGTTAATGGTTTGACATTTTGATCTGACTGCAGTGTTTCTATTAAATTACCTTTATCAATACATCAGTGCAGAAGAAAATTAACAGATTTGCCCTCTAATTGGGCTTTTTCTCTATAGAGTTCAGGGATGAAAAAATGTTTTTGGACTTTATTTCCAGTTAAGGAGTTGGTAAATACTCTTTATTTATTTGTTTGTTTGTTTGTTTAGAAACAAACAACCCTGTATATTTTCATTTATATACATATATATATATATGTACACACACACACATACACACACACACATATACAGAGACAGGAAAAACCCACACACTTCTAATATCATACAAATGTCAGCTGTTCAGTGCTGAAGAAGGAACCATACATCTGTGTGTTAGCAGCGTAGCAGCTCAGGGACTTGTTATCACAGAAAACACAGATAAAAGAATGCACCTCAGTGCCAACTTTCAAATCCCAGGGACACAATTGCTGACATACAGCAGAAGGGAAGTTTCATCATTACCCAGAAGGATATTTAAAGTGGTGGCACTATCAATTTTTAAAGCAAAAGCAACACCCACATTTTTGCCCTGTTTCCAGCTATTATTGTTACAACCTACACCTACTGGAATAGCCACAGGATGCAATTGGATAGAAACAGAACAATAGCATTTTGCTCATGTGCACCTCCTTCCTTGGACATTTGATAACAATATACACAGCCATGGCATTCCCCCTCAGTGTCTCGGAACTCATAATTTTCAAACTATCTGAGAAAGTTATTAAATGACCCGATGGTGTCCTGATTTTATTTTCTATAGCGCACAACTCTGACCAAAAGTACTTGCAAACACAAGCAGTGTGCTTGCTTCATTTTAATAATTAGAAGTAAAGAATTATAGCATTGTCCACTATTTTGTAAAGTCTCTTTAAAAAACTGTATTTGGTGTGCTTTTACAAGGCCCCAATCCAGAGAAAGTTAGCCCTGCTTCAGCCTCGTTGCAGCGAATGTGGCTTAGATTAATCATGACTAACTTGCCCCATTCATTTCAACGAAGAATGACGAATGGTTTCTGAACTGGGGCCAAACTCTGACCTTTGTGCTAGTTTATGGAAAGTTATAGAAATATCTAATTGCTGGGCAAATTATCTTAAGTTGCAGGCCACGTAATGCAGACCAATTAAAATTAAAAACCTGAATCCATGTTGTTCTTGTCTTTTTCACAAATAAAAATAATAAAATAATTAACTTACAGGGACAACCTTAAGCACGCATGCCATGAAATAAGTTTCATTAAAAATCACAGACGTTTGCTTTCCAGTAAATACACTGAAGATTGGGAGAGAATGCATGTAATATATGTGAGGAAGAGGTGACTTTGGGAGCTAATCTTTTATAAGCCCCCTTCTGGTTTCCTGAGCAACACTGATTGTTAAAACAGTACACGAAGGGAGAGTCTGCGGCCATAACATCTCTCTTCTCCAACTCTTGTCTCATAAAAGCGCCCTCCATGAGTTATCTCCATGCAAGCTATTAAAAGAAAGCTATACGCTAAGACAAATTAACGCTGAAGCCCCCCCCCTCCAGAAACACCGCGTGGTTTAACTTTCCTGAAACTTAAAATATTTACCTCTCTTCGTTAATCCCACACATGCGGACTCTCTCATTGCTCATCCAGCTATGAACGTTGCCATACAGGGGAGTTGCAGAAAGCATGACTTCACCTTAAAACAGAGGCTTTTCTTCACACGTGTGTATAATCTAATTGGTGGGAAAGAAAAAAAAAGAAGTTGAGAAGATTGACCGCGGAGGAAGGGCAGACATCATAGTGGAATCACCGGTCTCCCTCGAGATAATTAACAAGGAGTATAGGCTTGGTACAAGGTCGTGAGCAGCCAGAGTTAAAACACATGTAACAAAAAGTAGGAAGTTGAGGGAATGCACTGCTCAGATACGCTATAAATCTAACGTTGTGCGGGACGGGGGAAGAATGTTACTCCCATTGAGTTTAATTTGAAATAAAAACAATTGCACGCCCATCAGCAAAGCACACCTTACTTCTAATGAAGCCAGAGGTATTTGCTTGATACTCAAGCAAATTACATCTCAGGAATTCATGGTGCACACAGACAAGCAAATGAAAACCAACTGGGACATGATAGCATTTAGTTACCACACTACTGATTAAAATTGCTTAAGGTGGCATACAAAAAATAAGAGACTTTTGCAAAAACAAAAGCATACACACAACAATATACCCATAAAACTTAGTAAAGAAACAGGACCAGCAAAAACCCACCCAAAAGTAAATGCTTTTGCATCCTATTGATTTCACAGTCTAGCACATTGTTGTGGTGAGATTGTCTGAGTGGAACCTTGGAAACCGAGGTTCCAATCCCTACTTGGCCATGAAGCTCACTGAGTGACCTTGGGCACTCGCTTTCTTATCTCACCCTAACCTACCTCACAGGGTTGTTGTGCGGATTAAATGAGAAGAAAGAGAACCATGTATATACCACCTTGAGCTCCTTGGGGGGAAAGGTAGGAAATAAATGCAATAAATAAATAAATTCACTGGGAGTGTTGGGCATCTGTGTAACTTCTACAGGATGTAAGAGTACTCGACTTTGGCGGCATAATTCTGTCTGTGTGTGTTTAACCCTTCGTAAGCAGCAATGTATCATTTTCTTTTCAGTGGATTTTCTTTTCCACGTGTAGCACAACCAGTGTGTGTGTGTGTGTGATCCAGCGGCAATTGTGACACCCCCATCCCTCTGAAATCAATGGTACCTAGTGTCACTAAATGCACTTTTTAGCCTGATTGTCCCCATTATGTTGAAGTAACTTTCAGTGAAACTTTAAATCCAAATAATAGGGAAGATCCAACCAAAATTAAGCAGGACAAATTCCCGCAGGTTTGCATTTATTCACAAAGCAGGGCTCAACATTGGCGGGATCTTACCCAGTGCACAAAAGAACTAGGTTGTGTTTGAAGAGATAACTTTAGCAAGAAGGAAATCCAAATATGAAAACACTGCCTGGGAGTGGGAACAGGGCCAGACTAAAGGCACAGAGTGATATCCTAACATTCACTTTTTTAAAAAAAGCAAGGTGTCAAATGTCAGTTTCCACTTCAAATGAAGTTTCTAGCGTTTCTATCTCTGAAAACAAGCTTTAGTAGAATGCCAGAGACAAACAAGAGCTCCTATTTTTAATAGGGCAACCATTTTCCTAGAATTTCGTCTCCCAGCCCAGAAAAGGGTTAAGGGGAGGGGGAAAAACCATTAAGTTGGTTGGTGAGATCCCCAGCCCTTGATTTGATTAAGTAACCCAACCCTGGTGGCTTCCACCATTGGAGCTGCTGTTGTTGCGCCGCCGCCGCTGCTGCTTTGAGTGCTTTCAGTAATTCAATGACGCCTGCTCACTCCAGGGAAAGAAATCATTAGCGGGCTCACTGGAGAAGCATTAGCAGTCCGAAAGGATCGGCGCTGCGTGCAGCAGGGAAGGCAGGTGAAAGGCAACCGGATTTTCGCGTCCAGCAACAGAAGGGCCTCGCCTGCCTTTCTTCCCTCCCGAACGCGCCATCTCCGCCCGCGTTAAATTCTAGTTTGCTGCATGAGTGAAGTGTCAGGACAAGCTGCGTTTTATTAACACGATTATCGCGGCGCGTGATTTATTCCAGTGCCGGATTTTAATTGCTCTTTGGAGGTTCAGTCGTTTCTTTTGACTGAGCTTCAGCCTGCATCCCGCTGTTAAATGCTGGGTTAATAAGTAGGGGGAGCCTTTAATGCACAGGATACCCCTTCAGCTCTTCCTCTCACCAAAATGGAAAGAGGGGAGGGGAAAGTGCGCGCAGGCACAAAATGCCTCGCCAAGCGGAGGAACGGCGAACGCGGGACGCGCCGCGCTAAATTGCTTTTCTGCAGAGAAGGGAGGCTTCCCGGGCTTTTTCGGGTTTTTTTAAACTATGAGACGTACTAGGGCGCAATCCTTAACGTAGCTACCACCGAGGAAGCCGCCCGCACAAATCGGGACCCATTCCTAAGCTAAACGCGTTTAGGATCGCGCGGAAGGGATGGAGACCTTAACCTGTGTATACCTAATAAGGGGCCATCCTACACACGGTTAATAACTTGGGGATATAGCATCACTGAAACTAACGCACTATCCAATATAAGTATGCGATTAGGATCGGGCTCTACTGCTGCAGCCCTTCAACCCCTGTGGCTCAACCAAGCCCAGTGGGATTACCCGAGAGTAAACGGTGCAGGAGCCCCGGGGTCTGGTCGGACCTATCCACGCAGAGGCCAGTGGAGAGCGCCACGCACGCACGCGCACGCCTCGCGGTTTAAAAGCCCCCGTGCTCCTAAACAGACGAATTAACCCTTAAAACAGAAGCGGAGGCAAAACCTAGGGTGCGTTTGCGCACAAATGCTCCAACCACGAACAGAGGAGGACCTCCGTATAAGCGCCAAAGAAACCCCTGTGTTCTCTCAAGCATTTCATGAGCCCTTCTTGTTCCCCCTCCCAGCTCCTTGAAGAAGCCTTTTGTGCAGATCCCCACGCACGGAACATATTTTACTGAAACGGCACCGTCCCCTCCCTCCCTGCCTCCCTCCGCAGCAGCTAGCTTGCAAGAGCTGACCCCAATTGCTGTCAAGGAAGAGGAGCTGGCCCCTTCTCCTCGCACCGCCCCCCCCCACCACCGCCCCAGTAAAGGCTAGGACGAAATATCGCCCTATCATTCAAAAGTTGTTGTTCCAGGGGAAAGACGGGTTTTGCTGACCAGATTTAGTGTTTTCCAGATGCACGGCTCGTAATGTTTTCAAATGGAGCAGCCGCAGCCTGGAGAGTGATTGAGAGTTTTACATACGGTTAGTAGCCGCCCAGAGCGCTGCCTCATCTGTAAGGAATGGAGGGGACACAAAGTCCAAAGAGATAGGGCTGTCTGCACGGAGGGAGGGGACGCCGCTCCCTCTCCCCTTTCCCCCACCCCTTTTCTGAAAAGCAGGAGACATGCCCGGGAGCCTAATCTTGCTTTTTATAGGCTGGAACTGAGCTACGGCTCTGGGTTTCCTCGCGGGGAAATGTATCGTTGGTTGCCATCGGCTGGTGCTCCTGAGATCTGCAAAAGTCGACCCCAGGAGCGCGATCTGAGTCGACCCCAGATACTTGGGGCGCTGTGTGGGGAGGGGGAGGCGTTGGCTTCCAAAGGCAGATATGCAAGCGAAGCTACGCCCTGAATGCAAAGGTTTCCTAAACTGGGAAGAGAGGAAGCTCAAAGGCAAATTGCCAAATAATCGGCCCAGATTATGATAGCTCCCAAAACGCTACAGTGCGTATTTAAAAATAAAACAACAAAACAAGGAGAAAAGGAAAACTATGTTGCCTTCTGCTGCAAGACAACCATCTCTCTTTGCTAGTCCACGCCGCGAAACTCGCCCCGGGCAAAGGTGTTTGCACAGAAGGGGCCCAGAGCGAGGCTGGGATTGCTTAAGGTCTGCCGCGGAGCTTTTGCAACAGAAGAAGTTGCCAAATTCCCCTTTGGAGCGTCGCCGCTGCATCTCAGCGACACGAGGCGAAAGGGAGGCGGGATCCGCGAGCTGGGAGAGAAAGGCCTTTTCGGAGGCCCGGAGAAGAGTTGCAGCAGCCGGGAGCGCGCAGCGCCTGAGCCGGTTCTGTGCAAAAAGTACAACCGAGCGCCCGCGATCCCTTCCCGGGAGGTGGGCGAGGCGAGATGTTTGCTCGTTTCTGCTCGTTTTCAGGGTCGCGCTTCCCAGCGCATACATACGTTGTTTATAATCACCGCCGCCCTGATGAACTTTTTGTGAACTGTTTAAAAGTGGAGGTCTGTTGAACAAACAGCGGCGCCACTGCCAGCCATAATTTCATTGCAACAAGCAACAGACTTTTAACCCTTCGGGCTCCAGGAGGAGACGTTGCTGGCAAAGCAGCAGCCCTCTCTGCTTTGTGGCTGTGAGCCCCTGGAAGGTTACATATAAGCAACCACTCCGCTTACGGAGCAATGGATCCACAGCTCAGTTAAGCCCGAGCATTTGGATCTAGGGTCCAGAGCAGGCTTTACCCGCAAGTCCCAGTGAAATCAAAGAAATGCGCTCAAGGCTGCAATCCTACCCACTACTCGTTTACCCGGGAGTAATCTCCAGTTAACGCATTGGGACTAGAGTAGACATGCACTGGTTTACCCTGTAACTACCCAAACCTTCCTTTACCCTCTTACCTGAAGGTAAATCCCAAGAGGTCCACTAAAACAAGGATGGGGGACCGGAAGCCCACTCTCCTTAGGCCGCACCCCACTGGCCCTGCCCCCACAAACCCTTCGGAGCGCTTTTGTCTGGTTTGAATGTGTCCTTGGCCGAAGATAATGCCTCTTCGCTTGCCTTGACGCACTTTATAGAGAAATAGAACACAGAAACCTTTTGACTCTTGCGCGGTTAGAATGTAGGCTACCGTAACATCCATGGAGCCACCGCCGCCTCTGGCCTCGCCCACCGCCGGCCCCGGAAGGCTCCTTCAGGTGGGACCCTCAGGCTGAAAAGGAGTGGCCCCCCCCCCCCGCACCGAAATAAAGACAGACCCAAGTCCCGCTTGTATTTTGCGAGGCCTAGTCCCCAGAAAGTGCACGCAGAATCGGGGCTGTTCAGGACTACTTGTTAGCTCTAGGTATTAATCGCCTGCCTTGACATGCTAATAAAAGGCGACATATATAATGCACAGTGTAAATTAAAATGCACAAGCGTCTGAGAAAGTCACGCTTAGAGAAACTGTCAAAAAGAAGTGGGGTTTGGGCATAACGAGGGCGCGTAGGCCGTGGCTGCTAAAGTTTGTTAGTGTTTATTGCGATTATTTCCCACCCCATCCCCAAAAAAATCAGTACGTTGAATTGGTGTGTATGCTTTTGCTGAGATTCCGGCTACACTAGAGAGTTGGACTAAAGACCGCAGTTTTATCTAATTCGTCCTGAAAATTAAATAAACCACCTCCCTGGCTGTTTCTCCGCCTCCGTGGAGCGATTCAGGGCTTGGCACTTTGCTTTTCCGAGTCCCCGCAAGTCTCCTTCTACCTTCGGGAATCTCCCCGTTATGTAACACTCTTTTGCTTTATACATATAAGGGGGGCGGGCGGAGGGGACGTAAGGCAGGAGACAACAGAAAATAACAGAACCGCACATATGTCACGATTCCCCCCCCCAAAAAAAAAAACTTGATTAAAAAGCTCTCCTCCGTGCCTCCCCCTCCCGCATGCTACTTTGGAGAGCACACCCGCTCCACCTCGTTTATATGCTGCTAGCACATGCCCAGCACCTCGGCCAGAGTTGCTAGAAGCTGCCATAGCTGCAGCAGCTTCCGACCGTACCAGCCCGCGACGGAAAGCAAAACCTCCTCCCCGGGGTGGGGATCGCGCCGCGCCTCCTGCCGAGCGAGGCGAGCTCGCTGGCTGCGCGAGAATGTGACCTAAGGCAGCAGCAGCAGGCAGGCTCCGAGCGCCAAAGAGGCCACGCGGAATTTCCTCCCCGGAGGTGTCCGGCTGACAAATCCGTCAAGCTCGCCTGGGAGGAAAAGGGGGGAGCTGCACGGCGAGGGTTTCGCTGCAAAACCTGCTCGGTGTCCGCTGCCGAGAGGAGCCTCCTCTCTCTCTCTCTCTCTCTCTCTCTCTCTCTCTCTCTCTCTCTCTCTCTCTCTCCCCCCCCCCCCCCATCAAGCTGCTGCGCTCATGTTACAGAGCAGACTCGAAAGGAAAAGAAAAAAGCGGCCCCGGCGCTCGGCGTGTCTGGCTGAACACCCAGTTCTCCGGGCACCACTGGCAGCCGCCGCAACTCCACATCATTGGGTGGGAGGCAAATGCATTCACGCAGCGCCCTGCTTGGCTGTTGGATCCTCCTCTGCCCTCCCCTGTTCTCGTTCTCTCTCTCTTCAAAAAGGGAACCGCTTGCATCGCCCTCGCAACGGCAACAGACTCTTGGCAGCCACTGGAGGCGGGCGCAGGAGCAAACTTTTGCTCGCACGCTCCTGCCTTCGCGAACTCAACAAACCTGGTGCCCGCGGCCAGGGGAAGCAGCCGCAGCGCTTTGCGCTTCGCCTCCCCGGGAAGGAGGGTCCGGAGAAACCATGCCGAGAGCGTTGGCGGCCTCTCTTTCCCGCCATTCAAGGTGGCTCAGGGGCCTTTCTTGCCAACCAGGGCACGAAAAAGGGTGCAAGCAGGAAAAATAACCAAGAGAGTAAGCCCCAGCCGGGCTCCAGCGAGCCAGGAAGGAGAGCGAATGCCGCGAGCGCACACGAGTTCCCTGTTGGCGCCTTTCCTCTTTCCACCTCCTGCTCCTTTTGGCAGCCGGCCACTTTCCACTGCATAAACCACAGGCCCGCCGTCAGCTGCACGGCAGGCGGGTCGGAGCCGTAGAGCAAGCGGACGTGGATGGCGAATGTCAGGGGGGAATGGCGCTAACCCAGCGGGGCTTTCGCGTTAATCAGAGAAGGCCCTCCTCTGTAATCAAAACAAGACCACGCATAGTTCGCCCATCTCTAGCTCCCTGCCCGTTTCAGGTCTCCCCTAAACAAGCTGCAGAGCATCTCATGGGGAGGCAGCCTTTTCTCCTATATTTCAATAATGACGCGACGTACACTTAGCCTATTCATGAGCCTGCACATGTACTCAAGCCTGAACTCGGGGGCAACTACACGCTTTCTGGCTCTACATTACTGGAAATGTATTTATTGCATTTATATATCTCTTCCAAGGAGGTCAAGGTGCCAAACGTTCCCCAATTTTAGCCGCACATCAATCGCGCGAGGTAGGATCAAAGGAAAGGGCAGGGCGAGTCAAGGTCACTCAGGGAGCATCTTGGGCTGCACTAAGCACTACACTGTCCTGGCTTCCGTTTAAGTCAAACCACCTTTTCTTCCATTTACAATTTGAACCAAGCCCCGCTGTGTTAAACGGGCCTCGCCCCACGGTATTAGAACTGTAACCTTAAGATATTAGTGCAGTTTGCTATTTTAAACAAGGCTGCAGTCTTGTGCACACTTGCCTCGGAGTAAGCCCCCTTGAACACAGAAGAATTTATGAATAAGCATGCACTGGGTCGTGCAAAATACGGTGGCATAAATTTGAACACGCCGTTGCGCAGAGGTGGCGGGGAGCTACGTTGTACGAGAGAGCTTGAAGCACGTTTGTTAAGCGAAGTAGGAAACAGCAAACTAAGTATCCACGGCTGCGAGGAAGGCGGCTGACCTTTAGCCGCGACGTGTGGCATTTTGTCTGGCCACAAAGCTAAGCACAATGTGCCTGCGACGTCTCCAACCCGATTTTCTCATGTGCGTATCGGAGGCGCGCAGAACGATGCCCAAGTTTGCCCAAGCAGCGCGCGGAAAAAGAGAAGAACCGGTTGGGTGGCTATTTCAGGGGCTTTTAAACTTCCTCTTTCTTCTGTCTGCGCACGTTCCTCGGGAGGCTTCCTGCGCCGTCACGTGCGCCTTCGCGATCCGGACTTTCTTCTCATGTAAACAAAGCGCTGTGCAGGCATTACGGGGCGGCCGCGATCGATTGGGCACAGGCACAGGCATCCGGAATGGGGGATTCCGGACTCGAGACTCAGATAAAACGGGACGAGATGGAGAGAGAGAGAGAGAGAGAGAGAGAACGATCTTTCCCCGTCTCCTGTTTTCCCTTGGCTTTTGTAAGGAACAGGAGCTCCAAGCCTCGGGGAAAGGAGCCGTGTGCATTGCAAAAGTGAGGGGTGAGATGTCGAGAGCAGGAGGACGAGGGGAAGCGAGGACTCCACAACCCCAGCCAACTGCTGTGTAGCCGCAGGAAAGGAAAGGACTTTGCTGCCGTTTGCCAGGGAGACCCTGCTTCGAAGGGAGAGAGTGGCTTCAGACAGCCTTTGCCTTCGTTTCCCTGGAAGATCGGGGTTCAAAGGGGGCGGTGCACAGCCCGGCAGCGCATCCAAAAACCTCTGGCAGCAGCCGGTCGTTTCCTCCACCGCCGTGCGCAAGGCTTCGGACCGCAGCAACCTCCTTGGCACATCAACCGCGAAGCAAAGCGCAGTGACTTCGACTCCTTACCGCCATTTGCCAGGAAAACTTGTGAATAAGTGATGTTCGGGGACGGGGAGGGGCGGGGAGAGGAGGAGGACGGAAGGCCGTCAATAAGGGAAAGGTAAAATGGCTGGCGAGCCTTCAAATAACCCTGCCCGCCGTCTCTGTCTCTCTCTCACTCTCTCCCTCTCACACGTCGTCTCTTGCCGACGTTTTCTGCGCGGTGGAGAAATAGCGCCCCCGCTTCTCCTAGTACGAGACCCGGGGGAAGCTGTGGGGCCCGTTTGTTCCACCCAAATGAACTCGAAGGTGGAGCGGCCACGCGGGGGGGATATTGGGGGGTCGTCGTGCGCCTTAATAATCTGGTCCCTCGTGAAATAGCCCGGGCACACGGGACGTTGCAGGAAGCAGAAACGAAGGCAGCGAAACAGAATGAAGGGGAGAGAAGTATTTCTCTCGCGACCTCGCGTCTCTCTCTCCCCCCCACCCGCCGTTTGATCCGAGAAAGTCCCCGAATTGACTTGTGCCATTAAGGCCCAGTTCCCGCACTACGTACACGGCGAAAAGCACCTTCGCCTCGGGCGCCGATGTGGGGGTCTCACCCCGTCCCGTGGGGTCCCCTCCTCCACCCTTCCGAGAGGATTATAGGCTCGGCAGCACCGTGGCGAAGGGCGCTCGCCTGGTCTGTACCGAGCGCAGGCACCTCCTCGCGCTGCCGCCCCCTGCAACTCTCCTTCGCTCTTTCAGCCAGACCGAATGAGTCATCCCAGCCCGTTTCGTCTTTGAGATCCCCGACCGGCCGCGCCATTTTAGGCGCGCGCACAGACACGGGCTCGGTTTCCGCTGCTGCTGCTGCTTGGAGAGACAACAAGCAGGCGGTGACAGAGGCGGAGGAGGGGCGGCGGCAGCGGCAGCAAGGGGCCAGAGGAAAGGAGAAGGGCCTCCGTGGAGCCTGCCCGCTTGGCACTCAATGGGTCTTTCAGGTACCTAAGCGGACGCTGCCTCCCTGAGTATCAGCCAAGCGAGAGCGGGGGAAAACGCAGGCAAGGCCCCGTCGGCGCCTGCGGCCCATTAACCCCTCGCACGCCCCCCAGCCGGGACAGCAGCCAAGCTGGCTGGCTTGCAAAGACAGAAGGAAGAGGTTCATCCCAGCCCAGTTTTGGTCTCACAAGGGTGTGCTAAGGATCCAGTGACTTCTTGGAAAATCCAGGTTAGGGAGGGAGTAGGCTGAAAGAAATTATTTTTTAAAAAAAACCAAAACCGTGTTTGCTAATAGGAAAGTTTAAGAAGGAAAACCAACACAAGTATCGAGCTATGTGCGTGACTGGTACACATAAACAAACTAGCCCAGACCCAAGGTCGGTTGCTGTGAAGACCAGGATGAAATGGTAAACCCGCCTGGTCCACACCCTCTTGCTTTTTAAGCCCCACGGTCTACAGCAGCGCGCGTGCACGGGGGAGGCGCACACCCACAGCCGAGTTTCTCCCCACCCCCTTCGTGATGAATGCGCTCGCCGCCCTTTCTCTCTCCCATTGCCTGCCCCGCTTGGGTCGGCGCTGCCCTTTGTGGCTTTTCCGGCCCGGCGGCCGCGCTGCGAGAGCCCAAAGGAGGTCGGCGTCGGCCCCCGTATTCACCGGGGAAACGAGCAGATATTGATCACGGGCGAGTTGATTTTGCTTAATTGTGGCTGACAGTGCCTGTGGTTTCCTCATTTACGGAGCAACAGCATCGAGGGTCTGATTGATTGGGAGCGCAGCGCCTCCCACTCCCCGCTCTCCCTCCCGGCAGACACACACACACGGGGGGGGGGGAGCGAGCAGCCACCTCCGAGAGGAGCCTGTGTGAAGGCGAGTCCCCCGGGAGGGGAAGGAGCAGCTTCTCATTATTCAGCAAATGGCCGGCGCGCCGGCAGCTAGAGATGCAGCTTGGTTGGTTCGCTGTCGAGCGCTCGGGCGAGCTTAAGTAGCCTTAAATCCTCCCGCTCCCCCCGCAGGACCGTCTGCCTGCTTTTGCTTGCGTCGTCGGCCCCTTCGCCTCCACCGCCGCCGCCTCCTTCTCCTCCTCTTCGCCCGCCAGCAGATTGGTCCGCGAGTTAAGCGCTCGCGAATGGAGAGCTTTTAACAGGGCGGGGGGTTGCAATCCTCGTCGCCTAAGCGCTCGCTCAGTCGAAGTCCCCACGCCGAGGTGGCGAGCTCGTCCCCCGCAAACTTAACTCAGGAGCAACCTCGCTCTCCTTTCAATGAAATGACGCCATAGCAAAGCAGCTTAAGGCGCAATCCAGCGCTCACAAGCCCCGGTTGAAATTAATTGCTAAAGAACAGCAGCCGCTCCCTGCGCAGCTTTGTCAGCCGGGCTTGCGCAGGAGACCTTCCCGTTGGCTTGCGCCCTTAGCCATCTTCCTGCGGAGAAGAAGCGAAAATCCAAACCACCAGCACCATCACACTTCGTCTGTACAACTCCTACCAGTAAGGAGTTTTGGTGCCAGCGCTTTCTGGAATATGTACATTAAACGTGCCTTTTAAAATAAAGATGAGCGCAGCAGACTTAAATGTCAGAAAAGGAGCTGTGTGGCAACCATCTGCAAGCCGCTTGATCCAGGATGACTTCACAATTGCCCTGCGACCCTTTTTATATCTACTCAGAAGTAAACCTCGTTGAGCTGAATGGGGCTTACTCACAGGTGAGCGCGCATAGGATTGCCGCCTTAAATGTGAAATCTGGGCCCAGTCCCTAAACCTGCCTATCAGTTGCAGGAGGGTTTCTTCCACGAATCATGTTCTCCAATCCAGATTTCCCTACATTAGCATTTCTAGCTAACTGTCCCATCCCAAGTGCTTTCCGCTCCTTTAACTTTTTTTAGCCCCCCCCCCCTAAAGTGCATTCCTGCACCCCCGGGGTGGGTTCCATCGTAAAGCAAATGAGCACAGGATTGCAGGCGGCCCAAGGCTCACCGAGAGGAAGACACAGAATACACAGCGACACCTGCTTCCAGGTAAACATACATAGGATGGAGCCGAAAGACAATTTATGCGACGACTAGGGCTTCGGCATCACTCATAGGAACAAAGGCTTATCATGAACCAGACCATGGGCCTATCTTGCTCATATTGTCTACACTGACCGGCAGCAGCTCTCCAGGGTTTCAGGAAGGCCTACCTGGGGACGCCAGGGACTCCCCAAGTCCAAACAGGGCCGCTGGTGGGGATAGGAAGCGTTCTTCAATTCTAACTGTACATCGCCTAGCACCTTAAGGAAAAACCCTCCGGTCTCCCAGAGGCTTCTTCAGCAGAATCTATCCCGCCTTTACTAAAAGCATCGTACGTGTCCTCAAGCAGCAAGCAGCGATCTAGACGAATCCTCCGGTTTTAATATCCCAGCAATGCGCAGGGCCAGAACCGGCCGAGGGAGCACAGAGCAGGGCCTCGCGGACAAAGTTTCACGGCGCAGCTGGGATTCCTCCTCTGGCTGCGAAGCTGCGCGCCCCCTCGGCCTTCCTCGGAAGACTTAAGGACCCCGGCGCAGCCTGCCTTGCCATCTTGAAGTCGTCGGCTCCGAAACGGGAGGGAGGCAAGGGGGGCTGAGCGCGGAAGCAACTGCGCTGCAGATGGGCGGCTATGAAATTTTGCTGCTGCTTCGAGCCTTAATTACTGGCTCTTGATCCGTGGGACTACGACACGACACCGCCAAGGTTAAAATGCCCGGAACAGCTCTGAGCAGATGTGAGCGAGTTGGCAGACGCGCAAATGAGGTCTGCCTCCAAGCACGATAACAAGTGACTAATACATTGCATATCGCTGAAAGAAAATTATTTTCCTCTCATTTGCATTAGCTCTCTCTCTCTCCCCCCCCCCCTTTAAGACCAAAATAAAAAGCCAACGACAGCACCACCACTCGCGCGCCCCGCTCAGAGGCAGCAGTCTAATCCTGGGGTGGGGGTGGGGGGGAGAGAAAGATGCTGGGTGACTTTTAGAAATTTGTGGAAGCAGGAAAAGATTTGCCAGTGTTTTGGCAAGGCAGCCGTGTTTATCTTTCCGCCTTTGCTCCAAGGCAAAAGTAGTTTCGCAAGCAACATTCCTGCAGAAAATGGCAGACGTCACGTTAGAGCTCGATTTATTGCTCTGGCGCTTAATGAATGACTGCTGGGGGTATCTTCCACCCAGAGTGCCTCGTGCACAGAAACTGGAGAGTGACAGATATGCCGCATGAGAGTGACGAGGAATGAAATTCGATGTACAGTTGCCAGTTGCCCTGAAACAAGCCGGCATTGCCCAAAACAGAAATTCTATTCACAAACAGAAGTGCTCGGATTGAAGACGATGGGCGCCACAATCCAAAACAAAATAGAATAATCCTTATTCCCAGGTTTTATATGACTTGCCTCCCCGCTGCATGCATGTTAATTCCGAAGCAAGTCCCACAGTGCTGAATGGAGCTCATCCGCTTCCAAGCAGGGTTAGAGCTGTATCGCTAATGGCTTTCCGTTGAAATCAAAATGACATATTTCCAAGCTGTTAAGGGGGGGGGGGGCATTTCAGACAGGCTGACCCCTCACTTTAGCGAGACTAATCATCTCGGTACTAAACCAGTTTATTAAACAGATCCCATTGAAATCAATTGAACTTCCCTTAATGTGAATCGTACTGGGATCACAGGTTCCTCAAAAAGCATTGAAAGGTTTAACTGCCAAGTGTAAATCTACTTTCCTGCATACTCGCAATCAATTTGAAAACACTAGGACATTTTCACACAATATGTTACAAGTTTTCTTTTCTTTTTTGTTTCCCCCACATCTTTAATTCAAATATAAGACCTAAACAGGCTACAATGCCTGTTCATTTTAAACATGGCTCTTTTTCTCTCTTTGTCACACTTTAAGTGTTTTTGCAGCCATTGTGTATCAGTAGTGCAAGAGAATACTCAGAATTATATTTCATGTTGTGTGCATGTGCCCTTATAGGTCTTTCCCAGATGCATTCAAATGGCACAAGTGAGATGGAAAAAACATATTGAAAACTGCTTCAGCTTCACTTTATGATGTGTGGGAATTCAGACACACTTTTGTACTTCCAGATTAATGTGTGAAACAGGAAATTGCACGAGTGAGATGCACAGGAAACATATGGGGGGGGGGGGCGGTTCATGTATTCCATGCAAGGAGAAATTGGGTGTATTCTTCACATATTACACCAAAGCATTAAAAGACCCCTTTGCCATCATGCCTCTAGCCATTCTGGGTTATTAGCAATAAGGCCCTGATGCACTTTCCAAGGTGGGAAAGCTGCATAAGCTACTAATTGGCTATATTGATATAGCTGATATACAAAGAAGTGCTCATTCCATTACCTACATAAAGGTAAAGGGGACCCCTGACCATTAGGTCCAGTCATGACCGACTCGGGTTGAGGGCTCATCTCGCTTTAATGGCCGGCGTACAGCTTCCAGGTCATGAGGCCAGCATGACTAAGCCGCTTCTGGCGAACCAGAGCAGCACACAGAAACGCCATTTACCTTCCCGCCGGAGTGGTACCTATTTATCTACTTGCACTTTGACATGCTTTCGAACTGCTAGGTTGGCAGGAGCTGGGACTGAGCACCGGGAGCTCACCCTGTCGCGGGGATTCAAACCACTGACCTTCTGATTGGCAAGTCCTAGGCTTTGTGGTTTAACCCACAGCGCCACCAGCGCCAAATTTCTGTAGCAGAATGATTCCCACCTAATCTGAAAAGTTTATGAAGAGGAGTGAAGCTACCTCACTCTGCTAGGGGGACAGGAAGGCTGTGGCAAAGTAGAGTGTTTCTTGCGCATGTGTGATCAAAGAGCCACTCTGGATAACAGGTTTCACTCCCGCTGAGCCAAAGCAAAGTCTAGGAACCATGTCAATGTGATGCAAGTAAAGCAACAGTCCAGGCCACAGTCCCTAACTACATTTACCTGTAAGTAAGCCCCATTAAATTCAATAGGATTTACTGCAGAGTAGACAAGGTTAGAATTGCACATTGCTAAATTTCATAGAACTGTAGAGTTGGAAGGGACCACGAGGATCATCTAGTCCAACCCCCTGCAAGACAGGAATCCTTTGCCCAACCTGGGACTTGAACCCACAACCCTGAGATTAAGATTCTCATGCTATACAACTGAGCTATCCCTCAGGGTTTTGTTCTGTTTACTGTTATGCAAATGTTGGTCACATTGAAATAAGCATTGTGTAACCACCATTTTTGAGGTCAGTATGCCTCAGTATATCAGTTTCTGCTATTAAACGTATGGCCTGCTTTCATGCTTCCCATAGATATCTGGTGGACCAGTCTGAGAAAAGGATGCTGTACCACATGGGCCATGCCCCTGATTCAGCACTCATTTTCTTATTAAACCTGACTCTCAATCAAGAGAATCAGGAGCCGGATCACACAAACAGGATGTTGTTGCCCCTAACAAAATTGGTGTACCTCGGTCATTGACATTACTGTTTATGTAAAAGCAGGGAGAAAACCTGCAAACAAAGCATCATGAGATGATTCCTTTTGCTGCAAAAGTAGTTTTGCTCCACATTTTAACACTTAGACATTGTGAGAATAGCAGCCTAGTTTTCTCAGAATAGATTCAGTTTATTTCAGAACTTGATCGTACAATATTTAAAAACAATGGAAGGTTAACAGATTTGTTCACTAAATACAATGGAAATTTCCTCACGTTACAAACAAATCTAACTCTGTTTTTAATTACCATGCAAATCAGAACACACTAAACACACTGTGTGTAGCCCTGTTCTTCTATTTCTCTCACTCACTATTTCTCAAACCTTATCTTTCTTCTCCTAGGAAAGCTAGGCAGTTTTGACTCAGTCTTCAGTAAAAAGCAGTTTTCTCCCGCTATTTGCAAAAGGTATGCCTATCTTGAACTCCTCTATCACTTTTAATACCAGTTTGATTATTTCAGAGTGATTAGAACACAGTAAATTCATGGATTTCACTTGTAAGCTTAGGATCACAGCCCTAGACCTCACCCATCTTGGATGAGCTTTCCTTGGTATTTTTTATGTTCTGGTTTCAAACAAAGCCATACTCATTTAGCAAGGGGTGTGACTGCATACTGGAGCTGGTCTTGTGCGAGGTGAAATACTCTTTAATCCTGAAAGAATGTGAAAATTTACTTCCCACTTGCCTCCCACAATCTAATTCTCCCCTTAATAAACCCATTTGGAAATATCAAATGTGAGATCTGCCTAAAATTGTGCAGTTTATACTTGGTTTTAGTCCTGAATTATGAAAAGGGTTTAATTTGAACCAGGAATTTCCCTTTCAGTGCCTGCATATATAAATTGCATTGACATTGCTAATTGTGCCTTGGTATCTGCTGCTAAAGGAGAAGGTCCCAGGCATGCCAACTCTTATTCCAGAAGGAGATACTGGAATAGGTTGGTTCCTACCCAGGGTGGGACAAAAACAGCTTCAGTGCTTAAATTCAGATAGGACTCTCCAGGGCAGAAACCTAGTTGCATTGACATCTGGAGCCAGAATCTGGTGAGAGTCATTTTTCTTTGCACCTGCAAGCTGCCTAGGGACTACAGTTAGCATACATAGAGTGCACCTGGAATGAAAAGTGAGGCTTTTGGATCAGAGAGTTTGGCTACTACAATTCCTGAGCATTGGCAGACTATGCACTGGAGGCATGTGAAAGCTGAAAGCATTGGGGTATTAGTACACAAGTCACTACCTACAGTTCTGCCTTCAAACCATTTCCTCTAGAATTTTTAAGAACATTTCTATCCTGCCTTTCCATTATACAGTGTCCAAGGCACTATATAACTTAAGATCCACAGAATGTTAACACCTGGATTTCTTCCTAATGAACCAATATGGTTATATATCATACATGTATAAATGAACTTACTCTAAAATCTATGGCTCGAGTATTGCAGCAAAAATATCAAGAAATCAGTGATCATCCAGTCCTGCTAGTATGTCCCTCTCTGAATTCAGTTTGAGACACCTAGACTGCAAGTCACAATTTGTGTGTTAGAAGGTGGAGCACAACTATTTCCACAACAGAATGAATCCTGCCTAAGTGCCAGACATGCCATGCTCACTGGCAGGAGGACAAGCAGAGCCTCCCCCAGAGATCTTAAGGCACAAGTTGGCAGGTGTTAGTGAAGGTGCTTTGGCAAGTACTTGTAATAAATCATACAAGTTTAACAAAAGCACTTATTACTGAACTATTTAGACTGTCTTGAACAACTTTCCAGTATCCTTGACGGACAGGGGCCTTCTCTGTGGTGGCTCCCAGATTATGGAACACTCCCTCCCTGTAAAGTTGCATATGTCTCCCATGTTGGCATAATTTTGCTGACAGTTGGGTGACAAGGGTTGGCAGTCTGTTATTCCTTGCCTGCTGTGTTGTGAACCAAAACTGTTTTGAGTATTTTTATATAGAAAATATATGGAGGTGGGGGGAGGGTGCTGAGCAGAAAGCAAAAACACTTCCTTTACTATGTGTGTGTCTCCATGGGCTCCTATTGGAAGGAGGACAGGGTAAAAAATATAACAGTTTGGGGGGGGGGGGAGAGAAAATATTGTGGGATGCATTATTACTAGAGCAGTCAAGTACAACGTTTTCTTGTTGCCTAGAATGGACGCACAGCGGAATGTGACTCCAGACAGGGAGAACTTCCTGTCATACCTTCTCTGGAGCTTCTTCCCTCTGTGTGTGACCCTAGCTGACCAGATAAAAGGGCAAGCCACGCAACCATCTATCTCTTGCTCTCTTGGACCCTGGCTGTCCTGGCTCTTATCCAGCGCACAGCTCAACCGTCAAATAGGATGGAACCCAAAAGCAGAAAGTCTGAGATGTAGCTCAGACTTATTTTAACTGTAGCCACAAGATAAAACCTGCCTTCAGATTGCTGCTGTGAACTGAATGTGAGTAAAACTTTATTCTTACTTTTAAAGAAGACTCTGTTGTGTTATTCTTATTTTAAAAGGGAAATAAAGGGGAAACTTACCAGGAACAATCCAAACTGGACAAGCCAGGCTGGATTGCTTAATTAAAGGATTATAACGAATCATCAACCTGCTTCCAATAAGTTGCAAAGGGAATGTGCTCTGCTGTTTACTCGCTAGCGTGAGTGAGGAGGGATAATATTCAAACAATATATCCTCTCCTACCTTCCTTAACATTCCCACAAATCTGAAATATTATGTGCCATTTTTAAACATAGTGAAACAAACAGGAATCAACTGTATCCTCAAGACAATTATCCTGGAGAATAGTCCAATGGGCTTCAAGGAGAGAATCCTGAACTAAGCCATTTGTAGACTGGAAATTGTGTGTACAAAAGTAACTGAAGCTGTGGTCCTGAAAACACCTGCAAAATTGTGCATCTTCAGATTTTTTCTTAGATGCAAGTGGAATGTGTCCTTTGGTAGGCCCCCCCTCTTCTGTCAGTGGGCCCATGTGGATTTATCTGGCTGTGGTGGGCAAGGCTCCAAGGAGAAGCACTGTGTCTAGCCTCTGTCTTAATTTTCCACAATTGCCCGTAACAATGCTAGGTAGGAATTATTATCATAAAAGAATAGCTAGATCCAGGTCCCCGGCACTATTTTGAATGCAAGGCTGGGTAGGTGGGTAGGTGTGTGTGTGTGTGCAAGGGGCAGGCATCAGCAGTGGGCCCTGCCAGGTACTTGGATCCTAGCAACTGGATGTGGTTGGGGAAGGGCCATAGTTTAGCGATGAGATGTATGCTTTGCATACCCAGGTATGTCCAGGTAGGACTGGGAGATCCCTGACTGAAGGAGAGTAGCTGCAAATCTCTGTAGCCAGTGCAGATCTAGATTTACCCAATGGCCATATTCAGTATAAGGTAGCTTCCTATGTGCTTCTGCCATCCACACCAGGAAGAGACTGTAATCCCTACTTCCTAAAGAACAGTGTTCCTCCCTGGCTTCAGGTAGGTGTTCCAGGACACTGTGTACTCCATGCAGGATTATCTAGCCCAGGGGTTCCCAGAGTGTGGTCTGCAGGTTTCATTCAGGTGAGCTGCAGCATGCCCACATTAAATATTCATAATGATTTTTACTGATATTTTTTATTGCTTCTTTTATTTCTTATGTTGTAATTTATTGTATTACAATCTGAGTTCTATGGAATGTGAGTTGTAATATAATAAAATACAGTATAAGAAATAAAAGAAGCAATTAAAAGGCAATTAAAGATCATACAGCTTCTAGCATGGCAGAATACAACAGCTACAAAAGGCAGAATATCTTTAAATGGTCTGTAAAGACCATCAACAATTTTCAAGAGGTCCACGGTGCGGGTGGGATTTGGGAACCAAATATCTAGTCTGGCCTAGGAGCAGGCCAGTTGTTTGTTTTTAGGTGAGTAAATCTTTCAAAAGAGTGAATTCACAGGTGTGTGTTCTCAACTACATGACCTCAGTATCAAGTGTTCAGCCATCACAATTAGAATCATAGAATTTTAGAACTGGAAGGTACCCCAAGGGTGGTGTAGTCCAACCCCCTGCAATGCAGGAAGAGGACACACAGCACTTCCACGATGGATGCTTTTCAAAGGCGCAGGTTCACACATTTTATCGGAGGCATGAGATAGGCAGAAGTGTGTGTGCATGTGTGAATCAACCCTCAGCTAAGCTGCTTACAAGGAACTCTGTAACATCCTCGCGGGGGCGCATACACCCTTTCCCTACTTTCAGAGGAATAGTATGCAGTTGGGGACACGCGTGCTAAATGAATGTTGCAGGTGAGGGTCGTGTCCCCCCTCCTCTAACTGGCCCCCAAAAGCTCATTCCTCCCAGCAGCCCTGGGAGGTGGTGTTCTTTCAGCTCAGTTTTGTGGTTCCGGCAAAACCACCGGGCACACTTACAAAGGAGTAAGGGCCATTGCACCCCGCAAGACTTGAATTTCCAAACAGGCTTGGTTGGGGACTGCGCCGCAAGCTATTCGAAGGGGGAGGGGAGAAAGGGGGAGGGCGGGCCTCAAAACCCCATCCCAGGAAATCGACGAGGAAGATGATGCTGGGGTGGATTTCTTGTGTTTAATATTTGTTTTGTTTTTCCCTCGGGTATGCTCGCTACTTTCTTTACTATGGCCCGGGGCGAAACCGTTGTCCCCTGTCGCCGCGCCGCCCCCTTTAGTTCTCTCTCCCTCGCCATAGAGAGAGCTTTGTGTAAAAGCCGAAGAGGCGCTGGCTGCTCGCGCTCCAACAGCTGTCACATTATTTGCACTAGTTGTAAACAGCCTTCGGGGCCCCCCCTCCGCCTTTCTCCCTCCCTCCCCACACCACATAGTTAAATCCAGACTAACAATCCACAGTTAGAGATCAAACCAACAACAGCAGCATTGTGTCTGCCCTTCCTTGCTCTAGCATCACTCCTGCAGCTGGTTTACTCGAAACAAGGAGCCCCCCTCTCCCCTCCCCCGCCTCCCCCCAGGCCAGGGAACTATTTGTATCAGCCGGTCCCTCACTCTCGCGAACTCTCCTTGGGCAATAAATGGGGTCTTTTAAAAAGTAAGCTTTCCTCCGCCTCCCCGCGCGCCACCCCCGTCCTCTTTTTGCTCTTTTTTGACGCGTCTCTCTCTCTCTCTCTCTCTCTCTCTCTCTCATTTCCTCCCCAAGTCGCCCTCTCCCCGAAGGGCCAGGTCAGAGCTGGAGTCCTCTTCTGCTTGCCTCCAGTCCAGCTGCAGTAGCTTAGCGCGCCCCCCGCCCGCCCGTGCCTTTGCCCGGGTCTCGCTCATTGTGGCTCTTAGAAGCTTTAATGCCTCTCGTTCCGCAGGAGAAATTCCTCAGCTGGCTGCATTTGCAAGCGCGGGCGTCGGTGGGGGGGGGGGGGGCGCCGAGCAGAGAGCAGAGACTGTTGCTTTCTTGCCGTGCTGCTTTTAACAGTTTCTTTCCCTCGTGGTCCTTAAGAGACGCACCCCGTCGCCGCCGCCCCCCCCCCCGCCCCCAGCGCTTCTCATCAGCTCCCCAGACGCTACAGGCCCCGGACAGTGACGTGGACCCGATTATTTGCATTGAGTGACACGAAGAGACGCCGTGTCACTCAAGCGAGAGGGACGCGGAGGGAGGGGTGGTGGTTTGAAATCCTCTTTTTTCCAGCGCCAGCCGCACCCGGCGCCCGCTACCTGAAGCGAGCACTTGCAGGCCGGTTTTCTGTTCCCCGCACCAGCTGAGGCCCCAATACTCGAGTCGTAGCTGTCTGGAGAACGAACGAGCTGCCAGAAAGGGCGCCCGGGGGTTATTCTGATGCTGGGAAACTTCCACCCGGTAGAAGAGATAGGGGTTACTGGGTCGGTGATTGTCGGGGCGAAGAAAGGGGTAGAACCATAGAAGTGTAGAGTTGGAAGGGACCCTGAGGGTCATCTAGTCCAACCCCCAATGCAGGACTATGTAGCTCTCCCATATGAAGGTAGGAAGCAGGGCGTCCACATTAGTGTAGGCGCAGCTCATGGCTGCCCATGACCTTGCCTGGGTACCACCTTCTGGCTTGTCCCAGTTCAGATGAAAGGGGGCCTCGCTCAGCCCTTAATCCCACGTCCCACACCCTCTAACTGCTCGACAATATCCAAGTTGACTCGGTCCTAAATCCCTGTGTTCAGTTAGGGTTTGCTCTCAAGGCAAGTGCATATAATATTCCCCCTGTTAGAGCGACCCAGACCCACTGGATATTGCTCCCGGACATCCTTGCTGCTGCTGATACTCCGCTATGGCTTTGGCCAAGCCCCGAGCAAAAAACGGAAATGGAAGATCTTATGCCGCATGACAGGAGCAACCTCAGTGAGGCCTGCCATATTTTCTTGGACTACAATTCCCATCAACCCCTAGTCATTGTATCCAGCGGCTAGGGATTATGGGAGCTGTAGTCCCTGCCCGACGGTGATCCCAGCGAGTGCCCCTCTCCCTCACACACACACACACACACACACACACGTGTCCTCCTAGGCACCCTATATGTACTCATTGAGCAATTGAACTATTTGCCTATCCTTAAAAATAAAAAACCCTGCTGCGTAAAATACAGCTCTTGTATGCCAAAGTCCTCAGTAGCCGGAGGAACAGCTGCTTAGGTGTCCTGATCTTTTGGGCAAATAGCTGAGAAGGAAGCTGCTTTGGTCTCTCTGGGCCAGCGGGCAATTTGCCACCAACTACTTGTTCAAAGCCCAGGCGACCCTCACCGCGGAACAAACACACAGCCTTTTACTTGGGAAAGGGACCCCGGTCCAGCCTGCGGCTTTCCTCCTCTCGAGTAGCTGGCCTTTAGGTTCAGTGCAATTCATCTCGATTTTGACGGGGAGACCAGGTGGCTGGAGCTGTGCAGGCCGAGTCTCAGCTGCGGTCTCCAAGAGTGCAGCTTTGGGAGGCACCAACAGCCGCGAAAATTAACTCTTGACCCTAAACACATTTACATGGCAGCCGGCCCTGCTCAAGTCAAGAAGGCTGGCTGGCTCCAGTGTGCAAATGCAGTTAACTCTGCAAAGGGAGTAAATCTCGTGGTTGTACCTCCGTAGACCCCTGGCAACTGACAAACAGGCCTGTGTCATAAGCAACCACTTAAGACCGTTTCTTTTTGTTTTCCATTTCGCCCGTTTTTTATTATTACTGTTTTTATAAAAATATTTTTTAAAAAAAAACCTCTCGAAAATACAGTTGAAAAACTAGGATACGAAAGAGGCGCAGGGAAACTAAAGCGGGTGTGAAAGGAGGAAATTGGCGGCGCATTTCCTTACTTGCCAACTCCTAAATTTTATTAAACCATTGGGGCTTACTCCTAAAGTGTGTCAGAGATGGCAGCCTAAGCGTCTTGCTTCACCTTAGAAACTGTAACAGCTAACCCGATGCAAGATTACCCGCCGGAAGCAAAACGCACAAGAGTCCTTAAATGGGCCTTTCCCCCACGTTAACTGCGCGTGGGGTCGCAAACGTAGACCGCAAGACTTCTCTGGAAATAAGTCCCATTTAACTTACTTCCGAGTAACCACGTATTGGATTGGGCTGCCGCCGCGGCAAAGGATTGTTTGTGCCATCGCCGCCACAGAAAAGCAGGGAACTTGCTCCACTGCAAGCCGAAACCCCAGGCGACATCTCACCCCAACCAAGGCAAACCAGTAAGCTCGAGGGAACTTACTTCCGAGGGAGAAGGCATAGGATCGGCCTGCGCGGGTCTTTGGATCTGGGGCTCTGCCTGTGCTCGAGACAGCGGGAGGCGCAGACTCCAGCTCTAGCTACTAAAGGTTAAAAGGTTTCGCTAGCGCAGCTCCTGTGTCTCCGACAGACGAGCCGCTGCCTCCGCAGCACCCAACTTCCGAGCCAAATTCTCCCGGGCGAGCGATTCCAAGCATCCGCGTCTTTGTAGCCCTGCTGTGGTCAGTTACAACCGGTGCCTCAGCCGAGCTGGCAATTTATTTGCTTGCCGCTGTACAAAGTGGGGGGGGGGGGCGGGTGGAGAGAGGAGGGAGAAAGAGAAAACCATTGCTAACAAAATAATGTCAGCAAAGGCTGCAACACATTCTTGCGAGAGAGCAGCGCTTCGTGCCTACCGAGGCTCTTTCAGCACAAAGGCTTTTAGAGAGGAAGACGGGAGGGGGCGGGGGAGGGAGAGGAGGGAGCGAGAGCGCTCTCGTATTTCAGGGCTGTTGTCCCCCTGGGAACCAAGAACCAAGTGTAGCTTCAATCAAATGCTGACTTCTCCTTCGGGAACTCAGCAGGAAACCTGATCTCACAAGTTTATGCCTGCCTCCATCTACACGGGCTGGGCTCCCCCCACGCCCCCATCCGCCTTCCCTTTCATACCAGCAATTTGTATATAGAGACGAGATCCAATATTCCTGATTGAAAAGGAGATGAGGCGGGAGGGCGGGGAAATCAGGTCGGGGACTCTCCGTTCTTGCCAAAAGCAAAACAGCCTCGAAACATCCACGCAGGGCAGCCTCGCGTCGCATCCACCGGGGCGAAGCCGTTGTTCCAAGCTCGCAAGCCGTCTCCTCCTCCCACCCGTATTCTTTATGCTCTTGATTACACGTACAAGGAATCTCCGGCGCGTAAGGCTGCTGCAGCCCTCTCGGGTAGACTTCCTTGAGAAGAAGTCCCACTGAACTTAGTGGGGCTTACCTCCAAGGAAATGTGCCTGAGAGCGGACCTTTGGATGTTTGCTTCCGCACCCAGATCATCGTTACTCAGCAGTAAGCAAGGATGCTCAGCCGATGGTACCGGCTTCCTGGCCATTATTAGGAGGGCTGCATCACAGCCCGAGGACCCCCTGCAGGATTTAGGCGCGCTCAACTGTGTGTAGGATCGGGCTCTTTGGTCAGGTATAGGAAGCCACTGGAAACATATTTACGGTTCGCTTCGTTTCGACCCGAGACCAGATTAGCCGAACCACTTGGTTTCACGGATCCGGTTAGTTCCACTAAAACAATGCAACCTGATCGGCGTAATAGTTTAAGCTCTGTCTAGAACGGGAGCCCAGGCATGGGTCAGGTGGAACGCGCCCAAACAGCAACCTTGTGGCGAGAAACAATGCTCTCAGGAAGGCCACTGTCCACCCGGGCCACCCCATCTCCTCCTCCTCCTCTCCAATCAATGATCAGGAAGGATTCTTGATGGGGAACTGCAGCTTCTTGTGCAAGACCAACTGCGAGTGTGGTTTACACAACCCGCCCGGCCAAGAAGCAGCCAGGAGGAAAGGGAGATGACAGGAACCGAGACTCAGTGGGGAGGAAGGCGCACCAGTCACTTCCTGCTCTGAGGTTCCTGAACTGGGGGGAGGGGGCGTTTCAGCCACTCCTCTCTCTCTTTTTTACAACTCTGCTTGGCTTCTGCTTGTAAAGGGTTCCTGAAACTAACAACCCATGGTTCAAGTAACATCTCAGCTTGCTCAGAGCACAGGGGACAAAAGAACTCTCCCCTGGCCTACCCGAGATAGCGGATACCACAACAAACATATCAGCCTGAAAGCACCACCAAACCCTTTGCTTATTTTTTTGTTAAACCAGAGTAGAGTCCTTATGCATGTCTACTAGAAAGTAAGCAAAATAAACTTACTCTTCAGAAAGTGAATAGGATTATTGCCAAATACGCCTTTTTCACCACCCCCATATATATTTTTTTCCCAAGTGCTCCCCTTCTCTTTAATGTTGCAAACCCGGAATTCGCTTAATTGCTTTCTTTTGGCCTCCCCCAGCAACTTGCTCCTTTTGAAAATGCTGTAGGCACTCAAAATCATGCACACTCTCCAATCTATCACTATGTCAGGAAAGGCCTTGCAGAGGTGGCATAGAACTACTGAGCAAACATAGCTCATGGATTGCAACCACACGTCTTATTTTGGGTTTGGGGTTTCCTTCAAGGAAGCCAGTCATCCTCCTGATAAGAATTTGCCTATGCCAATTATAATGTGCAAATGGGTAACCTGAAACTGCATGTGTATTCATAAGTGAGCCTCAATGAGTTCACTGGCACTTACTCCAAAAGTAAGTATAGTATTCATCGTATTGCAGCCATTACCATGTTGCCCAAGCCACAGTAATCCAGAATCACTTGATTCATTGATTGATTGCTTTGAACTCAGTGTACCTAGAAGTACATGCGTTAAGCTCTGTTGCCACAGTGCACACCCTGATAACTGAATCCTGATCTACAGGTTAAAGTTCACATTATGGAAGATGCCAGCATGGTTAAAGAGCAGTGTAAACAAAGGTATAAAAAGGTAAGAAGGTTCCCCTATTCCAAAATGAAAGTCTTGTCCTAATTAGGTGGTGGGAATTAAAAACACACAAGTTGTGGCAAAACCAATGTGCTGGGTAAAAGAAGCCAGCACAGCAATTGAGAAGCAAAATTCTAAGTGCATATAACAACTAACATTTATTAAAATGATATACGGCTTTATAAGGCTTTGGGCTGGCTGTCCACCAGTATGCAGATGATACCCAGCTCTACCTCTCCTTCAAATCAGAACCAATGAGGGCAGTGAAGGTCTTGTGTGAGTGTCTGGAGGCGGTTAGCGGGTGGATGGCGGCTAACAGATTGAGGCTGAATCCTGACAAGACAGAAGTTATTGGGGCACAGGGGGCAGGTGGGTGGGGGGGACTCCCTGGTCCTGAACAGGGTAACTGTGCCTCTGAAAGAACAGGTGTGCAGCCTCGGAGTCATTTTGGACTCACAGCCGTCCATGGAGGCACAGGTCAATTATGTGTCCAGGGCAGCTGTTTATCAGCTCCATCTGATACGCAGGCTGAGACCCTACCTGCCTGCAGACGGTCTCACTAGAGTGGTGCATGCTCTAGTTATCTCCTGCTTGGACTATTGCAATGCACTCTACGTGGTGACCCAGAATGTGGCAGCTAGACAGGTGACTGGGAGTGGACACCGGGACCATATAACACCGGTCCTAAAGGATCTTTACTGGCTCCCAGTACGTTTCTGAGCACAATTCAAAGTGTTGGTGCAGACCTTTAAAGCCCTAAATGGCCTTGGCCCGGTATACCTGAAGGAGCATCTCTGCCCCCATTGCTCAGCCCGGACACTGAAGTCCTCATCTGAGGGTCTTCTGCTGGTTCTCTCACTGCAAGTAGCGAAATTACAGGGAACCAGGCAGAGGGCCTTCTCAGTAATGGGGCCCTCAGTAGTGGTTCCCTCCCTATGGAACACCTTCCCTTCAGATGTCAGTGAAACAAACAACTATCTGACTTTTAGAATACATCTGAAGGCAGCCCTGTTTAGGGAAGTTTTTAAGGATGTTTTTATTATGTTTTTAGATATGTTGTAAACCACCCAGAGTGGCTGGGGAAACCCAGCCAGATGGTAGGGGTGGTATTATTATTATTATTATTATTATTATTATTATTATTATTATTACCATCCAGACAAGTCTTCTTAAGGATTGGTAACTGATTAAAGTATGAGTAGCAGAGGGTACAAATAAAGGAACAATTTCCTACAATTGAGAGAAATAAGCAGTGGGGTAGGATCAGACTTGAGACGTGTAACCCACCCCCACAGACAATCTGAAATCCAGGACAAGTAACAAGGTAGCCAGGTTTATGGATAACATCCAAATCCTTCAGATTGATAAAATCCCAAGTAAACTATGAAGAACTCCAAGATGGGCAACTGGCCGACAAGATGGCCAACAAGATTCTATCTAAGTGCAAAGTGATGCACACTGGGGCACAAAATCCTAACTTCGTATGATGGGAGCTGACCTAGCAGTGACCAACCAGGAAAGATCCAGGGATCATGGCAGACAAATCAATGGGGGGGGGGCAGACGGACCCAACTCAGTCAGTGTGCAGAAGCACAGTGGTACTTAAGAACTTAATTTGTTCTGGAGGTTTGTTCTTAACCTGAAAATGTTCTTAACCTGAGGTACCACTTTAGCTATAGGGACCTCCCTCTGTGCCGCAGCAGCGCAATTTCTGTTCTCATCCCGAAGCAAAGTTCTTAACCCATGGTACTATTTCTGGGTTAGGGGAGTCTGTACCCTGAAGCGTCTGTAACCCGAGGTACCACTGTATTGAAAGAGGCAAAGTCAACTTGCCACTCTAGGTCATATCTGGACAATCATACAAGGAGGAACAGAGACAGGCTTGCAGGTCTTTGCCCTCTCCAGTACATCACCTTTATCCTTTTTGCAGCCCTCCATGGACTTGAGGGGAAAAGTCTAAAGCAGGGAACCCTCCTCCATGCAAGAAGGCTCCCAGCATGACGTAGAAACGGCAGGGTTCTGAGCTGTACATAAAGCCTCCATGAGTAGATAGGTGAGGCTCCCTGCTTCAGACTTTTGCCTTCAAGTTTGTTGAGGGCTGTGAATAGGCTGAGGTGACACACCAGCCTCTACATCACTGTTTACATGCAAGCGTGCCGAACAAACAGGGCTAGAAGTATAAGCCTTTCAGCCTTTATGGATATTTGTGGTGTGGCCACCTTGGGAGCACTGCATGCAATTCTATTGCCCCCTCTAAATAAGGAAACTATAGAATTGGAAAAGGTACACAGAAGGGGGACAAATTCCTTACCAGGATAAAGACTTTTAAAGTTGTGAATAGTTTGAAGAGGGTGCATGTTTTTTTAAAAAAAGTTTCTCCACTCTCAAAATACTAGAATTTAAGATTGCCCAATGAAATGAATCAGAAGTCAATTCAGACCTGACAAAAGTAAATACTGTACAAAAGTAAATTTATGGAACTCACTGTCACAGGATGTGGCAATGCCACTAAATAGGATGGCTTTTAATGTGTTAAATAAATGCATAAAGATGATATCACAGCTCCATCACATGATAGCTAAATGGAACCCCCATTTTCAAAGGCCATTGTACCAGAATATTTTCTGCTGCCAGCTGGAGACCTACTTTTTCACCCAGGCATTTGTGGGTATTAGTGCCAGTAAGACTCCTTCTATGCTATCATTTGCGCAGAGCTGCTGGTTGTGTTGATTTATTATCTGCTCCCCTTTTTGTCTTATAGAATACTGCAATTTTTATATATTATTAATTGTATCTCACACTGGGTTTGTTTGTCAACGACGAGCAGGCCACATATATTTAAAAAAATTATTATTACATAAATACCAGAGTCTGGGGACAGCTGTGTTGCCTTCCCGCCCTGCTTGTAGATTTCCCAGAGGCATCAGTCTGGCTACTGTTGAAAGAGAATGCCGGACTAAACACATCTCCCCCCACCCCCAGTCTGGTCCAGCACTGCACTTCTTAAGGTCTTATTATAGGCTGTGCATGCTCAGATCTATATATACAGACATCAGAATTGAAACCAGCACAGCCCCAAATATAGTGCCCCATCAAACAGGGCCATTACAAGCCCCCAGGAATCTGTCAATCCCTGTCAATAATCTGGGCTCCAAATCTCACTTTCTATGAATGTGGGTTTAATGTGGCTTACATATCCCTGGTTGAATTTATGAAAGGGAATTATTATAAGCTACCCTGTTTTTGTTTGTTTGTTTGTTTAATGCTTGGATAGTTTCAATCCATCCTAAATATTTACTCTGAAGAAAGCCCCAAGGATTTTAATGGAAACTACTTCCAAGGAAGTGTGCATAGGATGGCGGATATGACCTACTTCCAAGCAAGCAAGTTTGCTTCTCTAAGCCTGCACCCCCTCCTGCATTTAATAACACCACTGAAGTCTTCTGAAAAGCCTAAGCAAGATTGTCTTCATCTAAGCCTACAATTCACTTCCTTGATGGAAAGCACAACCTTGCAGTGCAAAAATAGACAACATCCGCTTACTTCTCCCCCCCCCCCCCACCAAAACAAGCACAAAGTAAATATAGCCTGAACTCTACCAATTCACTTTCCTTCACTTTTCAAGAGCCTCCCATCCTAAGGGCAGCTACAACTGCAATTTTGTTCAGATGTGGGAAACTGATTTTATTCCTGATCGCTAGAGCTGTACCCCTCAATACAAACATTAAGTCGGCATGCTCTCCCTTCTTAAACAAAAGAAATAGCAGCAGAGTATTCTGTTCCTGAAGTCTGACAAGTATCCCAGTTTGTGCATTTTTAGGAATCTGAAGTTGCAGTCCTTTGCGCACTTCTTTAAGGAGAAGGCTTAACTGAGCAAAGTGGGCCTAGCTTCTGAGTAAAACAGGATCTTTCCGTGCTGCCGTAGCCCCCGGACTGACTAATAGCAGAATGCTTTCAAGTTAAACAACAACAGCACACAAATGAAAGCACTGAGGTTTAAGACATCAGCCCTAAAGACTTGGATGGAAGCCCCAGTTATTTTAGCAGGCCTGCCTTCCAACTAATTTGTTTCGGATTTAGGTGTTAGAGGAGTGGCCAGGTTTTTTGTTCTGTTTTTGTTTGTCTCAGTTTACGGTAGTCAGGCATTACGCTCAAGGATCCCGCCTAAAGCTAAAATCGCATATAGTCAAAACATATAGGGTGCAATGGTGGATGGATCGCCAAAGTCTTTCTGTCTAGACACAGGCACTCTTTCCACCCCCTTTTAATTCCCACACACCCACCTCAAATTTTTGGCTAATCTTAATGCCCACAAGTTAAATGTGCTTAAATTGCAAGGTAACTGAGAAGCTAGTCTCATCGCCTTAATTAAAGCTTACTCCCAGAAAAACGTACACGGGACTGTAGCTTTAGACACTAAGTAAAGCAGGTCAAAGCTGCAATCCTAGCCATACTTATTTGAATGAACCCCCACACACCCCAATGAACAAGCTTGCATAGGATCCAACTGCACAGAGAACTTTTGCGAAGAGAAGTGCCCCCAACGCTGTTTCGTGGCTTCTTTTGCACGCGTGTTCCGGAGAGCGGCTGCAGCGCACTTTGGGAGGAAGTGGGGTGCCTCCCCTCCCCCGCCCAGCTCTCCTGCTGCTACTAAATTAAGGCGATACAAAGTGCACGGAATGCTTTCCTCTAAGGAGATGTGCCGCAGAGCGGAACAGTCACCCACCCCCTTTCCTAACGGTTCGCTGACTACACTCAACTCTCCGCACAGCCAGTTTCCAGGGAAGCGACTGCTGCCGGATTCTGTATTTTTCTCCTCTAATTGCCTTATGATCAAATTAAAACCTTGTCCTTGCCTTCTGGAAGACAAGACTCACTCGCGATCCAATATATTCTTTTTACTTTATAACGTATGAGAGGACACGGCCGAAATTCCATCAAGGGTCGGAACTCTTCCAAGGGACTGGCGCGGGTTTCCACGGTGGGATCGCTCAGGATTCCCACTCTCGCTCTCTGTCTGGAGCAGAGCCGGATAACGTTCAAAGCGACCCAAGCCACCTCCCTCTTCCTCCAAGTTCCAGAGTTCTAAAAATAGGCGCCTAGCTAAGAACCCAGGAGTTTAGCAGGTCTTTTACGTTTGCGCCTAGACATTAAATTTAGTTTAATTTAGCTTCCGGTGTTTAATTTTAGCCAGCCTTCCCCTTCCCCGCCCCCTTCTCTCCCTCTCATGCAAATCAATATGGCAATTACCATCTAAAAGCTTGCCCAGCCCCAGGTCAATGTAAATTGATCATTGTCCGCCTCCTACAAAATAACACCGGGAGCCTGTGGTGCATAATGAGATTATACTGGAAAGTGTCTTGCAGATCACGAAATTATATTTCATGCAGCCAAAGGGTCGTCTTCCACGCGGGCTTCCTCCTACCTGCCCTCCTCACAGCACCGCAGCGGATGAAATGGGCCAGGTGTGTGTGCATAATTTAAATGCAAGCGGAAGGGCCAGGAAATGAGCTGCTGCCGCAGCTATCACCGCTTTTCTGCCCTGGCTTTCTAATCTTTGACAGGTAACCACGAGGCAAGAACCGCGCGCATAGGTTTCTCAAGTGATGAGGAATTTTACTTTAGCCGTGTGTGTTGCCTAAGCTGCAAAGTACTTCGGTTCCCTAGCAAATAAGGAAAACGAAGACGCTTCAAGAGGACAAGCTGATTTTCTACGCGGTGTGGATGGGGGGTGGGTGCTGCTCGCTCCTTCGACTTGGTGGCCTCCTTGCTTTCTGCCCGAAAGTCAGCTCATCCATTAAGGAAGAGTCACCGCGCACGCCAGAGGAGCCCTTGTGAAACATTCGTTAACTTTTGCCAGGAAAGCACGCCCCGGCTGCTTGCTCGCGATTCAGGGCCCGACAGTTGAACAGGGCCGAGGAAAAGGGAGGTCGCTTCAGCGTAATTCTTGTTTATCAGCCCGGCTTGGGGGAAAGGACACACAAGGATTAAACGCAGCCAGCGCTGCTCGCGGAAATGGGAACTCCCCCTGTCTGCAAACGAGGCCTCCGCTCCACGCTCGAGTCAGGGAGGGCTCTAGCGTTCTTACTCCCTCCCACCCCACCTCCTTCGGATGTAGTACACACACACACACACACACACACACACGAACGACGTTAGTCTGGCTCTCTGGAAAGAATCTGCTTGATCTATTTAACTGGCTAGTGCAACATTGCGCGGAGAGGAAGGAAGAGGAGGAACATACGCACCCACCCACCGCCTCCCCTCCTCCCCACCTTCTCTCTCCCACCCTCGCTACCACTAGCATTTATTTTTAACAAGCAAGCCCAGCAGGCGAAAGCACCGGAGGCTGCGGTGCCGATCGTGTTGCATGGCTGTTTGTGAGGCCTCCCTGGAAATGGAGGGCTAAACGCGAGATGGTGCGTTGCGCCGCGACGCCTGGTATGTAAACCAAGCAAGCAGCCGCTGAACAGAAGCCGGGACAAGCCTGCTGTACAGGATGGATAGATAGATAGACAGATAGAGAGGGGGGGCTGATCCAAGGGGGCTTCTAAAATGCTTCAGTTCATTTCTACATTCGGTTAACACCTTCCAACCCACAGCAAAAGCCAGACCATTAAAAATAATAATCAGAGAGCTTATTTTAAGAAGGAGGGTTGTCTCCAGCCTAGTCCCCAACTCAGCTATAACTAAATGCCTTTGCCCCAGCTGACCATTAAAGCCTTTATCAGAGACGTATCTTCCGGTGGAGAGCTGGTGTTGTGTAGAAAGGAGTGTCAGGTTGGAAATCCTCTGCTCAAATCTTAGCTCACCTAGTAGGAACTCACTACTACACATATCATGCCTTAAAAGCACATATGAAGTGCCCACTCCCAAGTATCCTGGGAATTGTAGTTTACCCTCTCAGAGCTACAATTCTCAGCAGTTTTAACAAACCACAGTTCCCTGGGTTCTTGGAGGTGCGTGCCTTAAATGTATGTTGTGTAGGCAGCCTAGGTGACCTTGGGCAAGCCAAACACAATACTAGCCTACAGAGGTGTTATTAAGGAATACTGAGGAAGTGCTTAAAGCACTCCCGATGGTTCAAAATGGCTGCGCAGGTTGCCTCTGATAAAATGCACAGGACACTTTAGGAAAGAGGTCTTGCGATATAAGGTCTTTTGGGTTTCTCATCCTCCCTCCAAGGAGCGAATAGCTAAACTACTACAGTGGTGCCTAGGGTTAAGAACTTAATTCGTTCTAGAGGTCTGTTCTTACCCTGAAACTGTTCTTAACCTGAAGCACCAGTTTAGCTAATGGGGCCTCCTGCTGCCGCTGCGCCGCCGCTGCACGATTTCTGTTCTCATCCTGAAGCAAAGTTCTTAACCTGAGGTAATATTTCTGTGTTAGCGGAGTCTGTAACCTGAAGCGTATGTAACCTGAAGCGTATGTAACCCGAGGTACCACTGTATGCTGATATCACCTTCTCCTCATCAGGCAGATAACCGTATACAGAGGCGGAGGGTGCCCCGTCAAGACTAAACTGGAGAAATTAATTTTCCAAATTTACATGGGACACACCAGCCGCTAAACCAAATGTGTTTTGAAGCCGGGGTCTTTTGACTGGCCACAACAGAAAACAGGCGTTGGCTGGCCTTGAAAATGGGACTTGCTCTCTTCTTCCTGAAGTTAGGCAAGCCACGCAAAAAAATACGCCCTGCATCGTAGTGTCTGTGGGGAGCTCCCTTTTCAACCCTCCTGTTTACAGAACGATGTAGGAAGCCTGTGGCGATTGCAACAGGGACGTTTAAATTAGAAGTGCAAACTGGCCGGATGAAGGTGGGGGGAGGAGAGAGATGTAGCGGGACTCTAAGCCCCATGCCCTGAGCCCCTAAACACCTACAGTAAAGCCAGAGATTGCTCGCTGCTCCTTCAGTATTTCTGCAGCTGCTACAGTTATTTAGAGCCAAGGGCATGCGAAGCGCTGTGGAAAACACTGAAATAAAGGGGGGGGGCGGGAAATCCCATTAGAGGGAAAAGGCTAGGCTGGGAAAGAGGGAGCGACATGCTCCCAAAGCAAGTACTTCGAAGCAGCGCCACGTTGGACTGCCCACAGCAGGTTAGCCCTTAGATCCTAAACAGAAAGAAGTGAGGAAGCCATCAGATTTCCAGGAGAGAAAACTTCCACAGGCACAACCCGAGGCCCTGAAATGGACGGGGTTTGCTTCCATCTACTATCTTTAGAATCCAGGCGCTAGCTGCTCCGCCGTTTACGACTCCCTGGAAAGGCTTCCTGTGCCTGCGATCCAGGAGGCGCTTAAATTCCGTCTGTGCAGCGAGGCCCATTAACGTCGCAAAGGGAGCTTAACCGGCTTAAGCGCAAGGGTGTGGGAAATGCAGCCGCAGGGACTGAGGCTTGATTAGATGATCGGATTCTCACCCCCCCCACACACACACCCGCTCCTTCCCATCCCTCGCTCGCTCTCCTAGGTGTATATATTTAGCTAGCAGACACCCAGAGGGGTTTAAAAAGACTCCGAGTTCCCTCCTCCCACAATCATGCAGCAAACACGTTCAAGAAGAACTGCTTGCAGGCAGCAGGGGAGCAACCGAGACTCTCATCTGCGTGGTTGATTACAGCCCTAAAACGGACGACGTGTAATTTCAGTTCTCGCTCCAGATCGTGGGCTTGATTTCCAGGGGCCCACTTATCCGAGGGAGGGAGGGAGCAAGCGAGAAGAGGGGAGAAAGGGGAGGAGGGGGGGGGAGAGACGCTGTAGGCTTTATTTGTCCTCGTCCCTATTAGCTATGCAGCCAATCTATCATTTCCGGCGGTGCTTCCATCTAATTACCGATGTATTTAGATGTGACGTGCAAAGAACTGTCGAGCTGCCTGCTTGGCTCTGCGCGGACTCCTCGTCGGGAAGCTTTCCAGCGAGGGCTGGAGCGCTGCGAGCCAGGGCTCCAGACAAAGAGGGAAAGAACTGAGCCGCGTCGCGGGCAAATCCAACGCAAAGCAGCTTTCCTCCGGGGTGATAAAGGGCCAGAGAACCTCATTCGGGGGCAGCCGATGTCTGTGGGAAGGGGGGGAGGGGAGCTCCGAAGGCAGGCGCGCTTATATTCCGCAGAGAAGGGCTTTGCTCTTCCCCTCCCAACCACCAGCCTTTCTCACAGAAAGGAGACCCCAATCCGAAGCGCTCACAGACAGCCAGAGCCCCCGTTTGCTTCTGTCAAGTCTAATGTGTCTCAAGGCAGCCGCAGGTAAGTTTTGCCCCGGCTCTCTCAGCTTATATATTGACCAAACACAGGTGAGGCTCGCCCAGCCCCGTCGTATGGAACAAAGTCAGTCCCTACTGGACACTCAAAAAACAAAGCACCCACACCACCCACTCCCCATTTCTAAGAAAGGGAGAGCTGGATTCTGCTCCTAAGGTTGTTCGCCTGGAGGTCTTTGGCCGGAGTGGCTCCGAATTCTCCGCTCTGGCTTTGTCCTTGTGAGCTATCCCTCCCTCCTCCTCCCTCCCCCCTCCCCAGAATGGAGAAGAGAGCGCTGAGTGGATCTCCTGCTCCAGCTCGACCCCCACCCCTTCTTCTTCCTCCACCACCACGCCTGGCTCGCCTTGTGCTTCTCTGTGCTTGCCTGGCTCTGCCCCAACAGGACACGGGGTTAAGCGCACTCAGCGGAGTTCCCAAACGACGAAACTTCTGGGAACGGAAGAATCTGGCACTCGGCTAGAAAAGGAGGTTCCTGATGGTGGGAAACTGATCTTCACGGAGCATCTAGAGCAGCCCGAGGGATCGCGCCTCGGTCTCTCCCAACTTCCCCTCCCCCTGGAGACAGAAGATTTCTGCAACTGCCAGCCTCAGCCCTTCACGCGGAAAAATCTACCTCGGTTTCTGACTCCTGAAGGGTTAACACACACATCCACACGCACCGAATCTCGCGGTGACCTTTTCCTTTGCGACTCCCCCACTCTCCCTTTCAGGCTCCGGTTCTTCCGCTCGCAGGGAGCTTGGACGGCTGTCTAGACCGATCTATCACAGGCGAGCGAAACAATACCGGGGGGGGGGGGAGAGAAAAGCCGCCTTCCCTTTTCTCTCCTCCTCCTCTAGCACCGCACCTCACCTTCGAGATGAAATGGGGTAATAAAGAACCATCATCCGCAGTACCAACAGCTGGTGGGTTTGCAGAGACCCCTGAAACAGCCCACCCTCATGGCTGACAAACGGGGTTTTGTCTGTCCCTGTTTAGCGCACGCTAAATGCGCGCGGCACGTTTCGTGTCCCGCAGTTGCCCTGGGCGAAGGGCCTGGGCTCCCCTCGGAGAAAGTGTGGGGAAAGAGGCGGAGAGGCGAGATTCCAGGCCTTCCAGAGAGTAGAGAACTTAATCATTGCGTCGGGATGGCTGGTTCCCAGATTCCACTCTTCTTTGCTTGTCCAAAAACTCCTTGACTCTATCTGACCCCAGCTCGAAAACGAGGCAGTTTCCGGCTTAGTAGATGGAAAGGCCGATTCTGCAAAGAGCTGGGAAATAGCTAATGGGATGTGCGACTCATTGATCCAGAGGATACTTCCTAATTAACTCTCAGTCACCAATTCAAAGATCTCGTCTACTGTGGCAAACCTTGCGGGATGGAGAGCGGGGAGGAAATTCCGAGTCCTGCTTTTTACGGTCCGCCGAAAAGCCATTAAGGTTGTCTTGTTCGCAAAAAGACAAAACCCACCAGCTGCCTCTTAAAACACCTACATAACACCCCCACAAGGCTGATAAAGAGGAAACAAACAAAAAGACAAAACCTTAATTGAGCCCAGTCCTCCTGGCCTGCTTTACTCCAGAGCAGTCCCACTGGCCTCAATTAAGGGAGCACAAGGCAAGGGACGGAGCTTTTATAACCACCAGGCCCTATTGCGAGGGCACCGCATCCCGCAGGCATGTCTGCCAGCACCAACGTTGCCTAGACGAAACTGTGTGTGTGTGTGCGTAAGAGAGAAAGAGAGCGCAAAGCTGGAAGCAGCCGCCTCCAGGAGCGGGACTCCCAAGATTAACAGCATGCAAATATGGCGGGGGGGGGGGAGTGGGAGCGGATCCACTTCGGCAATGCTGAATGTAGACACCACCCCCACTCCCCGGGGACAACTTAGTTTGGCCTCGGGGCTCTGTCTCCAAGGTCCCAGGGCGATCGTGCAAGGGCGCTTCGCTTTACTCCCTTTACAATGCGGGAGGGGAGAAGTCTCGCTCTCCTTATCTCTGCTGGCAGATAGTCTTCGTGGGGCCCGTCTAAGGAGCCCTTTGGCCTAGGCCTCATGGAAAAGTTTACAAAAGCTTGACAGATCCAGCCCGCGCGACCAGAACGAGCGCAGACCGCCCTTTTGCCAAGGGAGGCGAACGCGAAGCTGCGGGGCTTCCACCGAGCAGATGGAGAGCCGAGGAGGGAATTGCTCGGGAGAATTAAATACGGAAACAAGCTCCGAGGCGATTGCCATTAAAACACCAGCACGTATTTCCCTCGCAGCTTCTGATTCAAGGGGTTTTGGGGTTTTCCGATCGACGCTTCCCTCCACTCTCTCTCCTCCCCCCCCCCCCACCGCTTCCTTCCACCCACATACCTCGCTTTTCTGAATCTGAGACGCAGCCGGCGAGGCAGAAACGAAAGGCGAAGGCTTCGCAAAGCTAGAGATCGCCCCCGGACTGGCTTCGCAACAAACAAGCTACGTGCCTCAGATGCCGAGCACAAGCAACCCCGGAGTTGGCTAGGGTTTTCCAGCCAACAGCCTCCGCCATCCGCTCCTGGGAGGCAAGTTCTCAACCTCCCCGGAGCCAGAAATGAAAGGTGCAAAGGACGCCCGAAATTCCTAACGGCGGCGCTGGACCTCTTCCCACCCCCACCCCAGACTAGCAACACAAAGTCTTTGAACTGGAACCACCAGCTCTAGAACATCGCCTCTCCGCCGCCCCCGAACCTTCTCGTTTATTCCCCGCCCCCCCAACCCGCCCAACCGACTCCGACACCCCCCTCAAAAAAGTGGCCTCGAAAACAACCGGGAAGAAAACCTCCCACAGCCTCCGCAGTCTCTTTCCAAGAGCGTTCAGAAAAGCAACAAATACGCCCCACACACGCACCGAAAACGAGAGCCTCTTTTTACCTCAATCACGTTGGCTGTCTCTTCCCGGTACTCATCTTTGAACTTCGCTGCCGGTGGGCCAAAAGGAGAGCCAAGCAGCTCTCCAAAAACGCTCCTTTCCCCTCCACCCACTCTCCCCTTTCCCCCTGGGAGCCCAGAAGTGGCGGCTGCCAGAGGTGGGGCTTTTATAGCCCTTTCCAAATCCGAAAGATAAAAGAGGAGCGAGACGCCGGGAAGCCTCTTCTCTCGATCCCCCTCCGCCCGCCACCTCTTTCCTGCCGGAGCAGACAGAGCGCGACCGGCAGCTTCCCCTTTCCTCGTCGCTCGCTCGCTCGCTCGCTCCCCCCCCCCCCCCACCTCGCGCCTCTCTTCACAACCCTGCAAACTTCAACAAACCCGCGCAACACACCCGCCCCTCGGAGCACTCCCCCCACCCGACGCCTCCGCGTCCCGCCTCTCCCCGGCCAAGGCGCATTCAGGCGGTGACCGCTGTTCTCGCGAACATCTCCCTCGCCTCCACGCCGCCCTCCTCCTCGGAGCCCGGATCGTTTCAGGTTGAGAGACATTCTGGCAACGATCCCAACCGAGGAGAGGCAGGCTGGGACCAACGCGCGCGCTCTCTCTCCTACGCACACACACACATATACGCACACACACAGAGAGAGGCGCACCCCAGCCAGGTCTGGGGGCGGGGGGTGTTGAGGAAAAAGGTCGCCTCGTCGAGGTCCCCCCTCCCCACACACGGGAGAAGTGTACCAAGACTCAAGCGTACCGCATGCGATCGTCGCCCTTTTTGGTACTTGGCCGTCGCGGCGTTTCCGCAGAGAGAGAGAAAGAGAGACGAGAGAGAGAGAGAGAGAGAGAGAGGAGTTCAAAGGGGAGAGCGCTGACCTTAGCCTCGGCTCCGGAGATGCCGCCGCGGAGTCGCTCCGGCGTCGCTTATAGCGTGTCCTCTCGCCACTCTCAGTCCGGGTGAGCGAGAAAAGTTTGCCAACCTCCGAGCCCGGAGGGGGGGGAGAGACCCGGGCTGCCCCCACGTCGGACAATCCGGCCGGGCAGCTGGGGCTGCGCGGGTTGGAAGAGACCTACGGTCACTCCGCTTGACTATCGCTTGGGCTCAGCACCCCGCCAGCAGCAGGCTCCCTCCGACTGCCCTCCGGCTCGGCTCTGGCAGCGCCATGTTGCTGGTGTGCCTGCTCCGGGCTGGGCTCGACGGCTCCTGGCGACGGCGCCTACATGCTCTTTCTTCCCTGGCGAGAGCCCCGCGTCCTGGCGGCGGCGGCAGCGGCGTGTGCGTGTGTGTGGCTGGGCTGGCTCTGGGGATTTAATCCACCGGGAAAGCCGCTCTTCCTCACCTTGCCGCTGGGAGAGCAGGCTCCGTCTGCTGCACGCTGCCCCCCTTCGCCTCCTCCTCCTCCACCGCCTCCTCCTTCCCTTCCCCGCCCTCTCTTCTTTCCCCTCCCCTCCCCCCGGCGGGCTCAGCACTCAGGGAGCCGCCGCCAGTAGAGGCAGCGGCAGCGGCAGCACAGCCACCTCCACTCCGCTCTCCCAAGCAGCAGCGAGGCTTCTCTTTCCCCCGCGCTCTCCCGGAGCTGCCTCTTTTCTTTCCTTTTTTTCCTTTCTCCAAGGCTTTTCGCTTTCTCTCCTTAATTGATTCCCCCTCCACTCCGCGGCGTTTCCTGGCTGCTTCCCCCCCCCTTCCCCCTTCGCCTCTCTCTCCTCTTTGCTCTGCTTGCCTTGCCCTGCCCTGCCTGAGGGCGCCCTGAGGAGACTCCGCTCTCCTTTTTGACCAGGCGAGGTGGAAAAAAGGGGGGAAAGTCTCTTCCCGCCCCCTCGCCAGACTCCCTGCTCGGCTCGGCTCGCTACCCAGAAGGCCAGTGGAGAGAGAGCCGCAATTACCATAAAGCTCCTCTCCCTCCGCTTCGCCAAGCTGTCAAAGCCCCGGCAGCAGCGGCAACGGCAGCAGCAGGCGCAGCCAGACCCCCGCCAGCCAGCCCGCCCGCCCGCCCGGCTTCTTCTCCTTTTTTCGCCCGCGGCAGAAGGCTTCGCTCTCCCCCTTCCGCGACCTCCTCGCCAAGCCGAGCGAGCGCGGGCTCTTCTCCGCCTCAATATCTGCTTCTCGCAAGAGCACCTTCCCGCGTGTCGCGTGTGTGTTGTTCGTGACCCCTTTTCTCCCTTTTCTTCAGCCCTTCATTAAGAGTCTTTTCAAACAGGGGGGGTGAGAGAGAAGGAGAAGCCCTCCACCTCGTAATCGGCATCCTCATAACCTTGTATGAGGCGGAAGGAGGACGGCGCTGCCTATCCATTCCCCCTCCCCTCACGCGCCTAATATATATATATATAATATATCTCCTCAGGTGTGGAAACCGGCGCTCTTCCTCCTTCCCCCCACGTTCATCTGCCTCTCTTTGCATTTCCCTGAGAACCCCAAATGGGCTGTTTCTTTGTTCCCCTCCCCCTCCCTCCCCTTCCCCTCACCCGCGCGCGTTCCATTGTCGCGCACAGCCTGCCCAAAGTGGAACGTCTTCTTCGTGTTCTCTCTCTCTCTCTCTCTCTCCCCCAGTCTTATCTGGCCACCACTCTTCCCCTGGGGGGAAAATGCCTCTCCAGCCCTTTCTTTTCTTTCCTTTTTTAAGATAACTGTGTGGTGTCCCGCTTTCATCCCAACCTGTATTTAAAGACTCCCTCCAAACGAGCAATTTCCCTTTATCTCTCCTTTCCAGAAGCACGCAAGCCACCGTTCCCCTCCAGTGTACCCCTTGCACCCACGACTCTTCAACATCCTTCATTTTACCACCAGTCGCTGTTTTCACACTCCGACGTTTCTTTCTCGCCCCTTTGCCCTCGAGCCTTTCTGGGTGAGGAGAACCATTCGGTTCTCAAGAAGCTACTTTCCGGAGTGCCCCCAAAACCGATTCCCTCCCCTTGGTGTCTAAACAAGGTACCTCGTGGTTCCCACCTCTGAAACTCCCAAACACGTTTTTTTGTCACGGCGTGTGAATCGCTCGGGAAGGTGGGGCGAGAGGGGTCCCCCCCCCCTTCGCTGTAATTCTAGTACCGGCTGGAGATTTCTCTGCCGGCCTTTTGATCTCTCGTTCGCCGGGATGGTCGTTATCTTGCGTATCTACTTACTTTGGTAGCGCTGACTCGGCAGGTCAGCTAGTAAATGTCGGGTTCAGGACGCCCATCTTGACTGATCCTCGCTTGTTCGGTTCTCCCTCGCACAGCGCGTGATTCTTTATGGCTTTCCTAGCGATTGCTGGAATTAACAGCAAGGCGCCGGCTACAAGATTTAACCCTATAGACTTCGGGAAGTGGTGGTGTGTGTTGGGGGTGCGCGCTCGCGATCGCGCGCCCTCGCTCATTCAGGGACACTTCTTTAACCAGGATGGTGTGTGCAGCATCAGGGGGGGGGATCACTGGCTCCCACTGCAGTCCTCCTCTCTGCACGTTTACTTTGTAGTAAGCCTCACTGAACACAGTGGAACTTGCTTCTGAGGAAACGTGCCACAGGATTGCGCTGTAGAGGTATCGGGTCCCTACTCGCGAGAGAGCAGCTTCCACTGGTAATCCGACAGGGCTGCAACCCTAAACATGCTGGTCAGGAAAGTTTGGGGTCCCGGATTTATCTGATTCGGATTAGACGTGCCTAGGTTTTTAGCTATAAGAGGAGGGCGTGGGGGGAGGGGAGCACAAACCAGCCGGGTGGAATTGAACGGAATTTTATTGTCACTGACGACAGAGGTGATTATACCAAGCCCTCGCTCTTAATTTTCGCTCCAGCGTCCTTAAAACACTCTTATGTTGCCTGCATAAGCTGTTTATACCTAGGTAAGTATGCTAGGAGCTGCGGCATCCCGAGCGATTAGCTATTTCAACGCCGACGAGCGCGCCAGCCTGTTCATCGCGAAGTCCAGGAATCTGTGGGAAAGAAGGGGAAATGTTTAAACCCGGTCCTTAGCAACATTTGCCTTGATTAAAAAAGTTGCTTACTCAGTATGCAGTTTCCTTCTTTAATTATGCGAATCTCTTACGTTTTAATGGAAAGCAGGAGATTCTTAAAAGTAGAGTCTGCTAGAAGGATTTGGAAACCTAAACCCCAAGTTCTTATCTCATGAATAATCGCTCGATTGTTTTGATACCTATTTCTAGCCAGAAAGCTAATATTCTGTTGGATTTTATTTTTAGCTTGCATCTATACAAGAGAGAGGGAGGGGTGGAAAGCCTCCTCTTCGCTTTCAAAGCAGAAGTGAAAGATATCTACCGTTTGTAACCCGAAACGCTGGGCACACAAGCTTTTCAGCTTCTTAAAACCAGCTGATAGAAATGGCAAAAAGGCATCGCTTTCCCAAGCTGGAGGGTAAATACTCTTAAGGGGGAGGGGAGGGGAGAGTAAAGAAACAAGTTGCCAATGAAGTGTGTGCATTGCAAATGCGTCGGGAAGGTTTTCCCTCAGAGGTGCCTGGAAGTGGAGTTTAAAATCCGATATGGAGGGGGGTGGGTTGCATATTGTTCCCAGTTTATGAGCTTTGCATCTGAAAACCATCCTACACGTTTTTTCAATCTCCGGCATCGAGTGCAAGGACACCTGGCCCACTACATTGTAAAGCTATTTTTTATAAAGACGTTTTAGGGCTAGACATTAAAAGTTATTAGACGGAGCACACGTGAGGTACAGACATGCAGCTGGATGGCGGTGGGGGTGGAAGGCCTCTGTTAGATACATATGCATTTCCCCGGTATCCAGAGATAAAAAAGGGAAAACTGGGAGAAGGAAGTCCTTGTCGAAATGTCCTGCTTTTACTTTCACTTCTTTTTTTGGACAAGCAAGGGTAGATGTATGCTTGCAAAGTGGGTTGATTCTGTATTTAAAACGGTTTTAAAATCATATCCGTTTAATTTTCTGAGGAACCTTTGAATATGGTCACGACAGTATGTGCGGCGACCCTAGCCAAAAAAACCAACACATTCTGAGTCTCTGAGTGTGTATGGTCGAGCCTTCAGAAAAGGAAAGGACAAATTCCTTAAAAATAAAATAAAAAATACAGTTGAAATACTGAACCTGCCTGCCGAGCAACACAACTGAGTCGAAGTCCTCGGATTGTAAGACTGGTTTCATTAACGCCATTGTTTAACCAGTTTATGACGGACTGAGCTGCCTAGACGTTCCGCGTCTCAGAGACCCGGAACATTTGCTGGCGCAGGGTCTTTCCAAGCAAGTTCTTAGCGATCACACGGGTTGTTTTTGTTTTCAGATTTTATTTTACGCTCCTTGAGTGCCTGTCTTCCCCATCCTCACCCGGTGAGGATTCCCAGAGGTTGCAAACGCAACGCCTCCCCAGCTCCCCAGGCATTGTGTGTGGGGGGGGGGGGGGTCGTCTCGGTCGCTAAGTCTACCCCCTGCCCCGCGTTCACCCCGCCTGTGTTTTGCTAAGCAGAATCGCCGAGGGAGCCTTCGCCGAAGGAACTGAGGCCGCAAATCGCCAGGCCTCTTTCCCTCCCTTCCTCCCTCGCCTCCTCGGAGAGCTGACCCTCGGGTCAGGCCGTTGTGCGTTGCGCTGGGGTGGGGGGAGAGAAGAGGAGCACTGGAGAGCGAGCGGAGCCAGCGAGCCGTAGACGCTGGTGCTCCTCGGGACCGAAAGCGTCGGAGAGGGAAATCCACGCCAAAAAAACAGCCGCTGCGGGCACGCCGAGCGTTTAAAGACCTCCTGAAGGCAGCGCTGCTGTGGAGGACGGGCCAGAAGCGCCTCTCTGCGGAGCTGGGAGGCGAGGGGAACCGCGTAGCTGCAGCCTTTCGCCTCGCTCTGGCTGTTTGGCGCGACAATGGATTCACACGGCACCGGCCCTTCTTTTCTGAACTCCACGTGGCTCCCCGCTGGCCCCTTTTCCAGGCAGCGCTGCATCCCGAAGCAGCAGGCCAGTCTCTTGGCAAGGCACGTAATCAATCACCGGAGCCGCGCCGCGCTGGAGGCCCCGGGCCTGATCAACCTCGGCCCGTGACTCAGTCCTTTTCTCCTTCCTAAGGGTGTCGCCAGGATTAAATTCATTAGCGGTCTGCTCGGCTACGGCGGCGCACAGCGCCGAGGAAAAAGCCTATAAATAACCCGGCGCTCTCCCGAGCTCTGAATGGCCCTGCTTGAGTGTGCGTTAAATCAAGCCGTTGCCGCCGCTTCCTGGGAGCCTGCTTTAATGGGAGTGTAGAAATCTGAATAACAAAACAAGGCCACCTTGGCTTGGCCTTAGACAGAGGCTCTGACCACTCTTGCACGCCTGATTTCACCATCAGGAAAACAAAAGACATTGAAATTAAGATTTTTCCCCCTCCCCCCACTTAAAACACACACACACCTGGCGCGGCAGCAGAAGGGGGGCCGGGGCTGGAAGTCCGTGCTGTTTTTCTGGGCCAATGGGTGGAGGAGCAATGCGTGGCTTTCTGCTGGCCCCAAAGTGATCGAAATGTGTGCTCGCAGGCGAAAAACCTCTCCGGCTGCCGCTGCCAAGTTTCTAACAGGGATTGTGTTCCGTCCTGGAAAGTCACACACTTGGGCTGCAATCCTAAACAAACGGACTAGGGAGCAAGTTCCACTGAAATCAATGGGGCTTACTTCTGCGTAAACATAAGTAGGCGTGGGGGGACGACCATGTTTTCAACTCTCAGCGGTTGCAGTTGGAGTGGAAACGTCGGCCGGCGTTGGCCCTGGCGCACACAGAGCGCCGGTGCGCGCTCGGCAGACAGGAAAGAACATGTTTCAGATTTTGTGAGGCATGTGACACAGATGCAGCGCACCGGCAACTGAGAGAGAAGCCACAAGGCCTCGACTTCTAACCCTGGAACGTTAAAAAAAGAAGCAGCTATGAAAGGCAGACGAGTCACAGATAAAGTTCTGCCTCCTCTAGCTTAGTATGCATGTAAAACACTCTCAACCCTAAAAGTATACGTATACTATTGCGAGGATTCTTTTTATTCTTCTTCTTTCATGAGGCCTAAACAAGAGCCAGATCCATTCATTCAAGCTAACGTCTTCTCTCTGGTTCAGCACCACAACCAGATAGACTGGAGCGAACCAAGGCGAACCTTGGATAGCTGAGGAACAACTGTTTTACTCTGCTAGCCGTCACAATTATAATACTTCCTTTTATCTGGATACAAGGAGTCGGAGAGGGAGGGGGGAGGAGGAGGAGGAGGAGGAGGAGGAGGAGCAGGGGAGGGGTACACCCCATGTACAGATCTACGGGTCTGTTGCTTGCTTTTTGCGCCTGTGGTGTACGGACCCTGTTCCGCAGGTTGTTGTGAGGCTGTCCCACAATCCACTCGAGCTTCCTAGGGAGAAAGCAGCCATTCTGTCTGCAGGAGACAGAGGCAACCTCATAATGGGTGAAAGTGTCAATGAACAAAGGGTTCCGGAGTGTGTGGGAGGGGAGTATTCCTGTTTCACCTACATTTTCCAGTCTCCTCCAGGCCTACTTCTCACAAACAGCAGATTGTGTCGCTGGCAATCATTTGTCTTGATTTCAGACAGTACCTGAGGGCTCGTTTGATGGAATGCTTCGAGACACCATCACCCTGCTAACAATAATTTTAAAAAACCCACCTATTTCTATACCATGTATTTAAAGTACATAGCTTCCCCCACGGGGCGCGGGGGGCGCTGTGGGAGGGGACGCGGGTGGCGTTGTGGGTAAAACCTCAGCGCCTAGGACTTGCCGATGGCATGGTCGGCGGTTCGAATCCCCGCGGAGGGGTGCGCTCCCGTCGTTCGGTCCCAGCGCACCCCCGGGTGCAAGTAGATACCTTACCAGCGGGAAGGTAAACGGCGTTCCGTGTGCTGCGCTGGCTTGCCAGATGCAGTTTGTCATGCTGGCCAAGTGACCCGGATGTGTCTGCGGGCAGCGCTGGCTCCCGGCCTAAAGAGTGAGATGAGCGCACAACCCTAGAGTCTGTCAAGACTGGCCCGTACGGGCAGGGGTACCTTTACCTTACCTTTACCTAGCTTCCCCCACATAGTCTTGGGAACTGTAGTTTACCCCGACAGACTGCAGTTCCCAGGAATCTCTGTGGAGAACCATGCACTTTAAATGTGCTTTAAACGTATTGTGTATAGAGCCGCTGCAGGATAGCACGTTAAGGAGAAGGCTACACAGAACCTCTGTCCCTGACATCTGGTTGCGCTGTTTTTATTTTCAAGGAGAGGGCATTCAGTCAAGCTGGGTACCAGACCTGCAGTGCTTAGTGGGGCAATTCAGGTGTCGGTTTAGCACCTCATCTGCCATTTGTAAGAAAATGACTTAAAGCATATTAACAATTGGGTATTTTTGTTGTTGAAATCGGAATATAGGGGTTTCTGTGGACATGGCCATAAACCTGCATTGGAAACAGTGGAGTGAAACCGCCCCTTTAGCCCTATTGGAGACAGAAATTGGTCGTGCCAGGAGGCCAAAGCAAAGGAGAGAGCCATTTCCAAACAGCTCATCCTCATCCTTCCCTCCGATAAAGTGGCTCTCCCACAAAGATGCAGTATCGGATGCTTCGAGGCATATATTTTATTGAAAGAGCAGAGCCTTTCAACTACACGGGATTTTTCTTCAGGCAGATCTACCTGAGGAAGATTTCCTTGCATTGCAGAAACTGGTTCTCCGCCTCAGGCAATGCAGCCCATCCTGCCTGGTGTGCCAGAAGAACTATCGGGGATCTTAGGTTTCCTACTCTTGAGGTAGGAACAGGAAACACTTTTGTTAATTGGGAAGGCTTTAGATGGAAGGAGGCTCAATTTAAGCCCGCTTTTGAAACACCAACAGCACCACCACCACCACCATCATCATAACAATAACAACAACAGCAGCAGCAGCACACCGTTGATCGAGGGCTGAACGGCAGCCACTTGTGGCTGTTTACTACCTCGGCCATTTTGATTGTCTTGCATGCTGGGGCTGGAAATCCTGGGAGTGTTTCCAAGGGGACTCGCCAAGAGCAGCTCTTCCCAGCAGAGCGCACACCTCGGCCTCAGCCTGTCTGTCACTTCTGGGGTGCAGTGACATGCCTTGCAGGGCGGCTCGGAAGGGGGGCGAGTGTAGGACAAGCCTCGCGCTGCTCTGACAGCCAATCACGGAGCGCTGGTGACAGTCTGTGAAAGGGCTACTGTCTTCAACCCTGTCCAGTTCTCCTCGCAGTCAGATGCAGCTGCGACGCAGGGCCCTGCTGTGCCGTGGGGTGGGGTGGGGTGGAGGAGGCGGAGAAGATAAACAAGGAGAGCGCAAAAGGATCACCTCCTCACATGTCTCGACCTTTGCCTCTCAGCAAAAGGCTCAGTTCCTGCAGAAACAAACAACAAAAAACATCTCCCCACCCCCCTTAAAACAAAAGCAAGAGGCCAAGATGCCGAACAGCAAGGATGGCTGATCTGTGCCCCCCAGCTATTACTACTGGACTTCACCAGTTCCAACCAGCACAGCCGATGGTCAGGGATGATGGGAGCTGTAGTGCAAAACACTTGGAAGGTCCCACAACCACCACTGTCACTGTGAGAACAGGATACTTGACTAGATTAGCTTTCCTTGGGTTCATAAGTATTAAGTAGAATCCTGTTAAGCTGGATGGGTCTTGCTCTCAGGGAAGTGTGTATCGCAGGGCTGAGGAACCTCCTCTTCTACTTGTTGTTGGACTACAGCTTCCATCCTCCTTGACCACTGGCCATGGCTAGGTTTGATGGGAGCTGGGAGTGTCACTAGATCTGGAGGATGGGAAGTTCTTCAGCCCTAATGAGTAGGACTGCAGCCTTTATCTCCACATCGAGTAACCTCTGACTCACAATGTCTAACTGAAATCACTTTCGGCTTCCCCTCCAGCTTAGACTGCAGAACCATCCTAACAGTCATTACTTGGAAGCAACTCCTACTCAGAGCAGCCCAATCTATTCTTGTGCATGTTGAGTTGGAAAATAAGTCCTGGGGAGTTCCATGAGATTTACATCTCAGTCCGTAGAGCAGAAGACTCTTAATCTCAGGGTCATGGGTTAAGCTCCATGTTGGGCAAAAGATTCCTGCATTGCAGGGGGCTGGACCAGATGAGTCTGTGGTCCCTTCCAACTCTACGATTCTATACATATCCCTCAATTTGTGCACAGACAGGGCTCCTTCGAGAAAGCAATCACTTTGAAGTTGGAAGCATTGTGAAAACCAACCAACCAACCATGGGCTGCCTTGCACATCTGGAAATAATGTGCAAGGCAGCCCATGGTTGGTTGGTTGGTTTTCACAATGCTTCCAACTTCAAAGTGATTACTTTCTAAATGCCTTATTGTGTGAACTTTATGAAGCGGGGCTATGGAAAGTATAGGAAATTTATTTGAATCACATATTTAGTATCTGAACCTTCACTGACATGTGAGGGATCTCAAGGAAGGTAGGAGCATTTGCCAGCACAATGGACGGGACTCATTTTGAACCAGTGGTCACTTTTACCCTGCTCTCAATGTCTGCTGCAGCCCTTCACCACAATAACTTATGGGGTGACCCTGAACTTGTGCCAAGTGTATTTTTGGCATTATCCAAGAGTGACCGTAGTTAGCACTACTTTACAGGCTGGAGAACAAAAACCTTCAATCATAAATACCCTTAGAAATTGGGAAGAGGCTACAGCCAAACTCATAAATGTGCAGTCGGCTGGGAGGGGGGGTGGAGAGAGAGACAGCCCTCACCCCCTCAGGCCAGAGCCTAGTTCTCACTGTGATGGTAAAATGTCTTTCTGGGTTGTGCCACTTCACTCTGGAAAATACAAAATGCTCCGTCATGGAAGCATATTCTGTGCACCTAGAAAACTAGCACGCTAGGTAGAAATATAGGCTAGAATCCTTCTCTATGGCATGCTAGTCTTCTGGGTGCAGGATTTGTGTGTGTTCTGTGAAGGAGCATTCGACCGCTATCTGCTCTCTGAGGTGACACAGCCAGGCACAGGTTTATCACCTCACTGTGAAAATTAGGCCCGGAAACGAGCCATCGTGATCCCTCTACCAAATTGCATTCTCAACTCCCGGGAAAGGGAAATGTTGTTAGTTTCCAGAGAGGGTTTCTTTCCGCCGACACTGGCTTTTGTTTTAATTATTGGATGCAGGCGATGAATCATTCTCTGCCACCTTCTGCTTGAAAAGGAGGGGAGGAGGAAGCCATTTCTTTTCCTGGGCTGCCCTTGTGTGCAGCTGGTTCTCTGGAGCCACCATGGTGGTTGTATCTGGGCTCCTTTTTATTGAGAACTAAAGGCGGCGGCGGCGGCGGCGGCAGAAGCAGCCACAGCCGCAGCAGCAAGCAGGCCGGAACACCAGAGAGAGAGAGAGAGCGCTTAGCGCTGAACAGTCCTTGTGGCCAAGCTGGATTTTCCGTTCATGCTGAGGAGCTCACGCAGCAACAGCAAATTTTCTGGCCTGCCTGAGCACGAAGGAAATGACAATGCGGATTGTTAGAGCAGGGCCGGAGAAATTGTGTGAAGTGGATAAAGCCTTCATTTCTTCAAAAAAACAAAAATGTGTTTTAAACAGTGTGCTAGTTAAAATAAAACCACTGGTTATTTTGAAGCTTTTAACAAAGACACTTCCTGGCTTCTTTGTGTGTGTTTTTAAGTTAGAGAGGCAACACCAGTGTAATAGCCTATTAGCAAAATGTCCTTGGGAACTTTCTAAAGTAAGGAATGTGTCATGTGTGAATGCCATTATTTCTAGATACAAAACATGGACATTCTTTTCAGAACCTTACAGGTCTAGGGATGCAGATGAAATAGTTTAGGTAGTCAGTGGCTACAATCTGGCCTACAGTGATAGAAGGGACCCTGAGAGTCATCTAGTCCAACTCCCTGCAGAGGGAAGGACTTAAAGAAAAATCAACATGGGATTAAAACCAAAATATGTTTTGTTACGAGGAGAAATTTTTTCTGCTTCCTTCCCCAGTCTAAAAGCAGCTCAATACACAGACAGGTTAACAAAGAATCCCATGGAAATTCAACAGAGCCGCATGGACACAACCTCAGCTGCACCCTTCTTAACTAGGTTGTGAGTTTGGCTATGAATCAAGCACACTGGCTATCCCTGGAAAAACATCTGCTTACAAGCACACTCCTTAAAACCACAAGAAACACGATCTAAAATTTCAAACTCCTTATGCCTGATTAATCCTGGCCAAGCCAAAACGTACCCATTTCCTCTATTCCAGGCCATAACTGGCCACATTAGGGAGTAATGAAATTACAAGGATTTGTTAATCTAGCCTCTGGATCTCTGAAACACAGAGACACAATAGCCAATTTCCAGAAAAGCTGTGCAGAAAGTAGGGGAAGGGGCTGGTGGCTTGATCACTTTGTAGAAACTGTGTAGGTAATTCTTTGTCCGCAAGGATCCTGTGGGAGTGTTAGCATGTGGGGACTGCTTACAGCAGAACTGAGGTCTCAGAAGCCATTATAAAGGAAACACCTTTCCTCAGGCACCTGGGACCTTAGGTATGCTGAGGCCCAGTAGCTTCTTCACTCAGGGCCAGCCCAACTCAGGAGGCTTGGCAAGGCAGTCACTGCAGACAGCAGGATGGGAACAGCTGGGAGGGGGCGGCAGATTCAGGCCCCCCAAGGAACGTACTGCTTCCTGCTTCCTGTGCATTGTCACCTACCTTCTCCCCACCCCTTCTCTGGCCTCTTTTTCCCCCTCCCCCACCTTCTTCAGCACACTGGGCTTCTCCAGGCTGCCTCCAGTCACCTCAGGTAGAGGCAGCACGGGTGGCAGAGGAGGAGGTTGGGGGCACATTTTCTGTAGCAAAACATATTGGGCTGGCTGGTCCAGCTTTCCCTCTGCTCTCCTCATCTGAACTAGAGTTGTGAGGTAAGGCAAAGGCAGCTTCCTTCCCAGTACCAACAAAGAACCAGACGCGCAAATCAGAATTCCTCTGCAATTGTGGTTACCTAAAACCCTCCTCAGAAGGATAAAGGACTAAGGAAGCAGGACCATGAAAAGCCAAGCTTGGAGGTTGTCCGCAGACCTCTTACCAAGCTGAACCTTAGATGCAATACTTTGAAGTAAAGCCCATTTGTTTCAAACTCCGGTGATTGTACTCAAATGGGCAACCAGGATAAAAGCACAGGTATGTGTCACTTGCTTTAAAAAGTGGATGTAAAGGCCACAGTGCTCCACACATTAAAAAATGTAGCCCAAGCAAACTTGCTAGTGAAATGAGGTGGATGGAAGCCAATATTCACATTGATCTCACTGTCACACGTGAGGGTATCACTGTTGACTGTGAAGTCATAATTCCAATACTTTCCAACGTGAAACCAACAACACAGATCAAGCATACAGGAAGAGCCATAGCTTAGTTGTAGAGCATCTGTTTTGCATGCAGAAGATCCCTGGTTCCATCCATCCCTTGATCTCCAGGTAAGGCTGGAGGAGACCCTGCTATGAAATTGCCAGTCAGTGTAGGCAGTACTGAGCTAGATAGACCAATGGTCTGACTCTGCATAAGGCAACTTCCTATGTTCCAAATGGTTTCCTGACACCCCCTCAAAGACAATGCTTTTCAAAGGAGGCAGTGAGGTACACCTTAAGTGAATGGAATGAGCCTTCAGACCTCACACAACCACCACTCCAGTTGTTTTTAGCAACTCATTTTTACTGCAGCTAAGCTTCCTCTCAAGGACAGGGCTGTGATAAAAATATTATTTTGAAAGCACTGCCCCATGTGCAAGAATAATAGCAGATTTTATAAATTCCATATAATTCAGCTGATTTCCACAGTATTCCTTAATGTTGAGGTAGCAGGAATCAGGTACAAAGTGCTTACTCCAGATCAGAATCTGGAGGATTACAGTTATAACAATTAATAAAGCAGGCCAGGTAGTCTCTGAAGACATTAAAGTCAACTGAATATTTGTCCTTAGCTCCAATGTGGAGTGAAGGGGCCCTGAAGTGTCAAACTCTGGCATTCAGAACCTAAAATCATTACTGTGCTTCAAAACAGGTTCCACTGATGTCAGTGAGACTAAACAGGAGGCAAAATAATTCTAGATAAATATGTGTTCATAAACATGCTCAGAAAGGCATTCTGCTGCCTGAGGAAAGGTCAAGATGGCATCCCTCCCCATTCCACATAGAGAAAGAAGAAAGCCAAACTGGAAATCAGATCTTGCTTCAACACTGGGAACAGATAGCATCCACCACACCTGAAGGAAAACCTTCCATGACACACACATCTGTCCCCTGACACCAACACCTGCATCTATTCCCCAACACCTACCACCCACTCCCTGCCCACCCTCTAGCATCTGCTGCCTGAGGCCGCTGCCCCATTCTTCCTAATGGTAGTGCTGGCCCTGAACATGATAACTCGGAAGGAAATGTCAATTACGTTTTCATGAGACATCCAGCCATGCCTACTCTGTGTTGAGAAACTAAATGAGGATGAAGTCCGCATCAGTGTACATGAGATCTAAGTCTTAGTGTATAACACTGGTGTTTCAAACACCTCTGATCGGTAGGTAGACCAGCGAGGCTTCCTTCCAAGTAAGTGTGATTAGGGATTGCAACGTAGTATGGACGCACATCGATTCAGCTATCTTCTTCTTTGACCGTGTTCCCGCATCGAGGATTGCAACCCTAAGCACGCTGCTGAATAAGCCTTCCCCCGCCCCCCCCCCCCCGGAGTACAGCGGGAATCGACTTCCCTGTAAACAGGCGTAGGATGGCACCGCATGTGTTAGCCCTGCTGCCTGAGGGCTTTTGCTGCGGCACAGCCAAGCCGCTGGCAGGCGGTGAAAGTAAACCCTATTAAAATGAGCAGGAGTCTGCGAGGAGGCAGCAATTCCAGAGCCTCCCTCTTTAGGCTGCAGCCCTTAAAAACTTCCGAAGTGAAAGTGTGCAGGAGAGAGGGTACTGCAGAGCAACGAGCAAGACTTTGCGCCCGGGTAAAGGGCGTCCGAACAGGCTGGCAGCTTTCGCCTGAGCAGCTCCGCGCCGGAAGAGAGCCGCTCACCCCCCTCCCCCGATCTCCAGGCTCTGGCCTTGAGCTGCACCTTTCTCTCCGGGGTTGGCGAGGGAATTTCCCCGCGGCCCAGACTCGGGCTCCTGGCTGTTCGGCCTTCTCAGAAGCCGCCTGTCGCAGCTCCTTTCTTGGAGCAAGCGGGGTCAGCAACTGCGGGTGACGAGAAAAGAAAACCCTTGTAAACCCCAGCTTGGCGTGCGATTAGTCATCCCCAGAGTTCCCCTAAGTCAAAGAAAACTTGGCAATCCCCCAAAGCCGGAACCGTTAGGAGGGGCTACGCCTCCTGTTTCCCCATCACCACCAGCACCCCCCTCCTCCTAGGAAGGGCACGGTAGGGGCTGGGGAGCCGGGGGGGGGGACAGTGTGCGTTTCTGCCGCCGCCGCGTGTGTCAAAGCTCCTGCCGTCTTTCAAACATTCGCGAAAGGTTTTCATCTTGGCAGCCAGATTAGCAACTAACGAAGTTCGGCGGCTGCAGCCCACACGACTTTAGTTGCCTGCGTTTATCCTTCAATAAAAGCCGATTCCTTTATTAGAAACAGGAGGCGCGTCTCCTACCGCCCCTCTCAAATCCCAACTGGCGAGGCGCAGCCCGACACCTCTCTACGCGCCCTCCTCGCCCCTCTGGCAAAGCCACCGCCAAGCCCTCCCGACGCCGGTGGCTGCCCCTGCTTCCACACCGGGGCCGGCCAGCAAGGCACACGGAGCCCCTGCCAGCCTCTCCTCCCTGGTGCAGGGAGTTAGTAACCCACAGCACACCCTCGATCGCGGGGGAGGGGGGCAGCCAATGGCTCCCTTGAAATCTCCCCTCGGGGGAGGCAGCCAGCCCGAATCTGCAAACTATTAATCCCTTTCTCACCGGGGGCAGCCAAACTACCAGTAGCAAATCCCCAGCTTCCCTGGGGCAAAGGTTTGAAATCCGTCGCTCCCCCCCCCCGCAAAAAAAAACAACAAAACCACCCCCCCACTCAAATGCTCTTCCCTTCCCCCATTCTCTCCCCATAGGTATAACCAATCTATTCATTTCTAAGACCATACAAACACACACCGCTCCCTAGCAAGGCATCCAACACCTCCATCATCCTAACCAGCCCCCCCCCCCTCCGGAGCACCTTCGTTCTTCCTTCGAGAAAAGTCGCTTCCTTTATTAGAAACAGAAGGCACGCCTTACCCCCTCCGCAACCCCCTCCAATTAAAAAAAACACACAAAAAACACCAAACCTCGGGCGCAACCGCCCCCGCTTTCCCACCCCTAATAGCAGGGGGCCCTCCCCTTCTCAGGCGAAGCTAACACGCCCTTCCCTCTCCCTCAAATCCCTCATTACCAGGCGCAGCCAACCTCCCTCCCCTCCCGAAGCGCAGCCAACCACCCATCAAATCCCCCTTCGCCAGGCGCTGCTCCCGCTCCCTCCCTCCCTCCCCTCCCCCCGCATCAGCAGGTCTGAGAGGCAGCAGCAGCAGCGACGTATTTGCTTGTGCTCGTTCGCCAGCGCGGCCAGATTGAGCGAGCGAGGCTGCGAGGTTTTCCCGGGCGCCGCCGGGAGAGCTACGCTTGCTCTGGATGCCAACGGGCTCCCTGCCTATCCCTCGCGCTCTGCAGCGCGCTGGAGGCCCTGGGGAGCTTGTCGGTGCCAAAGCGAGGGCAGAGCCCGAGCCGCGGCTACACGGCCGCTGTTGTGCGAAACGCCATTCGGCAAGCTGTGCTCGCAAAGCAGGCAGGTGATTCTGCCGAGCACAATGAAAGAGACCCTTTTCCCGGTTTAAACGGCGCTGAGCTGAAGCGGCTGGCTGGCTGGGGGCGGGGAAGAGAGCGAAGCGAAAGCGCTGGGAGGCCAGCTGCGGTGGCGATACCCTCCGCGAAGCGGTTTGGCCACGTCCCGGGGCGGCGGGACAAGCGAACTGGGGTTTTCCTGCGGGGAACGCGGCGGCTCTCGCCGAGTCCTCCTTGGCGCAGGCCCCAGAGCTCGCGGTACAGCGAAGCCTGCCCCGAGGGCGGGAAGAGGCGCGAGGAACAAAGCCCGGCGGCAGCCACCTCAGCCGCCCCAGGGCTGGCTGGCTGGCTGGCTGGCGGGGGAGGGCTAGGGAGGAGCACTTGGGAAACGCCACCCGGGCGGGCGCGGGCCTGGCAGGGCTTCCGAGGCCTTCGCCGCGGGGAGCGAGGAGACCCCTTGCTGACGGCCAGGCTGAGCCGGGCAGGGGGAGGAGGGCGCGAAGACAGGCCTCTCCAAAGCGGGAAGTTGCCGCTTGGCTGCCCTCCCTGGCGCGTCGCCTCGCTCCTCTCCTGAGGCCAGGGGCCTCCGCCGCCCACGGTGAGAACCGAAAGGGGCCAGCCGGCAGTCTCGGCAGCGCGGGGGTGGGAGAGGGGAAACCCAGCCACGGCGTCTGGAGACAGCGCTGCCTCTAGGCCTCCCGCTCTTCTCGCCGCAGCGCTCGCTAGCCCAGCTGACGAGGGCGAAAAGAGCTGCTCTGGAGAAGCGGACTCGCTGCGCAGCTCCGCACCAGAAACGGCTGGGAGCGGGAGGCCGGCGCGGGAGGCTGGCGGAGCGGCGGCTGCCGCCTGCTCTATGCCTTGCGCAGCCCTGAGCTTCCACCTCTCGGCCTGCCTAAGGGCGCGCTTTGCAGAGCGAGCGAGGCAGACACCGCCGCCGAGTGAGGCAGTCAGTCTCTGGTCCTGCTGCGTGACACGAAAAGATGGCGCTGCCTCGTCTTCCCTCCCCCTCCAGCAGCCTCCTTCCCTCTCGGCTGCCACTTCCTTCCCAGCCGCCTCGCCGGGCCGTTTTAAAAGGCTTTCCCTCATTTTTTATTTTTATTTTTGCAGCCGGACACTGGTGGATCTCTCTTCTGCCTTTTCTCCCTGGCTCAGTGTCCTTGTTCCCCGCTCCATTTGGCTTGTTAACTTTCCTTCTCTTGCCCCTCCCCCAGCCCGCTTTTAATGTCAAGCAGCTTGCCGCGTGGGGGAGGGGAGCAGGGGGAGCCGGTGGACAAAGCCCGAGAAGCGAGAAAGGAAAAGTTCCGCCGCGGCCTCCCTCCCTCCGTCTCCGCTCTCCACCCTCCTCCGTTTCCTCTCCCCCTCCGCCCCCCCCCCCGAGCCACCAGGGCGGGGAGGCCAAAGAGCTCGGAGCGGGGGGGTGGGGTGGGGGCTGCTCGAGACTCCCCGGGAGCAGGAAGGAAACCTCGCCAGAGAGTTTTGGCTGAGTTTCAGAGACACACACAAACAGAGAGAGAGAGAGACCCGAGCAGGAATCAAAGCCTTGCGGATTTGGGCTTCAAGCTGCTGCGAGCGCATGGAATAATGCGTCAGATTGGATCTGGGAACAGGCCGTCGATAAAGTGCCCTCTCCATCAGGTCCACCCCTACCGCTTCCCATTAACTGGGGACGGGGGAGGCAAAAGCCACCACACACTCTTCCGGTCATGGCAGCCCCCCCCCCCCCGCGGATCTTGGTGTGGACTTCAATCCAGGGGTTCTTCCCTGCTTAGCGGAGTTGTGGACTAGAGGCTGCCGTGGGCCCAAGTGGCTCTGGTTCCCCCTGCCTGCCCGCTTTTATGCGTCTGTGCCTCCCACCCCCCACCCCTCTCTCCGTCGTGCTCCTCTCTCCCCCTCTTCCCCCTTTCGGTTGTTTGATGTTGTTGTTCACTTCCTCCCCACCCATCACCTTTGCTGATGGATGGAAGGGGGTTGGGCTGCTAGAAGGGAAAAGAAAAGAGTTGATGCGCCAACGGCGCACTACAGATGTCACAGCCGTCGGAGAAGTTTAACTGCCTGGAAATTCGGTCACAAAAGGGAGAACGAACGAGCAGCCCTTTGAATCGGTTCCAAACTACCTCCCCCCTCGCCCTGCTGCTCAAACCCCAGAAATCCCCCGCCCCCCGTGTACACGCAACGCAGTCAGATTTGCCCTAAAGTGCTAAGAAATTTTTTTGTTTTGTTTTTGTGAAGACTGCAAATGAAATTCAGCGTGGCGGTCGCCTATTTTAAGGGCCTGATAATTGCACGTCGTGGTACTGGGATGCTGCTTAGAGAGGCGAAAAGGCCTCGCGTGCTCTCTCTTTACCAGCCCCAAATATGCGGACAAGTCAGCGGTGAGATCCGACTCGCTCCCCACCCCACTCCCTCCAAATTGTCGCATAAACATAATACATGAGATTGTAAATCTGCTGGTTTACAGAGGGAGTGTGTGTAAATTAAACGTTGCCAGAGCTTTGCCTTGTCTGCCAGCGCTTCGTAGCGGTCTGTTTTAAAGAAGAGCAAATATTTTCCTTTTGGGATAGAAAATGCAAAATTAGGAAAAGACTGCCACCCAGAACCACATCCCAGTTAATTAGAAATCGATAAATCGTAGCAAGAATGTCTATAGTAACTGGGGGGTGGGGCGCGCGGTTTGCATACACTGATTTCAGTGAGATTTACGTACTTCTAGGGAGTGTGTTTTGGATCCAAGCCGGTGGTGCAGTTTTGTTCCAGGCAAGTGCCCATCGTCTCTAAAGGCAAACTGATTTCTTAATTGTTTTTGCTGCTTGGTCTGATTGCCAGTTAAATGGAGTATCCATCGTTGTGAATGTGCGTACAAAAGTGGAAGGAGCCAGATTTGGTTGTTTGCGACTGACAAGGTCAGGAAAATTCTGACCTCTGATCAGATGCGCTCGAGAGGCGCATGAGTGACGTCCGCCAGCATGTTAACATTTAGCAGTGAGTGGAGCAAGTCTTCCATTTGTGCTGAAGAAATGGGGCAGGAGGCTTTCAGGAGCTCTATGCTTCTTCATTTCGAGACGATTGATTTTTGCTGCCAAGGCACCCGGGTCGCAAGCGCAGTTGCTCTTTCACCTCCAGACACACGTAATGAGAACCGTGTTAGTCGAATCCCGCCACCCGCTCAGAATGCAAATGTAATTTTAGCCTGATTTCCAAACAGAAATTATCTCGAGAAGCCTCAGGGGCTGCGGTCCTCAAGTACGTTGTTTGGCAAGAAGAAAGGCGGACCAGGAAATATCGTATTTCCTATTGTTATTTTGAAGTAGTTATCTGATTCCTAGCAGTTTGCAAAGGGGGTTCTGTGCATTAAACTCTTGGGATGACGCGGGAATTCCGTCTTGTCTCGAGAGAAATAACGTTTGTCCTTCATATTCTCATTTGTTTTTTGTTTTCTCTTTATGTTTGCTTGATCGTGGTCAAATTTGAGGAGCGAATTCAGCTTTGCATGGTGATTTGATAGTGGGAATGCGGAGAAGCGTCTTTCTTGTACCTGTTATCTCGCTCCGGATTGAATATTAACAGACATCAGCCTCCTGCGGTCGGTCCCGAGGCCTTGCCTTCTAGACCTTTGTCTGCTTTTCTAAAGGCAAGCAGGCACCAGGCACTTTCCTCTTTAAATGCACTGGGGCTAATCGGATTACAGTGGGGCCGATGGGGAGGAGGAGGAGCGGGAGAGCCAATTCTGACTATTTAGAAAGCGGGTGCAGGGGTCCCCAAGGCCACAGCACCTACCTACGCGGGCCCGTGGTTTGGCCGAAGGTGTTGATTTCTTTCTCCAGCGGCGTTTGGTTTGACTTCCTAACCCAGGAGGGTTAAAGGACTTCCACCACGTGCTAATTAAATCGCAAGTTCTTGCTGGCACCCTTGCAGCCGAAACGCATTCACTGGAAAGCCCGATCCACCACTCTGCTAGATGAAAGTCCTGAAACCTAAGACGCCAGAAGCCTCGGGTGGCAAACCCTTTTGTGTGGAAGTAACTCTTATTCATTTCAGTGGAATGTAAGGATTAGGGGGAAATACTTTTTTTTTATTGAAATGAATGACACTTCCAAATAAATGCGGCGTAGGCTCTTCCTGCACTCCAGCAGCGATCTGTCGAAGTTCTCGGACTTAAATGGCTTGTGGATCGTTGGGAGGCAGTAACAGATGAGCAATGTCAAATAAATACCAAGTGGAGCTGTAAAGTAGAAGTTTGGAAGCTCCTTCCCAGGGCCAATTAATCTTACTGATGGGGGCGGGGGGGGTAGAGAGCACGTACCCGAGATCCCTTCAGGACTGAATTTGAAGCAGTGCTTAAAAACGGCAGCACGTGTTTTCAATATTTGGGCTCAGATCTGGTGCGTATGAGCTGGAGACAGATGTTTTCTTCCTTTTAGTCTTCTGAGGTCTGGAAGCAGGGCGATAGAATCTTCTTTCTTCGCGGGTGCGCACTCGTTTCTCTCCCACCCCGTCTGAGCCTTGTGCCAGTGCAGACAGGTTTTTCAGGTTTTAGCTGTGCTTTGTCAAAAAACCTGCAAAGCCTGTTTGACCGGTGACGATGGTGCGTTCGCCACGGAAGGGTGGGGGTGGGCTCTTTGGTGCTACCTTGGGCTCCTTTAAATAAAACCATAGCCTAGCTCCAGGCTAATGGAGAAAGCTGCTTTTATTCCGTCCTGCTTTAACCACAAATCTTCTCCCTACTCGCTATGCAAAGCACACCCGGGGCTGGGCACAAAGGCTTCCAGATCAGAGGGTGCGGCTCTCAAGAAGGACGGAACCCCAACACCTTACTTCGTGGTAAACAAGAAGGACCGTTCTAGTGGACTAGTTATCCCCACGATTAGGACGTCAAACGGAGGCTTCCCTGCTCATTTTTTCCCTTCAACATATGTTTAGCAGCGGTGTGTGACTCCAAACGGCCTGTGCGATTTGAGGAAGGGAGGGGAGGGGTGGTGGGAGAAGCAAGTATTCTGAATTAATTAATCCGGGGCGAAAAGGGCGTGATCCCCTCTGCACCCTCGCCGAGTCGGCCTGGTTGCCAAGTGCAGGGGAGCCCCCAGCTCCCGGGCACGCTGGTGAAAATAAGAGCCCCCGGGCCAGCTCTGCCTAGTAAACAGCGAGCGCGTTTGTGCAGGCGCGCCGAGTAAACAGTGCCTGGCAAACAGACCACCGGCTTGGCTGGGGCTGAAGCAGAAACCTTCCACTTCTCAGCACTTAGCAACCGAGCCAAGCGTTGCTCGCCCGCTCTTTCCCGGAGCCAGGCAGGCAGGCTCGATTTGATTTACTTTCTGGTTACGACGCAGAGATTTCGCCTGGCAGTTCAAGGGCAGGACAGGAATCGTGGAAGCGGAGTCTTGTGAACGGAAATCTCTCATTTACAAGGTTCTGCTCCGCCACCGAAAGCCACCCTCGAGCACATTTGTTCCGCACGCAGCTCCCTTTTATCTTCTCCACTCGCTCCTTCTTCCCACGTCTCGCACGGAGGGGGGAGGGAGGGAGCCGGTGGGGAACCGCAGCGCAAATGCTACAGGAGCGAGCGAGCGAGCTCTGCTTGGCCTCTCGTTTAGGCCCAGGGCAGGCGGAATGTAAATAGGAAAGCGAGCTCCGGCTCCACGCGTAGACTAGATTCTCCAAGGCCAGACAAACACAGCAGAGGCACGTGATCAGGCTGCCCTACGAGCCTGTAAAGGCAGCAGAAGATGAGAGCCAAGGATCTCCCCGCCACTTGGTGGGCTTAGAGGAAGGTGAGGGATGAGCAGGAGGACGTGCGTCTGACCAAGAGAGCCTGGCTGGCCTTGTGCAGACCCGAGAACTTGGCGCGCTAAATGAACACTTTTCGAGCCCCCCAATCTGGCTGTTGGGTTGATGGGAATAGAAAATGGAGGCTTGGCATTATTGTGGTTTTCACTCAAAGGACTGCAGAGTCGTGTCAAAAACTTGTAATTAGGCCCTGCACTCAAACAGAAGGATAAGGTATTGATCTTAAAAACAGGAGCGGGAAGGCTGAGATAAATGAAACATGTTTTCAGTCCTCTCCTTAGGCGAGAAGCCTTGGATGTCATGCCCTGTGGAAAGCCAGTGGGCCTTCACTGCCAGTGTTTATTAACCCAAATGGATATCACAGAAAAAGAAAACTGTAGAATGAACTCTCTATCAGAGATTAGGATATGAGGGTATGTTTTGCCTTGGCTTCCATATTTGGAGTTCTGAGATCCTCCAATCCTGCCCCCCTCCAAAAGGAAGTTTCAAAAAGCCCTCTAGCACCTTTGTAAGGTAAAGGTAAAGGGACCCCTGACCATTAGGTCCAGTCGTGGCTGACTCTGGGGTTGCAGCGCTCATCTCGCTTTACTGGCCGAGGGAGCCGGCGTACAGCTTCCGGGTCATGTGGCTAGCATGACTAAGCCGCTTCTTGCGAAGCAGAGCAGTGCATGGAAACGCAGTTTACCTTCCCGCCAGAGCAGTACCTATTTATCTACTTGCACCCTGAGGTGCTTTCGAGCTGCTGGGTTGGCAGGAGAGCAGGGTTGTACCTGGTGCTTATTAGGTGGTGAATGCAGGTTTTTTTTTTAGTGTTTCTGGAGTATGAAACTGCTAGGTAGTGGTAGTTACTCAATACAGTGGTACCTCGGGTTACATATGCTTCAGGTTACATACACTTCAGGTTACAGACTCCGCTAACCCAAAAACAGTACCTCTGGTTAAGAACTTTGCTTCAGGATGAGAACAGAAATCGTGCTCCGGTGGCGTGGCGGCAGCAGGAGGCCCGATTAGCTAAAGTGGTGCTTCAGGTTAAGAACAGTTTCAGGTTAAGAACGGACCTCTGGAAGGAATTAAGTACTTAACCTGAGGTACCACTGTAATGGCTATGGCTTTTCCTTTAAAAAGAGGGTGGGTTGAGTTTCGAAACCCTGACTGATTACTTGCCCCTTTTGAATGGCCCCCAGTAATTCATTTTCATTCATAGGCTCCCATTGTCTTTTTCTCTGTCACATGCTTTGGGTGAGGAGACCTATCATTTCAAAGAGCAAGTTGAGAATAAAACTCACAAACTCAGTGCATATTAATTTCTTTGCATATTTTTTATTTTTAGCCTACAATTGTGCTCAGGGCCATGTTAGTAATTTTGGGTCTTGCTCAAAAAACCCATTTCCATTGGGAATCCTGCCACATAGTTATGAATACTTTGTACCATAGAGGAAAAGCAGGCTGTGTGAAATCACCTCCTAATTTTCCTTCTACAAACAAGTGCTAAAGCAATGGGGTCTTCTAAGCAAGAGAGAGTTTTAAACTCTACATAACACTCAATAAGCTAACAGTTTATCCTCAAGTCTTGAAAAGTTTATTCTGCCATCATTAAAATAATGTGCCTAGACAGGGCATTATTTCCCCCTTTTCTTTTTAAAATGAGACTGTGTTTAGAGACTGGCCACATAGTTGGTTTCACACTGCCTAGTGAAGATCTATAATACAGATTCATACAAATATGTGAATATACCACATAACCCAGTTATAGGAAGTTTTAAATTATTTGCAATTTCTTGGGAGGAAGCTGTGCAAGTCATAGGTGTGCTAAACATGGTGTATGCACATGTCACATAATTAGAGCACTGTGCAATCTACAATAGTACCTAATGAACTATACAGAGGGAGAAAAGGAACCAATTTTGCCTGTCCACTAGCACCTCTGGCATGTTCTCTGTCTAGGCTAGCCATATGACTTACCAAAATGGTCTTTACTTAAAGGTAAAGGTAAAGGTACCCCTGCCCATACGGGCCAGTCGTGTCCGACTCTAGGGTTGTGCGCCCATCTCACTTAAGAGGCCGGGGGCCAGCGCTGTCCGGAGACACTTCCGGGTCACGTGGCCAGCGTGACGAAGCTGCTCTGGTGAGCCAGCACCAGCGCAGCACACGGAAACGCCGTTTACCTTCCCGCTATAAGCAGTACCTATTTATCTACTTGCACTTAAGGGTGCTTTCGAACTGCTAGGTGGGCAGGAGCTGGGACCGAAAGACGGGAGCTCACCCCGCCACGGGGATTCGAACCGCCGACCATACGATCAGCAAGTCCTAGGCACTGAGGTTTTACCAACAGCGCCACCTGCGTCCCTGGTCTTTACTTAGCTTTTGGCTAAATCCTGCATGACACCTTTCCATATGCAACCTTTTGATTCAGAAGAATGTGTGTGTGTATAAAAGCATTCATTGGATGCCAAGATCCAAGTTTGGAGAATGCACTCTTTGGTGAGAGAACCCCAGCAGATATTTAAAATCACGAAATATGTAGCAAAGCAAAGCATGGAAATTTAGGCAGTTAGACCTTTTAAAAATGCCTTTCCAAGTGAGTTCCGAAATAGTCTCCTCTTCTGCCAATATAGGAAAATACCATATGTTTAGTAAGTTAAAAATGGTTTCCTTACAAACTCTCTAAAGGTCAGGTTCATGTGCTTTTCCATACATCAGTATGCGCAGTTGCACAGACAGTAAAATTTAGTTTAGTTCCCAAGTGGTGAAATGATTTATATACAAACTCAAGAGTGGCTTGTGAAAGCCATCCAATATGAGCTTGGACAACCAGCTCAGACTTCCTCACACATTGAGCTTGTTAGGTAGACTGAGGGGAACAAATGCTTGAATACCTACTCCCTCCAAAGGTGAGCTGAGCCTGGCAGGACAGTTTGCTCTATGCTTTTAACCCTTTCATGCATTAATTAGACTTAAGCATGCTGGTTTTGTGACAGTTATCCTACATAATTGGGTTGAGGGGCTGATGGGAAATACAGGGTGCGTGCGTGCTAAAATAGAATCATAGAATCATAGAATCATAGAGTTGGAAGAGACCACAAGGGCCATCGAGTCCAATCCCCTGCCAAGCAGGAAACACCATCAGAGCACTCCTGACATATGGTTATCAAGCCTCTGCTTAAAGACCTCCAAAGAAGGAGACTCCACCACACTCCTTGACAGCAAATTCCACTGTTGAACAAAATATCATGGATTAAATCTTGCCTCTCTTCAGTTCATTGTCAGTTAACAACACCAGTTTCACCACAGTTTTACCCATAGAGTAGAGGGCATGCTGGAATTCTGCTTTTTGTCTTATTTAATCTGAAGCACACTTACTAGGAAGGAGTAAGCCCCAAGGGAAACCCCTAATATGTGTGTTTAGGATTGCATCCTTAAATAAAATAAACATTAGTGGTCCCATCATGTCCTTTACTCCATAGGGAAAGACTGTGACCAAACCGAAGGAATTGCCACTGAATTTAACCATAGTGGGGCTTATAAACAAAGGAAACAAAAGAAGCATGCAGTATGGCCTTTTATCTGAAACCATTTGAACTACAAAAAATAGCATTACTGTTGCAAACCAGGTGAACTACAACATAAAACTATCAGCTGAACTTGCAAGAATTTAATCATTCAGTGTAATGTGAGTGTGGTATGAGACAGCTACTGGAGAATAACCAGTTGTGCTGTCCCTAAATCACCACCTTAGTCCTCAAATCTGTTACTTTGGAATATAGTATTGTTGAAACGAGAAGACCCCAGAGTCAGCAACTTGCAGGTTTTCTCCCTACCATACCTTCTGACATCAGAAAAGCTTGTATATTTGACCTAGAGGCTTTTCTTCTCCTGCAGCCCTGTTTATAGTTTAACTTTCCATCCAGTTCATTAACAAGAAAAAGAGCTGCTTTTTCAGGAAAGGCAATGTTCCTAAGGACAGCAAAGTCCTTCCTTTCCCTTCTTGAAAATTCTCTACTTACAGGCAAGGCCATTCACTGCCTAATGACCAGAGTTTTTACCATAAGGCTGTGTGTGCTCCAGAGTTGGAAACCGCTAGCTAAGCGAGTCTATTTTTAATTCTTTTTGTCACAGGAGGCCTGGGTTATTTTTGTAACTACCACATCTCCAAATCCCCCCTCTCTGGCCTCCAAGAAGGTCTTGGAGCATGTCAGTAAATATACATCCTTACCCTAGATATTAAGATGGGCAGAAGTCCTAGATTTATGCCCAGCTTCTTAAGCAGCCTTGGCTTCTTAAGCTTTGAAATGCTGCAATTATGCAAATATTTGTGATGCTGTCCCCTTTGATCAAAACTTTCTCAAAATGATCCCTTTCCATTATGGAGCAGGAAAATGTATTTTGGCCATGTAAAGTCAGGTACGGAGCCCCTTGAACCTTTTTTTAAAACAAAAAACCAGAATCACACTAGTTTCTCATGCCATGCATTCCCACATTCCCCAAAGTTGAATGATAAAAAGGTGTCATTCTCCTCACTCTTCTTCAGGCCTCAGTTTTATCACAACTAATATGCAAAAAGTACAGGAGGTTTACAGTCTGCTTTTGTTTTCAGCTGAGGTTATCTAGTTGATATACCCTTCCAAGGGATGTATTGGGTGTTAGGGGTGGGGTACTACCTTTGGTCCCCACCCAGCATTCAACTCTCACCTGTGGCTCCTAGAAGCTGTAAGCATGAGACAGCAGCTACACCCGGGGACATGGCTTCGACTGGCTAAACCAGGTGAAGGTAGCCGATGGGTGTCAAATCCCTGGCAAGTTAGGGACTTTCCCTGCATGGAAAGACAGGCTCTGATGGATTGAGAGGAGGAGAACAATAGTGGGTCCAAAGGTCAAGAAGGTGGTTTTTGTACATGCTGTAGAGGGAATTGAGGGGCAGATGGGGCTCATCAACCTGGGAAAGTAGCACATCCAGGAGAAGGAAAACTCTGACCCTAAACCTCTGCTGCCTTGTGAAGAACAGGCTAAGGAGAAAACCCTACACAAATCTAGAGTGGAGTCCCTAAAACGGTTGGATGGTGCCTTGTATGCCTCCTTCCACTGATGTCACTGAGACTAAACACGAGGCAAAATAGTTCTAGATAAATATGTGTTCATAAACATGTTCAGAAGGCCATTCTGCTGCCTGAGGACAGGGGCAGAGCTACCTGCCCTGGCACCTGGAGTGACGTGGGGGCAGGGCTAGCCGCCCGCGTGGCGAGTGTAGGGGGTTTCTGCTAGCTGCCCATGTGGCAAGCATCCCTAGCTGCCTGCCACCCACACGGCGAGCGTGTGGTGGGGTTGGGGATGGCATGGGGATGTAACCCGCCCTCACAGCTGACACCCCCCTCACCTGCCTTCCTCCACCAGTGCCTGAGGAAAGGCCAAGATGGCATCCCTCCCCATTCCACATATAGAAAGAAGAAAACCAAGCTGGAAATCACTGGGAACAGATAGCATCCACCACACCTGAAGGAAAGCCTTCTGTGACTCACACACATCTGTCCCCGACACCAACACCTGCATCTATTCCCCAACACCTACCACCCACTCCCTGCCCACCCTCTAGCATCTGCTGCCTGAGGCCGCTGCCCCATTCTTCCTAATGGTAGTGCTGGCCCTGAACATGATAACTATGTTTTCATGACGCATCCAGCCATGCCTACCACAAGCTTGTATGCCTCCTTCTGGCAACTGCTGTAGCCAAGCTGGTGTCAAATGTATTTCTCTGCTTTCCTTTGGACTACATAAGTGAGACCGAGAGTGGGGTCTTGTTGTCTGGGCAGCCCAGGACCTTCATACACACTGCCTAAACTTGCACTCTGGGGAGGTCATTTCGGTGCTACTAATGCAGTTGTTTGACTTCCCCCTTGGAAGTGCAATCCATTGTCTCTTGAGACAGACAGGTGCCAACAACATATCCCTCCAAGTGCATCACTAATAGATGTAATCCAATCCAATAAAGCTATTGATGATTCAACTAAATTTAGCAGGGCTATTGTCTAAATGTGCTGAAGAGTTATGTGACAGAACCAGACCACCTTAAGTCCACCATGCCATCTTAACAAGTTTCTGCAGTAGCTTTAAAATGGATTGAATGCTGATTCAACTGGTTTGCTGATATTCTCTTATTCCTTTTCTGATTGACAAGGTAGGAAGCAGTCAGAGAAAATTTCCTTCCAACTTTCTTCTCAGGCATACAGCCAACCTCTTTATCTAGTCTTTAGACTTACAAGGAGTGTTGAGGCAGTTGCTAGGTGCCATTTGCAGTTGTGGTACTGCTTGCTGCAACCAAGCCTCAGCCTACTGGGATGATTTTACTAGATCCAGGAAAGTAGGCTGCTGTGTTGCATTTAGCAGGTGATGATAGGGCACAGTGCCAAAAGCCCCCACAAGCCAACTTGGAAATGCCTGTGGAGCCTATCCAGAAGTTGTCTAGAAATCACAGTGCACATATTTATTCTAGGATCCAGCAAATAGCTAGGGCGAAAATGTGGCTGTTTCCAAGAGCAGCCAGAATTGGAGTGTGTGCATCAAGGAAGGTGGAAGGAAAGAAGTAAAGATAATATGGGGGTGGAGGAAGGCACCAGGGAAAGGATCTTATGAAATATAGGCTCATGAATATGAAAACATGCCAGAATGCTATGTAGGCCTTCAAGGTGCCACAGAGCTCTTTGTTTTTGTAACAATGGACTAACACATCTTCTGTTCTGCTGAACAATGCTACATGTGCGTCATACTTTAACCACAAAACACATTATATAGACTTGCTTTTTGGCTAAATGACAATTGGAAAGCTTTAAAGCCACCTCTTGCTAGCTCTGTGTTACTTTTTGTTTTAAACTGACAATTGCTGGCCACAGTTGTTGGCCATTAAAGTTTTCTTTTAACTAGGCGTGGGTATGTTTGTACTGTATAGGTGGATGCATGGATTTAATAATATTTCCGTCCTACCTGTTGGTGTAAAATGGCCTCAAGGTGACTTATAATAACAAAGTACAATAAAGCTAATACAGTATAATTAATGCAATTACACCAACCAAACACAGAAATCCAGTAGATAAAGGGCCATTAAGTGATCACATATAGCACTAAACACCCGAGATAACGGGCTGGACTTTACTTGGTGCCTAAAAGGTAAGAGTTGATGCTCACTGAATGTGGGTTCCATAACTTGAGTGTCACCCGATAAAAATCTTCTCCGTTATTCTCCCATTCAACTTCAGAAGGTGGGGAAATGATTTCTACGCATTATTTTGCTGGCTGGCAGGTTCAAATGCGAGAAGAAAAACCATTTTTATACCCCATCGCCACACCATTGAGGACTTTGAAGGCCAAAACTAGAACTTTGAACTGAACTTGGAAATTAACTGGGAGACAGTGAATATATTTTAACATACCATGTGCACTGTGCAGTTGGCTGTGACAGTAGAACTTTCTAGATGTGTTTCAGAGGCAGCATTACAATAATCTAGCCTGTATATTACTAGAGTTGACTAACTACGGTCCAATCATCTTATCTCCAAAAGGTGTACGCTCAATCAAAGTTGGTAAAAGTTATGGATGCCAACAGCAATTGTACATTTCATTTGTTTTCAAACAAATTATTTTCTGCTTGAGCCTTCTAGGGGAGATACAAATTTAAATAAATATTGAATTGCAGATAGAGAGCATGCTTGCTGTTTCTGTTACTTCCCAGGGAGAGGAAGGCAGAGCAATCTGGCGTTTACTGGGTGGGAGACAAAACTGAAACACTCCCAGGGATGACACCACTTCTGGGGATAACTAAGGAAAGGAAATATTAAAAATAAGCTGATGAAGAATGGTAGTATCTCACTATTACTGAGAAAGCACCCATACTGAGACCCTTTTCATTCAACAAAGAATCTTGTGACATGTTAAAGATTAACAGATTTATTGTGGCTTAAGCTGTTAGTTTTATTATTGTTAGTCTTATTGTGGCATGATCTATTTGTCTTTAAGGTGTCACAAGTCTCTGGATGCTTTTGCCGCAACAAACACAACTACCTTGCTAGACATCTTCATACATTCATTATTTATTTATTTTTATTCATTTGGGGTGCAATACTATACTGGCTGAGAGGCTTTCAGATTTGTGAAGCTTCAGAAAAACAACAGCAGAATAGCTGAAACGGGGGCAGTCTTTGGCTGAGATGCACAAGAAAGGAACACACTTGCACCAGATCCTATTCTCTCAATCCATGGCCATGCCCCCATTGGTGACAAAACTTCACTCTTCCATTGATCTCAGTAGGAGCGGCGCATGTAAAAATAGCTTCCCTTGCACTGATGACCACACTGCTCACACCTCAGTGACAGAACACAGGATATGGTATAACTCAACACCCCATCACAGGTCACCACAATTGGTATATAAGCCCCACACAGTGAGACCATAACTCAACTATTAGGCATGTGACATGGGAATATACCTCTCTGGCCTTATGCCATACATGCTGAATGGGGGGATCTGGTTGTCCAGATTCTTGTGAGAACAGGATGCTAGACTAGATGGGCCTTTGGCCTGATCCAGCAGGCCCCTTCTTATTTTCTCATACCCCATGGTGCACCTGATTGCTTTCTGCCGCTGTGACTGAGTGGTAAGATTATCGTACTCCATATGTGGGCATTTGATTTCCTTGATCTGCAGAACAAGTGCAGATCTTTTTACAAATGCCTCATAATTTTTATTCTACACATGCAAGGAGCCAATCTTTCAGTGTGGTAGGACCTAGACTCTGGAACTCAAGGACCATTTGATATTAGGTGAGTGTCTTTGCTGTGTATTTTTGGCACCTGCAGAAAAACAAATTTTTTAGGCGAGCCTACCCAGAAATGTACACTTGACAAGCATTTTAATATGTAATTGTATTTTATCACAGATATTTTTAACACTGCTGATCTTACTTATATTATATATTTTTTATGGTCAGCTTGTTCTTAATGTTTGGTTTTTATCAGTATATTTAATGTATCTTTTATATAAACCAATTTGAGCAGGTATGGGGATCTTAGTGGATCCAGGTGTGGCTGAACTACAGCTCCCATAAACCTTGACCATTGTCCATGCTTGCTGAGGCTGATGGAAGGTGTAGTTCAGTAACATCTGGAGGGCCAAAAGCTTTCCACTTCAGGCTTAGATGATTAACTGGTATACAAACCCCGTTAAGTAGAAATCCCGGGAGCTGCTCTATGGTATTTCCAGCGTGAATTTGAGTCCGAGGTGTTCCCTCTTTTTTGCCCATAACATAATTCTCCCCTCCTCAGCATGGGAAATATGATTGGGAGTATTGAACTCCTATCTCCTGCTTCCCAACTGGTGTACCATGCAGTGAACCACAGCAGGCTGTTGCTGTCAGTGTGTATCTACCCTTGTTGCATGTCCTGGTCTCTGCTTTCACCTGTTTGTTAAAAAAGACCTTTCCCTTCCCAGGTGGATCTTGAACCCTTATGCCAAGAAGCGTTGCATGTGTCTCTTTCTCTGTGTGAGTTCCATTCAAGCCCCTTGCCCAGGGAGCTGTGTGGGTGCTGTGTTTTGTGACTTCTCTTAGGATATGCCGTGCTCCACTGTAGTAACAAATAACATAAGGGGTTCTAAAGCCCCTGACTTAGAGGAATGCCTGGGGACTGGCAGTAGAAAGCCCATTTCTAGCTGTGTCGTGGGGTCTGATAAAGTGAGGGTGCTGTGGCATCATCTCTTGCGTATACAGTGGTACCTCCGGTTACGAACTTAATTCATTCCGGAGGTCCGTTCTTAACCCCAAACTGTTCTTAACATGAGGCATGCTTTCGCTAATGGGGCTTCCCGCTGCCACTGCGCCGCCGGCACAAGACCTCCACTCGCATCCCAGGGCAAAGTTCACAACATCTACTTCCAGGTTAGCGGAGCTCATTACCCGAAGTGTTCGTAAGGAGGACGGTACGTAACCCGAGGTTCCACTGTCATGTGGTATGTGTACTGCAGGTGTTTCCCATCTTCATGAGTTCATTGGTTGTCTTTGTATGTGGGTGGTTATATTTCCCAGTCCTGCATAATTTAGGTATAGAATAGATCTGTATGAGGTGCATATCTTATCCTTACACTTAAAAAAACCCAAAAAAAACCCTACCCAGAGTGACTAACAAATAGATATCAATGGTTTCTATGTCACACATGTATGTTGGGTGAACCTGGAAAATATATATTCCAGCTTTATACAACATACATGGTCAGTAGCTGCAAAGAAGGTAGTACAAGAAGGAATCTAGCACCTCTGGCATGAGTTTACTGTCTGCTGCATATCTCCTACAGTGAGAGGTATGACTGGAAACATTTAAGAGTATTTATCAGAAGCAGTAGGGATGATTTACAAGGCTCTGAGAGCTAGCTGGGTTTTTTGCCCATTTAATTTGCCTTAAACATCCATAATGCATTGAAAACTTTGCCCCTTCTACGCAGTCATGACAGAAGCGGTGTGCTTTAGCAATGAGTACCTGAGCTTAAATACCTGAACTTTATTTGCCCCAAAAGCTTCAGATTGTTTAAACTCTGTGTAGGATTGATTCTCGTTGTTCAGGTGACTTGCCTAGAACATTACACTTGATGCCATGTGGCTGCTTGTTTGTGTCTATGTGGGAATACATTGTGGGAGACTGCAGTCAAATACAGCTAGCAAGCATAGTGCATGAAGGGGTAAAGGACCACAGAATTGTATTGCTAGATAGACTCAGGTCATGCCCCCTTTCTTCTGGAAAGGAAGGAAGTGAAGCATTTCTACTTCCTCTGTGTGTGTGTGTGTGTGTGTGTGTGTGTGTCATGTAACCAGTGAAAGAGGACACGTGTAAGCTTTCTCCTGAGCTTACAGCACATGTTTGGAACTATATTCTGTTATTTTCTACCCAAGCGTATTTTGCCTGTATTATCCTTGCTGCTGCATGGAATCATGCAAGACTGAGACTGTGAATCTGTAAGTAAAGCTTTTTAAACATACTTAACAATGTGTGGTCTGCTCATTGCAAGAGACGTGGAAAGAGGTCAGGTGCTGTGTGCATCTGAGTAGGATAAAAAGGTTTAACAACCCGTATTCCTGATGCTATACTGCTACTTAACTTTTGTGCATTAAACTTTGTGAGTTAAACTCTGCTACCGGGGCTCTCTCCCCACAGGAGAGTGTGCATAGCCCCATGTTTTGAATCCAGGAACCCAGCTATTTTCTTTGGTTGTTCACCTACACATGTGGGTCCACAGAGATTCATATATTAAATTCCCCCACATACATTTTTGAACAAAGGATTGTGGAGAGCAAAAAAGAAGATTTTGGGGGGGGGGGTTTCACTTCCAAAGATCAAATCTCATCTGATCTGATAAAACTACAGTATGTCTAGAGAACTAATGTTTTCATGATGTTGCAAGACTTAGCACAGAGCAGCTGATAGAAAAGTTAACTGTTTATTGCAACTGACAATAGATGGTCCCAATAGTGTGATTCAGGGGACCTATTGCATGATCTGTGAATCCAGTGACCTATCAAGTGGTAGATGGGCAACAAAATTGCCTCTTAAAAATCTGAGGTGAGATGGGGATATGATTCACCATCCACTTACAGTGGAAGATTAAAATGGCATGCATCCAAATACTCATTCCTTTGTGATTCAGACTATTAGCCACCAGTCAATTGCCATCTGGCACCTTGTCCTCCAAATTTACACAATCTGAAATTGGCCTTGGGGATACCCTGTGCTAGGTTGATCTTGTGCCAGTTTCCTGAAACAGGGAAAGTACTTTTGGAGAAATGTTTGCACCAGCACGAATCCCCAGTGTTGTGTGTTGGCTGCTTCCTGGTGCACATCAATGTGCGAAATCTAAATGGGCAGACCATTGATTGGCTACAGCTTATACTTTCTTTAGAGCTGTGTTATGATTGGCTTATTGCACAGCACATTTTTTCTTGCTTAAAGAGGTGCCATGCCAGGGAGGGAAGGAAGAGAGATGGCTTTAGTCTTGCATGCTTATAAGATATTAAGATCCAGTGCCTAATGAGATCATTGGGAGGTTATCTACTGAGTTAAAACATTAATGTAAGAAATTATACAATGTACACATCTTATGACACAGATAGCAAAGCCCAGAATTATGAGAGTTGTATTATTAAAAAGAAATATAAAGCGGTACATGCTACTTGTTTTGGCAGAGGGGGGTCACGTTTAGGTTTTCTTTCCACATGACTCTCTTGCACTCTCTTGTCATTTTGGGGTCATTACCTGATGAAGTTTGAACTAGTAGCAGCAATCTCCCTCTCTAAGGGTAGTGGACCCATTCACATTGCCCACCCTCAGAGGCTGATGCAACTTGAGGGGTTCCCAAATGCTTTGACGGATCTTCCAGCTGATAAAGCTGATGATCCTGTTAGAGCTCTGCTTTCCCTATGGGATAGCAGGATGTAATGGGCAGTTGACACAATCACTCACTCTCCCATCTTGTAGAGCCAGAGTGGCTCCTTGGTACTCCGGAGAGCTTCAGGCTATGAAGCAAGTTGGGCAAAGGCTAGAGTACAACTGGCATAAGTCTCACTCTGAAACCCAACAAACACTGGTTTGGGCGTATAATCATGCCTACCATATGGCAGTGCAGACTATGCAAGAAGCCTCATTGTGCAGCTCATTTTGCAGCTTCCATTGCATCCTCTAGCAGCCAATCCATGGAGTTATTTTGGATGACTCCCACCATGGGTGTGAGATCTTTGGGACGTTCAAGGGCATTCTTTGCCCAACTGGCTATACATTTTGAGGATAAAATTGGTCTACTTCTAATGGATTTTTTGTGTTATTTGTTCCTCATGATGCAGTCAGACTTTCTAGACATCTTTATTCAGGACTTTCCATTGCCTGGGCATCTATTAGGTAGAACTCCTTATTGAAGCTAATAGCTTCAAAATTAGATATAAGAATCTCCACTCCCATAGCTTGAACAAATGCAGTGCAGAAAATTGCCACAATCTAGTATTGGAGGGTGGTGCTTGTCTGCCTGTGTGGCCATCTGTTCCCAGGCCCCACTCCCTTCATATAAGAAAAAATGCGGGTCTCTGGGAAGTCATAATCCACTGTTCTGTCATCTAGCGACATCATGTTCTTATAATAGGCAGGCACTTCCTCTGGCTTTGAGCTTAACTGGAAGAAGGAAGATTGCTGCCATCTCCCCGCCATTGGCATGCAATTCTATATTACGGTATTTGGTAAACACAAACAGCTCCCTTGTTTATTCCCCCTTCTCAAAAGTTCTGTCTGTCATAAATCTGCAGATTCGGATTTCAGACCATAATATGTAAACTGAATACGTTTACATTTCCCCCTAAAATCATGCTCAATTCTTTTTATGATATATATTTCTTACCTCAAAATATTAACAGCCCTGAACATAGCCTTGTATTTCTGCTCCCCTTCTGCTCATCTGTGAATGACCAAGATCCCGCTCTAGTCAGGTACAGTCAGTCACTTGCAACAACTAATAGGTCCGGATAGAGATGCGCATCCTCATCTGCATTAAAAGCTCCTTTCAGCCATTTTAACAGGGCCCCTATGTGTTGCGTGTAGCTCTCCTGGTCGTTTATCTAGAGACCAAACAGGCTTTTCTTTTTTTAGAGCTAGAAACTAACAAGAAACAGCAATAACAATAAACAGTGGATACATCTTATCACCTCCAACTGCCCGTTTGTTCTGACCCCATTTGTCCCTCAGCATACAGAGATGTGTCTCTACCATGGCATGTGCAGATACACATCCAGATTCACATCTCCATCTGTACTAGCTGTGCATGCAGAAACCTGGTTCTGTAAGCAAATCTCCATTCCTGGATCAGAGGGCATTATCAGTAATTTAACTGAGTATCAGAAATGAGCTGTGTTATGCAAAATGAAAGATGTATGTACAGTGGTGCCTCAGGTTAAGTATTTAATTCGTTCCGGAGGACCGTTCTTAACCTGAAACTGTTCTTAACCTGAAGCACCACTTTAGCTAATGGAGCCTTCTGCTGCCGCCCCGCCGCTAGAGCACGATTTCTGTTCTCATCCTTAAGCAAAGTTCTTAACCTGAAGCACTATTTCTGGGTTAGCAGAGTGTGTAACCTGAAGCATATGTAACCTGAAGAATATGTAACGCAAGGTACCACTGTACTTATTATTATGTTTTCATCTGCTTACATAGTCTTCCAAGTCTCATTTTATCCTGTAAATTAGGTTAGGAAGAGAGATAGTAGCAGGCTCCCAATGTCATCCATGGTTGAGCAAGGGTTTGAGCCTGGCTTTCCCAAGTCCAGGTCAAATCCTGTAATCAAGATCATAGAGCTTCTCTAGCAGTATAGTAGGTTTTAGCCAACATTTGATGCATATGCTCAGGAACAGTAGTGGATTAACAGCAAAATAAAGTTTCACCCTGTTGGTTTTCTAAATCTACAGAAAACTATTTTCTCAACATTTTTGACATTTATATTGTAAGAATTCCCAGACTCTGTCATATCAATAGTTTGACTTCACAGTTTTCATCACTATGATACTTCTTTAGAAAAATATTCATTCTAGAAATGCAGGTGTGTTATCAATTCAATACTGCTTTTTTATGGCTCATCTATTATTATAGGCCACTAATGTACACATTCAAACTAAATGAATCATAAATGTATGCATAATGAGATCATGGAACAAACAAGACACTGCCTGGGTTACGTGGTTTGGTAGGTCTGAAACCTTCATCACTAGTTGCTGTAAAGCTGGTTTATCAAGCTCCGCAGGATTTCCCATGACATGTGGTGGACCCTGCTGTTGTGAAGAATGGATTTTGCACAAGGCATTTTCCTTGTTGCAGTGCACTATGGAAGGAAAAGAGATTCATTTTGCACTTCAGCCCAGAGTGGGGGGACATAGGGAATTTAAGGTGCAAGGACCAGTCCTTGTGTTCCTTAAAATTAAAAGTTGAAAAGCAGCCTCTTTTAGGAACATTGATATGATAAATTCTGTAACATCCAATGAAATAAGCCAGGGGCCAGCAACCTTGTTCAGCAGTGGGCCGGTCCACCGTTCCTCAGACCATGTGGGGGGCCAGACTATATTTTGGCGGGGGGTGGGGATGGATGAATTCCTATGCCCCACAAATAACCCAGAGATGCATTTTAAATAAAAGGACACATTCTACTCATGTAAAAACACGCTGATTCCCCTACCATCTGCGGGCCAGATTTAGAAGGCGATTGGGCCAGATCCGGCCACCAGGCCTTAGTTTGCCTACCCCCGAAATAAGCAATGCAGGGCCAATATATGACTTCTGAAGTCAAGCAAATTGCCTCTTTAGCATGCAGACTAAGTGCCAAATAAATTCAGGCATGTTTAAAAAGAAATTCACAGTTCACAAAAGGCAAACACAGCATTTATCCAGCAGCCATGACATTTAAATGCAGGAAATTGGTGCCAGTAGCAGTGAAATCCTGCAGCATGACACACTGGTAATTCTTCAGCTGAGAGAAAACAACAACAATTCACTTAAATTTCACTCCTGTTCCAGCAGCATGCATGAACAGCACTCAGGATTGTGACCATCTACTATACTATTCCCAAGCTATCGCTTTAATAATTTTTAGAAAACAAAAAAGTGACAAATAATACTTTACGTTGTGCACTGTAATTTTCAGGTGGATAGGCAACATTGTGTGTGTAAGCAGGGGCAGCCCTACCAAAATGAGGCAACTGCTTTAGGTGGCAGATGTTGGGGCAGCAGTGGCAGCCCCCTGTCTGTTCATAAGAGCCCTCTGGGCAGTTCAGTCTATTGGAGGATAGAGCTGTGTATGTTAAATAGCCTGTTCTGGCCACCCTAAATTAGCCTGCTACCGAAGGTGCAACACTGCCAGCATGGTAGTAATATTCAACAGCCAATCTAGTTGACTTCTGCATGTGGAATGGGGAGGGATGCCATCTTTATCCTTCATTTTATTTTTAAAATAACATTTTACTTTTATTGTATTTTATTTTTGTTTTTAAGTTGTAATCATTCATCTTGTTTTTATTATTGCTTGTAAGCAGCTCTGAGCCCAGCCTTGGCTGGGGAGGGCGGGGTATAAATAAATATTATTATTATTATTATTATTATTATTATTATTATTATTATTATATCTCGGAAGAGGGAGTGAAACTGGGCTGGGGATTCTGTTCCTTCCTTCCTCCCTCTGTTCTCTTGGGATTAGTGTTCAGATTATTTAGTTTGTCAGGTAATCCCAAGAGAACAGAGGAAGGAACTGGGGCTCCCAGAATTAACACTATTTTGCATCCTAGCAGAAGAGGTGCCAGTGTGTTCTCACAAACCCCATTCTTGCTCTGGAGAAAGGGGTTCTTTCTCCAAGTGAAGCATTCTGAGCAATGTGGCCCAAAGAGTGCAAGTGTTTCCACCACTCATGGTGGCTAGAAAATATTTCAATACTGTATTGTATTCTGAAAACTAGCACTCTTCCCACTGATATACTTCCCAGATGTAATTCTCAGACCCATAAACAGATAAGGATTAACTTCTGTCCCCAATAATTATATGTCTTTGTGTTATTTATCAGCCTCTGACCCTTTTTCATGGTGATTATTTACTCCAGAACAGAAGTGCCAGTGCAGTGCTGTCTAATAAGCAGGCTGACCTGGAACTTGAATTACAGGGGGAAACATAGGAGACCGTAATGAAACAAATAAGGTCCACTTCCTGGTTCCACTGAGTTTTAGCCAAAAAAAAATGTCCCCAAAGCCTTCCAAAAACAGTAGTTAAAGTGGCCATCATAAAAGATAAAGGGGGCAGAAACTCTGGTGGGCATCATCCCTGCCCTGAGTAAATTGAGTACTGGGTTGATACTATGTACAAATAGTATACAGGGCATGGCAGTCTTGCTTTAAACATTAAATGAAGGGCTAGTCTTCCATGCATGGGACCATAACAGCTGTCAAACAGTACAGAGACAGGGGCTTGCATAACTGTAGCATTAATATGTTTCTTTCATTTCAAATAACTTAATTTGGCCAATGCCATTTCCTGATCATTGCTACTCACTTATTATTTGTGCATATTCAAAACCTGTTGAGTGCCTGACTTAGCTGTGTTTATGTGTTCAACATGCATCTCCACACTCAGCATGCGGACATTGAAGCCAGGGCTAGCCCAGGAATGTGACGTGTGGGCGGGGCCAGAAGCACAGCCCTACTGCTTCTCCAGTAGATTCACACCCTACATCCATGTAATGCATGAATGGGGTTCATGTATCACTCTTTTCATCATATTCAGAAGCCATGACGTCATGATGGTATTGCAAATGTTTACACCCACTGAGTGAGTACAGTGATACCTCGGGTTACATACGCTTCAGGTTACAGACACTTCAGGTTACAGACTCCACTAACCCACAAATAATACCTCGGGTTAAGAACTTTGCTTCAGGATGAGAACAGAAATCCTGCTCTGGTGGTACAGCAGCAGTGGGAGGCCCCATTAGCTAAAGTGGTACTTCAGGCTAAGAACAGTTTCAGGTTAAGAACAAACCTCCAGAACAAATTAAGTTCTTAACCCGAGGTACCACTGTATAGGTGGGAACTTAGCGCGGTTTGCAGACAAGCATGTGGTGAACTGTCTGTTTTCCGTACAGAGAACTGGCTGGTTGGCTACAAGAGAAAGCATTTCCCCCCAACTCTGATTCAGCAGGGGAGGGGCAAGGAAGGAAAAATGTAGAGTTGGTGGGAAGGCTTCAGCAGTTGTATTTATGGTAAACTGCTGGGCTGTAGCATCTGTGAGGACCACATGCCTCTTACCCTGCCTTACATTTTACCAGTAGAAAGTAATGGTGAAATTCTCACCACCCTCTGGAATGTTTGCATTTGGTGTAAGGTCACCCAAATTCACATATGGCTCATTTATATTTCAGAGATAAAGAACACTTCAACATGATGCCAGATCTGCTACTTATTTCTCTCTCTGAGGATCAGGCCTCCCCTCATTCTTTTTCACATCGATAAAAAATGTCCCCATATCCAGCAAAACATGTCAGCATACTGGATACAAGTTCAAATGTCATTATACTGATCATATAGCTATGGTTGAAGGGACAGGCCTTGGCACTTCACATGATGCCTGTCGATTTCCCCACTAACAATGGTCCAAAATAAGTAGCCCTTGTACCCTTGAAACCTGAAAACTCTTCCTCTGATTCTAACCATGTAATATTCATCTTTGGATTTAGAGAGAGTTTGATGCTTTCACTCTGGCTGGGATCCAAAGTGCTACTTTAGGTATGCCCAAGGGCTTGTACATACGGAATAGGATTTAAGACTCCCCCCCCCCCCGCCACTCCTAATGCCAGACCCACCCATTCTGTGTTAGTGATTGCATTTGAAAAGTCAGTCAGTTTCAAAAGAGACATGCCAGGGTGGGGGCTGGTGTTTGATAATGACTTCATGGTTGATTTCCCAGTTATCTGCAGAAAGCTCCTGCAGTTGTGAATGATCCACTTGTGTATCTCTTATGTATGGTTTATTTGTTTCATTGGTCACTGAGGATTTAATATGGTCAGCAATACTACAGAAGCATGGGTTAGGGAGCATGTGAACTGAAACTTTGGTTTTCTAGGACTTTGCGATGGCGGGTGTGCCACAACTGTGGTACAACTCAGGAAACCAAGGAGTTTTCTTTGTATGGTGAACAGTGTAGTAATGCAGAACAGTAGTTACAAATGTCACATTTTCTTATGTAAATATTATTAGTAGCTGTATTGCTGGTAAATACAGGCAGTTGCCCTGGTCAGGGAATCATGCAAGGTGGATTACGTTCTACTAGCAGAAAAGTACTCTCAAGTAAAATTTGATTTCCCAAATTGTTGTCATAGTTTTTAACCTTCTGCTAATCTATTACATTGTATCTCGTATGGAGAATGCTTTCTGAATGCAAAGCAAGTGTCCTTGAAAGTAAGGCTCACTTTCTGCCAAATCGGCATATAAATTAGGATCATATACTAAATATTGTTATTAGTAAGCATCCTTAATCTGGATACAACTGAGAATCTCCTCTCATCCCCAAATAAACCAGACAAAGAGCCCCGAAGAACTCAAAAGCCATCACTAGAAATGTATGTAGTTAAAATATATGTCCTTTTGTATGCTCTTTCACACTACATATTACAATGCAATACTTCAACGTTACATGGCATGAGAATGATATTACTTTTCCTATATGTTTTACTCTGATTCCATATTAGAGAAAGGAGACGGGTCCGAAGCAGGAATGCTTTCACTTCAGCCTGAACAATCAAGGCTTTCTGGTCCATCCCTGTGAGCTTAGGATAAGCACAATGTGCTTAGGCCTTGTGGAGTGCATTTTTGCTGAATACCAAACAAAGGCTTTCCCAGCCCCTCTCTTCTCAGTTAAAAATACCAGAGCCTGCTGTGGATGGTCAATAAATCTTTGAGTTCTCCTATTAAACCGAAGGATTCTGAAGGACAAAGTGAATGGGAAACTTCAAGATTGGAGTTAATTGTATGACTTTGCTTAAATTATTAAGGCACTGAATAAACATTACAGGTGGTTCTCTCACTTCAAAAAGTAGCTTGTCTTGTGTGCATGAGAGATTTGGCAATTGTCTAATCCATGAGTTGTCTTGGGGTTCTCACCTCTTCAAGAAAAAGGAAATTCACAGACATATGGTCATCACTTTTGATGGCTGAAAACATCAGGTGATAATTTGTATATTTGAAATAGGCACAAATTATCAAACATCTACAAGAAAGGGGTTTCATACTACTCGTAACAGAATTTAAAACCAAATAATTGCAATGAGACAGCTCATTCTTATTGAACAATATGGTGTCATATGACCTACATTCATACATCTGCAATTCAGCCTTGAGACAGGCTACTACTGGGTATGCATTTTATCACATCAGAATCTGCAATTGTAACTCCTTTTCAGTATTGTGGAAAGTTTCAGCATCTTGCCAGGATAATCAAAGTAAAGGTAATAGCAGCAGCAGCAGCACACATGCACACCTTAATTTTCAGTCTATGTATGTAACTGGAACACACTCTTTTCTCAGTTTACCAGCAGCTGCCTGGGGAGATAGGATTGAGCTTAACAAAACCAGGCCTCCAGATAAACCAGCTCATCTGTAAGGTGCTACTGGATGATTTATCTTTCTACTACCAACAGAAAGATTAAGAGGACTCCCCTCCTCTTTTTTAGGAGGCCATGAAAAATTCCAAAGGAAGAGACCCTAGTCCCTTTCCTAAACAACCTGGTTTGTACTGTATTGCCAAAATGTTACTGCCATGTTGGAACAGTGTTCCTGCACTGTGCTTTAAAATCACTGCTTTTTGCAGCAGTGTGCAGCATTTAAACTAGCTAAACTTCAATTTACAGCCAGGTCCTATGTATATTTACTAAGACGAAAATCCCACCTAGTTTAATGAGGCGTGCTCCCCCAAAATTCCAAATAAGATAGTCTGGTCCCATCTTATCTTATGCATGCTTACTCAGAAGTAAAAACCCACTGAGCATACTGGCAACTGCATCCTCAGGCTTCCGGCTCTTCCTCCAGGAAATTCTGAGTAGCACTTTAGCCTCATAACAGCCTTGGGAAGTAAGTTGGGATAAAAGATAAAGTCTAGCTGAAAACCTGGGCTTAGTGATTGAACTTGGATGGGACCGGAATATCCCACAGTGAAGCCCCACTGAAGCCAAGAAGCCACTTCTTTCCATCTCGCAGGAGGCAGGCACTAAACTGGCATATATGGATATAAGCCCCATTGATTTTAAATTAAATCTTATTTCCATCTGCGCCTGCTTGGACATGGTGTTAACACCGGCCATCCCCGCAAGCCTGGCTTTCCGAGATCTTTGCTCACAAACGCATCGTCAGCCGTGATGATCTAGTATTCGACTTAAGCCTCCCCACCCCAAAGTTGGTGGGTGTCCCCCTCCCGCCCTTCTCCTTCTCCTCCTTTCCTTTCGCTCCTTTATCCAAAGGCTGCTCGGCTCTCTGTCATCTCTCTCCTGGTAATTGGCAGCAACATCTGACAAGGGATCAGCCGTTGCTTGCAATCTGTTCAGTGACATTGCACACCTGGTCTTCGCATCCTCTCCCTCTCCCACTCCAGCTATTTATACCGCTCCGGCACCAGACGCGTCCGTGGCTCACAAGAGCAATAACTTTGGGCGCAACAAGGGCACCGCGAGTCATTTTTCTCTTAGCCAGCACTGTCTGTTCTGCTCTGCTGAGGATGACACAGGGCTCTTTCTCGGCGCTCGTAAGCAATGCCCAAAGAAACGCGGCGGCTGTAAGAGACCCGCTCTCCCTTTGCGCAGAAAGGAGTATGGAAAGGCGGCGGCGGCGGCAGCTGCCTCTTCCGCAGTACACCTCCATACATCCCCTCTTGCTCCATACAACGCAAGGATTCTCCCCACCCATCTCGCCCCTTCCCACCCGCCGCCCTCGCCTAGTGCACAGCCAGCCGAGCTGTCTCTGCTCTTTTCCCCTAAGGTCTCGCGCCGGCAGGCAACAGCCCTCAGCTCTCTCTCGCGCAGCACGCGGGGCTGACTGATAGGGCGCCAGGAGGCAGGCAGCGCTTGTCCATTCGCAGCTAATGATCCCCGCCGGCACTTGGGCTGGAAAATGCGCGAAAGCTGCACTCACGCCCCGCCCGGCGCCTTCTCCCGCTGTGAAATCCGATCCAAGTCCGGAGCCTTCGCTGCTTCCATTTTCAGCCAAGGCTGCTGAGGCCTGAGCCTCCCTAGGAGGAAGTACAATGAGCACCGTGGGATCGGGCCGGAAAGCTGCTTGACCCCTACGGCCAAGGAAAACAAGCGCTAGTGCAATGGAGAGGCTGAGAGGGCAGCGCACCGACCGAGGAGTCCCGGGTTCAAGTGTCGCCTTGGCTACTAAGCCCACCATCTTTTAGCATCAAGCCCACTGTCTACTAGGCCGGCGGCCGGGAGGTTCAGAATACCGACCGACCGCATAAGTCTGCATCCAGGGGTGTCAACTTGAATAAAACATTAGGGGGAGGAGGTAATGCCCGCCCCACATCACAAGACACCGCGCACGCACACCATTTGAATGGCAATGCCCATCAACTTGGAGAGTGGGGCTCAAATATTTTACATCGGTCCCTAAGAGTTGGGTTCTATGGTTGCATAGGAAGCTCTCTGAACACTCTAGAAGTCAATGCCAAGCACTGTTACTATAAAAGCGATAGAAATTAGTGAGTCGTGCGCTTACTTCCGAGTCAACACGCCTCAGTCCAGGTTTGTGTGATCCGATCCTAAGCACGTTTACCGAGAGAAGCACGTCCTGGGGCATTTAGAGGTTGTAGGTCGATCCTATGCTTGTATAAGCGAAAGGAAAGCCTGGTGCTATGTCTCTGTCCTCTGCGCGTTTATTCGCCAGTCCCCCTGAGCTTAGTCATTTGAAATACAGGACAGCGAGTTGCCTTTCGGTGGCGACGAAGGCGGGAGGGGCAGGAGCGGCCGGGCTCGCTGGCTATGGCAGCCAAACGCGCGAGGCAGCCAAGGGAAGCCACTTTTGCAAGCGATATATAATTAGCCCGAGCTGCGCTTTCTTCCTCTTCCTCTTTCCATGAGCTTTCACCTTCCGATTCTGAAGGGAAAAGAGAGGGAGACGACGAACGCCCTTATCAAGATGGGATGGGCTCAGGGAGGGAGGTGAGTGCGAGGCGTCGCTTGGAAGCGGGCCAAGAGGAATTCCTGAAGGTTATTCAGGCTCCGGGCGGAATCCTGCTCTCGTTCTCCAACGCAAAAAGGAGGGAGGCAAACAAATGGCTGTCATCCTCACCACCCAGATAACAACAACCCAGATTACAGACTGCAGGCAGAATCCTCCCCCCACCCCCGCGTTTCTGCGTTTCCTTGGACAAGACGTCAAGGCGCCCATCAACCGCGCGCTCTGCTCGCAAACTAGCTACCGAAAAAAACGAGTTGTTGGGCCACCTTTGCATCGCTTGCTTCTGTGGAGCAATGGTGGGAAACCTTTGGCCCTCAGCTGCTGTTGGACTACAACTCCCATCCTCTTTGGCCGCTGGACATGGTTGTTGGGGCTGATAGGAGTTGTAGTTTAGCAATGGAGACCCACAGGTTCCCCGCCTCTGCCGCAAAGGGTCCTGAAAGCAGGATCCCAGCCATTCTTACAGGGAAGTTAACTCGTTTCAATAGGTCGTATTTACGAAGAACGGTGGTCTTAAGAGTCCTAGTCCTGGACTTCTTTTTGGCAAACCCTGCTTACCTCAGTTCCGTTCTCCGATAAGAGAAGGCGGCAGTCCTAAACATATTGACTGGCTTTAGGTTTTAGCACGCTCTTTGTGGATCGAAGCCACAGCTTGCTGCGAAGTCCTTAAAACTTGTAAGGCAATGCCTGAAGCCAAGTGAAACCGGACTCACTGCTAGGTTGGCAGACACCTGAGCCAGAGGCCTTTGCTAGCCCTGCTACTGGTCCTTGTCACAACGTGATGACTCGGAAGTGCCTGTGAGTTCCGTGGCCCCCTCCGAAATCAGCTTGCATAGCGTAGGACAACCAAAAGCGCTGAGGACTGGAGACGGCCCTTTCCCCCACAGCCCATACTCCATCTCTGAGGCCTATATTGACATGCTTTCCTAGCCCTATACCATTTAATTTTCTCTGTCTGCCTCTCCCTCCCTCCTTTCCCAGCCCCCGATTCCCAGAGGCTTCCATGTGGTCGAGATTGCCCCTTAACAAAAGTATCCAAGCGGGGCGGGAGAGGCAGTTCGCACGCTGGCTCTGCTCCACTAAGTCTGCGCAGCCGGAGGAACCTTCAAGGACCGAGCCGCCACCCCTTTGATGTGCGACGCCGCCTGGAAGCGACAAAAGCCGAGCTCTCCTCTCCGCCCGGCCTCCTTTCAAAGGAAGGCGCTTAATTGTGCGGGCTCCTTGTTTGGGGAGGGAGCGGCAGGGAACTCCGCACAAAGTGGCGGCCAGCCGGAGCACGGCTACATCAAAGGTATTTATTTTGATTATCTCCTGGCTATTTTTGGCAAGAACTTTCCTCCTCTCTCGCTGCTTAAGTTTTGCCGGCAGAAGTGACTGTAATGATTCGTCTTTGTTCTCCACTGGATGTTTACGTTGCTCTTAGCATCACGTGCCTTTTGCTGGGACCACCAGCCCGCGGTTGCACTGGCTTGATTTGGAGTTAATCCTGGAAGGGGAAGGTGGGGGCGGCGGCGGCGGCGGGTAACCCTGCTTTTATTAACTGTTTAGGTGTCAGCTAGTTTTTTTGCGCCGCCAGCTTCTTCTAACAGCTTATTGAAACTTCTCTAATGGTGGGTTTGACTTTCCATTTGAAATGGTTCTCTTTACCTCCCTGGAACAAGCCCCGGATCATCAAGTGTCACGGAAGTCTCATTCATTGACTTCCAGCCTGCTTCTTGTTATCAAAACCAGGAACCAAACCCCAAAGATGGAACCACCTTGTACTGGTTGTTGACTAATCCGGGTTAACCACATTTCTGCTCACGAGTCTAATCTGGGGTTATAATTCCTCGCGTAGAAGCATGAATGGACAGAAAACACCCTAACCAATCTTGAATTAATCGACGGCTAGTAGGATCTGTAGGTGACTCTTATTCAGAAAATGCCGTGATCTTGACATTGGACCTAAAAAAACCTCCATTACTGCAATTCTAAGTACACGCTTACCTGAAAGTAACTCTCAGTTAAACCTATAAAACAGAAGCAGGAACAGACCTGCTTAAAATAGGCCTCTTGTGGGCGGCGGGGAGCCCGTGACAGAGCATCAACTGAAGGGGTAAGCAGCTATCCTTTGGTAGAATATATCCAATGAATTCCAGTAGACTTATTTCCAAGTAAGCACACATGATGAGATGGGGTCTTCAGCCCTACAGAAATCAACGGAAGGAACTCGGTGAGTGCTTAGGGAACTTAGGGATGTCCTGATGGAGCCAGCCAAGTGGGGGGAGGCGAAGGTGGCCTTTCCTATCCCAGGAAGGAGCGACAGCCACCGCCCCCCTTCCTGCTGGGGGTTGGCTCGCGTTCTCCAGGAGGCTGGAAATACCTCCAAATTCGAAACAGCTGCTGGCCTTGCCGTGGTCTGCCTGCTAAAATATGCCGATCTCCTTTTAATCTGTTTCATATTCACAAATTAAGCACTTAGCCTAGGTAATAAATCATTAGCAGTTTACGAGACGAGGCTGAGACACACCAGTGAAGGGAGGTTGGGGGTGGGGGAACCGATCCCCCTAAAAGCGCAGCAGCCGTGCCTGGAAAGCAGCGCTTAGCAAAACACTGCCTGGATTCTCTGGGGCGCAGAGCGCCCGAAGCACGTAGTGTCGAGGATGACGCCTTGCCAAAAACCGCTTTCTCGAGTTCAGGGGTGGGAGGTGGGGACTTGGCCTGGAAAAACCCCTCCGCGGCAAGCGGAAGAAGCTGGAGGTCTGGCTGGAGACAGCTTCCCCGCACCCCGCCAAAGCCTCCTGCCTCCTCTGAGCAGGTAGCGCCCAGCTTGGCTGCACCTGCAAACGCGGCTCCGCTGCAAAGGATGACTCACTGGGAACAAGCAAGGCGCGGGCGCTCTCCCTTTCTCCCTTCCCTTTTCCTTTCTGGCTGCGAGTCTCCGTCTCCTTTCCAAGGGCAGCTCGCCCATTCCTGGGCCAAGCTCTCCACGCAGCCAACCCCCCCCCCCCCAAACACCGGGAGACACAAGACACCGGTAGGACTGGGTTGCAGTCAAGAGCGAGAAGGCTGTGCTCTTACCGGGACTGCACGGGAAACAATCGTGGAAGAGACCACCAGACAGCATTAGATCACATTGAAACAAGATAAATATTTTTACTAGCCTGCTTAAAAAATAAAGACCGGTAGCTCAGCCTGCTCACTGACGCCACAGAACAAAGCATATTGAGGAAAGGAGGGGTGGGGTGGGGGTGGGGTGGGGCTTGCACAGGGGCCACACAGGGAGCCTGGTCTGGCAACGTCAAAGTCCCACAACGTGCTTCCGGTGCCAGGACTCAACCCTAGGATACTGTATTTGAAACCAAGCGCAGAGTGTTTTCGTCTCAGCGCTGAGCAGCCAGACCCCTCATTTCTGAATACGTACTGTATTAGGATCTCCCGAGCTTGGTTAGCAGGAATAGCAAGTCCCATTGCGCCCAGGGAGACTTCCTAAAGGGAGACGGCATAATGAGCGGTAAAACACTTGTTGTTACTGATAGCCTCTGATTCTTTCCTGGATGGGACTCAAGGCGGCTTACAGGTTCTTTGCATGTTCGATCCCTGACATTGCCATTTAACTGGAACTCTGGTTCCGGGCCGTGGAAAGATCCCTCTCTGCTTGAGGGCCATTTAACAGAGCCCGAAGGAGAGGAAGGATGGTGGACCGGTGACCCTCCAGTTGCTTTTGGGCTTCAGCCGTAGCCAGCATAACCAATGGTCAGAGATGATGGGAGCTGTAGCGGCGTCTGGAGGGTCACCGCGGAGTAGGCAAGGTTAATTCTAAACTAACGAATGCTCTGTACAAGGAGTTCCACGTATTGTATGTACTTCGAAGTAACCCTGTATTAAAATATGGCTTCGTTCTCTTGAAATAAATTTCTTCTGAAACTAGCGTGTCTTGTGAGGATTATTACCATGATTTGGAAAGGGTGGAGGTAATAAAAAGGAACTCATTCCAGGTCAGAGACGGCGGTCCCTCGAGCCCGAGCCCCAGCACCCACCGCCAGCCCTGACGGTGACATTTAGCAGCCTGATTATGCGCAGGAGGGGAGGAGAGGCTGGCGGCCTGCCTGTCATTACATCCCTCCCTCTTCCCTCCTCCCCCCCTGCCGAGGAGTCGGGGACTACAGGCTGGGAAGGGGAACCGGTTTTCTTCCGAGCCTTCTTCCCACCGCTCTGCTTCAGGTCCGCTGCAAGACTCGCCTCTGCTGCGCCCCTCCAAGTTCCCTCCACAGGAAAAGCCTGAGGATAGGATTTTCTCCGGGAGCCTCCCGCTTGACTCGTCTGTGGCCAGACATGAAACGGCTGCCTGCGAGCGCGCTGCAGCCAGGAAGAAAGCGAGACCAGGACGGCGCCGGAGTGCCATCCGCAAACGAGTTCAGCCGGAGTTCTTGCCCTAAAGGCGAGTCCTTCTCCTAGGCTTACAGAGCCGCTGACACTTAATGAGTTACTTGGAACGCTTCTTATCTACCGCCTTAACCCTATGGACGTTTACTCAGCTGCAAGCCTAGGGCTCATCCACAATGCCCTTTAACGTAGATAGCAAGCTTCCTAGTCCGTATCAGGTTCCCCTCCAGCAGACTGCCTTCTCACACTTTCCCGTCCCTCAGTCCGGATTTTCTCATAGCCTTCTTTTCGGAGCATTCTTGGTATGAGAAAATCCGGATTGAGGGAGGGGGAAGTGTGGGAAGGCAGTAGTCTGGAGGGGAGCATGATATGGACAACGGAGAACTAATGGAGGTACAGGAAGCTTGCTATCTACACTAAAAGACAGTATGGATGAGCACACACACACACACACACACACACAGGGGGGGGGGGAGAGTAGAGTGTCTACTGTGCCTTACTCCCAGTTCGAGCCTATTTAGTGGGTTTTGCTCCAGTTTAAATGGGACTTTTCACTTCCGGCTCAAGGGTGCTGCCTGGCCGGTCACTAAACACCCTGGGGAGTCGATTTCATTGCGCACTGCAATTCCAGTACTTGGGAGTAAGCCTTACAGAGTTCAAAGAGGCTTACCTCCCAAGTAAGACTGGGGGTCTTTTGCCACTTTAGGTGCAAGGGCTGCTGCATGCAGAGGGAGCTGTTGCTTCCTGTGGGCCAAACTGCTTAGCGAAATATCAGTGTGGGCCAATGCCCAAGTCTCAGGAAAGGCTGCAAGGCTGCACCCATTGGAAGGCAAAATATGGAGCGGGGGGGGGTGTTCTGCGCGCACTCCCAAAGCATTGCTCCACATGAGGCCGGGCACGATACTCCGATGAAGTTGCATTCAGTCTCCTGGCTTTGGAAGGAAGCTGCTATATATAGCCAAGATGGCTGGACAGGACGCTGATGGGAAGAAGGCCCGTCTCTTTCCACAACCGTGTTTAAGGCACCTTTCTTTGTAAAGGTGGGCTGACTTCTTGGGCTCCAGCTCAACTGGGAGGCGGATCGAGATGTCCGCTCAGGCAAAAAAAGAAGAAGTTTGTGTGTCCAGGATGCCTCTGGGAAACCTCTTATCCTTTCTACAAGCCCTGCTCACCCTCCCCTCGCACCATCGGGAAGGCGATCGATTTCCGTTGCCAATCCATAGGGATCTGCGATCTCGGACAGCACTAATTCCAGCAGGGAGCGAACGGAGGGCTGCGGTCACTCCTAATCATTATAACCCTCGCTTGCCAGGGTCATTTTTAAAGGGCACCAGGAGCCTGCAGTTCTATGCACACCGCCCAGCGAGTGAGACCCATCCAACTCTATGGGAGTTACTTCCATGTAAACAACGGGTTGCGCTGTTCGGGTCTTTCCTTAACCCGCTCCCCCGAGGCTACCGCTACCCAGGAAAAGGATTCCGAGAGAGGAAATGAACAGCTCCGATCCACAGCACCATTAAGACGAAATGAGATGTGTGAAGCGACTGGTTTCAGGGGTCGTAGTTCAGGATTGTTAGGAAAGACGTCGACTTATAAGGGGCTTGTGTTTGGTATATACACCAAACCTGGTGGATTAGCTGAACGGATTTGCGGACCGGGCCTTCCTGTGAATAAGTAGGCTTTCGGCTTATTGGGGTTTGTGGATTTGAGCTGTTTGGGGTTTTCGGGGGCTCCGTGACTAGTAAGGCTTTGAACGCGGAGGTGGCCAACATCAATCGCGGCGGCTCCGAAAACCTCGCTGTGGTGAAGCGAATGCAGCAGCAGGGCGATCCCGGACTCCAAACACTGAAGGGCGGGGGGAGGTGCGGGAGGAGGAGGAGAGAGAGGGAGGGGAGGGGAGGGGGGAGGGAGGGAGGGAGGGAAATGTAAGCGGGGAGGGACGGGGCCAAGGGAACGAGCGACTGCTGAGTGCATTAAAGAGAGCAACACCGACCTGGGTGCATCCGCCGCGTGCAATTGGAGGCGATCCCCTGGCGAGGAGGCGCTGTCAGAGGCTATTTATCTCTTGCCAGAGCTGAGGCTCCGGTTCCCACATCGGCCGCGTGTAACAATGGCAGCGATCAGCAGCCTTTCACGCGCTTCAGTGCCTGAATGGATTGCGGAAGGTGCCCGCGCTCCGCTCAGATGCCTGCTTGATTCATCCCCTCCGCTGCACAGTGACGATCGCCACGGCCGCTCTGCCCGAGGGACGCGCGCGGGAGGGGAGGGGGGAGGCGGTGGTCTGCCCCATTTGCCAGCGGAACGCGCACCCCCCCACACACACACATACACACAGACGCACACCCCGCTCCACTTCGCCTTCCTTGCCTCCCTCAGCACCACCTGATTTTCCATTTGCAGGACTGTGGCGTTCAGCCAGAAATGTCAGCGAGGACTGAAACTTGACACACAAATAGGAGCCCGAAGCAATTTCCTGCCTCCTCCTCCTCCTCTCCTCCCCTTGCTCTCTCTTTCTGGTCCAGCACACGCACCCCAAACGTCTCCATCTTGTCTTCTAAGTTCACTTTGAATAGTTTGGCGCTATCTTATTTTCTCCTCTCTCCTCTTAAAATGCTTGTACGATCAAATAGATGTATTTTGCAGCCGGGTGAATTTTGTCACTGGAAATTCTCCCAGGGAAGAAAAGGCCTTCCGTGCGCTGGCGGGGAGCTGCTCCTCGAAGCCGGAGTAGCCGTAAGGGAGGGGGCTCACCTGCTGTTTACAGGTAACGAACCAAAACAGAGGAGAGGGCCTCGGCCCATGAAGGCACTTAAGTCTCTGAAGCAGAGAAGTGGGAGCCTAGCACCGCCACCGCTCTGACCTGGGAGCACTGTTGGGTTGATCTAATTCGTCTCAAATTCCCTGACTGTACTCTGGCACTGAAAGAAAAAAAAAGGTGGGGAAGGAAGCTCAGGAACCCGAGCGCCAGTTAAACCCTGGGTGCCAAAGGCAGTACAGGAGGAGAGATTCTGAAAGGGCCCTTTCATAGGCATTTGCCCTGCTCTGACCATTGGTCCATCTAGCTTAGTATTGTCAACTTCGTGACTGTAGTGGGTCTCCAGGGTTTCAGACAAGGAGTCTTTTCTTGCTCTGCTTGGAGATGCCAGGGATTGGACCTGAGACCTTCTGCATGCAAAGCAGATGCTCAGCCACTAAGCTGCAGCCCTTCCCTAAGGGACCTTGGAGCTCAGCCATTTCCACACACACTGCTCAATACAGAAATCTTGCGATTGCATTGTCCTTTCCAGCCTCTTCAGCAAAGGAGAGAAACCACCATCTCCGGGGGCAGGCAGACAGCATTGGTTGATAGGTTCTCCTAATGCTTGGCCAAACTCTGCTTCCTTCCAATTTCCACCGCTTCCTTCTACTCCTGAGCCTTTCACTTGTCCATCAAATCTCAAAGACGTGTGATTGAAGGAGGTCTACACCAGACTGAGCTTCCTTGTGTCTCCTGTTAATCCATTCAGAGACGAGCCAAGTGCCGACTCCTACTAAACACTATAGGAAGGGAAGCAAAATGAAAATCCATCCCTTTACCACAGGGGACAGGGACATGGAAAGGATGCTAAGCGTGTGCGTGTAGGGGGAATCAATCTGTATAAAGACCCCAAACCCCAATGCTAAGCACATTGCTTGGAAATATGCCCCGCTGACATAAATTACTCCCACTCAAAATGTGTAGGTTCGCGTAAGAGATGAAAGAGGATAACAGCGCAGTCATTGCCGAAAGGTATTTTGCTTAATTACCTCGCTAGGTGAGGAGCTCTGGCTTTGGGCGCCATCCGCTTGCATTAATTTCAGTGTTCGGCATCTCAAAGGTCTGTGAACTGGTATCATCATAATCACTGCTATTGTTATTATGTTAGGAGAAGCGCCGCCCCTAATTCAATGGTGCAGCATCTCGTGTGCATGCAGGAGGTTTCAGGTTCAATCACCTGCCTGAAATCCGGGTGGGTGTGTGGCGCGGCACGGCGGCTCTGTCAATGAGGGTGGATGACAATCCTGAGGACGCGTAAACTCTGTTCCTTTGCAGCACACCCCAAATACCTCCTTTCCCTCAAGGAATTCTGGGCACTGCCATGTACCCCTTTACGATTCCCAGCAACCTTCAGTGCCCCTAATCATTTGAGGGAAAGGATATGCTTCGACTGTAAAGGTACACAGTGTGTACACTGTACACAATCTAGGCGGGCCAATGGTCTCACTCGGTATAAGGCCGTTTCCTGTGTCCCTGTTGTTGGGGCTGGGGGCTACCCAAACGCCTCTTTCAACTCAGTGGCTCCACCCTCATTGACCTTTATTGGGGCATCAGAGATGGAGGCCTGAAGTCTGTTGCATTAGATAGCGGTGGCCTAGAAAGCCAAGGAGGAGCCCCAGCGAGTCCTGGTCCTCGGGTTCCCCTCGGGAACAGCTCAGGTCGAGGTGGGGGAAGGAAGTGTCCACGTCCACCTCTTTCTTCCTTTTTCTTGGTGTCTGCCCATCGGCTAGAGACCCACAACCCTGTCCAGAATTAAAGCTGCTTTGCGTCCCGGCGACTTCTCCGTGACCTGAACCAGACGTAACCTAAAACGCGAGGGATTGCCTGCGTCATGAGTCTGAAACCTATAGGGTCCAGCCAGGGGCATTTGGCCAAGGATTGCATCCAAACCCGAAACAGATGCAGTCGGAAACCGCTCTCATTCAGATCAACGGGACCTTTCATCCAAACGGTTAGGATGAGGAGGTAAAACAAGCAAACAAAAACCCGGGGGCTGGTTGAGCGCTGAATGTTCCGACTCCGAGAGCAGTGTTCGGGAATGCTGTTTGGTTTAATTAAACTGAGCGCTCCGTCGGAGCTTGTCTCTCAGCCTCGCTTGACGCTCCTGTGACCCAGCTGCCTCCCTCCCTCCCTTTCTCTCTCTCTCTCTCTCCTCTCCCACCCTCCTCTGCGGGGGAGGTGGGGGGGAGAGAAAAAATGCGTCTGCGGGAGTGAGAAAAAGAAAATCCGCGACAGCACCGGAGCAATCAGAAAGCCTGGCGTGAACGTGGCTAAACGGCGAGGCAAGGATGCCTCAGCACTTTCCTTCCTCTTGTGCATTTGCAGCGCAAGGCAGGCTAATTCCTCCGCTGAGGGCCTCAATCAGGCATTTATTTGACACACATGATGCATGAACGGTTAAACGCTATTCTCAGCAGAGGGGGGATCAGCCAGTCGTTTCGTGGCGGAGAGTTGCCGCCGACATGCGGCTAGCTGGAGGAGGCTGCCTTCGCTCGCGTCTCGAGGCTTAGGGGAAGGAGAAGGGCGGGCAGGAAGGCTCAACTTTTCTCAGCCTCCTCTCCAGCGCAACCAAGGGCGAGGTGATAAACCTCCCGGCTCGCAGCCAGCCCTTCCCCTTTGCTCAGCGATGCCAGATGACCCCCCCCCCTTCCTTCCTTCCTACTTCCTCCCTCCTCCCCTTCTTCTTCTTCTTCCTCCTCCCCCCCCCCGGCTGTTGTTTCCTCTCGCTCGCTCGCTCCCTGCCTCTCTCTCTCTCTCCCTCCTCCCTTCCCCGCTTTGTGTTTCCCTGCCGCACCGCCTGTGCTGGTGGCCACCAAGTGAAACTGACGAACATGCAAAGCCTGGCAGCGCCAAGCTTAGTCAGTTTCACGAGACAGAGAGAGAGGCAGGCAACCAGAAAGGGCACAGGAACTGCAGGGGGAGACAGGGGCGGCCAATATGGAAGGCGGGGGAACCAAGAGATGGTCCTCTTCGGAATAAAGCATAGAACTAGCTGCGTGTTTCCTCCTTAGAGCTTTTGATTTTTGTCGAAAGGGCTCTTGGCCTGAGCGGGGAAACAATTGGCCCGTGTTTCCTTTTGGTTAAGTTATGTTCCATGTTTGAACGAAGAGAGAATCAAGTAGGCCCCAATCCCTGCATGTTGCTCCAGCGAAGGCAAATCCAGCAGAGACTGCTAATCCAGAATTGGAATGAAGTTACACTGAAATCAAAGGAAATGTCCTGATCCTACACAGGCAGTTCTGCAAGAGGACTGTAGCATTTTCAAACAAACAAAATGTTTATACTCTCACGCTAAGTGCTTCAGTTCAGCTCAGTGCTGCTCAAGGCTTTTAATGGGCCTCATGTTAAGTGGGTGTTTCCTGAGAGGAGCAATGGCTCCCCAAAACACCCTTTCTATTAGGGCAACTAGCTTGTGGAACCTTCTCTCCCCTGGAATAAAGCAGGGGCCAACTCCTTTGAGCTTTTGGAGCCAGGGCGGCAAAATGCAAGTGGCCTTTTTCTCAAAGTTGTTTGGCTACCGACTACAAAAATGATCTTCCTTCAGTTAGCTTTAATGTGTTTTTCTTTTTCAATTTCCACTTTGATGTTATTTGTGCTAGGCAAAAAGACGTGGAACACAACTTTACTTTGAGGCAAGGTTACCAAGCACTTAGCACTTCAAATACTATAAATGCTATAAGCACTATATAAGTGACAATAAAATCAAGACGTAAGCTGTAAGAGGTCAGCTGGATACCATTTTTGTTTATAGCTTTTCTTCATTATTTTCACAGATATCAAAACAGATACTCTAAAACAAATAAAGCTTACCAAAAGATGGGAATGACTACAATACAAACAAAATTAACAGTAAAACAAGGCTGGCTTGGCCACATGGTTGCTACAGTTCTTTATTTGGGGGGCAATGGTAATGTTCAAAGTTGAAAAACAAAAAGGAAGAAGACTGAAGAAGAAAGTACAGCATAGGAGGCTGTAGTACAGTATATGATATATTGTTGCTTTAAGGCTTGTTATACTACTCCCAAAGAGGGCCTGCTTCTTGTAGCTGAGGAGGGAATGTTTAGAGCTGGCAGGGAACTTATAGCAGCCCCCACTTTGTGTGTTTGCTGAAGAAAATGAAGAATGTTGCCCTAAAAAACCATGAGATTCAATATTTGAGAGCCACCATACCACATGGCAGAGACTTCATTGGGATCCTAGCAGGGGCAGCTCATGCATGATGTCAGGTGAAGCCATTTCAGGCAGGGGATCCAACCCCTGCTGTTGCATCGCTGCCGGCCCTGCTGGGGCTTCCTGCACTGACAAGGCATCATTGTCCTTGACCCGACATCCACTGCATCATCACCACTGCCGCTGTGTCATGGGGGCAGTCACAGGTGAAGATACAGTTGTGGCAGCAGTGTGGGTGCAGGGAGGGGACTGGGTGAGAACCTAGATCTGTGGGGTGGGTGACATTGACATCAGGACATGGGCAAAATGCCTTGGGTCAGCCCTGGCTTCTAGAGCTGGTGCAAGAGTGCATTGAAAGCAGAACAGCAAATAGGAAGTTGAGTCTGGGCCCTTTCACAAACATTGTTGAGGAAAAGTCTGGAAGTAGACCTGCTACACTGATATGTTTTGCAATTCTGCACAAGCCATACAACTTGGTAGCACTACAAAGCCACAGGACTGCTCAGAGGATGGGGCAATTGCCCCATGCATGCAGAAAGCTAGGGGCCCCCTGCTTCGGGTCCTGTGCATAACATTGGCCGTCAATGGTAAGTCAACGCACCTAATATTTCAAGGCAAGGTGCTACCAGAGAGTAATTTTCTGTGGCAGTTGCCACAGGAAAGCTGTAGGAGTGTTGTGAGGCCAGGCCTTAAGGGAATAATTCTTCCTGAGTAGTGGAGAAGGCAAACAGCAGCCCAGAACCAGAAGACATGTGAGACTGAGCCCCAGAAAGCAGAAAAAATCTCTGCCACAAGGAGGTTGGAATTTGGAGGAGGTACTCAGGCAGGAGAAGTATAACCTAATCCCTATTCCCTTAATCCCATGTAATAAAAAAAATAATGAAGCACATCTGTCATTCTGCTTGATCCCAGGGCAAGGAAGATCTGCAGGTGAGAATTTGCAGCTTGTGCGTGCAGTAATTCTTGTATGTAGACTCCCACATTTGTGCACACATGCATGGGTCCTTGCAGGGGGCATCAGCAGGGATCCCAACTTCACACCTGTACCAGGCCCCATAAACCCTCTGGGTGGCCTTGTAAAGCTGACCATGGCTGGGGGGGGGGGGTTGGACATTGAAGGCACTCCACACCCAGGCTGCTATTTATCGCAGGGCCAGTCCCAGTCCTGCTTCTGAAAACCTACATGTTCACTCAGACCTTTGCTGGTCATTGATTCCAGTACTATTGAGATTTGTCCGTCTTCTGTAGTTGTTACTGCTTTTACTATATCTGTTGGCTTTTAATGCGCCATTTTATTGTTATGTACTGCAAACCTCCCTCGGATTTTTTAATGAAGGGCAATGTAAAAATACTTGCTCAAATAAACAAGGAAACAAATCCTAGCATATGTTGTACCTGCAAAGTAAATCACACAGATAGGGCTTGAACCTCTTGTTCTTGTGAATCTTGTTGCCTTCCATATGTTTAGAATTGTGGCTGTTGGAGTTCTTTCTTAGTTGTGGATGAGATTGTTAGCTTCTCTGAGAGACCACTGGAGTCCACTGGTTTTAGAAGCCTTGATTGTCAAGCAACTTGCCTGCACTGGAATGTACCATCTGTTGGACTGCTTCCTTATCCTAAGCACATTTATTGGCTCATATTGGATCCCATTTGAGACATGAGATCATAGCATTGCGGAGTAGGAAGGGACCACGGGGATCATCAAGTCTAACCCCCTGCAATGCGGGAATCTTTTGCCCAATGTGGGACTTGAACCCACGACTGTGAAATTAGCTGCCTATGGGTCAGTTTTAATTCTTGCTATTTCTTCCTGGTGAGGTTGCATTGTCATCAGTGGGGAAAAATACGTGTCAGGACTTCAGTGAGAGACAGAAAATAAATATGCTTTATTAAATAAGTAGATTTGGTGGGAGATTGCTGCACCCAATTTTATAGTATCCTGTGAAATTCCCTCAAAACATAATTTGTTCCAAACTGATACGAGTCAATAAAAAAGACTGAGCTGATTCACCAAGGCTGCTTCTGCATGGCCTGGGCAAATGCTTCTTCCATCATCCTCTCTCATTTCCCTCTATGCATCCCAAGTGTCAAGGACTGTGTCAAGTGAAGAAGAGCAGAGTGGCCTTGCGGAGCTTGCAAATTGCCAGCATTTACTGCCGGGATATGACATGGTTGTGGCCTGGAATCAGAAAGGAAAGATGGCAGGGCTAATTGTCTGGGATGATTAGGTGGGAGGATGTTGCAGAGCATGAAAAGGCACGTGGGAAGGGATTTAGTGATAGGGAGCTGGGAGCTGCAGGAATAGATGGTGAAGAGACCAGGGAGAGAAAACTGAGAAAGGGCATGTGAGATAGAAAAAGAGCGCTGAAAGAGGTGCTGGATGGTGAGGTGCTTCAGCTGGCTGGAGAGCTTTGATGGGTGTAGGTAGAATGTTTTGACCCAGGTGTAAAGGATCAACCCCTACCACAAACCTGTATCTCTCTCCTACAGTCTGAAAGATACAATCTACAAAAGCTGTGTAGTATAATTATTCTGAGTGTGCCTTCTATCAGCGTAGGCTGGTGGCCCACCTATGCCCCTATCTGGCCAGGGACAGCCCAGCTATGCTCTGGTAACCTCTAGATTAGATTACTTCAATGTGTTATATGGTTCAGAAACGTCAGCTGGTGCAGAATTTGCCAGCTAACCAAATTGCTCATAAGGGCAAGACAGTTTAAACATATTACACCAATTCTGACCTGACTGCACTGGCTGCCAATTTGCTTCTGGGCCCAATTAAAAGTGCTGGTTCTGACCCATAAAACCTTACAATAGTTCAGGATCACAAAACCTCAAGGACCACAGTCTCCCCATATGAACCAACCCAGACCCGGCCTGCAATGATCATCTGAGGCCCTTCTTTGTGTGTCTCCTCCATGAGAGGTTCGGAGAGTGGCAGCACTAGAATGGGCCTTTTTCTTCCTTCATTATACAGTGGTACCTCAGGTTACAGACGCTTCAGGTTACAGACGCTTCAGGTTACAGACTCCGCTAACCCAGAAATAGTACTTCGGGTTAAGAACTTTGTTTCAGGATGAGAACAGAAATCGTGCAGCGGCGGTGCAGTGGCAGCGGGAGGCCCCATTAGCTAAAGTGTTAAGAACAGGTTAAGAACAGATCAGGTTAAGAACAGTTTCAGGTTAAGAACGGACCTCCAGAACGAATTAAGTTCTTAACCCGAGGTACCACTGTACACCTTTAGGCACCAGGCATAAACATTCTTCTTCAACCAGGCCTTTTGCTGATTAAGATCCTTTATTTTTTTTAATGAGTTTGTAGAATGGGGGAGTTACTGGTTTGCTTTGTTCCTGTTTTTATTATGTATTTTGTGTTTTTATCTTGTATCTTTATGCTGTGAACCACCCTGAGATCTTCAGATGAAGGACAGCAGACTGACTGACTTGACTGTATAAATAAAAAAAATGGTATTTGTAGGAAGCTTCCTTATAATGAATTGTTCTACACTCACTGGCAACAGCGTTCCAGGGTTTCATTCCCTGACCTTTGTAGGCATGGCTGGATTAAGGTGGTACAGTCCCCAAAATAGGGACCCCTTCCCCCAAACTGAATGTGTGAAATAAGGTACTGCAAAAAAGTATTGTGGTATCCTAAACACTAACATGCTTATAATGTTGTAAGTTTTACAACAACAACAAAATTAGAACACCTCAGCACATGCCATTTAACAATGCAGCCAGCTGAAAACAGGTTTTTTGCCAACCTTGATGACAATAATAATTAGATATAATTACAATGTATTACTTGTCCTTTACCCAAAGCTCTCAGGACAGGTTACAACAACTTAAACAACTTATGGTCTTTTAAAGCAACTTACATAAAGAAGGTGGGTCTGGAAAACATACATATGAAATGTCAGAAGCCATGGTAAAAAAACAAACCTGCATCTTCAGCGTTTGCTGAAAGCTGCATGATGAAGCTGGAAAGAGAGTTCCACAATTTAGGGGCTGCCACAGAGAATGCCCTTTCCCAAGCTGCCACCACTACTTAGGAGAAAATACAAAAAGGAAGTACTCTAACCATGTTCACTTAACACAGTATCACTGTTTTTGCACACTTCCTGCCTTGGGTAGCCTAACCTACCTCACATGGCCATTGCTGTGATATAGAAGGATGAATAAAATGGCTGAAAAATGGACGTTAGTGCTGGCATCATAGACACCAGATGTTGGTTCCTTTAACCAGACTTATGCATCTCTATTCTATAAACAGTCATGTTTTCTTGTGCACCCCCCAAAAAAAATTGGCGCCAACCAATCTTAATCTGGCTTGATTATTGGATGTTTTAGATCCCTTCAGTTTTGGGCCCTAGATTTCAACTGATAGTGAATCACAACCTAACTGACAGGGGCTTCTCTTTTGACCAGAGCAGCAGCACTGCATGAAGGTTCTTTTGTCCCCCTACACTGTTTTCCTGATCTAAACTGCATCCTCACCAAGTACTATTAATACCACTCCGGGGGGGGGGCACTATATAATGCCTACTGTTTTTTCTCAGTGATGCTAACAGGAACATCTAGCAGTAATTATGGTTGGCTGGCTGGCTGGTATGGCTTAAAATTCAGGTAACCTTGTCATTTTTGTACAATACTATGGGTAAAGAATTTGGCTCTTCATCTCATTTGATACCCTGCATGACTATTTGAAGCCATATCCCCCTTTGGTACTCAATTGCACAAGGCCTTCTTGAGCTACCAGAGTCTCATATTTCCTGTACTTCCTTTTGTCATTGAAATGACAATATTCTACTACTCATGTATTCAAAACCTGTCTTCTCTCCCATCTTTGTCGTGTCCATGTATATCCTTCTGGGCATCTGTCTCCTCTCTGGACATCTGCAATAGAACACTATATGCAGCAGGGGAAGCATAGCTGTGTCTGCAATCCATAATCAAGACTACTCTTAAATTTTTAAACCTACAGAACTGCTTTGAAGTAAGTAGTTCCTTTACAATCTGGTGTCCCATCATAAACACATTCATTTAGAAATAGATGAATGGAACTTACTTCCACTGAAAGAGCCACAGTTCAGAGAAAGTTCAGCTTGTTTTTAAGACCTTTGAAATAATGCAAATTAAGTGCATTGTTAAACCCTTGTGTTCTGATAATTTCAACAACACTGGTTTATGGATTTTACCCATTTCAGTTGGACCCCCTACATGTAGCACTTTCACCCATGGCAGAAGAGGACAGCCTGCAGCCCAAGTGCCAACTAATTTCATGAGGGTGCCAAGCAAGGGGAAAGGGAAGGAAGAGAGAGGGCAACACAGAGAGAGGTTGCCTCTTCCACTTTGGTTCTGACTTTGGCCCTGCCCATCACTGGCTGCAGCCTCACCAACCTCAAGCAAGTGGCCTTCAACAGATTTCCCCAAGCCAATGTGGTCTTCAACAGAAAAGGGCTTTCCACCCCTGATGTATGGGATGCAAGCCCTTATTTACACATCAGCAGACCAGCATCCCTGAAGTTCAGTGGCACCAGATCAGCATTAGTAGAGGCCCATATCCCTTGCTAGATTTAGTACAAATTAGTTTCAAATTAGATTACAATTTCCCCTTCTGGTTGTTACAGTTATGGAAATGTCTGCCCAGCCACAAAAGTTCATTGGTACTCATTTAGGGCCTTGGCTTGTATGTGGTAGGAATCTATTGAGTTTCACAAACAAACGTTCAGCAAGAATAAAACAACTTGGCAAACGGAAAACACTAATGCCAATAAAGCAGAAAGCTGCAGAGTACCTTTTTCAGATTATAACAGATGCAGGATCATATTTATTTTTTAAAATAACATTTATTGATTTTCTGCATACATCAATAAAAATGTAACTTTTACAGAAAAGAAATTTAAATATACTATGTGGAAAGGTGATCTCACTAGACACACTGTGAACCACTGACAACTGGACATTTAATACAGATGGATATTGTATTGAAGATTTTTTGATAGGTCATCATTTTCTAAACATTTTTAAGCCAGTTGCTTTTGTTGTTCTTGTTCTTTCCTTCTCAAGAGTTTAGCCAAAGGCATTCTGGCAGCTGCCAGTATACATAACTGGAGTTCTTAGATGCTCACTGGTAACACCATTGTTTCATAATGATGAAGACAGAGTAAAGGATCTATGAAAGGTCATATTGCTGCCTTAAGTTTAGTTCTGAAGTGTTTCAAAGTTTCCTTCTAACCCACAAGCATCCTAAGTAGTTAGTGAACTGCCTGTCTAAATACATTCTCATTGACATGGAGCGTTTGATAATTAAAACAAAATGTATTCATAATGTAGACATTCATTTTAGACAGATCTACAAACATATAAATGTGATATATTTTTGCTTAGGCCAGTCCACAGTTGCAGAAATCAGTGCAATTAAGTCAGCAAAAGTGTGAGCACTGTTGGTCCAACAGTTTGAGGAATGCATAGTAAATCATCTCTCAAATGCCAGTGCTTTTTCTATATTTGTTTTTCAAGTAGAGGTTGTACGGAGGAGTCAATTGTAGGCAAGAAAATGAGGGCTTCAAAGAATCTGAAGAGGTCTAAGAAATGACATGCAAACTCAGCAAAGGAGGTGTTATTCCATCAAAGTGAGCAGAGGGTCTCAGAACCCTATTAAAGAGGCCCAGTTCTCATTGAGGTGCTGAACCTGTGTCGGAGCTGCATCTCTTGAGGTCTGGTGGGGGCTCACATTAAATAACAGGAGGTCATCTGACCCAACCCCTGCTCAAAGCAGATATCATGCAACAAGATTACTAAGTGGAGGCTGGCTTGGCCAGTTATGAAGAGGGCAGTGCCCACCAACCTCAGTCTGCTCTCAGCCAGTTCCTACCTGCCAGCCTTCTGGTGTATAACTAGCCCAGGGGATGACTCTGGCTGTCAGCTTCCTCCTCCTTAGTCTCAGTTTTACCCTTGTAGATCTCAGAAAGAGGATGGGGGCAAGCCAGGAAATAGTCGGCCCCATCCATGCATCCATCTTTGCTTTTGGGAGTTATTGGCTCTGGCTCCACCTACCGATGGCCTCCTTGCCTTCCACCCTACCGATGGGCACCAGGCCACCATTGATACTTCCTTGCAGAGTCCACTCCACATAGAAAAATGGAGTCAGAGATCAGGGTTCTCACCTAGCCATTTCCCTTTACATGCAGGAGCTGGGAGCTCTCCGCTCACCCTAAAATGTCGGGAGCATTCAATCTCTTAAGCCCTACCAGGATTCTGCTGGGCCCAGGCCTGTGGCCCTCCAGATGTTAATGGAAAGGACTCCAACGCCCATCCACCCCAGCCAGCATGGTCAGTAGTCAATAGGAGTTGTAGTCCAGCAACTTCTGAGAAGACCACAGGTTTCCCACTCCTGGTTTACCACTAGAGAGAGAGAAGCAGGCCTTGGATTTCACCTAAGCGAAACATTCCCTACAGAGCTTCAAATCCTCCCAGGCATCGAGGGTGTGGCTGGCAAACTGCAGAGCGCGGCTACCCACATTGGCCCACTGGTCTCTCTCCCGCACGTCCGGATAGCCGCTACTCCAAGATGCCTGGAGAAGTTTCCAGGGCTGGGGAAGCGTCGGGACAAGGGACCGGTCTGTTCTGCTTTTCCGACAGGCAGCTCACAAAGCCTGTCGCCCTGCCCCCCTTCCCATCAATTTCCTAATTAGCGACGCCTTTCTGTGTAGCAAGCCGTTTCATATTAATGTGGCATTATGCCTTGCTGGAGCAAGAGGCCGGAGAGGCCGCTCCAGCGGCGGGTAAGGCTCCGGGCACGCTTCCTGAGCAGGCGTTCCTCGGGAGCTCATCGCGCAGGCGCGACGCGGAGGAAGCAGGCAAGGCAAGCAAGAGGGGAATTCTGCAGCAGCTCGGCAGCTGCCACCCGCGAGGCTGGGGCCGCAGCCCCGGGAGCCTCTTTCCCCTTTCCGCGCGCAGCCATTCACCTTAGATCACTGGGCTGCAGTAAATCCACCCATTCCCCGTGGTCTTCCCGGTGCAGTCGGGCGCCCCAGCGCGCACGGATGTATGCGCCTGTATGGACATGTAAATAAATAAATCCTCCCCTCTGCTTGCTCGAAAGCCCCGATTTGCATCGCGATTGGTAGCGAGTCAACTTTTGCTGCAAATCCGCTCGCGCTCCCGAGTTTTGCGGTCTGTTTTCTTGGCTCGGCAGCCAAAGGCTGCCAAACATACGGCGCTCTGCTTTTACATTAAAATTTCAGCGTGTAGGCAACTATTTACATTCTCGGCTTTACGGACGCCTGTGTATATAAAAACCATCGAACATGCTGTCCGTGGGTGCATTTGTGAAAAAGCAGGGATCGATCTGCTGTTATTGCAGAGAGGGCTCACGTCATGGACACACACACACACACACACACACACACACACACCACGCCTCCCCCCCCCCCATCTATTGTTTCATAAAGGTCTCTTTCTGATGCCTCTTGGATTTAGAACGCGAGGCTGTGTTTTGTTCGGGGCTTTTCCCGTGGTTGTGTTTTTTAACTGGTTCGTAGCTGTTGCTGTTTCCCCTGCCCTGGCCTATCAAATGATTTCCTGCCACACAGCGCTGTCGCCTTCCGTCTTGCAGCCCGGCTCGGTGGAGCACGCTTGCATGTCTAAACCAATGCAAACCACGATTTCCGTATGGCCGGTGGGGTTTCCTTGCGAGAAAAGGTGGCCCTGGGATCAGGAGGAGGAGGAGGAGGGAAATAAACGGAGCCAAGTCCACAAACAAACAAAATCTTCCTCTTCGGTTCCCCTAAAATAGGGTTGATTCGGTTTGGTGGTCTTTCAGATAAGAAGAGGAAGCGTATGTCAGCAACAAGGATGAAAGGAGATCCTGGGAGGTGTTCTTCCTTGCGAAAGGTAAAAGCAATACAAAGAGCAAACCAGTTGCTGAAAGGAGCGGCGGCGGAGGAGAGAGACTCACCCTGTGAAATATTCCCTGAGCGGCAGCCTCAGCTAAACAACAGCCTCAACCAAGGCCGCCAAGGTCAAATCCAGCCGGTTAAGAAGGGGGGAGGGGCGGGAGGGATGCAAAGCTGGCTCGCTCGCTCGCTGGGGAGGAAGGCATTGCTTCTTCAACGGTGCATGGTTCTGTTTAGGCGGAGAGCAAAACAGAACAACCTCTGCCTGGCGAAAGGCTTTTTCTCCCAACAAATTTAACAGCTGCTGCCTCTTTGGCTGGAAATCTTCCGTGCGCTCTGCTCGCCCGTGCAATTTGGGGCGCATGCTCAAGGCCACTTCATGCGGATTAGGTACCTTTTAAACACCCTGTTTTGCTGAAACAGGACGGCCAGAGAGTGGATCCTGCCCTGCACTGCACGCGCGCGCACACATGCACACCCACCCTTAGGTGAATACTTAGTATTGAAGTGATGTTTTAAACCCAATTAAGCTACATGCTTCGCGCTAATCTACAACGGCGCTTCCTCCCTCCCGTTCAAACCGCCCCCCCCCGATGCTCAATCGTAGTCAGTAAACCCAGATGAGAATCTCCACTTTATTCGTAGGCTTTCCGTGGGGAGGAGGGTGGGGGAAGGAAATGACTGTTTTAACCCCTCTGGTTGTTAAAAGGAGATAAGGAGTAAGTAATCCACCTCCAGTGGTTTGCCTATATACATCACTGATGACGCGGAGCAGGAAACCAAGGTTGGTAGTCCCAGGCTGTTTAGCTGGAACTATAAACAGGACACCCTTATAGAGACATCTGAAGTACATTTGTTGGAGGGGGCAGGCAGTGCTGAAAGAGTCAGTTGGCTTGTAAATGTGGCCAGAAGTCCGCAAGCCAGTGAAGAGCCTTAAAAAAGAAAGTATACCCACAAGGAATGGAGGAGAGACAACTTGGCTTCCTTGCTAGCCTGCAGACATTTCCATTTATTTATTTCTTAAGCCATCCCCAGGGAATGCACTGCTGCTGCAATTCAGTGGCACAAGAGTTAAGTCTTCAGACCTTTGCCTCAATGGAGAGAGCCAAAGGCCCAGACCTTTGACCTGCCCTGGGACCCTCAGTTCCTTGGCCCTGAGCCCTTGGTCGAAGAACATGGGGCAGTGAGATGGCCCAAGTGACCTCCCCAACTTGAGACCATGGATGGGCTCCTTGCTTTTGAGCTGAAGATACTTAAACTACTAACTAAACCAGCTGCTTAGGAAATGCAAGACTCTCTTCTCCCACCCAGCCCATACTGGACAGCAGACCAGCTAGCCAAATGAAAAAGCTGGTTGCAAACTGATTTGGTGCAGGAGACCTAAAGCTCAGTGGAAAGTTTCCTGAAATACCTAGAAAAGATTGGCCCAAACAGAAATTTCCTGATGATTTTGGAAGGTACAGTCCCACTACCAACAGGCACACGCTCCACCTCATGTGACTGATGCACAACAGTTTCTTCTCGCAATATATCTGTTTGAGTTTTAAATTGTGAGTTAACATTCAGTAAAAAGTTAATATAGTCTGCTGAAAGAAGGTGCCTATTTGTTGAGGACCCAGTCATATATCGAGTGTGTTCAGTATTTAAGAACATAATAAGAGCCTGCAGGATCAGGCCAGTGGTCCATCTAGTTCCGCATCCTGTTCTCCTAGTGCGTGTGGGAAAAGGACAAGAACACAAAGGCACTCTCTCTTCCTGTGATTTCCAGCAACTGGTATTCAGAAGCATTACTGCCTGACAGGGAGGCTGAAGCACAGCCATGATAGCTAGTAGCTATGGATAGCCTTCTCTTCCATGAATCTGTCCAAATTCGTAGTTCTGTTAACCTGAATGGTGTTAAAGGAACAGATTCAAGTAGTCCGAAGTAACTGGGCTGTGTATGTGCCTTTAACAGCTGTGAAAAATCCCTCCATCTCAACCCGCTTCTGCTCTTCCCTTCTCCCTGCCTGAGTGATCCGTGGTAAGCCCCAAGTGGCTGACGTTGCCATCAACAAACCACTAAACCAAGTGATGTTAACGATCTACAAGTGACTTGGGGCCACTTCTCCCAAGTCTTATTTACTAACTGCACAATGACATGGGCGACAAGCAGATTTTGAAGGTCTGGCCACTCCAGACCTTCCTTGGGAATAAGGCCCACGGAGCTTCAAGGGCTCAATCACCGCAGCCACTCCAAAGGGATGTGCTTCATATAGGGCTGTAACGGTGGTCGTCAGCGTCGCTCGCACTGTTAGACACATTCCCATCAGACAGGCCGGTTTAAGTGATTTCAAGAGCCCTCTTTCCCTCGGCAGAGCCCATTGTCTGCACAGCGAGGCCTATTTCCGAGACAGTGGCTTGAAGAACTCAGCCTCTGATTCTGCAAAGCCTTCCCTTAGCCCCGTTGGGCTGCAGTTTCTTTGTCGCGCACTCTAAAGAATGGCTCTTCTCTTGCCAGGGTCCCACAGAAGGGAGCTGTATGGGCTGAATGTAAGCATTGTTCGTGACGCTTCTGTGTGGGAGAATACAACAACCTCTCTATTTTAAAGAGCCAAGAGGGGAGAAACGGCTGGTGCAAGGGGGCTTCTTCTTCGAAGCGTAGCTCTAGGAGCAGAGAGGGGGACAGGGATGGCTTGGGGGGAGGGGCTGCTCTCCGCCTAATCAGCGGTCACAAAATAACAGGCTTCCTGCCCGCAGCAAAAGGCCAGTCGGGAATGCGAGGAGGGGTTGGGAGAATGCAGGCAAAGAGACCCTGAAAGCTTTAGTTAAGGAGACGCAGCATAAATGAAGCTGGGACTGTCATCTAGCAGCACCAGCTCCCGGAACAAATAAAGACACACAGGAGGCTGTGGACCCAGGATATCCTGTGCTCAGAATATATGATCTACACACAGCGGGGAAAGAAGGAGGAAGACCAGTTGTGTACTGTCTTCCTGCCCTCCCAGCTCTGTATCAGGGACTTTCTAACGTCATTACGAAGTCAAACACGTCAAGCACTTGCACTTGTAGTATCTGAATGCTTTTTATTATTATCCTCTTCATCACCATAACTTATTTATGTATTAATTTCAGTATCTCAAAAGAGGTACTTATCCTGAGATTTTCATATTATGAAAATATATTACCTTTTAATTAATTACTTGATGAAAAGGCATATAAAATTATTAAGCCAACTGACATTCCGAACTTTAACTCTCTACTTTCTTGCAATATTTAACCTTTTCACACCAAATCACTCAATTTCTTCCTCTTCCTCTCTTGCTCAGGTTGCAACACTGACTGTGTTTATTTGGAATTTCCTTCGGAGTTTTGTCTTTGTTTTAAGCCAGGCATGGCCAAACTTGGCCCTCCAGCTGTTTTGAGACTGCAACTCCCATCATCCTTAACTAACAGGACCAGTAGTCAGGGGTGGTGGGAATTGTAGTCCCAAAACAGCTGGAGGGCCAAGTTTGGCCATGCCTGGTTTTAAGCCCTATCCAGTTAAGCCTCCTGGATTGTTTCAACCCAGCTGTGGTTTCAAGCAAATGCTGCTGTTTTCATGGACATCACTTAAGAGATCCTCTAAAGTAGAGGTTTTCAACCTTTTTGAGTCCATGGCTCCCTTAACCAACTACCGGGTGTTCTTTCTGCGACACCCTTGTGGGGCTCAGGAGCCCAGTTAAGTCATCCCTTGCCTGCAGAGTTGGCAGCCTCTCATCCTTTTTCAAACACCCTCTCTTGTGCAGTGTTCGTTCCCTCAGCCTCCTCTCCCCTCTCCTTGGGAGTCCTCTGGTCTCTGACCTGCCCCCCCCCCCGCCCAAATAGAGGTGTCTCCTCACACTGCCCCAAACGGGCCTGGGACCTGTCTGTCCATTCTCAACAGCAAGGGCTGGTGGACTGGCTGACTGGGCTCCCTCACCCGCTTGCTTGCTTACTCTGAGGCTGCATCAACTCCTGGCAACCAGCACCCACAGGCCAGCCCCAGAGGCACAATTTGCCTGCAGAGTTTGCAGCCAGGGCTGCTGCAACAAACAGCTATGCAAGAGATGCAAGAGGGCATCAGAGTAGGGAGGAAGGAAAGAGAGACAGAGGCCAATGTTGCGCGCAGCATGCTTGACCATCATTCAAGGCACCCCAGATTGCCATGGCACACTGGTTGAAAACCACTGCTCTAAAGGAATTGTGACTAGGTTCTGAGTGGAGACTGAATTAGCAGTTTGGGGATGGAGCAGCAGACATGCTTCCAGTCACAGTCTTACCTTCTGAACCTTACAGGGTTGTCATATGTCCTCTTTCTCCAGGACACATCCTCTTTTTCATGGGTATGCAGAATGAGAGCCATCATAGCGATCTATAATTAATGGTAGAAGTTGGCAAATGTGCCCTCTTTTTTGCTCTTCAAAATATGGCAACAGCATTGCTGTTGTAAGGAAGAATTCCTACAAAGAGCATATGAGGTTCCTGGTCTGTAGCACTTCAGCCTGCATTTGAAAGATCTCATGGCTGAATGACTCTCCCCCACCCCAAATCTGTAGAAATGAAACTAGTTTATGATGGAAGTTAGGCCACAACTCATTTCTCTAATGTCTAATTTTCTGTGTCCAGGAGTTTTTGATACTGATGACCATTTAGTGAGGGGATTCCCTCGCTACATTAATACAGACTGTAGGAAGAGTGTAATCACCTAACCTCACCTGCTACTTTGTGAACTAGACCTCCAGTCTCCTTAACTTCCATAGGCCTTAGATTTGCTACCTTCATTAGTTTTCAGACTAAGTGTTCTATGCAATTTGTTGGTGGATCTGCATCAAAGTTTTTTCTCTTTTATACTCTCTGTTGTGGGCTTAGATCCCTACACTCATTTCCTCAGAAATTCATTTTTTTAAAAAGTGTTTCTGATGTGAAGCAATGTCATCTTGCTCCAGGGGCCCTATGGAGGGAAAGGTGATTTCAGATGAGGGCTTAATGTTGTGAACAGGCCATTCAGATGTAGCAAATAGGTCCTTAACAAGAGGGGAAGGGGGGGCAGCAGAGTGGTGGAACATCGAAGGTCCTAGGTTCAATCCTTGGCATTTCCAGGTAGGGCTAGGAATGTCTCCTGACTGAAGCCCTAGAGAGTCACGGCCAGCCAGTGTAGACAGTATATGGAACAATGGTCTGGTAGCTTCCTATATTCCCACAGGAATGGTCAGTGTGGTGTGGCAATGCCCTGCCATCCTCCTCAATGGGTGTTGCTGCTGCCTACAGGGATGGAGCAGAGCTGAGCAATAGTGAGGCCGTGGTTATGTGAGTGCACCAGGTTGGCCGTGCCAGGTTGGCCGTGCCAGTTTCTCTTGTGCAGCCACAGCCTTGCTTCTGCCTTGCCCTAAACCCTCTTGGTATATAAGCATGGCGGCAGCGCCACCCACACCAGCCACTTCTGCTATTTTAACTCCAGTCTCATCCACGTCATACATTCAAAGGATATTTAAAGCACCCTGGTTTTCCCACAAAGACTCCTGGGAATTGTAGTTTAAGGGTGCTGGGAAGTATAATGGTGTGAGAGATAAATCACAGTTTCCAGGGCTCTTTGGGGAAAGCCATGTGCTGGATGTGACCTCACTAGGTTTTTTTCTTGGACAGGGTAAATCCGGATTAAATGGGGAAAGATACAGGCGGGACCAACGACCATATATCGACACTGTCATGAAACCTGTGTGTACAGCAGCACCTAAACACCTTAAATCCATATTCTGTCCTGAAACTGAGTTTCTCGGCGCCATGACTTGAAAATAAGAGTCGGGTTCATTTCAGTAGGACTGACTTCCAAATCGTGGTGCTTCAGGTATGGGCTCTTTTATGTCAAAGTAAATTCCAAATAAGTTAGACTTTTATTTGGAGGTTGTGGGAGACGGCATGTCAGCCTTTGCTCCGGGTCCGGGTCCTGCGGGATTTTGGGGAGGCATTCACAGCCCGTGGAGATCTCCGCCGCCCCCCCCCTCCATCCCGCCAGGAAATTTCTCTTTTGGCAAACAAGACCCGGGGCGAGCTTTCCCCTCCCCCAGCGCAGGCGGCGGTGAAGCACTAAGAGCCTCCGGCCTCCTCCCACCCTCTCCCTCGGAGGGGCCGACGCACAAAGGGCCGCTTGAAGGCAGGATCCAGCGCCGATTAGCTCTGGGGGCAGCCACGTCAAGGCCCATTGGCGCGCCGCGCCTCCGGGGAAGGCCGCGCTCGAGGAGAGGAGACCCCGGCCTCTGCTCGCGGTCGAGGTGCTCTGGATGTGCGCGACGCCCCCGAGGCTGCAGTTCGGCCTCGGCCCCTTCTGATCTGCAGCCTCCTTCCTTCCCTTCCTCCGGCAAATCGCGGCGCAGCGAAAGGAAACACGCTGCTCCCTCTGTGCAAAATGCGGACCATGTGTGCGCGAACCGTTCGCTGGGAGGCCAAGGGTGGGGTGGGGGTGGGGAGGAAGACAGCTCCGACCCACACAGCCCAGTGAAGCCGAGGTCCCTGGGTAACTGGAGCGACTTTTACTGGTGCCCCGTCGTATGTAGAGTAGGGAATCACACTTAGATTCCCGTTGGAATCAGACGCATTTCCTCGCCTCGTTTGTGTCTCTGGGCGCAGCATCCAGCCGGTTCGGCTTCGGTCCAAGGACATCAAGCGAGGCGGGTAGGGCAGTGTGTGTGTGTGTGTGTGTGTGTGTGTGTCCCAAATTAGGAGGGCACTGCTTTTCTTTGCCCTATTGAAACCACCGTGAAGCCTCCACACTCAGGACAAACCCACAGTTAGAAACCCTCTGCAAAAGAGCACACATTGGCGAAGATTTCCTCCGTAAGAACATTAAATCGGCATTTAGTGCCCTCTTGGAAAAAATGAATAAATGGGAAAGCCCTGGGCCTCAAGGGTAAGGTTGCAGTCCTAGTCAAGATCAGACTACACGTCTCATTTGACAGCCCCAGATTAAGGCTCCTCTCCAAAAGGGTTTTGCAGGGTTTTGGTTGTTGTTTTTTGCAGGGAGTCTATTAGACCGTTAATCAAGTCATATAGTATTGTGCATACTATGATTTACGATTCACAAATCACTTAGGTCGAAATAACAGATATGTTCTGATTTGCCTTTCACACTTAAACGTATATTTGGAGAAGCTCCCTGTTTCTCACAGAACTAACTCCCAAATACTGTGTTTAGGATTGGGATATGTTCAGACTCTATCCTGAGCACTCTTACTTGGAAGCAAGTCCCACAGAAAGAGATCCAAGTCAAGGATATGCTGTGTAAAAGCCCAATTCTTACTACGATCTTTAGGCCCCCTTGCTTGGACGTTCTTCTCCATTGAACTCAATAGGATTTACAAGTGATCGGAGCACTCTAAAAAAAGGCAGACAATACTGATTAAATCCAAGGTTTTGCATTTAGCTACACCATGGACCAGGCAGGAGGTGACTATTTTACAGCCCAGTGCTCGGATTTTACTCGCTTGCGGGGTTCCTTTCTCCTCTTCTATCACGGGCTAATTCTTGTTTTGTTTTTGGAACCGAGAGGAAATGCCTCTTAGACAGACGGCCTCCTCCGGCTCCCTTCCTTCTTGGGTTAGATGGAAAAGGTGGGGGAGGTCTGCAGCTGACAAATATTATCCCTCCTTGCCATCGATCGGAGAGTGTACAGATGTGAGATCTTGAGGCCGGCTGCAAAGCGGCTGCTCCGCCGTTGTCTCCTCGCTCTCTCGCTCTCCCCCTCAGAGGCTTCGGCTTGTCCTCCTCCCCTCCCTCCCTCCCTCCCTCCCTCCTCGCCCTCCCTCCCTCCCGCCTTCCCTCCATCCATCCCCGCTTTGTTCTCCTCCCCTTTCCCTCTCTTTAAATAGATTTCAAGGCGCTGCCCGCCCGAGAGCAGCTGTTGAGCTCTCCAGAGGGAAAGCGAGCGCTCGCTTCCCTGTCAATAGCCTCCCCGCTTCTCCGATTTCCAAACAGAAAACAATCCTCGGCGAGCTGAACCTGCGGGGAGGAGTTAACCCCAGAAAGCTGGGGAGGCCGCCTGCCCGACCAGCCATCCCTCTCTGGAGCTAACAGAGATCTCTAAGAGATCTCTTTCCCCCTCCCCAGCTCCTCAAGCCCCTTCCTTTGCATCAGCCCGCAACACCAGCCTCGCCGCCTAGCCTGACTTCTCTCGAAAGCAGCCGAAGAAAGGCAGCGGGTGAATGGGCTGGTGGTACTCAGCAGCCCAAGGGTTAATCTGCCCGGGTGGGCTCCCGCTGCTTCTGACAGCCTCCCTCCCTCCCTCCCTGAGTCTCCAGCGGCCACTAACCTTGCTCAATGGCTTAGGGAACGATCCACCAGGCACGACTCTTGCCACCGCCATTCATTTCAGGGGGCTGTGCAGGGCGAACTCCCATGGAAATGAATGGCGCTTGCGCAGTAGGGTCGATCTCTCTCACACTCTCTCTCTCACACACACACAGTCGAAGTCCAGGGAACGTGCACTTGCAAGTTCAGCGCCGCAGGTTTTGTTAGGACTGTGTTCCGATAGCACCAGGTCGGGACCAGAAACAGACTTAAGGTGCCCCCGATTGCGCCTTTCTGAGTCCCGCGCGAAGTTGGAGAAGCGAGTCCTGCTGGTGGCCGAAATGCTCACACTTAGCGCATACCATGCGCCTTAGAGGGTTCAGAGCGATTCTCATGCCTGAGGGACAAGGAACCCGCCACCCTTCGGGTGCTGCTGAGCTACAACTCCCAGGACTCCTGACCATTGTTTGGGACTGATGTGAGCCGGAGTCCCATCAAGGTCTGGAGGGCCGCAGGTCCTCCACCATTCACATGACCTTACAACAACCCTGCATGACGGGTCACTGTTGTGATCACCCCCAGACTGCACAGAAAGTACTCGGGACGATGGGGAGGGGGTTGCCTAAGGCCACCGGCCACTAGCACAAGAATCCCTCTTTCTCTGCCTCCACTTAACTAAGCGACTTTCGTAGGCTGCCTGAGCGGGGTGTTTGAGGTCCGCCCGAAGCACAAGGCGCTGCCGCCTGCTAGGAAACTGGGCGTCCTCGTGAGGGGCATGGAGAAGGCACTGGCAGGGGGGACCTTGCTCGTAAAAGCTCAGGTCGCAGTAAACATTCCCTCCCTTTGTTTGTTTGCTTATGTGCCAGAGGATTTCTATTTTTTGCTCTTTTGCTACGCCCTTGTAATTAGAAATGTGTCATTTAAACGCGCTAAGCCCTTGAGCGCCAAGCTTCAATCATCCACAACCTTTTTTCGTGCGGGGGGGGGGAGTATTCCATTTCCAAGCCGGTCCCATTGTTCAGTGGGGCTGCCCGTGAGGTGGTTGCGGTTTGTGGGCTGACGCTCGACGAGCACGTTGCCCCATTCCAGCGATGCCAGCAGGCCTGACAGACAGGCTTCCTTCCAGACACGGGACCCGGACCAACCGGTTTGGGGAAGGGCGGCCTTGGGAAAGCGGCACGGGCTTCCCTTTCCAGTGGCTAGGGCCCCGTTCCGTGGGTGAGGCACTCAACTGCGCCTGTTCCCGGGTCGCGGCTGGGGGAAGCCAAGGTTAGCCAAGGCGTTCGTGCTTCGGCATTACGAAACCCAGCTCTGCAGGGGGCGAGTCAGACAGCCGGGCCGCGTGCGGGCTTCAGGCCGGGGCCAAGATCGTGTGATGTACGTGTGAAGCCCTTTCTCCTCCCCGCTCCCCGATTTGAGCTGAGTCAACATTCCGCGTGTTCCCTTTCGGAGCTGCGGAGCACGCGGCGGGCAGCGGACGGATTAAGCGCGATGAAAGCCTCTCTCTTCGCCCCACGGCGCTTTTAAAGCCTTTCCCCCCCCTTGTGGGGCGCATCGCGACGCGAGCCTCCGGCGGCGCCTTCGCGGGAGCTGCCAGGGGCGAAAACGTGGGGGGCTGCTGGTGGGCGGAAGGCAAGTGTCACCCGTCGAGATGTTCTGACAGATGCTCAGTGCTATGCCCTCCGCGCGCTGGCTGGCTGGCTGGCTGGGGAGGGAAGGAAGGCAGGCAGGCAGGCAGGAAGGAGAAAGCTAAGGGCAGATTAGCGAGCGAGCCGCTCCTTCCCTCCCTCCCTCCCTCCCTCCTTGGGTGTGCACGGGCAGGCGCCGCTGGTAGAAGCCGTCCATCAGCAACCAGTCCAACCTGCCAGTGATAATGTGCGATCAACACCAAATCACCCCCGCCAGGCACGATCCATCATCCCCTGCAATGCGAGGGGGGCTCGAAGCGGAGGCGTCTGCACAGATTGGGGGGAGGGTGGCGCGGGGGGGGGAGGAGGTAAGGAAGGAAGGAGGAGCGGAAGGCTGCAGCAGCAACGACGAGCACCGGCAGGGTGGTTGCAGCCGGGCTCATCGGCTGGCTGCCTTGGCTGAGATACCGAGCTGCGATGTGCTCCTGGGGCCGCAGCCAACGCTCCGGCCGTCCCGCCTTCTGCTGCGGTCTCCCCAGGGAGAGTCCCCAACCTCCCCCGCCCCGCCTCGTTAGGAATAAAGAGGACATTGACTAAGAAGCCAGGATGCGCTCGCGCTGGCTCAAGAAAGACACCCTCCCCCAGCCGCCAGATAGGTTTATTCGGAAGTCAGTCCCGCTGTGTAGAAAGGGGATTGCTCCCAGGTAAGCGCGCACACGGCGGCAGCATCTTTATCCCTGCAAGGATTGGGGCTGCCCGGGTGCTAAAGCCCGGAGTGACACGGCGGCACTTTCTGGTTAAAAAATAAAAAGGTAGCGAGGCTGGCGCTGCACTAAAGGGGCGAAGCGGCTCCTCCACAGTTTCCCCGCCGCTACTTGTGAAATCCACAAGCCCTAAAAGCCTCCTCGAGCTCCCTGCTCCGAGGTGACTGCTCCCTCCACCCGCTAACAAGCGCCTCAAGTGCTTTTGCGCGACGCGCTCGACAAACGCCGGCTAATCCCCCTGCGAAGCTAGGCCGGATGGATCGAGGCTGCCACCTTCGGCGCGCTCTGAAACCTCGGGAGTGTCGCGGCTGTTGTCTGCTAGAGCAGCGCCGCGAGGCTGGAGGAGGTGGGGGGTGCGGAAAAAAGGAGGAGGAGGAGGTGGGGGTGGGGAAGTAAGGAAGCGGCTGGGAACCCGGCCAAGCGCCACCCGCTGAGCGTCTCCGGGCCCGGCTTCGCCCGGGCTGCTCTCCGCAGCCGGCGTCTCCTTCTCCGCGGAGATCGGGGTCCGCTTAGGGGAGGCGAGGGCAGGCTCGGCTGCTCCACCTTGGCGCTTGTGTGCCTCGGGGGTGGGAGGAGGCGGGCTGCCGGAGCGGGAGCGAAACCACAGCGCACCTGGACTTGGCTCGGCTGTGGAGGAGGAGGAGGCACATCGCGAAGCCGTCGCCGCCGCCACCGCCTCCACCACTGCCGGCTCCTCCTCCTCCTCCTCCTCGGGGGCGCCGTAGTACCTCTGGCTGCGGTGGCAGGAGGAGCGCAGAGCTCGCTCGCCTTGTCTCGCTGCCGATCGGGCGCTCCTTGGCGCTGTCACCCTCTTGACCCAGATAAGAGCGAGGCAAGGCCACACGGCTCTCTAGCTTCGGCTCCCCTGCTGTTACACCTCCTCACACCCCTTCCTTCCTTCCTTCCTTCTTTCCCTTCCACCCGTCTCAGCCGCCAGCCCGCCTCTAGGGCGAGCTTCTCCGGCTTCCTTCCTCTGCAAAAGCTTGGCCTGTTCCCTTCCCTCCCTGCGCTGGGGGCCGCGGGCTGGCTCTTCCGACTCCCCCCGGGCGGGGGGCTCCCTGAGCGGGCAAGGCAGCGGGATCAGGGCCGGAGAGGTGAAGGATCCTCGGGTGCACGCATCTGAGTTTGGCACCTTCCTGGAATCCGCGACAAGAGACTTAGAGGGTGACAACTCTACACACCCTCAGAGGCACTCTTTATCATCTTTTTTTTTTAATTTGACCTATTACGAGTCTTGTTTCACGCAGCCACGTCTCCCATTCCCCTCTTGAGGTGGGGAAAAAGAGGGTGAAGAAGAAAGGAAGGCAGGACTGGTGAGATCTTGGCTGCATGAAATCTCCACTCCCACCCCTCACCCACACAGCCACTGCCCTATCTTGCCCTTCCGACAGAACTGTCTGCGAAAATGCGCTCAGGCTTTGTCTCAGTGCCCTTTCTCATTTGCTCCTTATCTTGCACGTTTTCCGATTCAATATTCTTGATTTAGAGACTGTTCCAGTCCGGGACATTGAAAACAGATCCTTCTATTTTATTCTCAATCCAGTTAATGCCTCCCGTACTTAAGAAACAGCCTGTCGTTTCTCTCCCCGCTCCTGCGACTCCATCCCTCCCCATTTTATTTACTTTTGATAAGGGAGGGGGGAGTCAACTGCAGACTAACAATTGGTCCCCGTCCCCCACGCATTCTTCCGTCTCCCAGGGAGTCCTAAGTTACCTTCGGATCCTGTTGTTGCCTGCTAAAGCCGCACGACCCAAGATAACCCCACTCCAGGACCGTTTGCAGAGGATGTCTAGGGTAATCGCTGTACATATTTTATGATGCGAGATAAAAGGGACCTCGACAGGGATAATACTTCTTACTAGTGAGCGCAGGGAAAGGTGGCGACGGAGCATAGGAGGCGACGCCCACTTTGCCTCTTGCTAAAGAGCAGATTAGTGTGGTGGGTAGCCCCTCGCATATTTCAATCTGACTGGGGCTGGGGTGGGTGGAGAGAGAGAGAGAGAGAGGTGGAAGGAACTAAATGCATAAAATCGCAGCATAACTCACGCTGTCCCTCTCCCCGGAAGCGCGCTCTTCGCACTGCTCTTCACGCGATGCGTCACGTAACCTAGCTAACTGAAAGCCTTAAATCCCAGCTCGTCCGAGTAATTGGGCTGTGGATCGGGCTGGCTGCTAATCCCACGTGCATCGCGTTCAGAGCCAGGATCATCCCCCCAGTGATGACTACGGAATGTCCACTGGGTGGGGGGCAAAAACTAAGAACGTTTAAGTCCTCTATGGATTGGGGCACACCTGGGAAACAAAAATTGTATTCATTTTTAAGAGACTAGGGTCTGATTCAAATAAACTAACTTGTACATCACTCCATGGTTAATCTAGCCTACATGCCGAAAGGTATTGCGATTTGGTTTTTTGTTCAGTTTACCATATTTATATAAGCCACCCTGTAGGTTTATCCTCTGAGTGGCTCACATGATACGAAAGTGGTCTCTAGTATTTGAATGGTGATGGTTCATTCCACAGAGGCAAATCCTCATTTTGCCTTACTGTCATCAAGCAATGAACATGCTTGTGTGAACTTATCCTTACTTTCATGTAACATGATTAGAATCAGAGAGCCAATATTCCTAATTAACAGCACGAGCTCTTCCTCCAAACCTATTTGGATAATGGCTGTTGTATAATTTAAGTGAAAATTAGACTTAATTTTGAATCAGGGCTCAACCTGGGAATGCTTTCAGCACCAAGGTTCACAGTAACGCACATACACACAAGCTCCCACCAGCCAGCCTCTGCAGACTTCACCTCTAAGCTTGTACAGAATGCATTTAACCAAAACCACTCCAGGATCAAAGGTTATTGTGTGTGTGTGTGTGTGTGTGTGTAATATCCTTGGCATTCTTCATTTTATGACAGAGATTTGAGAGAAAGTGCACATATCAGCATCTTAGCATGGTTGATGATGTTCCTGGCTTAAAGAGGACCAAAGTTATATTAGAAAACATGCTGAAGATGGAAGTTCACAAGGTGCTCACAAGCTTCTTCAAGAAATCACTCAGAGGCATTAGTGCAAGTATTGGCTCTGCCCTTGGCACACACAGAGATCAGGGAATTTGCATGATTAATGATCAAATTCTGGAGTGTAACAGACAGTGACATACTTCCATTGAGTTGAGAACAAAAGTACTGAGTTGAACCTGGCATCGTTCTGACAGCGGCAGTCCTGCTCACAAGCAATGTGTTCCACGGTTCCTACAACTTTGCTTTAACTTAGTTGTGGCTGGGGCTCAGACATGTTGGCAAAGACTACCATGTATTTTGTTCCTACAATATATCCACAAGCAAACTATAAATTAGAAATAAAAGTAACAGTTGGCAGAAATAAATATAGTCAAAACCAGATGGATCTTTCTATTGCACCTACTATTTCCAGATGCCTAAACTGGTTAGGAAGCTGCACTTCCTGTTTAGAAATGACCAAAGGCATAATGTCTGGCCTGTCTCTACCACTCTCTCTCCCCTTATCTGTTTTGTCTCATGCACTGGGCTTGGTTCCCCTCTGTTTGCTTTGTGATGCTGTCCAATTTTGCTTTTCCCCCTCCATGGATCACGTCTCTAAGGCAGCATGAGGGCTCACATACAGTATGCTTCCCATCAGCAACACACAATACAACCGTACAAAAGACACTGCTGAAATGGGATTACATGAGCAAAGAAGTGGCCTAGTGTTTGGAGCCAACACAGAACTGAATCACTTCTTATCTTTGGATCTCTGCTACTACAGTGTCTTGGTCAAGAAAAAACCTTGCCAGGAAACCATAAACTCTGTGTTCCTGCTAACGGCAATTCATGTACCACAGAGTAGGCATGCCCAAAACTGTGGCCTTTAGATAGTTATGCTTCATTTCATTTGTTATCACATTTTTAAGCATCAGCCCTACAACACCCCCATTGCCCTTAGATCAGGGCAACCTCTCAGACCAAATGGGCTGCAAGAGTACTTCAACACAGAACCTGCAGGCTGCAACCTGCCATGTTGTTCAGGGGGTGGGAAGCAAGGCTAAAATTGGATGCCCCCTCAGCCCTCATGCTGCCTGCCCAAAGCCAGATGAGTGAGGCACCAGGCTTTAGGAAGGAGTGTGAAGCTCTGACAGGGTCCTAGAGCCCTCACACCTTCTTCCCAAAGCTGGGAACCAGGCTTTGTGAAGGAGGCAGGAGGACTCTGAGTATAGGACACTGTTAGGGCTCTAATACATCCTTCTCAAAGCCCAGCACCTCACTTTGGGAAGGCAGCAAAAGGGCTGGGGGGCATCAAATGTTACCAAGGGCCACCGAAAAAGCCATTGACCACCCTGCCCTAGATTATAATTTCATGTCCTTTTTACCCCTAATTCATAACATGCTTATTAAACTACCCCATGTTTCGTGTTGCAACTTACTTTGTGCCTTTGCTTTTCCGATTTTACTTGGATACAGGGGCATAGCGTGTGGGGTGCTGTTGGGGCAATGGCCCCAGACACATTTTTCTAGGGGGCATTGGCAGAGTGGCATGAGGAGGACACAACAGCCATGTGCCCTTTGATCCCAGCCTTGCAAAGTGGATCGGGGCTGACGTCAGGTCAGCAGCAGGGGCTGGACTGATGTGCACTTGCATGCCTGCCCCAGGCACCATGAAGACATGCTCTGCTGCTGCTTTGACATCCATTGCTGCCTGAACCCATCTATTCCTCTTTCAGAACCTGTCTTAACTTTCATTCACTGTGCAGTTTACTTTGGATCATTTGAAGTTTCTGGGCACATCAATTTTCTGTGATTCTTCAAATCCCTCTCCTCCCCAGTATAGTTTGCTATTGTGCTCTCCGTGTCATTTCTTTCCTACTTAGCTGTTTCATGTCATGTCCAAGTTTTTTTTTTAATAGTTGTCATCTGGCAGAGAGTAAATTGAGATGGTTCCATGTGGGAATGATTTTATTGGGAAGTACTTATTTTGTCTTTGGATATTTCCAGAAAGGCAAATTTCTATCCGTGTCAATTTATGCAGAAAATAATTATCACCCACAAAAACTTGATATGCAGTTCATAGGTTCTCATACACTTTGCAAGACACAGTGAAGCCCTTGATAAGATATTGATTTCTGAGTCCACTATTTTCAAAATTTGTCTTCCATTTTCAGCTAGTGACATCTTTGAGCTTCTAATAGTTTTGGCTATGGCTCAAAAAGGTTCCATAGTTATAAGACAATTGGAGGGTCTGAAATGATTCAGCACTGCACTAGGCTATCTTAGATATGCTTTGAACTATCAGCTATTACTAGGGTGAAAAATAAGCCCTGAATATCAAGTGGAATCTTGGGCAGATTAGCAATGTATAGAAAAGCAAGACCCTCACCCACATACTGATATGCATTTATTTGTAATGTTGGCCCTTAAGATATAATTGAAGCACAAAACAACTAGGGCAATAAGTGGTGTATAGTGGAGCAGGGATGGGCAGGAAGGAAATGGCACCACTTATTTCACAGCATGGACAATGGTATCATCTCCCAAGCACTATTTTACCAAGTCTTCTGCATGCCAAATGAATAAGCTTTATTTCAGAAAGTAACCCATCAGAGGAAATGTTATATTAACATGCATTGCTAAGGGTTGACTGCCACTTTTATGATGGCGGGGGGGGGGGGGAGAAACCAGAGTCCCCGTATAGAGTGGCTGGGGAAACTTACGTGTGTGTGTGTGTGTGTGTATTAGTATTGTGACCAACCAAACTGTTTCACTATTTTGCAATCAATAATGCTTCTTCAGACTGGATGTCAAGCAATGCAGGAGGCAGAGGAAGAAAAAAAATTGGTTTGGTGTTGAAGTAGTAATGTCTGCATTGGTCAAAACTTAATATTTCTTGCATAGTCTTTGATGGAACATGGTGGCTGCAGAACAAGGTTATGAGGGTTGTAATGGAAAGTACTTCAAATTTTGCCTCTGCACCCCTGGCTATAAATGACCAGGGAACATTACAAATGACATAACTGTAACAGCCATTTATGTCCCCTGAGGTTCCCATTCATCCCCACATACTTACAAAACATACTGGGCAGAATCCAGACAAAGTTAGGCATTTAAAGTTCAAATTATTTCAGTGGAAAAGTGTGCACAGCTCTCTCCCATTGAAATCAATGAGACTTAAATGCGCTTAACATTGGCTCGGGCTGTATTGTCCTGAGCTCTATAGCAGCTTGAATAATAAAGTCTTTCTTATCTGATAAACTCTCCTGATTGTCCAGTTAAGCAAGATAGCCTGCATATGAAAAGCCATTGTTTAAACCCACACCCTGAATGGGCCCAGATGGCTAGTTGGCCTTGGCAGAAAAGGAGCTGGAATGAACTAGCTTAGAAAGGGGTCCAACAAGGGGATTTCTCAGGAGGAATTTGCAAGAGAAAAAGGAAATACTCACTTTGAGAACTCCAGAGCAGAGGGCTTGTGAAGGAGAGAGAGAGAGAAACCTACAGAAACCTCCTTTATTTTGTTTTTCCTGCAACAGGCATTGTGTGGACATTTGTTTCATGAAAACAACACTCTAGCTCCCACATTCAGCCCCCATATTTGCCAGATGCTCAAAAGTAACTACTATATTTTTAGTCTATCAAGCACGGTCTAGAACTGCATTTATGAATCTTCTTAATTTAATGGCACCCAGGTTTGATACAGGGGGTTTCAAGGAGTTCCCCAACCCTTTCCAATCCAGGGGACAACCAGACCCAGACCTGCTTAGCTTCAGCATGGTGGTGACCTTAAGGGCCTTCAGACCATAGCTTAGAACTGCTGCTCCAGCTCCTCACCACCACCTTTTCTTATCCAGTTCTTATTAGCGCTGCCCTCAATTTATGCAATTTACTCTTTCTAGCTAAACAAAACACTTCTGAAGCCATTAGCCGGAACTTGTGAAGCAGTTGACTTTGGAGACTTGTGACACTATAGAGTCAATGGTCTTTTTTCAAATTATTTTTAAATGAACCTTTAGGAGAGGCAAACACTCTCCTGCAACCCAGGGAACAGAGGAGTGTGATAAAAAAGGTAAAGGTACCCCTGCCCGTACGGGCCAGTCATGTCCAACTCTAGGGTTGTGCGCTCATCTCACTTAAGAGGCCGGGAGCCAGCGCTGCCCAGAGACACTTCCGGGTCACGTGGCGAGCGTGACGAAGCTGCTCTGGCGAGCCAGCACCAGCGCAGCACACGGAAACGCCGTTTACCTTCCCGCTATAAAGCGGTACCTATTTATTTACTTGCACTTAGGGGTGCTTTCGAACTGCTAGGTGGGCAGGAGCTGGGACTGAAAGACGGGAGCTCACCCCGCCGCGGGGATTCGAACCGCCGATCATGTGATCGGCAAGTCCTAGGCACTGAGGTTTTACCCACAGCGCCACCTGCGTCCCTGAAGTGAGGAGTGTGATAGAAACCCTTTAAAGTTCTGTGAGTGTTTACTTGGAAGCAACTGTAAGGTAAAGGTAAAGGGACCCCTGACCATTAGGTCCAGTCGTGATTGACTCTGGGGTTGTGGCGCTCATCTCGCTTTATTGGCTGAGGGAGCCGGTGTACAGCTTCCGGGTCATGTGGCCAGCATGACTAAGCCGCTTCTGGCAAACCAGAACAGTGCACGGAAACGCCGTTTACCTTCCCACCGGAGTGGTGCCTATTTATCTACTTGCACTTTGATGTGCCTTCGAACTGCTAGGTTGGCAGGAGCAGGGACTGAGCAATGGGAGCTCACCCCATCGCAGGGATTCGAACCGCTGACCTTCTGATCGGGAAGTCCTAGGCTCTGTGGTTTAACCCACAGCACCACCCAACTGTACTGTAGGCTAATTTCTACACCCACCCACTCCTTTCTAACCTCCATCCAAACAAGCAAAAGGCATTACAGTTCAAGGTCACATTCAAGAAGAGTTATGAGCAGGGGTGCCAACTTGAATAAAATCTCGGGGGCCCAGGTAAGCCCTGCCGTACATAATCAATCACAAGATGTGGTGCACCCACACATTTTAATGGCAATGCCAATTAACTGGGGGGGGGAGGCAGCCCCCTCAAATATTTTATTGAGGGAGGGCTGAAAAGACCTCACCCCCTAGGAGTTGGCTCCTATAGTTCTGAGTGAACAGAGAGGCCTTGGGGGCTGCATTTGGCTCCTGAGCCTGAGGCTCCCCACCCTGGATTATTTAGTTATTGCATTTATATCCCACCTTTTCCTCCAAGAAGCTCCTGGTAGCTTACATGACTCTTCCCCACCTCACTCTTTTAATCCCCATGTGAACTCTAGAATCATCAAATATTCATAGAATTTTAGAATTGGAAGGGACCCCGTAAGTCATCTAGTCCAACCCTCTGCAATGCCAGAATATGCAGCTGTTCCATATGGTAGGTTTGGCTGAGAGGCTGTGACCAGCCCAATATCACCCAGTAAGCTTCATGGTCAAGTGGGGATCTGAACTCAGTTCTCTCAGGTCCTAGTCTGACATGTTAACCACTGCACTGGCAGTTGAGGTACCAGAAGGTTGCATAATAACCACATAAGTAGTTAGGCACATATTATGCCGTTTTTGCATCAAGAGCAGTCAGTTTGAGCTAGATATGCATTTTTAGTTACTGCTAACTGTACAAAAATGAGGGGCAAAGCATGCAAAATGAAGAATTTTAAAAATTACATGGATTTCAGTGGAAGTTAAGCATGTGCTTTGCTCTCCTGTTGAAACACACCATTTGGAGTTTATTGCACACATGCTATCAATCTTTTTGGAAATGCTAGAATGTAAAAATTTATTCCACTCCTCTTAAGATCTAGTTCTAATTTCCAGTTAGAGGAAGGAAACCTTTTTTTGGCTTCAAACCTTGAACAAGTTAGAGGAGCCTGTTTGAAGTGGAGGAGGGAGGTTGCTGCAAGCAAAATACAACATAAACAACTCAGACAGGAAACAGTAATTTATGCTAAAATAAATAGACTTCCCCCCACCCCTAATCAGAATATTGTGGGGAAAGCTAAGGAATACTGCAATTTCTCTAATTTATGGTATTGGATGGACCTTTTTAGCACATTTCCAAGGTGGTTTTGCAACAGTTTCTATTTGAGCTGGTCATTATAAGAATTCTGACTTTAAGAACTAAGCTTGCTCCCCTGCACACACTTCATGCTTTCCTCCCCTACCGTGTTAGTATATTTTAGATTGAGCAGGGACCGTCTTACTTCTGCTTTGGGTAAACTACTCTGGGGGGTTTTTTGGGTAAAAAGAGCTTTAAACAAACAATTAAATAAAAGTCCGCTTTGTTGCGGAGGGATTATTAGGAAGAGTGGAGCTAGCACTGGCTATAAAGTCTGTGTTGCTACTTTTGCATATACGTGATGTGTCTTTGTGAGAAAAGTGACTGCCTTTCTCTCAATGGAGTAAATATCTAGAAGATCCAGCCAATAGAAAGGCTATGTCATCCTATGGTACTGATATTTCAGCCATCTTTAAGGGCTTGAGGGTGTTTGGAGAAACAAGAGAGAGACTTCTGAACACTTGGAGCTATTGATTATATGTTGTACAGTAGAAGTCTTTTGACTTGGAGGGAGATCTGCAAGCATAAGGGTGTTTTGGATGATAGCATCAGATGACTAAATACCACCCCCCTCCTCCTTTTTCTAACCAGCTGTGGGCAGGTGGCTAGATCAGTCTTGTCCACACTTGCCCAGAGAGAAAAAGAGTGATGTTTCAAATGTTATTACATGTGGAGGCTTCAAAAGCCTGTGGCCTAGTTTCCAGTTCCTCTTTAATAGGGTGCTATGTTTCAAAGGCACCGGAGCAGGATAGCTCATAAAGTCTTCTGTGACTGAAGAGGTCCTGCCTCGCAAAGGAAAGTTTGGTTGATTCTTTTGCTTGACTGACGAAACCTCACTGGAATCTCATGCATGGTCTGGTTCAGTGTCTCCTTGCCCACCTGACACCACTCTGATGATCTGGTAAGAGGCCTGGTAAGTGGGGGTGGGGCATATGGATGTCAGCACACTGCAACTGTCCATTTCCCCCCACTATTGTACATGCCACTATCATAAAAACACCCACCAAAAAAGCTAAATATATTTGGAGCCAAACTCTTCTTCAAGAGGGTGTCCCCTTCCCCCTTTATGTGCCACTAAGCACATTGTACTCCCACTAAATGGAAATCATTTTTGTTTTCCTGTGTGCGCAGATGGAAGCAAGCATGGCATGTGTGAATCACACGTGTGTATTTTGCCATTTTACATGTACTGTACTGGACCCACAAGACTGGATGTGGGGTGGTGTTGCCAATAGTGCAGAAAAGTCAAGAGGATGAGCTTCTTCCCACGTGACATTTCTTCTTGTGTCACACTTGTTAATTTTCAAAGAAGGAAGTTGAGCTGTAGTAGTGAGATGTAGACTCATTTATCTGATTTCTCAGTTGTACCACCACCACCGAGGTACCCAGAAGGATGCAGTGTTTCGATGGGGATCACACTAGGGGGGTGCGGAGGGCGAACCTGCAACGTCCTCGACCCCATTCACCCTGACAGCTGAGAAGGAAGCACCATTCTCTCCCGTTTCCTCCGTTGCTTCCACCCCCACCCCCTTTGTTGAAAAATGCTTAGCTGCTTCCAGTAGGTTGGCTGGGTACAAGTACGGCGCTTCTCGATTTTAACCTTGGCGTGTCTGCGTGCGCGTGTGTTCAATCGCTGTCTGATGCAGCCGCTTTCCTTTTCCTTTTCCTCCCCGGCGTTCCGTTCTCCTTTATGAATGCTTCGGGAGGAGTCGGAGAGGTTGGCCTGAGAGGAGCCAACCTCCAGGGTGGGCTTTTTTTTAAAAAAGAAAAAAACTGTCCGCCCCCCCCCCCGATAAATAGCACTCCCTCTTCTCTCTAGCTGCCCGTTCCGCCTCCCACTTCACGATTCCGATCTCCTCCTCGCCTTCTGTAAAAGCAGCTTCAGCTTCCGAGAATGAAGAGTGGCGCTGCTTATTTTTGTCCCCCCGCCCCACCAGCTTGTTGTGAACCCAGGGGAGGGGAGGAGGGTGAGAGAGAGAGAGAGGGGGAAGGAGGGAGAGAGAGACTGACTGACTGACTGTAGCCCTTCTGCGCCGATAATAGGCTTATACGGAAATCACCCCCCGCCTATTTACATTTAAAACGCGCAGAGAGAGAGAGAGGGGTGGGTGGATGGGAGAAAGCGCCAGCACACGTCCTCTGCGAGGATAAAAGGGAATTAAAAACAAAACAAAAAACGCTGGCGCACACAGAGCCTGTGACTTCAAATGACCTTCAAAAAGAAACGCAATTACCTGTGGTAATTAGCAGTGTGCAGTTCTTTCATTAAAAAAAAAAAAAGCAACACTCCCCCCCCCCACAAAGGAGGGTGGGGGGGATGAGGAGGGGAAAGACAGGTGCCTGCTCCTCCGCGCAGTCCCACCTGGCAGAGAGAGAGGCAAATGGCAGACGCAGGCTGGCCTGGGACTCAAGGCCAAGGAGGGAGATGTATTCTGCCCCCCCTCTTCGCTCTCTTCCTTACCTACCACAGCCAGCCATCGCCGGGACCTACTACCTACCCCTGGGTGGGGGGGGCCCTGTTCGTTCCCGCGCGCTTCCCTCCCCTCCCCCGCTCTCTTTCCCGCCCGCCGGGCCTGAGAAGGAAAGCGAGCAGAGTCCCGCTCGGCTTTTGTCCATGGAGCGAGAGAAAGAGCGAGAGCGCGCGGCGGAACTCGCTAGCTCTGGCTGCTGCCGAGGAGTAGGCGCCGCCGCCGCAGCGTGTTTACTCCCAACTCCCTCACCAAAAACACACACATTCAGCAGCTCCGGAGGCCCCTCGCCTTCTTCCCCCACGGCTCCCTCCCCCTACCGCATATCTCTCTCTCTCTCACACACACACACACACAGTCCTGAGGAGAAGCGCGGGGGGAGTGGAGGGCGGGAGGCGAAGGCTCATCGCTCGACCCGGAGCTCGGGAGATTTAGGTTAATAGGACGGCCTTCGATCCGCGGTCCCCTCTCGCCCCTAGCGACAGCCACCGGCGCGCCTCAGAGAAGAAACGCAGCAGGCCACGCTCCCGCCAGCACCTCCCGCCTCACAAAAGCCGCGAGGAAGCCGCCGCCTTCTTCTGGAGGAACAGCAGAAAGAGCCCAGGCTTCGTTCAGGCCTACAGACCGCGAGAGAGAAAATGTGCCCTGTCATAATAATGGCTCCCTCGGCTCGCTCTCTCTCTCCCATTCACTGCGGAGCCGAGGAGGAGGGGAGGGGAAATGAAGCGCGGCCTGCCTGCCCCTCTTCGCAGGGCGGGAGGGACGCGCGGAACGACCCGAGGGGGCGAAGTGAGCGGGTGGCTGTGGAGGGGCGGCCAGGGGGTCAGCTACTCGGGGCCGGCGTCGGAGAAGATCTTTCACAGGATTCAACAGGAGAGCCTGGCAAGAACGCAGAAGCAGGAGGGGAGCCGGAACAGGCCGCCCCCCTCCCGCGCACACTCCTTTCTCTCTCTCCCTTTCCTTCCTTCGCAAGGGCTGGGTGGAGAGAGAGGGAGCCATCTGGGGTTGGGTGGCTTCTCATCTCATTACAGGGCATTAGGAGAGCCAGGCAAATATACAGCTATTAAAATTAATCGCCTCACGCTGTCAGCTGAACATAATGGAAATTATTTATAGGCCGCCGCCTACGTCGCGTTTCTCGTCAGAGAGGCTCGGGGTGGTCGGCCGAGGAGGAGCTAGAGGGAGAGGGCCGCGCGAGGCGGGCGGGTGAAGAAGGGATAGAGCGGCCCAGGGGATCCGCGCCAAGTCTAAGAGCCCAGGGGGGAAAGAGGAGGCGGCGGCGTCCTTCTTCGCGAGGAGACAGACCCGAGGCGGCCCCGCCGAGAGCGAGGAAGAGGCAGAAGCTTCGGTCGAGTTGCGGAGCGGGCAGCTCGCAATTCAGCGCCTAAACGCCGCGGGCCGGCCATAAAAGGTCGAGGGATCGCGATCTTCGGCTACGAGCCGAAAAGCAAATGTTTTCCTCGGAATGCAAACAGGGATAAGGAAACGTCGGAGAAAGCACCAGCTTTTGCCAGCCAGAATCCAGTCCGTCCCAAGGCCGCAGTGCAATTTAAAATATAAAAAGGGGAAACAAGGAACACGGTTAAGATCCGGGTTGTAGGTGGCTGTGACTCCGATCCACAGTGACACTTCCGAGACAATGTTCCTGATTTAAAACCCGCTTACTGACAAATGCAAAACATATTTGAATCGGAATGTTAGGGGTCCCACTGAAGTCAGTGGAATTTGCTTCCAGGATCTCAGGCTTTATATATCTATATTCTTTTCATACTTTTATTTCCGAGGAAGTGGGTTCAGCTGGTATCAAGGCGTTTCTGCAGTTCATTATGAGACTGGCTTGGGACCTTGTCTAAAAAATGAGTGAGACGTTAAAATGGCGCTACGTTGTTTTGTAGCGATCCAGACACTGGCCTCGAGATTCGCTTTTCTGCGTTGTGGCCCTGAATGTTTGCAGATCAGCAGACTATTCGCCCTGCCGGCTAGAGATGGAGGCCTGTGTGGTTTCACGTCCTTGTGGAGAATAATCTCTTGCTATGGCTTTGTGGGGTACAAGTAGGATCCAGTCCACCCACCCAGCCAAGGACAGAGGGGCTCTCAGCTCACTACCATATTTCGAAGTAATGTATAGTACACTCCCGTGGGATGGAGGGAGTAGGAGAGACAGAGAAGGACTAGAAAACCTTTTAAGTCCTGCAAATCCTTGAAAATGACATATCTGCACTTGCCTCAAGCGAAGGGAAGTGCCACTACTAGGAAGGGCCGAGGGATTTTTCACCGTTTTAAAAATGTGGCAACGATAATAACAGCAATTGATAAACGTATCATGCACGCAATGCACTCTCAAAGTAGCCCTGCTCCCCGTCCCCGATTCTAGACACACTCGGAAGGCCAGCCCCACATATCTTACTCCTGAGAAAGGTGTTCTCTTCCTGGAGGGGGGCGCGTGGCTTTTGTTTTTAATGAATGAAATAAAACACAGCGTGGCGTTGCACGCGTGCACTTGTTCTGCTTTTCGGGACTGGCTGGCACCAAAACGCAGCCGGCTCTGCCAACACACTCCAGCCTGGCTCCTTAAGGGTAAATGGCCTTCCAGCTGTTAAATGAATCAAGGTCCTGTGACATGACGGATGAAGGCTCCTCCGCTGTGGTCGACCATGGACAGCCTTGCGGCAACGTGTGGCTGGAGGAGGCAAAGGACGGCCATCTGGGTCGGCGAGAGGCGAGGCCGGCGCAGTTTGCAGGAAGCTGCGATGTGGGGGTGGGGGAAGGTGTATGCGAGGAAAGAGGCGGAGGGGATGGGTAGTAGTTGGGAAGATGAGGAAAAGAGAGCGAAAGAGCCTCTGCCAGGCCTGGGAGGTTAATAAGCACACCGTTCTCTTTCACGTCCGCCCGAGGGCTGACTCGCAGCTCAGCGGGTAATTGACAAGTCTCCAGCCCAAATTGAAACATGTGTTAACAACAACGCCACGCATCCTAGGAGCTGCCCGGGAGATCGTCTCCTCGCGGGGTCCTGGTGCATTATCTGAAATCCTTCGGAGGAAGATGTCACGAGGTTTCCCCCGAGCACGTTTCTCCTCTACCTGCAAATCAGCGCTCTTGCTGCTCGGTGATTAATCCGAGAAGGGAGGAGGAATTCTTTATTTAAGAATAGGCCAATTCCATCACCACCCTGCGTCCTGTCTGCATTCTGCTGTGTCCCCAAGGCAAAACATATGATGCTCTGGACCCTCCTATTAATTAGACTTTCAGCGCTTGGCATCGATGCTAAACACTCACCGCAGCATATTGATCACATTCCATATCCCTTCTCACCAGGCAAGCAGAGATGCTTTAAATACAGCCTGTCGGCACGTATGGATCTTTCTATACATACTCTTATGCTTTGCATGTTGATTTCCAATGCATCCTTAATACACATGGGGGCATGCCATATGGAGGTCTCAGCCTGAGAAACAGGAAGGCAAGGTGGGAAACCTGTGGACCTCTAGAAGTTGCTGGGCTCTGTCTCCCATCTGGTCCCAACTAGTATGGCCGATGGTTAGTTGTAGTGCTACAACATCTGGAGGACCACAGGCTCCCCACGCCTGGCAGAAAGATTTCCTGGTGTAAGTAAGGACATTTCTGGCACCACACCAGGATCACACCACACAGCATCACAAAGGGATATCAAGACTCCCTAAATCACCCGTTAGCATGTTTTGAAAGAGTGGGGGGAACCACCCATTTAACAACTCCTTAAGCAAGAGGGTTGTATTTAACACCTCCCTTTGTGTGTTAAAAGGGAAAGAATCATGCATTAAGTGATCTTAACATATGGGCCCATTTGGCATTCAGCTCTGTTTTGGAAGTTGTGTCTTTTGTTTCTTTCCTGTGAAAATCTGGGCAGAAGGAAGAAGCAGAAATAAGAGGACTTTGTTATGCGAGTGTATAGATTATGGCCCCAACTCTGTACACCTCCATCTTAAGTCACATTAATGTGAGTGAGATATGCATATGTACATGAATTTTATAGAACTGCCTTGAGGAGTTGGGCTTAATCTGCAAGTAAGATGTTAAGCAAAGCTCTGCTCAATAAAACAAGGTTAATATTTAACCATTTCATGGACAGTTGTTCATTAACGCTTAGCTTACAAGATGATGGTTTTCCTTTTCTCTCTCTAGGGAGAGAAAACCCTGCATGGTGCAATAATATCCAAGCCTACTAAGTGATAAGTCTCACAGAGTTCAGGGGGCCTTACTCCTAGAAAACTGCATAGGTTTGCAGCCTTAGAACAGAAACATTCAACAGAATCTTCATTGTTAATAGATTCAGGTAGGTAGCCGTGTTGGTCTGACGTAGTCAAAATATATTAAAAAATTGTCCAGTAGCACCTTAGAGACCAACTAAATTTGTTATTGGTATAAGCTTTCGTGTGCATGCACACTTCAGATACCATTGTTCATTGTTAATTTTAGTGGACTCAGAATTACATCATTATTGTTAATGAATGGAGACAGGTTACTGCAGAAAAGAAAGGTAAATAGTTTGGAGACATTTACACTAGAGAATCCCTTCTTCTGGGAATTCTATCCCACCCAAAATATCCCCCTGGAAGATCAGGCACTGCAAATCTGGTGGGGACAGACACTTGCTGGTGCTGCAATGACTCAAGACGAGGCATTTTTGGTTCCTGCCCCTCCACTCCCATTATGGAACTCCCCTCCACACCATAATATATGTAGCATGAGTGTTTGACGCCAATTAAAAACTCCCCAATTAAAGATCTGGCCTTTGACTGAATGTTCTTGTTTGAAATTTGTATGCTATGTTATTGATTGTGTGAGGTTGTTTTAATTGTGTCACTTAAATTTGTTCTGAAATATTTTATACGCTGACTTAAACATACTGTCTGAAAAATGGTATATGAAAAGGATATACTAAATAAAATCCATAGGATCTAGACTGGAAGAACATAAACCCACTGTGAACTCAGAAAGACATTTCTTCACACCACTGCTTTGACAATGGTTGCTTACTGAAGTAGGCTTCCTCCAGGATGACTCAAGTCTCATGGAGTTCAGTGGGGCATAGTCCCAGGTAAGTGGGCATAGGACTGCTGTCTAAGCGATCTGCAGTGCAGTACTGTACGCATGTAGTTAGGCATGCATAGGGCTACAGTATTATATTTACTCTTAAATATTTGGAAAATAGTGTTACCCTACAGCAGAGGACACCAGCAATACTTTTACAGAGGAAAAAACACTCAACCTCTTCCCAGTCCGGTGATCCTTTAACTTTTCATCATTTAATTCATTTGAAACAATCCTTGTGGTGTGAGACCACTTCGATTTTACATTATGTAGGACAGAAATTGAGCAGGCACATGACTGGTCAGCTGTAGAGTACCAGGCGAGCTGGGCAAAGAGATTGACGGGAAATCAGAGGCCAAACTCAACCCTCCCTTACACAGTCACGCGCAGAAAAGAACTGCGACCTTGCCCTCCTCGCTCCTCGCCTCTTTGCAGCTGCGCACTGGGGCCCAGGGCACAGCAAAAGCCCGCTTAAATCCCTTACAGGTCGTCTAGAACTGCAGCTGTCTGCCTCTTACCTTCTCCCCTTGGGGGCCAATCAAGGGCGTTCCCAAGGAGGAAAGACAACGACGACGAGGAGGGGCTAAGGCTACAGCCTCCCTCTGCAGCGGACAGCAAATGCAAAGCAGTGAGGGATCCAAAGAAGGGTCTGCCTTTGCCATCGTCTTTCTGGGAGAAGGATCGTGAAGGAACGCCGTTCCCTGGGACCGGGCACATTCCAGCTCAAGGAGCAGATCTGTCTGCCTTACGTTATCTATTAAAACTTGCAATCCTGACTCACATTCTTCCAGTCTCAGAAGAACCTACAGTGAAAACAAGTCACTCTCATCGCACGGGGCGTGCAGAGTATACACTGTAGTGCGTGCATCTAAGTGATACAGCAGCATATCTCTCTCTCTTACACACCCACACCGCACTTTCGACAGATTGCTATCTTTGGGCATCTGCCCAACCCGCAATTAATTCAAGTGGGAGCATTATGATCTTGGGGAAACTGCCCCACTTCCAAACACATTTACGTGGATGGCCCTTTCCGCCCCCGCAATGTTACTTGTTCCCAAATAAGTATGTTAAGAGCCGTAGTCTTAAGGGAAACCCTGATACTTTTGCGCTGCTTCCCGCAGTTATGCCCCTCACTGGACGACGGCGGCGTCTCGTGGGGGCTTGTGATACATCAGCCGCCGCAGAAGCCACTTGTACACCACCCCAAACGCAATGCTTCCTAATGCAGTCAGTTCACACGTTAAGCTGCCAGACATCCGGCGCTGAGGATGCAAGCGGCGTGTATGAGGAAGCAAACTGCCCTCCAGAAGACTAGCGAGCCGCCTCTTCGCTCCAACAGGACTGCTAAGTCGACTTTTGCAGAGAAATGGTCCGGGGGGGGGCACAGCCTCATTAGGCATAAGTACAACACCCCCCCCCCCCAGGAGACGTGCCAGAAGAGCTTTCAAGCTTGCCCTGCATAGAGATCGCACGCTCCGGGCTGGAAGCCTCGACCCCCTAACCCCAGATACGTGGGGGGCAGCGGCCAAGGAGCGGGAGGAATCTCTGCACGGTCGAGGAGCGAGTACAGCACCTCTCCTTGTTGTGACTCCAGAGATGCCCCGCCATTCCCTCTGCCAGGTTTCGGAGTCCAAACCACGTCGGATCAAATCCGTTCCTCTGTGGGAAGCCCTTCTCTCTCGCGCCCCTCCCTCCCTCCCTTATTTACGAGTCTGGCAGGCTCTCTCCGAAACGTTCAGTCTGCCTCTGCCTCTGCTGCTGCTGCTCTGCCAGCTCCAGCTCTTCGCCTCCTGCCAGCTCTTATTGAATATAATTTGTTTGATCGATCGACTTGCGGGCGGGTGGGGAGGAGAGGGGAGGGGAGCGGGAGTGGGAGAGTGTCAGGCTTCAAAATCTGCATATCGCCCTTCGAGATCCCGCTGCTGACAGAACAAGGTCTGCCAGTGGCGTGGAGCCGCTACCAGCATGTCAATGGGGCGGCGGTGAGGTAATCAGATTCCCAGTCCGGGCGAGAGGGAAGGAGGAGGAGGAGACCGACTAACGAAGTTAGACGGTCCCCGAACTAGCCAGCGGACCAAGGAGTCTGGGTTCCCCTCTTTGGGAAGCTTGACCGATTCACACGCGCCCCACGCAGGCAGCTGGCCGCCTGCGAAGCCGCGCACGGAGTTTTCCCTCTCCGGCTGCGGACTCGGGCGTGCACGCCGCCTGGAAAGCCTGGCTGGGCTGGGCTTTACATTCCGCGACCGAAAGGCCAGCGACGTCGCCCCAGGCGAGGGAGGAGGAGGAGAGGCGGAGGAGGAAGCAGGCGACGGGACCTCTTGGTCCCGGGAACCGAGCCGAAGGCGCTTCTCGTCGCCCACGAGGATCGGGAAAACGATCTCTCCTCCCAGAAGCATCCAAGCCATTTCCCACCCAGGGGCTTCAGGAGTGGCAGGCGTCGAGCCGACCTACAAGTTACACTTTCTGACTGAAGGCACCTTAGGAGCGGGGATAGCTCCTCATGTAGTGCCGTGGTGGCGGCGGCGAGCGCTTTGCACATGCCCCAAAGCAAGAACCTGTCCTTATGGCTCCCCACATTCCACAGGCTTGTGACACTGAAAAGAAGTTCCCTGTCGACCTCAGCCTCACATTTAGTCCTGTCCTACGCGCGTTTGACTGAAATTCATAGTTCAGAGGAGGGTGATGTTCAGTCTACCCGCTTGACTGGAAACTGGAGGGTGGGTGTGTTGGGGTCTTGTGTGGAATGTGAAACACAAGAGGTCTGCCGTGGGTAGACTCAGGCTTCAGTGGAGCCAGCGGCTGAAGTTTCCTTTCCTGAACGCCGCTTTACATACACTTCTATCCCACTTCAATGTTAATACCAGGTCCTTAGCATTTCTGCTTTCCTAAACACGGACCTTCCTGGGAAGCAAATGCCGTCGAGATCTAGCACAGCTAGACTGATGTCAGCATTTAATACCCTCTTCTTATAGTATAGAGCTTTATTTGAAAGTAAGGGTTGTTGACTTCAGTTAATCTCCTTTTCCATTAGGTGGATTCCATTTAGGATTAAGGTGTGAACTTCTAAAACAACAGTTCAAATAGTTCACAACGCTACCCGCATCCTACTTGTTCCAAGATTCCCACAGAAATCTGGGAACAGGATGTGGAACTAGACAGACCAATTCTTCAGATTCTTATGTCCTGAAATCAAGGGCACATTTTCTTACTTCCGAGTAAACACGTAAAAGATCAGGTGGCACACAGTAAGTCTCAGACTCCGATGGCAGCGGGAAAATGGCCCCTCTACCACTTCAGTTTTTAATTTAACCTCCTAGAAATTCCGCTGGGTGTAGCTACTTTGGCTGCCGCCCTACAAATATATTTCCACCTGGCCAGCTTGACCAACTCCTTCTGTACCAACACCACCCGGTCGCATCTTCTCTCCAACCTGAACACCGGGTATGCAACACTTCCTAATGTAATTCAACCCTCGCGTTCCTTGATTCTGACGGGACCTGGATCCACGCTTTGAGAAAACCTCCGCTTTATAGGCCTGTTCCAAAGGAACATACACACCATTGTTTGCACGCCAGCCCGCAGGCCACACGCAAGCCGACCTCTCGCTCGTCAGAATCGCACTGTTCGAGCGCTGCGATTCCCTTTAGTATGAAGCGGTTTTCTAGGCATCAAACCATTCAGGACCATTCCCCCCCTTCCCCCTCACCCCACTTAAAATCCGTTTTCGAGGCGACGTCGAGTTTGTCGTCCGCTGTCAAGCCTAGGGAAGGAAGCACATCCCGCAGAAATCAACGGGAGTTTAGAAAACGGGGAGGAGGGTGCCAATCTTATAATTGTTGGGTTTGTGCCGGAGTTGGAGGAGGGGGTGGGGGTGGAAATCACATGCGAATGTATTTCTCTAAAAAATATTGACAAGAGTAATAGCCTCCTGGCGAAGACCTCGCGCGGCGAGGTTTTGTGCTGGAGAGATATTTTATTGCCGGGTAATTATTCCCGATTCCCCCTCCTAACGAAGGGCTGTAAGTGAAAACGCTGCCAGAATCTATTAAATGTCGCCAAGGCAGAATTGAAGTCAAACTGCTGCTGGGTTTACACGCCCCCTGTTGGAAAAGATCTTGTAATTAGGGAGAGCTCTCCCGCCGGAGGAGGCTGCATATCAGGGCCCGGAGGCAGGGTGGGGGAGGGCTCGCAGGAGAGCCGAAAAACATCCTCCTTTCTTCCTCCATGCAAATAAGGTTGCATTGAAACGGCAAGCCGAGAGATCGTTATGCAATGAACAGCAGATGTTACTTTCCGCCTTGCCTGGTGGAAGGCGGGGGGGGGAGAGAGAGAAACCTACGTGAAAAAGAGAAACCATCCCCTCCTTTTCCCTTTCTTTTTTTTTGGGGGGGGAGGGGAGGGGGTTGTTGGCAAACGCTTCGCCTCTTTTCAACACCTTGATTCGCGCTCGGCGTTGACGTTAGCAGCTGCTAAAAGAGAGCCCAGGCCGCCGTTATTAATGTTCCGCGACTGTGTTTGCTATCCCATGCGAGAGCAGCTCTGTCTCCACGCCAGCGCTCTTTCTTTTAGCCTCATTTTACAGATGGGAAAATCTAGGTCCAGCACCCTGGCCGTTCAGCATAGACAGCCGTTAGACTTCTTGTGCGTAATGGTGTCAAACTAGGACCTGGGAGGGCAGGGTTTGCATCCCCACTCAGCCACGAAGCTCACTGGGTGTCCTTGGGCCAGTCACCATTTCTTAGCCTAACCTACCTCACAGAGTTGTTGTGAGGACGAAATGCAGAGAACCTTGAGCTTAGTGGAAGAAAAGGTGGCATACAAATGTAACTAACGAATCAATAAATGTTAAAAAGCAGGCTGACGGAAATATTTAATTAGACTATAGTTGGTAAAGGAATGTGCAAGTTTTCCAGTTGCACAGAGTTCTTCATCAGAAAAAAATGGCTCAGTTTGCAAGTAAGGCTTAGTAAGTAAACCTCTGTAGCAGTGCAATTTTAAACATGCCTACTCAGAAGTAAGTTGTGGAATTCAGCACGGCTTACACCCATGTAAGCAAGGTTAGGCTTTGCAGCCTTAGTCCAGTACTTAGAAAAAGCAGGCTGTAAGTCTGAGCTATTCAGTTTACATCTCTACAGTGGTACCTCGGGTTACAGACACTTCAGGTTACAGACGCTTCAGGTTACAGACTCCGCTAACCCAGAAATAGTACCTCGGGTTAAGAACTTTGCTTCAGGATGAGAACAGAAATTGCACAACAGCGGCACAGCAGCAGCGGGAGGCCCCATTAGTTAAAGTGGTCTTCAGGTTAAGAACAGACGAATTAAGTTCTTAACCAGAGGTACCACTGTATTCTCTTTATAATCAGTGTGTGTATGCTCAGATCCTAAAACTAATTCAGTAGGTTTTAGATTTGCCTAATGTAGTTTAAGATCAGGGCTGCCTTTCCTTTTGCACTTAACTGGAGTTTGCCATACCCCTATAGTAGCTAGCAAATATCTGTTTACATGAAGATCCCACATGCAAGATACCCTTGTCTTTGATAGGATCCCATCAAATAAGGCTTTTGAAAAGCACCATGGGCCCTCAGTCAGATTTTTAAGTAAGCCCTGAAACATCTCCGCAACCAGCTCCATAGGCTGAACAGATGCTTGCTCTATTATCACCATGGTTCAGATATACCAAGCAGGTAAGGGCTAACAAGAGCAAGTTTTGTTACGGGCCAAATCTAAAGATCCTTAAGGGATAGTTTGAAATTCTGGATTACTAGTTTATATGGACTCCCCATTCACTTCCCTTAGTGTTTGGCAGCAGAAAAGTGAATACTACATAGTCTTATATCTTTAAATTAAAAAAAAAGATGGGAAATGATTACATTAATACTTAATTATGAATATCTTTTACCCAAATGAGTTTGTGTGAGAGAATAGCGTTATATGGTTCTTCTTTAAAAATAAAAACACTCAAAATGTGATTTGAAAGGGTTAAAAAATAAATAGTACACGGTGAAGTGGGATAACCCAGAATTCTAGATAATTATGATTCCGCCAAAAGTAACAATTACTCAAACACGAAAACAAGTACCGGTATTTGTTGTTTACTTCTTGCGGACACCTGCTAGTTAATCCTGAATGAGTCATAGTTACTGAATTTTAGGTATTTTAAATGTTCTGCTTCACCACTAAGCTTAGAGCAAGTAAAGAGCACATAAGGTCTGCTGCCCCTAAATCTACTCTTTAAGATACAGTGGTACCTCAGTTTAAGAACAGTTCTGTTTACAAATGATTCAGTTTACGAACTCCGCAAAACCGGTCTAAGAATGGAATCCGAACAGTGAAAGGGCACCGGTGGTGGTAGACCTCATAAGGGAAAGTGTGCCTCGGTTTAAGAACGGTTTCGGTTTAAGAACGGACTACCAGAACAGATTAAGTTCGTAAACTGAGGTACCACTGTACTTCACTGCTGGGGAAAGTGAGAGACAGTGATTGAAAGGGAAAGGCATTTGAACGTAGGCTCAAGTCATTCCTATCCTTTGAATTCGTACCACCACCACCCCAAGCCAACCACAATGCCTTTCTGGAAGGAGGTAAACAATGGTGGTACCTACTTTCTTCTAAACAAATGTTCCTGATGTTTTTCTCCAATTCCTAACAGTAATCCTTTTAAATTTTGTTTAGAAGCAATCCTACTTCCATGGAGGCCACCGTCTGTGGCATTTCCAGTTTCCTTACCAGAATTTTAATCAAATCGATGAGCTCCTGGAAAGCAAACTATAAGCTCTACAATCCTCCTTCCGGGTCACTGAGCTCCACGAGAACTACTGGAAAGCCCAACAGAATAAATCAACCAAATCTTGTGAACTGCCAAAAAGGCCAGCATGTCGAAACAACGGTGGAGATGCTATTCCGTGCACGAGTACAACCAGTAAGAGCCCTACCGTGGAATCCGCAAACTGAATTCATTTCTGCACTGGAGAGCGAGCAAACACCTCGCCTGGCGCTCTTGCATGTTAATGCGTGGCTGCGTTTAAGAATGCCCAAGGCACTCTCGCCTGTCACTTAAATACTGTCTAGTCGGAGGCTATCACCTCGGGTGTCTGTCTGCAAATGGTATACAATGCTTGCACACCTACGTATTCTTGTCAAAGGAAAGAATGGCCCACGGATGGTAGTTTTCTTTTTAATGGAAACCACCAGTGTGAGAAAAATTCAGCCTGTTTCGTAAAAAGGCCTGGAAATGCTGGGTTGATGGTTCCAGCTTTTAACTACTTTTTTGCTCTTTCTAAAGCAGCATTGCGTACTAACATGGCATTCCTAATCAGGTTTGCAGAGGGAAGACTCTCAACTTTTGCCAGTTCACCGCTGATATGTCGAGTGAAGGGCATTCCTTGACAAAGCAATCTTGTATCCTGATCTGCACCGACTGAAAGACAAGATGCTTCAGAACAATCCACGGAAAGGGAAGAGCCTCAAGCAGCGATCCGCCTTCCCCACTTATCCAGCCAGGACGCCTCGTAGGCCACACACGCCTCCCAGGGTTTTCCCGCCTCAGCTGCCTCTTCAGAAAAGCCTCCTTGCATAACGCACCTTGCATGCTGGCAGTTCCCCTCCCAGAACTATGCCTAAGCGCATTAATGGCGAGAATGGAGTCATTCATTCATAAGATCAATGAACGTACAGTAGACTCACCAAGGGCCCATGCCACCAGATCAAGAGAATGCATATCAACTGAGCGGCTCTCTTGTTTAACGCGCAGGACAGAGATCAGACCATCTCACTTGGGAGGAAAAGCCACGCATGGAGAAATCGCCAAGGGAGGACCGAGCCACTTGGGAGTTTGAACTAAGGCCTCACAGGCTGCCGGGAAAGATCGGATCCATTTATGCATTTTGCTTAAACGGCTGCGGGAGGCTGTGGCAGGGACACGGCCGGGTGCCTTTGTTACATCGGCGCATCCCGAGTCCCGCGAGCAACAGGGACGTCCCTCCCTTTCACCCAGGGGTGCCAACTTGAATAAAATACTGGGGGGGGGGGCAGGTAAGCCCCGTCCGGCATAATCAATCACAAGACGCTCCGTTTGAATGGCAATGTTCATCAGCTTCGGGGCGGGCCCCTCAAATATTTTATTGGGGGTGGAGAAGATACATCGGCCCCTAGGAGTTGGCTCCTATGCTCCCGCCAAAGCCACGCTTTTTCGGGAGGGGGCAGCAACCCCCCTCCCCTTCTCAGCTTTAAGCGGACCTCAGTCGCTGAGAGCGCGAGAGAGAGCCCTTTGCAGCTGGGAGGAGGAGGAGGAAGGCTTCCCGCCACGAGGCTGCTTCTTCTTAAGGGGCCAGACGGGAACTACCAGCGGCTCCCTGGAGCAGGCAACAGAGTCTGCGCCTAGAGAGCCCCGCCGGCAGCCAAGCCCCTCCCCTTCGATTGCCTGGCAGCGGCCGCCGCTGCCCCCTGGAGGCGGCTCCTTTCGGCTTCACCCGCCAGGGATGCAAATGGCGGCCTCGCTCGGAAGCCCCGAGGGCCGAGGCGCTCGCTCTCTTGAAAGGGGAGAGCGCCGGCCGGGAAAGCCTCGCGGGCGCCCGAAGCTCGCCTGCCGCGCTGCCCAGGCCGAACCTGCTGCTGGCGAGCCGGCCCTGGAGCGGTTGGAAGGGGAGGCCGCAGCGCGCCGCGCTCACCTCCTGAGGCCTTCGCGGAGGCCGCCCGAGAGCGGGGTGGTTCCGAGGAGCCTGGTTGCGAGACTGTGGGCGGGGCCGCCGAGTGAGGCGCTGAGGAAAGGAGCCTTTGTGCGAGGCGGCGCTCGGGCTCCCTCTGGCGGCCTCTGCCGGCCGCGCCCGGAACTGCGCCGCTTGGCTCGCCCGCTGCCTGCCACGCCGAGGCGGGTGTGTGCGCCAGAGAGATAATCCCCCGCCACTGTGCAGCTGTCACACATGCCAACTGTCCTTGTCAAGGGAGGACAGCCCCGCTTACGCGCTCGCTTTGCAAGCGCAGCCCGCTCGTCTCCACGGAGCTGTCCCTTTAGCAAGCAAATCGCGCGGCGGGTTTCCATGGAGGTGGAAGGGAAGGGAGGCTGCGGTGTGACCCCCCCTCCTCCTCCTGCCACTCACGTTGCTTCTCTCCCCCCCCCCCCGCCTCCAGCTGTAAATTCTTCTCCTGCTGTGCAGGTTCGGCTCGCTGCTTCGTCCTTAGACCGTAACCGAGTCTCTCAGCTGCGAACTGGGTCAAAAAACTCTGGCACTTCCTCTTGCACAGCTTCGCCTTGAAAGGAAAACCTCGGCTAGTTTCAGTGGAGCCTCTTTTCCAATGTGCTTAGGTTCGCAACCTTACGCTCCAGTGGTAAACACATTAATTTCCTGGCATCCTCTTATGTAAATAGAGATGCTGGAGCTCAAGTTTGTGTTTATCCTGGTTTCTAATCGCAGATGTTTGGCAGGTTGCGGTTACTACCGGGGAAAACAGCATTTCTGCATGGTTATATTGTTTCTTCAGACGTTCATTGAAAACAGATTTTCCGGGCTGACGGGGACTTGCTTCCACAAAGCTCTCTTAGCCAGAATGTCAGGCGCATCACTGTAATTATTGTTCAGTGGCAAAGAAAAAAAGCACTCTGCACCTGCTCAAACACATTCCATTCTCTGTCGGTTCATAAATTCCAGAAAATCCTAAAAACAGATTCCTGGGTGCAGCAGAGGAGCAAGTTTATTATAACTTCTGCCTATTATATTTAAGAATCTGGATGCTAAATTAATCGCTTGTAGATTAAAGCCAGGGAATGGTGCGATTTTATGCATCTTTACTTACGACTTTATTTCAAGTAAATGTGCATGGAATCACAGCCCTAGAGTAGGACGGCACCTCAGTGATACCTCTGTTGGAAGAACAAATCCGTCTGGGGTTTGAAGTTGCCCTACAGCTGGCGGAAGTTGGGGACTGAAAAATGAAGATAACCTTTAACTCTCGGTTCTTAAGCAACATCGTTAAAAGCATGTTCTGTTGAATAAGAAATAGCGCAGTTCCAAGAGTAGAACCTAAAAAGTTTCCCTTATTTCAGTTACAGTTTGCTCCCGAGCAATATGGAGGAACAGAATGTGGTTGACATACAGGCCTTGATTCGTTTCCTGGCGGACTAGAGCGTTTTAGAGGGGATTACCCTAGTACCAGCAAATGCTCTTGGGAAACAATTTTTAGGATTCCGGATTTACAGACTAGCGAGAATTAGAGAAGCCGCTTTGGATTTACGAGGGGCATGTTAAAACCCACCAGCCTTTGGGTTTCTGGTGCTGCAGACTAACAAAGCTCAGCAGAATCCCTCTTTTTGCATGTTTCCGAGTGGCAGCTGAGAAAACTCTGTGGCACATACAAGCTTGGGATGCAAGAGCCTTACTGAATAAAAAAGTCCTCCTTTACTGACCAGTGTACTGGTATTGCCAATCGCGACCTCCTTCGCGACTTCCGAAGGGCACATTCTTGCAAGCCTAAAGCCTGAAATTGTGAACACGGAGCTAGAGCGTGGTGGCTATTCTGAATTAGTGAACTTGAAGTACATTGAGCTGTCGTAAAAATGGATAAGCTTTCCCCCTCTTTTACCAGTTTCTCGGGGTGGCTGTAAGGGGAATATGGTGCAGCTGATCACAGAATGAGTGCGGTTTGCCCTTGCTTGAAGCAAGCAGGTCTGACCTGATAGATGCACCCAACGGTGCAGTCGGAAGGAATGCCTTCCAGTTCCAGCGCAAGCCTATACGTGTCTTGCCATTTACTTCCAGGTAAGTGTGCATGCAGCTGCAGCCATGGGCGTAGCCAGGGTTTTGGCGGGGGGCAGAACCTCAGTTAGCTATGTATTTTTTATTGATTTAGGGGTGGCAGCTGCCCCTTCCTGCCCCTCTTGGCTACGCCTAGGGCTGTAGCCCTAGACTTACTGCGGATGACTCAGCCCAAGCTCTGCAGCCTGCTAAACCGGTCTAGTTGCCCACCAGCCTCTACCTAACTTGGGGGGAGCGACGCCCTCGTAGCCTCTTTTCTGGGGCTTCAGCGGCTCCGTTCTCAGCTGTCGATCGCTAAAACCTCCTACTCTGGGGCTGCTGAGCACGTGACTCGCCCCCCACCCCCGTCCCCGGATCTCCAGCAAAAGCAGCTGCAGGGTTCTGAGCGCAAACAAGCCGTCCCGAGGGCGGCCCCGGCCTGCCTGCCTGCCTGCTTCTGCTTCTGCCGCGGCCGCCAAGCTCATGCTCAGCCCTGCAGATCAGAGTCTGCTTATTACTGGGGAAGGAGGAAGGGGAAGGCAGAGGACTGGAAGGCAGAGTGGAAGCTCGTCCTCCGGAGAGGAAGGCTTTGGCTCCGCGCCTTCCTTGCTTCCCGAGAACCTCGAATAGGAGGAGGAGGAGCGCGATTCTCCTCCTCCGTGTATTCTCTCCTTCGCTTGCTCGCTTCTCCCAACCGACGTTCGGCTGAAGCATGCAGAGATCTACCACACGGCCATACTGGTTTATAATGGGATGAGATGGGGGAGGGCGGAACGTCCGCCGTGCCACTCTGTTCTTCTCTAAATAGGCGGTGGGTAATTGCAGCAGAAAATAACAGAGACCACCACCAGAGCATAGGGTAGATAATGAAAGGAGGATTCAAAAGTCTCCGGGAGGCTTCACATCCGTCTCTCAAGGCCATCGTCCTATTAGTATACAGCTGCCAGGGGGGCCAACTTAAGTAAAATATTGGGGGAGGGCAGGTAAGCTCTGCCCCACATAATCAATCACAAGACGCGGTGCACGCACACCTTTTGAACGGCAATGCCCATCCACTTTAGGGGGCCGGCTGCTTCAAATATTTTATTTGAAACCCCTCAGCCCCTAGGAGTTTGCTCCTATGATACACTTACTTGTGAGCAGGGCAGGCACAAGACATTTTGGCACCTGAGGCGAACCACAAAAGGGAGGCCCCCCCCTCCCCTAGAGTGGACAGTGGGATCGGAAAAAGCTTGCAATTACCAGTTAGGCTTAGGATTTAAATAACCAATGTGATGAATTAACGTGTTTAATGCTGAATTGGGAAGAAAGAATGATGTTAAGTGATTAAGTTAAGTTCATAAGAATTTTGATTTGGAAAACCGTTAAAATGATGAAATTCATTGAAATTCAACCAGGGGGATACGAGGAAGTCACTTGACAATGTTAATAAGATTAGTTTTAATAAGGTTTGATTTCTGTTTGTTGGTTTATTTGTTGGTGTGTTTATAATTTTATGAAAAAATAAAAAATGGGGGGGGGGAATAGAGTGGACAGTGGAGATCTACATCGGGAACAAGGGGAGAAATCAAATCAACCTTACCAGATGGTTGAAGTGGGAACCAAAGTCCACGGTGGAGAGAACGACCCCTGCTCTGAATCACTCCAGATGGAAGCAGAGCTCAGGAGACCCCCCCAAAGGGCAGCACCCACCATTGGGGGGGAGAGATAATCCGTGCTTCATATTTGCTGAGAGATCAGTCCGACCTCCAAGGACCCCACTTAGGCAGCAGCAGGCCATGTATCCTTGGAGCATAGGAGCCAACTCCTAGGAGGTGAGGTCCCTTCAGCCCCCCCAATAAAATATGTGGGGGGGGGACTGGGCTCCCCCAAAGTGGATGTGCATTGCCTCTGGCACTAACTCCAGGGGGCCCAGGCACACACATTTTTTTTCTATGGGCGCCTGGCCTCCACCCCTGCCACCGCGACCCACTGCTGCCACTGCACACGGCCACACCTCGCCATGCACTGCTCTCTGCCACCGCCTGCCAGTTAGTGTATCTTTAATGCCAATCCAACACTGGTCATGATCCTGCCAAAGTTAAGCACGATCCCCAGCATATCTGTGGATTTGTGGTTGAAGATGGGATTCAGCACATCCGTGGCATTGAATATTTGCATTGCGCTTTAATTGTAATTTTATTCATTTTTCTATTTCTTACATTGTATTTTATTGTATTACAATTTGAATTGTATGGAACTACAAAAGGCAGCAAAAGTGGTCAGCAATTTTTCACTGGCCCATTGGGGAAAAGTTTGGGAATCACTGCTTTAGAACCCTTGCTGCATTTGCTCCCTTTAAAATAAAATGTAGATATTGGTTGCTCCTGGGCCAGCTGCTCCTGTATTTGATAGATAGGACTTAAAATATGCTTTATAATAAGATTGCTTGACTAGATCTCTGGCTGAAAGATTAGAGGAAAACTGGCAATGCCACTGAAGAGCTCCAAGATTAACAAACCATCAGCATTGTTTCTATTAAAAACCATTATAATTAAGATTGTCTCCGCCAGTCTTTCTATAGTCCTGATCCCATGAAGAGAGATCTGCCCAGGCAAGGTGCAAGAATAATCTCTGTTATTGTATGTCCTGGGCTCAGCCTACCACACGCTCACTCAACACTGAATGGAAGACTCATCACCAGCTAATAGGAGGGATATTTCATTTCCTTTATCGCTGCTGGCTGGATCCCTTTCTCGCTGACTTTAAGGCCTTCACTATTTTTAATGTTTTGTGTTAAATATTAAAGAGATGTGTGGGTACATGTGCAGTCTAGTTCAAGAAGACATGGAAACTTTCTGATGTTGAATGTGGAGTTGAGAAGATAATGATAACAGAAGCCAAAGTTTTGTCTGATGCTCCAGACATTCATAATTTATCTTCATTTGGTAGTGGTCTAGTATCAAAATGTTTTTTGTATCTGAAATATTTCAGATGGATTGCATTTATGTTATTTTACACAACAAGCCTTTCTTCTTGTTTGTTTTGCAGAGGTGTCTGCTGAGTCAGCTAAGATGGACAAGTTGTGACTGTCTAACTAATACTGAGAAGAAACAGTAGGCTCTCCTCTGGGAAATTCACACTTCTGTTGTTTGCAGGCAAAATCTAATATTTAATGCTAAGGTCCTACCTTGGAAGTATTATTCCGCAGCTCACCCTTGCCCTATGAGCAAAGACTTGCACTGATGAGTTGTAGCAATTTCCTTTGCTAGTTTTGCCATGTATAAAATATCTCTGTTGTTTAAACAATATTTTCCCTCCATCTACTCAGCCATCTGCTGTTCCCATTCAATCCTTCAATGGCAAAACGTTGCATATTATATCACATACATTTCCAAGGCAACAGCGTGATGGCATAAATACCGTATGATGATTTCATGCAGCTGAGTTAGGAAGAGGGACAACCTTTCACGGAAGCAAACATTTGGAACAAGTATACTCAAGCAATGGCTTTCAAATGGGTTTCTCCCCATTATTTTTCCTTCACATTTATCCAAGATTCACTTTAAAGGGTGAATTCCTCTCAGTATGAATTCTTACATATATAAAAAAGGTGTCTCTGTGTATATATTATTAGTATCCCATCCTATGAACATGATCCAGGCAAAGTTAAGTTGGTTCACTTCAAGAGCTAAGCATATGCAGGACTGTGGATTCAGCACTATGTTTGTTCATGACTCCACATCCCACTTGATTAAGAGTCAGTGTGATGTACTGAACGGAGTGCTGGGTTTGGACCAGAGACCTCAGATCATGCCCTTGCTTGGTCACTAAATCCCTGCAGTTGCCTTGTACGAGTCACTATCCTTCAGCATCCAGTCTACCTCAGAGGATAATCATAAGGATGCAATGGAAGGAAATCCCATATACATCACTCTGTGTCCCTTGGAGGAAGGGTAGGATGAAAATGTACGTAATAAATACATGATGTTTCTAAGAAAGCACACTGGAGATTGAGCCTAAAATTCAGTACAGTGGTACCTTGGGTTAAGAACTTAATTCGTTCTGGAGGTCCATTCTTAACCTGAAACTGTTCTTAGCCTGAAGCACCACTTTAGCTAATGGGGCCTCCCACTACTGCTGCACCACCACCGCACAATTTTTGTTCTCATCCTGAAGCAAAGTTCTTAACTGGAGGTACTATTTCTGGGTTAGCGGAGTCTGTAACCTGAACCGTCTGTAACCTGAGGTACCACTGCATTTCCCCCCAGAGGATATATAACACCATTATGACTACTAAAATGGAAATGGAAATGGAAATGGTTATCCAGCCCTCTTCTAATGTACCAACATCACTAAACTTTCTTCTTACATAATGACTTATTTTACTTTATGTACGGTATTGTCAGTGCACCTTGCGAATGCAGAATAATGTAAGGAAAAAGTTCTCTGCTCTGGTGTGTATACACTCTAACCATGCTCATCATCACTCCCAGGTTATATTTTTTTATTTCTGGACAAATGTACAGTTATGAAAAACTGGCCTTTTGGCCTGGAAATTGTGGGATCAGTTAATGGGGTAGCATAAAGAACAGGGGTAGCATAGAGGAAGTGTGTTGGGTATCTGTTATATACTTCAGCAAATATAAGTCCAGGTCATGAGATCAAAAAGAAATAGAAGCAGCCCCTTCCATTTTGTGCTGGCAATGAGAAACCACAAAGCATGGGGGGGGGGGTGCGCGCAAGAGAAGGAAGTGCTTTCTTCAAATTGAGGTTTGTGAGAGTCACAATTCCTGATAGTATTTTTTGTTTAAATATATGTACAGTGAGGGGGGAAAGTATTTGATCCCCTGCCAAATTTGCCCGTTCGCCCTCTGACAAAGAAATGACCAGTCCATAATTTTAATGGTAGGTTTATTGTAGCTGTGAGAGACAGAATAGCAACAGGAAAACCCCCAGAAACCCACTGTTTCCCTCACTGTATTTTAGGATAATCGTTTTTCATTGTAAGGAAGGGGATGGACAACATTTGCCAGTACATAAGCAGCAGTCTTGTCTGGTATTCATCATGGAAGTTGAACCTGCAAACTGAAGGATCTTGTCCATTTGGGTTTTATTATGGGGAAAGGAGAAGACAATAGTATGGAATTCTTCTATTATCACGTAGAAATTGAAGTGGCTGAGGAAAGAATGACATTTGTGAGTTGCCTAATCTGGAAGGCTTATTGCATGGAATCAACTAGTCTTAGGCTAGGTACACATTGCTGGCTTAAAACACAGTGAGGTCCTGTCCCCCCCCCCCCCCCGCTGCATTTAAATTATAATTTGTGCAGTGTTGTACACACCACTATGCTCTGATGTGTTTCTACGCCAGGCCCTGCTGTCCCTCCAAATGAGGGGGGCATCATGTCTTCACCAGATGCAAATTGCTTGGTTGATTTCGCTACCCCTCCTTCCACTCCCAATTCCTAATGGTGAAGCTTTCATCCCCCTGGAAATCATCTGCAGCCATGGTCCTATACATTGCCAGATACAATGGGATTTACTCTTAAGTAAGAGAGGAAACATCTGAATGGACACATCACAGATTCAATGTTTAAACTCCCTAGCATTTATAGCCCCTCCCCCCTCCTTCCCTCTCTCACACACAGAGCTTCCCCTCATGTCACCTTTTTAAAAAAAGCCAGCAATCATTTATTATAGCGAGTGGCACAATTGATGCTCCCTTGTGCAGAGATGGACGGGGTGTTGTTGGCAAGGGGGAGGAAGGGGGAGGGAAGGGGCTGCTTGTGCATTCTAGGCTTGAATTGTTCAGCCTGTCTTTGTGCTGCTTGATTCTCTGCCTTTTTGCAGCACAATCTCTGCTCCCTTTACCCTCCGTGGCTCCTGACTAGAGAGAGTTCTCCCAGTATTGGCACTTTTGAAAATCAAAGTGAGTGAGAGGAGACAGATCTTCCCCTCCCTGTTTGCAGATGCTCTGGGTGGGCAGAGATCTCCCCCTTCTTGCTCTAAGGCAAATTTATTTGGGAGTAAAGATTACATTCCTAACCCATTTAGCGGGAAATAAGTTCCATCAAAATCAATGGGACTTAGTTCTGATTAAACACAGTTAGGATTGCAGCCTTAGTTCTGAGAACAGGATTAGGACAAGGCAGCAGCAGGTGGGAAGTGGGATGTCCCTCTGTGATCCCTCTCTGCTGACATGCAGGACCACCCCCAGCAAGACAGGCAGATGTTTCAGTTATGCCCAACAGAGATCTATGAAGCATTGAGTAAGCCTATGGTTCTTAAGTCAGAGTGCAGCTGGCTTGGGGAAAACTGCATCAGTAAAAAAAATGACATGATACCTGTGGATTGTGGGTAACATCATCGGTCCTAGCAATCTGAACTATAGAAAGCTAGTGTAATTTATGCCATTTCAAATTAACCCTTTTCCAAATCCCCGTCAGGAGTAATTTGGCTTACACCACCCTTTTTTGCCAGCTACGTTTGACTAGGTTGAGAGGTCATGTGACTGAGTTGAAAAGGGTTTGAAACAGATGTAGACCTCCTTGCCCTGCCCCAGCCACGCCCCTGGAACACCCCTTTTGCAGGAGTTCTGCCAGTATGAATTCCGCTGGCTTAAATTCTGCTGTCTGAGCTACAGTGAGGAACATATACCAGCAGGTGGCTCAGCCCAGGTTCAGGACTTATACCAGGGAGGTCCTGGCTCAGGTGGGAAAGCCCAAGGTCCAGTGCATCTAGACTCTCATCTCAGCTCTTAACCTGGCAGATCTTATTTATCTGCTAGAAAGGAGATTGAGGACCAGTTTGGCCTTTGTGTACACAGAGTCAGTTGGCAAGGGAATTTTAGGTTGCTGGTTTTGCTTTGGTTCCCAGCTACACCCTTCCTACTCCTTGTCCCTATAAATGTATAAAGAAACATGTTTTCAAAGACACCATAAACGCCCAGTGTTCACCTTCCAAAATATTGATCTTGCAAAGGTAACCCTGATTTCCCCATTACTCAAGGAAATGAAACAAAGGGGATGTTTACACCATCACTGAAAAGACCAAGAACTCTGGCAAGGTGCTGGGGGAAAAGGATCAGAGAGGTTGCAGGAGGCTGAAATACTGAAGAAAAGGAAACATACTGGTCAGATTAAGAGTGGATTATACTGACATACTCCACAGAAGCATAATCAATCTTTGATTTAATAATTCAATACCCCTGACTGCAACCCCAAAATAAAGTGTATCAAAGCCTGAAGTATCGATATAAAAGAGCATTTCTTGATATAATGACTTTTAACTGTAACTTCCTGTGGTTGGAACACAGAAGACAAAAGAGTTTATTCATGGTTTCATCCAACATCAAAGTCTAGAATGTTCAGAGAAAAAAACTAGAATCCTCAGAACCAGCTTCAATGAGACCGTCAGTGGCCTCTTCAGAGAGACAGGAGGAGACCAGCTTTAGAAAGCTGAGGATGAACTAAGAGCCTACAAAAGCTTTCAAATGTCCCGGGGAAACAGTGGCAGCAATTTTGTGTGGTTAAGGACACCCAAGATGCTCAAGACATTTCAATAGAGTCAATCTCCATTAATTTATTTTTAATTATGTATGCATCATGGGCAAAATCCACATTCAGTTTTCTTGGCCCCAAATCGCATGTGTCCAAAGGGAGACCATTAATCATATTCTTAAAGAACCTTACAGCCTACCAGACTGTTTTTTAAAGCCCTAAACAATTTTAGACCACTTTGTCACGTTATTTGGCTTTTGGGCCACACCAGCATAACCACCTTGAAGGACTGGGCTTTTTCAGCAGTGAGACCTCAGTTGTGGCATTCCCTCCCGTGTATATTGCTTGCCTTGTGTTGAATTTGAATGGCTTTCAGATGATAGGTGAACGTGTTTTTATTTCCCCCAGCTTTTAATGGTGAAAATAATAATTCCTTTGGTTTTGCTCCTGCTTTTAGTTGTGGCTGTGTACTGTCATTTTACTGTAGCTGTATTTTAGTTCATAGAATCGTAGAATTTGAAGGGACACCAAGGGCCATCTAGTCCATGTCCCTGCAATGCAGGAATCTCAACTAAGCATCCATGACAGATGGCCATTCAACCTCTGCTTTAAAAGCTCAAATGAAGAATAGTCCACCACTTTCCGAGGGAGTCTGTTCCATTGTCAAAGAAAGTTCTTCCTGATGTTTTGTCGAAATCTCTTCTTTTGTAACTTGAATCCATTGGTTTGAGTCCTACCTGCCAGAGTAGGACTCATACCAAGCCTGCTCCATCTTCCATGTGACAGATCTTTAGAATCAAGTTGCTGGCACCAAGTACAGGGTGTTTGCTGTGAGCAGAGAGTGTGTGTCTGTGGAGTGTGTCTGTGGAGTGAAAGTGCACGGGAGCGGCACAAGAAGCTGCCTTCTACAAAGTCAGGCCATTGGCTCCATTCAGCTCAGTAGTGTCTATACTGGCTTTCAGCAGCTCTCCAGGATTTCACACAGAGGGCATGTGGTATATGAACAAATGACTATAAATATTCCAGTATTACAATGTAGATAAGAGGGACAGTCTGTATTCCCACCTTGGAGAAACTGAAACCTTTCCCTCCAAAACCATATTTCACACACTGGCAGAGGAAGAGGAGTGCGGGGGGAGCGCACCGTCCCTGGCAGCGTGATCCCGGTGGGGAGCCATCATGGCTGCCACCCCCCAGGATGCACGCCTGCCCCGCCCCCACCTGCTCTCAATCCCCCAGTGCCAGAGCATGAAGCTCCGCCACTGCTTCCTCAGAGAGATTGCTGTGTTGTTGTTGTTTTTCACTGCAAAAATCAACAGCTAGATCAAAACCTAAATATATGGAAAAAAGAAGGGACCAGGAACAGCGCTCTCCAGGGTTTCAGTCAAGCAGTAACTCCCAATCCCATCTGGGTAGGCCAGTGGCATAGCGTGGGTTGTCAGCACCCGGGGCAAGGCAAGTAATTTGCGCCCCCTAACCCGTGGATTTGCGCCCCCTAACCCTAACCCCCAGATGTTGTGACCGGTGCGACCGGCCCCCCCTGCACCCCCCACGCTACGCCACTGGGGTAGGCCACCATAGATGGAACCTAGGAGATTCTGTGTGCAAAGCAGGCCATGGCCTTTCCCCTAGAAAGGAAGTAAGACTCTAGTCCTCATGATTCCAAACAGTGCTAGTTGTTTTAGGTGACATTGGGGGTGTTCATACCTGTGTACAAGTTTCTTACACATGTTCAGCTGCTCATAAGAAAGTTTATATATGTTTATTTTGGTGTAGCTGTTCTCTGAAGAAAGTGGTGTTTTGCTCATGCTTTGATTTGCCCCTGCATTCTGTCCGCGTGGCTTTGACCATCTGCAATCTTCTGCTATCAGCTGCCTTCAGATTTTATATTGAAAGCCAGAGGAGAAAGAAAGGTGATTTCATGAGAAAGAGAAGTCAGGTTGTGCGGTGCATATGGGTTAAAATTAGGGCTGTCAACTGGCTCAATAATTTCAGTTGATTAATCATCTATCTGCCTTTTAAGCAACTGATCAATCAATTAAATTGTAATATATTTGCATATTATTAAATCCTCATTATAAGTACCTATTTTGAATTATTGACGGTACTGTAGATAATGAACAGCCTCATAAACAAAAGCTAACACTAATTGTTAGAAAGTTAATATTTTCTTTCCCAATCCCTATTACAAAGCACTTCAGTGCAGCCTCAAAAAATAAAGAAGCGTGCCCTTAACATTCTTATTAAAATTTGCACCACCAGACAAAACGAAATAAACTGGCAGCTACAATGCAGTCCTAAACATTGTAGTCCTACTCAGAAATAAGTCCTGTTCAGATCAAATAGATTTGCAGCCTAAAGCTTGTAGTCTTAATTAAGACTAGAGCTGATGGAGAAATTTGATTCAGTTTGCAATTAAAGCTGAACATTCCTAACAATATATGAATTGAAACAAAGCCAGCCTTCAAAAATTACACTTTTCTGAATTTTGAATGCATATCTCAAGCCAAGTAATGTGTAAAAAAGGAGAGTATATACTAGGGTATAGCATGCATTAAAATGCACATATTAGTAAAAATAACATACAAAAATCCATTATATTAGGGAAAGTTGCATCAGAAATGTACATAGTAGGATACATTTGCACTAAAAGCCAATGTATTTTCATGATGACTTTTATTCTTAAAATTGCACACTGGTGTGGAAATGTGGAGACCTGAAGATCGGGGAAATGAGAAATTGAGAGGAACTGAAAGCGAGAATGTGGATACTATGAGAGAGCAACCTGCTTCTTGAGGAAAGTACTAATGGGGGAAACAATAAAAACTGGTCCACAGTACACATGTGACAGATTCATGAAAAGTGCTGCCATTTTTCTGTACCAACATAATTTTGGGAGTAGGATTCAGGGATTGCCAGAACCATAGATCTTGGCCAGAGTGCTGGCTTTTGTTTTTTGAGAATTTGATGGCAACAGGCCAGGATAACTGTACTGTTAACATTTCAAAAACGAATGGATTTCCTTAGATATTTAGCTTAGTTTAGTAATGAGGAGAGATAATGTTGCAATGTATTTCCATACTGTCCCAGGCCAATAATACCTGGCTTTATTTTTCCTTTCCATTAGTCGTCAAGCAATGACTATAGAAGATAAAATGCCACACTTGTTTCTGTGGTTTAACCTTGGGTCCCTTCGCATCCTTTTCTTCTCCCCTTTAAAGACAAAACATTCACTTACGTATAGTTCCCAAGGTTTCATTGGCAACTACATGCTATTCTTCAGTATGTGCTAAAGCAGAATAATTTGAAAGGAGGGAGAGAGCAGGAAGTGTGAAGACTGTAGATCTGGGATTATTCACACATGTTAAGGGGGTCGGGGCAGGGAGAGGCAGCTTCACCTTTTGGTGCAATGGAGTGCATTGCAAAGCCAAAGTGTGTGCCTGTTATAAGCCAGGGAGAATATCTGTTCCCATCAGGGATGCTTTAGCAGAATTCAGAGGAGGAGAAATCTATCAGAGGTAGGGAAATCCCCACTCTGGGAATGTTCAGGGAGGCAGGAGTGGATATATTGATTATTAATATCCTTTCTAACTTGTGCTAGCAAGTCCTATAACTTAGCAGAGTTCACATTCCCCTTTTAAACGCACAGCAGACAGCTGGTTGCAGGCTTGTTTAAGCCTCTCAATGCAGTGCTAGGTAAAAGGTAAAGGTAACCCTGCCCGTACGGGGCAGTCGTGTCCGACTCTAGGGTTGCGCGCCCATCTCGCTTAAGAGGCCGGGAGCCGGCGCCGTCCAAAGACACTTCTGGGTCACGTGGACAGCATGACGAAGCTGCAGCTGGCGAGCCAGCACCAGTGCCACACACGGAAGCGCCGTTTACCTTCCCGCTATAAAGCGGTGCCTATTTATCTACTTGCACTTAAGGGTGCTTTCGAACTGCTAGGTGCGCAGGAGCTGGGACCGAACGACGGAAGCTCACCCTGCCGCGGGGATTCGAACCGCCGACCTTACGATCAGCAAGTCCTAGGCACTGAGGTTTTACCCACAGCGCCACCCGCATCCCCAATGCAGTGCTCCTCGGGTTAAGAACTTAATTTGTTCTGGAGGTCCGTTCTTAACCTGAAACTGTTCTTAACCTGAAGACCACTTTAGCTAATGAGGCCTCCCGCTGCCGCTGCACCACTGCTGCACAATTTCTGTTCTCATCCTGAAGCAAAGTTCTTAACCCGAGGTACTATTTCTGGGTTAGTGGAGTGTGTAACCTGAAGCGTCTGTAACCCGAGGTACCACTGTATTAAACTCCTGGTAAGTTCCCTTATATCCCTCTTAAAAGAATAAACACATCACAATCTTGTGTAAAGTATATAAAACAAGTTTACTCACATCATCAGTGCACAGTTGGATCCCTGAAGGCAGATGTCAGAGCTGGCTCCGGGTCCCAGCTCACAAAGGACCAACGCTAGCCGGTAGTAAAGTATCAAAGTCTTTATTGAAGAATAGTTTCCATTTCCAAGCCTCA